>NC_059074.1:164080897-164680897 GCF_020497125.1 Mauremys mutica | reverse complement strand
AAAGTGGAACAATTTTCAGCTTGTGTGATTGGAGGATATCTGGATGCATATTATAAGACTGTCCTCCATAAATGAGGAAAAGTTGAGGTGCCTTTATTATTCTTTTGTTCCACTCTTTCTTTCTATGGGGAATTTGCCAGTGCAATATCACTGTCTTCCTTTTAAACAAACAAACAAACAAAAGGCAATGGCTGTTGAAAATAGCAATTCCAGTCCTAATAACCACTGGGAAGCATTTCTTGCTCAATTTTATCCTACTTTTTCTACAGTAAGTTACAGTGAATCAGTATATTTGATTTGGGAGAAATGAAGTAACAGCTGCCCACTCCTGAATTTTGAGGTGTTCAAATCTGGAAGGCAGGTGCTGGGTGTGTGTGTCGGGGGGGGGGGGGCTATGGGCTCCGCGGAGGAGCACGGCAGCA
The DNA here is from genome assembly GCF_020497125.1 of Mauremys mutica. Taxonomy (NCBI): domain Eukaryota; kingdom Metazoa; phylum Chordata; order Testudines; family Geoemydidae; genus Mauremys; species Mauremys mutica. Next base: position 164,680,475 of record NC_059074.1, on the reverse strand, counting down.
TGTATGCAGCAGCGTGTCTGGAGCAGCACGGAGCCAGACATGCTGGTCTGAGTGGCACTGTAAGGGGGCTGGGGGGTTGGAGAAGGGGTAGGGGATTCCGGGGGGGCAGTCAAGGGACAGGGAGCAGGGGGGGTTGGATGGGATGGAGGTTCGGGGGGGCAATCAGGGGCAGGAAGCAGGGCGGGTTAGATGGGTCAGGGGTTCGGGGGGGCAGTCAGGGGACAGGCAGCGGTTGGATAGGCATGGGAGTCCCAGGGGTTTGTCAGGGCACAGGTAGGGGGTGGGGTCCTGAGGGGAAGTTAGGGGCAGAGGTCCCGGGAGGGGCAATCAGGGGACAAGGAACAGTGGTGCTTAGATAGGGGCAGGGGTCCCGGGAGGGGGTGATCAGCTTGTGAGGTGCCTTGATATCCTACAGAGCAAAGTATTATTATTAATTCATGTTAATGTGAGCTAACACAGCTTGCTCTCAGGTCCCTGCAATAGGTAAGCACAAAGGTTAAAGCCAAAATTCAGAGAATCAGTCTGGATTTTCATGCTTCTCTCTGAATTTCCCAGGAATCTGAGAGACGATGGCAAGAGACCTTAACACTACTTCTATCCAGTTTTTCATGTTGAGGAAAACTATTTGGAAGCTGATCACATTGCAGAACATGTGCCACATCACATTCCTTTAAAAAACAGGTTGAATTAAAGAGAGGAAGGGGGAAAAGAGAAAACAAATGTACCACCCAGAAATATTGTATTCATGAGCTGGCTGAATTATTGAACAGACAACTGAAAAGAGGAAACTCAAGAGAAGCATACAAAAAAATACAACCCACAGTGCAGACACTTTTGCAGAAGCCCATGACAATGAAATACATTTTATAATCAGCAATCAACTTGCCAGCAGAGAAGGCTAGCTTGCTGCTGCCCACCTCACAGCACTGAAAAAGCAAGCGCCCGATGGGTATCATTCTCCATTATCTCTCAAACCTTTGCCACCAGCACGTGGATAGAAGCGCCGGAAAAATGAAAAGTGTGTATATTGTAAGCGCTGGTTAAACAACCCCACAGTAATTCTTATTTGCTGGAGGTTTTAGAGAGCAGATGTAGGATTGGCAGGGTCTGGGAGCTGGCTATATTGTTCTAGCTCATTTAGAGCCAACATGGAAAGAACACGGAAAGCTGCATTTGTGCGTGTGTGTTTGTCTTTTGCCATCCACTAGTCTAAGGTTTCTTGGATTCACACTGACACATTAAAAAAAACAAAAAAAACCACCAGGTTGGTTGCCGTCCAAAAGAAATATGACTTATATCAGCTGCTGCATGAGAGTCTCTCAATTGCCTCTGCTAAGCTGCCTGTTTTGCTGTAGCAAGTGGCCATGTGCTGTAGCACACTGATTGCCCACTTTGGTGGTATCGGTTGCTAGAATAAGGGCAAACAAATGAGGAACCAAATATAAAAAGCAGCCAGCAGCACTGAAGAAGCATTACAGCTGCCAGGCAATAACTTAGATAGTTACAGCTGCCATCACCTAGTTCACGCAAGCTTTTTAATATCTTTTGGCAACGCACAGTGTCACAGCACAAAAGGAAAGTTGGCACTTCCTAGCATACTTTGTTTGACATAACTGTAGGCAGAACCCAGCTGATACCTTCATCAATGTGTATGTGTTTGCTCTTAAGGTACATTTTAGCAGATCAAACATTGTTTTTCTCTTTCTGTTGCACACACCACTGTTAAATCATAGGCTGGAACCAGCCCAGATTAATGGGAGAGCGCTCAGTATGCTGGAGCATACGGCCAGCCCCAGCAGCAGCACCCCAGATAAGGAAAAAAATAATTACTGCAGGAGAGGGGTGGGGGAGGGAGGTTAAAAAAATAAATAGATATACTGCTTTGCCAAAGTGTTTTCCTTTCCAGCCAGGAGCAGCAGCAGCAGGAGGAGGAGAATCAGGCCAAAGTCTCTTCTCCATTTACCATACTTATAAAAAACCCACAAGCACAAACACAGATCGTCACATACACATAATTAAAGCATCGACATCCCTTACTGTGATTTACAATCCACACCACCAGAAATACACAGGCGTTCCCAGGATTTCATCAATGTTTCATCTGGTGCTCTTGGCACATCCAACCTCTTCCTCGGACGCAGCACATGCTACACCTTATTCTCTCGGCCATGGAGAGGTGTACCCCACTTTTTGCTGGGGAAGACAATCAGTACTAAATGTGTCAGTAGAGCTGCAGGATTTGCTGCTCTGGCACCTTGTCTTACAGGGCACATGTAAAAGGCTAGCCTGAAACTCAATCTTGAGGCGGTTTTTGATCATTGCGAGTCTTCTACGTGGTCCATGATTCTAGGTTACAAAGTATTACAAGGAACCCAGGAAGCTCAGAACAACGATGATGTTATTTCATAGCATCAGTAAGTGACTCAGTGAAAACACAAAGAAGATACAAGCCTGTGCCCCATAGAGCTTACAATCTTGAATGACTTGTGTTAACTTTTTTTATTCTAAACTTTTGACCTTTGTATCACCTGTTTACCTTATTTTATTGATAATTCACCCTATAAAAGAAATGCACCCATTGCTCAAGCCTCTGACTCTTTCACTTTTATTGCCAGTAATTATTATTTTTACAGGACTAAAAAATTGCACTAAGAGCATTACAGCACAGGAAAGAGAAACCGTCCATGCTCCAAAGAACATAATTTTAGATGTGACACAACAAGTGAGGGTAACAAGCAAACAAACAGAGAGGAAAGAGAGAGGAAGTATCATTATCCCTCATTTTTAAAATGGGAAACTGAGGCACAGGAAGGTTAAAGTGACTTGCTCCAGGTTGTGCATGTCTGTGGGAGAGTCAGAAATTGAAACCAGGTCTGCCAAGTCCTAGTCCAGTGTCTGAAACATATGGGCAACTTAATCACCCAATGTGAAGGTGGTTTCAGAATCTTAACTGAAATCCAGATCCGAATTTTGAGGCAGGATTCTACCTCTACAATAGGTTGAACCAAAGCCCAGATCCAAACACCCCAGAATTTTGGGAATTTCCAAATCTGGATCTGAATTTTGTGTATTGAGCCTCTCTGTGGCTCCCATTCAGGAATGACTAACTGGATTAACCACACAAGCTTAAGCAGCTTTCAAAATCAGGACCTATGTAATTGCTTATTACAACAATTTATAACCCACTGACAACCCCCCCCTCCCCCTCCACACACACCCCTTCCTTTCCTCCCTATGACTGGAGGGATATTAAGGGGCCACTTCCTCTTGAATGCTCCCTTGAAATATGTGTTCACTACTTACGCTAAACAATCTCTTCCATCTTGTATTTAACTGTGATACTCTGAGGCCTATGTAATGGTTACACTATGCCCTTAGCGTGGCAAGGTGCACTGTGTAGCTGCTCTTTGTTGGCAGGAGAGAGCTCTCCTGCTGACAAAATATACCCCACCCCAATGGAAGATGGCAGCTTTGTGGGGGGGAGATGCTCTCCTGCTGACAAAGTACTGTCCACATCAGGGCTTTTCGTCGGTAACACTTTTGTCAGCCAGAGTTCGTCTTTTTCACACCCCTGACCGACAGAAGATATACCGATAAAAGCGCAGTATAGACATAGCCTACGTTTCCCAGCTCTGAGGAAGAGCTCGGTGTAAGCTCAAAAGTTTGTCTCTCTCACCAACAGAAGTTGATGAAACAAAGGATATTACCTCATCCAACTGGCCTACATTCTTCATGTAAATAAGCTGAAGCAAGTTCAGGTCCTGGCACAAAATTTAAAGGGTGGGGCTATTCATTTTGATCTGCCTGGGATGAGGGGAAATGATTTGTATAAAACTGATCATGCAACAAACTGATTTTAATGATGGGTTGGTGAGTAGAACTGTGTTATGGGGGAAGGGGATTGACTGTGATTGGAGGTGGGGTCTGTTCATCAAACGAGGCAAGGAGAACTGACTTACTGCCAAGAAGAAATGGTTCCTGTCTGGGTGGGGCTGGTTTTGATTTATCTGGGGAAGGAGGGACAGTGTGAAGATGGTGAGCAATCAAATTTGAATCTGGCGGGGAGGAGAGTTGGTTTTGTTTTTTAAGATCCTGGGGGAGGGAGGGGTTGTGGTGGAAGCAAGAGGGAAGATGGTTCACAAGATGCCTTCCCTAATAGTCTACAGTATGAAAACATTTTGCAAACCCATGATATACAGTAGAAAGAAATGCACACAAAAAGACAGTCCCAGATTTACAGTCACCCACCAAGGTAGAACAGGTGGCTATAATGTAATAAAAATGTGTTACAAGGAACTAGTCATGAATTTTAAAAACAAAAACGCCTACAGACAAAATAGAATTGTAGCGATGCTCATCTAAAACTAAAGAATTCAAACTATTATAAAATGACAACACAGGGGATTACAGAACCAGGGTCTGCTCCTGCAATTGCTTACACAGACGGTAACTCCACTAATGTGAGTCATCCCAGTAGCAAATCCTTCAGCTAATAGTGTTTAGCTAAAAGTGTTTGCAAGATCAGGTCCTAAAGACACCACACCCAAACAATGGAGGGATGAGTACAATGGTATTACAGTAAAGCAGTGCTGCAGCATCCCAGCAGACACAGCCAAATCCTTGCCATTTTGTTTGGACTGAACATGCGGGATTTTCAGTTCTTTGAGTATTTCAACCTACTCCAGAGAGCTGGAGAGTTTCTTAATTGTAGTGCTGTCTCTTTTTTTATGATAATGGTTACAAGAAAGTGCATGTGTGTCAATGGAAAAATAGAGGAATAGATTCCCTAGTACCTCCTCTTTCTTTAAACCCCACACTTCCCAGTCATACGATTTATAAGAGGATTAGGAAAATATTTTTTTATGCCCAGTCCTTACTAAAACAGTGGCAATGCAACACTGTGCAACACCAAACAATGCAAATCCAGGTTACTTTATGTCAGACTTCAGTAGTACAGGAGCAATAAGATAAAGTTAAGATAAGATGATAGAAAACACCTAAACTTTGGGGAGCTTTGGATCCTGACCTAAACTCTGCAGCTAGGATCCATCCATCTCTATTAACAGGCTAATTATTGAGTTACATCAGTCTGACCATTCCTTTGACTCAAAGAAAGCTCAGGTGGGGAGGGAGAGACAAGAAGAAAAACAGGGATAAATTGTTTATTAAAATAAACCGGTTTCCTTGGTAACTAGATCTATAACTGTGGTGATGTTGCTATTATTTTAATAATGAACAGAAAGGTTTGATGTGAAGTTACATAATCCAGGCTTACGATGCAGCGTCTGCTCCATTGGCAAAGCTGACTCCAGATCTTAATGGCAGACGGCAAACCTCAAAAGGCTCCATTGTTCTATTTGGATCTGAAAGCTTGGATGCTCCCAACCATCTTCCTAGGGAGAGGTGCACTTGTGCTGCTGAGTTACCAACCTGCTCACACATGGTGGGTTTGGAAGTTCACCTCAAACTCCTTTGTTACTGACTCTGAGCTCCCTTTCGGCGGCACTGGGGGGAAAGGAGCAGAGAAGGGGATGGGAACAATTCCAGTGAGACAACAAATCAAATCGTGGGCCTGGTTTTGAACCAAACTGGTTAGACACATAAATGTGTGAGATTTTCCTGTACGCAGTTGCCACAGTTGTGCACATAACCATAGCTGCTTGCACAAATGATCACTTTGATAACCAGTCATTTATTCTTGCCAATGCCTGTGAATTTCCATGGCTAACACCCAGTAGCACCCATTTGTGCCAGCCTTCCTTGGGAAAGGGTATTTCTTTTATCTCCAGTACTTAGCAAAGCCTCAGTAAGAAATTTAAAAAAAAATTGAATCACCTTGAAAAAAAAAAAGTTTAAATGACATCAGTCCTACAAAGGGTTACTCACACATGGAGCCAGTGTATAGTCATGGGTGGTGGATATCGAAGGCCAGGGGAGGCTAAGCCTCCCCTGACCCACTCTCCACCATGGGTCTCTGCTCTCCCTCTACCCTTAAGCCAGCAGAGGCACCAGACCATGATGCTCACCCTAATTGATGGCACTAAGTGAATAATAAAAATTATCCTCCAGAACATTAGCATTTCAAGAACCCCATGCACAGGCTACTCCATCACTTGCCACCAGCTTTGCTCCACCCAACCAGCATTCAGCAGTCAAATGGTTAAACACACACACACACACACACAAATCACATTTCTGTAACAAATCAGCACTCAAGCAAGGAAATTCAAAGCTAAAGCTAGCGCATCATGCTTAACATGGCCCTTTCTACTTCACGACTGCAGGAGTTTCAGAGCAGCACATGATGTTGCATATACCACACAATATGTGCTGCAGCGATACTATATTCACCACACAATGAATTAAGGGCCAAAGGAGTGACCTTTGAACAGCTTTCCATCAATTCTTTAAAGAAACACCACATGATAAGTTTAAGTCCATCACAACAAGGCTGCAAGAAGATGCGGCAAACTTTAATTAGCAGTGGAATCAATAACCTCACTAGATATTTTGTAGTTTCTGCCATTATTTTTTTCAAACCAGAGGAGTCATTTTAGTATCTTTGTACTTAAAACAGCGTCCATGTGGTTTAGAGAGGCGTGTGTTGTTGGATATTTATTGTAAGGGGCTTCATGTGGTTAGAGGTCAAAGCAGAGTACTTTCATCTGTGCACCACAACTCGACGATCTCCTTATGTCACTGGGTAGCCCTATCTTCAGACCTTTAATATGACAATTACTGAGGATGTTCTTGCAGTTATAAGAAACAGAACTCAGAGAACTGAGACCTGGCTCTGGGGTCTGTCCCAAACTTTCTGTGTGATCTTTGCTAAATCGTTCAGGCCAAAATTTTCAGAAAATATCCACTCATTTTGGGTGCTTCCAATTTTGTGTGGCCTCGTCGAGACTCCTATGGGTTGATTTCCAAGGGGCTGAGTTCCAGCAACTCCCACTGACTTTTCTGGCACCTCTCAAAATCAGGTTCTGGGAATTTCAAGTTGGGCACCCTAAAAACTGAAGCATCCACAATTAGTGGGAAATGTTGGTCTTTAGCCTTTTTTCTTCAGTGAATCAATATGTAAAATTGGGATAATGCTTGTGTGTCTTGCAGGGGTGTCGGGAGACTGAAAGGAGCACTATCAACTTCTATTTTGACTACTGTATCAGGTACTTATATGGCCCTCCATTACCATAGTATTGGAGCACCTCAACAGCACTATTATCCCCATTTTGCAGATGGGGAGTGGAGGCAAAAAGAGAGGCTAAGTGACATGCCCAAACTCACACAGGAAGTCCGTGGCAGCATAGGGATTTGAACACAGACTTCCCAAATCCTGGGCTGGGCCGTAGTCACTGGGTCATCCTTTGCCTCACCCAGCCTCTTCATTCTCCCCTATGGTTGCAAATAACATCTAAGATAACCAGAACTGTTAATGATTAGAGAAATATTATATATATATATTATATTAGAGAGGAGAGAGAGAGACACACACACATACACGAGACACAGACAGTTAGTTTTGTGTTTACATTGTGCCCTTGACACCCCAGTTTGTGAATATTCACTTTCACTCTTTGCCACTAAATGGTCACATTCAATTAGTTTTTGAGAGAGTCTTTCACACAACAAGAAGAAAGAAAAAATATTTTTTACAAAATAGGAGCATGCAATTCGAAAAGCACAAAAGTCAACGGGAGAACTCAGAGCCAGGGTTAGGACTTGAAACTACTTTAATTCATTTTGAATTGACTTTGATTTCAGGTTGATGGTACCGCTTGAATTCTTTCATGTTTGTTAGGAGAAAAAAAGTGCTATTGTAAGCACACAAAGTACTATTATTACCTAGTCCTCTTCAAAAATAAGTGTTTACGATCTCCATGAGTAAAAAATGAGTTTAATATTTTCTTGTTTCTGTTTGAAATCAGTGCATGGCTACTATCAACAGCAAATGAAAATAACTTAGGGCCCAATTCTGTCCCCCTTATTCATATTGATTAATATCTCATTCCAGCAGTTAGTTTCACTGATGGGCAAAGGACTAGTTACAAAGTAAATTACTAGTCAGCATGAGTCAGGGTAACAGAATCCAGCACTCATCAAATAACGTGAGCGGTTTCTCTAAACACAACACTCTCAAAGTTAATTATTCTCACTGAGTTCTCACTTAAATTTCTAATGCAGCACTGCAGCTTTAGTGGTACCTGATCTAACCTCAAGCGTCTTGGCATATGCAAAGTATGATGTTTAGGATAATATTATCATCATCCTTATGAAAAGTGAAAAAGCTTTTAAAGTAATTTATCATCTATCACTCAGCTTGGTGCTAGTTAGTGCACACACAAACACGTAGCACAAACTGTAATGCATCAGAACGTCTCAGCAACAGCCTTCACTGAACACGCCCTCAAAAGCACTATGCTTAATTAAAGGAAAAGCATTGTCAGCAGGATGGTGGGGAAAAAAACTTTAGGTATAGGGTAAAACGAGATATATAACTTACAGATGTTAATCATCTAGGTGTTTGATTTTATTCTAAAACAGAGGTGCACCTCCTTTTAAGTGGATGTTTCAGATCCTTCTCCCTAAGCGTAGCAAGAATTAGAAATGGTAAAAAGTGATGGGGGAGAATACAAAAATATACCAATGCACCTGTCTCTCTCTCTCTCTCTCTTTTATGTTTTTGTTGTTGCTTTTTTGGAACCACTGACACAAGATAGTAAAATTCAGCACTAAAAGGAATGACCTAAATCCTTCGATGTCCAAGCTTTCACTTCACTGAATACTAAATTGCAATGCTGCCTGGTTCAACCGGATGGCATCAGAATGAGCAGCAAATACAGAGAAACTGGAGGATTTTATAAAATCCCGATGGGCCCGATCCTACAAGAGAAAGAGCACCCTCGTCTCCCATGCTCTTCACAGTAAAATTAAAAGGTGTTTAAGAATTTTGTAAATAACTAGCCCCTTGCATTGCATGTAGAATTGAACCAGCAGCAGATCACAGGTGCAATATGCTCTCGGGAGTCTGCCTTCTGTAAAACGTGGTGTTCTGCTCCAAGTGAATCTTCTGAATTGCCTGAACGAGTAGCTTTGATAGAGCACATTGCAGTAGTTTAGTTATGGGGTGACAAACGCATAGGTAATTGTGGCAAGGTTTGCCTGAGAGGAAAGGGCACAAATACAGGCAATTCAGCACAAATGCGATGTGAAAGCAAATGAGAAAATTAATCAGAACTAACATGGGATGCACTAACACCTTTTCCTTCTTGTTTTTGACATAAAGGGGAGCTTTGATGAATTATAATTTTGTTTATCTATTTTATTTCTTCCACTTTATGAAAGGCACCAATGTGGGACTCTAGGTGCCAAGAACCTTATTGTGAGGGTCTTTCAAACACTGTATGATGTGTCTAAGTCTTTGTTGGATCCCCAACTGGCAAAGTACCCGGGCTGTTCCATTACCTCATTGTCCAAGAAATTCACTGTAGAACTCTGCAAGAATCAGTGGCCAAAAAAAACCACCAGAAAACAATAGTGCAGACAATTCCATTTGATTCAACACCTTTGTCCTTAGCGAGAATTTTTAAATGTACCCATTTGGGGGCTATTGATCCTTGGTGTAACTCCACTTGTTTAAATGAACGTATACCGGCGGGTGATTATGGCCCCGTGACCATAAGCTGGAAAAAATTAAGCTTGCTGAGGCTTTGGCACACAAAGAAGAGAAGAACCAATCAGCTCCAGAAAATCCAGGGATGCCTTAGATTACAGTCTCTGTGTTTTTCCTGGGTTTTTGTAATATATTGTTGCATATCAGTTACAAATGTGTGAAAACATTAAAGTTGAGCCAAATACAAAATAAGCTAATATCTTGTGTTTTCTGAAAAATGCAAGCTTAATTAGAGTTTAGGTAATTAAAGCTTTCACAGTTATAAAAAATACAATACAGCCATTTATGCAAAGCTTCCTTTGAGCGAGATTTCAGTAAAATACCATGTAATGTGCAGAACGTCGAAATTTTGCTCCCAATTGAACCGCCTGCAATGCAAGTTCTCTTCCTAAATTTCAGGCTCATGCACCATAATTCTTCTGCCTTGTGGATTTAAACTCAGTTGCTTTGTCTTCATTTAAAAATAATGAGCAGTTTCTATGGGATTTATGGACACCTACAAGCTGATTCACAAAAGCACAGATACACTGTGTGTGTGTGTACATATACATAAATACATACTAATATCTGTTATAGCATACATGGCCAGCACACAAAACATATAATTAAGGTTGAAACTTACATTCTAAATCACTATTATTAATTGTTATTATTATTACTTAGTACTGATACTGTGCTTGGGGCTGTACAAAACACAAGGACAAAGATGGCCTGTGCCTCAGAGTCCACAGACTAAGGGTATGTCTATACTGCATGCAACCCCATGGTTTGCAGCATAGACATATCCTAAAATGGCAAACAAAGGCTCCAATCAGTAACTTCCCGAGTGCGGGTGGACTCCTGTACCCATCTGGAGCCATATTGACTTCACCGAAAAAGTTGTAGGCTCAGGACTAATAACAGGGCATAGAAGGCTGGCAGTGCTGTGAGGCTCTCAGAGAAATAGCAATAGAAAATGCAAAGAATCATTCTGACTTTGATGATCAGGAATTGACAAAACAGCCACAAAATCTTTCCAAAACAATATAGATATTGGGCTAGATTCTCTAGCCCAGTGATTCTCAACCAGGGGTACGTGTACCCGTGGGGGTATGCAGAGGTCCTTCGGGGGTACATCAGCTCATCTAGATATTTGCCTGGTTTTACAACAGGCTACATAAAAATCACTTGCGAAGTCAGTAGAAACAATGACTTGTTTATACTGTTCTATCTACTCTACACTGAAATGTACATACAATATTTATATTCCAACTGATTTATTTTATAATTATATGGTAAAAATGAAAAAGTCAGCATTTTTTCCAGTGCCGTGACACTTTTGTAGGTTTATGTCGGATTTTGTAAGCAAGCAGTTTTTAAGTGAGGTGAAACTTGGGGATACACAAGACAAATGGGACTCCTGAAAGGAGTACAGTAGTCTGGAAAGGTTGAGAGCCACTGCTTCAGCCTGTGTACAGCTGCTTTGTACCACTCATGACAAAAAGGGGGCCGTAAGCCAGATGCAAATAGCCAGCAGAGAATTCTCCTGGTGTAGGGAAACAGCTTGCTAGTAAATCTATACTGCTGCTGGACCCTGCCTCTGCCCCAGCTTTGTGGCATAAGGAGCATGTGGGGGCAAGAAAGGAGGTGTCTGTGCAGAAGGAAGCGTGGCAGATTTCTACTCTGCTATCCCAATCTATGTAATTTATGGAGGTCTGGCTGAGTGGCACTGAGGCCAAGGTGGCCCTCAGAATCCGTGAGCAGATTACAGCTCCCTGCCGTCCCATCCTTCTCTCCAGCACCAAACAGAGATCTGTCGCAAGAGAGAATCTGCCCCTACATCCTCATAACCACTAGAACGGTGAATTTTATTATAAAGATGGACCATGGCAGATTGACTAGGACACCTGTGTGGTATAGACCATCATTCTGACTGGGCCCAGTACAGTGCCTTCGGCAGAACAGAGCTTTCGGAAACTTCAGCTGATCGAGAGCTACTGGAGGGCTTCAATGAGTCAAGAAATAGTCTCAGGATCGGTGATTATATCAGTGGACCGTTAATTGACAGAAAGCCTTCTGTATGACACTCCAGTAGATACATTTGTATGTTTAAAAAAATCAGAAAAGTGTCTGTGAAACTTTAACCTGTTTGAATGTAAGACATCTGTTTTAAAAAAAAGATAGTCTGTCTTTTTTATTTATAGGGGAACTGGAATTTCCATGTGAAAAACTGAGATCCTTGTCCCAGAGAGGAAGTTAGTGAATAAGTGATTAATCTCTGGTGAATATAAGTGAGATGTCAATAAAAAGTTGTGGTTAAATGGGGCTAGGATAAACAGTATTGTACTGTACACTCACCGCGTGTTAGAATTGTTGAAGGAGAGGGGACTTTACACATGACTCATTCTTTGGTATGTAGATTTCTTCCCTATGCAGTCTGAGATCTTAATAGAAGCTAACAGGGCTAGTTTCAGCTTTACAGCACTCACCAAGTGCTATTACATTGTCCTTATTGACAAAAATTGCCAAGGCTGTGCTGAGGGACAAGGAGTATGAAACATCCCATTAGAACCATCAGAGCTATGCCACAGAAGTTCAGCAAGAGAAACTAACTTCCTAGAGTGAATGCCTATCTCCTAAAGAGGAGTGGGGAGAATCTTAATACCTGGCCTACTAATTACCTGGGAGGGAAGTTTGCAGTAATTAAAACTGGTTTCAAAACTTTTTGTAGATAATTGGGCTTTAAAAAAAAATCACTAGCATAATTTTGTTCTATTTTTAAACTGTCTGATTCTTTCTTGGCAATCAGTGGGGGAAAACATCCAACCTGGAAGTGTCCTTCATTTTTATTTACATATAGCCTTACCTGCTCTTTTGTTGATAAATTGAAAGCTGGATTTGAAACAAAATAATGATAATATACAGCTGCATGGGCAGATTACAAAAAGCAAAGAGCCCGACAACGATCTACTGTGGAGCTAAGAGATTTCTAACTTTCTTTCCATCAACAAGTTTAAAAAACATTGTCATGCAGCTTTTAATTGCCATTAATAAAGTGGAGATAAAGCCCTCTGGGTCTTACTCCCAACACCGTGATGTTGCAAATTAATGATATATTAGCCAATACTGTATATCATGAGCTCAGAGAAGGGTCAGAAAGAACAGCCCAGCCCAGGCCGGGGGTGGGGGCTATATTCTATGGGTAACCTTTGGCCTGCCAGGGCTGTCAATCAACAAGCCACATGCATGGCTACTGAGTTTCTGGTAAGCCTCCTTTCACACCTATGAATTCTGTCAATTATCATCCATTATCAGCAGTTCTTTCAACAGCTACATGGCATCTATAAATTGATTGAATTGCGAGATCTCAATAGCAGAGGTCAATGACTCTGAGCTATTGTTTTTAGTGGTTAAACAAGTACTTGGAGAATTATTGATCCACTGCTGTCCTTTTGTATATTCTCATAGGACCATACAAGATAAACGACTGTTTGTTTGACTTAGCTACAGATGACCAAAAAGATTTATAAGGAAAAAATATAAGAACTATAAGTTAGATATAAAGTATTAGGAAGGCTTTCAGAGAAACACTTGATGATTTAGGCAAATTGGTATTTGCAGTCAGTGGAACTTTGCATCATAGCTAGTTTGGAAAACAAGAATCCTGGTTTGCAAAAAATGTCAAGGTTTCAAGAATTGCTTTCATTCTGCGTTGGAACAAAGCAAAGCCCTTTTAACGTTTTAAATGAAAAAACAAGAGAGACCCTCCCACTCCAGAAGAAGTTGGTTCAGAACAAGACTTGAACCTAGGTCTACCCCAGCCCTGGTGTGTGCCATAACCACTGGGCTATGACTATAGAAGCAATCAGCCTCTCCCAATCTATACTTTGGAATGGTTCAATTTTGTATAAAAATAAATAGTCATTGGACCAGAAAAATAGACTATTAAGCCTGGAGGGGGCACTCATGTGAAATGTGGGAGAGCCAGGTTCAAATCTCCAGCTTGCCTGATTCTCTTTCTGGTCCAGTGAATATTTAACAGGTCCCTGCTCAGGCTGATACTTGGATATCTCACATTCCAGGGGCATGCCCTAACCACTGGGCTGTTGGCTATTCAGGGGGCAGTTGGTCTCTCTCCCTCCCAGACCACTAAAACCAAAACATGGCAGTTTCAACAAATCAGCATTTTCCAATGAAAAATGTTTTGTTGAAAAAATTCCTCACCAGCTTTAATCACGACCTTATTCTGCAGTGTGGTGAGTCGAGCTCAGATACGACACAGACAGGAGCCATCACAGATTGAAAGAATCATGATGTGATGCAAATGTCATAATATCAAAGTCTGTTCCACTGAACATACAGCTAAAGGCAGAATCTCTTTTTGCACTATACTGTCCAACCAGGTCAATTTAATTATTCAGAGAAGATTGACAAGAAAAGAAAAGTATCACAAGGCCCCATCCAGCTTGTTTCTTTGCCAAGGCCCTCTTGCAGGAGGAAGGATACTCTTGTAACTAAATCACACCGAAGGACCTGGAGCCAGGAGACCTGGATTAAAGTTCTGCCACAGACAGCCAAGTCTGTGCTGACTTGGACAAGTTACTTAAACGCTTAGTGCCTCAGTTTCCCCACCTGTAAAATGAAATAGTAAATGGCTCACTAACTCACAAGCCATTGTGAGGCCTAATTCATTAGTGTGTGTAAAGAGTTTTGAGAGCCTTGGATGGAAGCTGCAAAGTATTATTATTAACATGATAAACTTGTTCAGTTAGAACAGTTCTCTCTTCTGACTAAACTAGTTTAGGCCTGCTCGTTAGGTTGACTCATTAGCAAAGCTCTGCTTTGGAGTTTACTAGGCCTGAGTTTTCATCCGGTTGAAGTTGCAGGAGCAGAGAATGATGATTTGGGTATTCTACATGTTTAGTATTCAAACCTCGGTGCTCAGTTGCCTTTAGCATCTTCCAGCTTCAGGGAAGCATTGTGCAGCTGTTGTGAATGTGAGAAGCTGACAGAGACCACAAAATCCTGAAAGAATATAACCATGAATCATATATTTGCATATAGGCCCAATCCTGTAAAGTGCTGAGTGCCCTCAATTATCACTGGAGCCAATTCATGTGTAACCTAAATCCATCAGTAAGAGAGTTGCATTCAAAGTCCCAGTAGTATTTTAAGCCAGTCTTGATATAGTTCTTATGCTATTTCCTCATAAAGATTTTTTGAGATCTTGACTTCAGTGGGACACAAGGGTGCTTGACACTCTGGTAGGATGGGTCTCAAATAGCATAAACTCACCAGTCATCAGACGGACATCCACAGTACAGTTGGGTTTCATCCTGCTAGATGTGTATCACTGCAGTTGCCACAGGTTTCTCTAGAGAAAGAAATCAAGAGGAAAGATCATTGTTTCCCCTCACAATTTGCAAGACTATCTGAATTAAAAATGGAAGTTTTGTCATTTGCATGGCAAAGGGAGAGGGGAAAAAGAGGAAGTATTGTTAGGTGTTGGTAATGTAAAAACATAAGTATGCTGTTATTTATGTAATTAGTTATTGCTTTCATTATGGGTGCAGTCTTAATGGTTATAGTATTTATGTATAATTACCTTAATATTCACTGAAATTTCCAAGTAGCTCCCTAATTAACTGTCTCAAATATATAATTACATTGCATCTTTACGCAAGACTTGCCTAATTAATGTAGTTACACCACTTCTTTTGTGAATGTGCATTATTAAATGCTCTTTGCATCATTCTTCTGACTTCTTGTAATTCACGCTTTACAAAAATTAAGACCTTGAATTAGAAACCTCCATGAGCGACCAACTCCAAAAGCAAGCGCCAGATGACACCTTTTCTTGGGGGGAGAAAAAAATTCTTATTAAGCCTCATTACCACTTCCCATTACAAAAGCTTTCCAACTGGATGTGAAAGAAATCCCAGGTAGCATTGTTTTTTAAGAGGAGATAGAAAACACTACATGGGGTTTGAAGAGAAGAGCAAACTGCCAGCAACGTGCCCAAACTTTGAAAGGCCTTCTTCCCCTGCCAACCTGTCAGGGGGCTGAGTTATGACATAATACTGCCCCAACAACTTAGCAATATCCAGCGGGATTTTCAAAAGCACCCAAGCACCTTACTCAATAGCCACAGAGCTTACAAAACTGTAGAGGGTAGGGAGCTCACTAGTACTATCTGTTGGTGAAAAGGGGAAGTTCCATAGGGGAAGGAGCTGCGTGCCCCCATCTTTTGGTGAACTCAAGAAAGAATGGCCAAGGTCGGCTTCACAAACTTTTTACCTACACTTTTAGATAGACAAGAGTGGGAGGAGCTCTCTTCCACCACGGTGGTAAGTACAGCTACAGAGAGTTTATTTGCGTAATAAGCCTCTATCCAGAAATTCTCCCCAGGGCACGCTGGTGAATTATCAGAACTGTATATGAAATCTGAATTGGTTGGGTATTGGGACTAACCTTAGAAGAGAAAGAAAAGGGATTTGAGACTCCTAATTTGTGGCAAGGACTCTGCTCAGGGGTTCTCTATGCCATAGATCCCCCTCCACTGAAGATTTTGCAAAGGGATGATACAGAGGTGAATGCACAACAAGAGATGATAACACAGAGGTGGCTTTGAGCTGAAGCCACAGCGTATGGCAACAGGACTGACCTCTGGTGAGGGCCCCCCAACCAACACCAATAAAGCTGAAATCGCTCTAGCTGGGTTAATGTGGAGGAGCCTTAGCATAGGCTCACCAGAGAGCAGTTCCTGTAGGGGCTGGAGGCAAGTCTGCTACCCATTGACACCAAACCATGAGTGGGGTGTAGCAGAGGGGGAAGCAGTGTGTTAAAGGGACAAATGATTACTGGATGTCCGCACCAGTAGGTGGGGAACTAACAAAGTACAAATGCCAAAGATACTTGGGGAATGGGTTTAGGAAGGTGGGTTTTTTTTTGTTTGTTTTAGTTATTATTGATTAATATGTAGTGTTTCGTGTTTTCCCAAGTTGATTCTGTGTCGCCTTATGCCTTTGTTTTATACACAGACTCAGTAATTGCCAGGGGAGAAGTATCATTTGCTAAGGACACCCAAAGAAGATAGTTTTGGGTTGGGGGCGTCAACCTGGTGGTGTCTGTTAATTTTAAAAGGAACCCCTACATATGTGAACCCAGCCCTGGCAGCTGCCAATAACACATGAGAGAAAGGTTACACTTATATAGATGGGTTTGAAAAAATCATGCCCACTCTTTGGTCTTGAATGTATGGTTGGGACCCAATTATGTTGGAACCATGTTACCCAAACTGCATCACAGCCCTGCAATGATCCTTCACCATGAACAATTTGGTTATAGATTGCAGAGTGGCAGCCATATTAGTCTGTATCCGCAAAAAGAACAGGAGTACTTGTGGCATCTTAGGGTACGTCTACACTACAAGACTATTTCGATTCATCTTAATTCGAATTTCTGGAATCGACCTAATGAAGTCGAAGTTGTGTATCCACAATAAATACACTAATTCGACTGTGTGAGTCCACAGTAACGGGCGAAGCGTCGACTTTGGAAGCGGTGCACTGTGGGAAGCTATCCCACAGTTCCCGCACTCCCCGCCGCCCATTGGAATGCTGGGATTTCCCACCAATCAGGGCCGGCTTTAGGAAGTGCGGGGCCCAATTCGAACATTTTTGTCGGGGCCCCGGCAGGGATGACTAAAAAAAAAAAAACGTAAAAAAAAGCCTTTCATTTCTTAGCAACCGGTTCCCTGTAAAAAGTTCTGCTTTAAGGGATGTGCCACAGTATGTATTTTTTGTACCAATAGGGTTACCATACGTCCGTATTTTTAAAAATTCCTCCCGGATGGCAATTTAAGAACCAAAAAGCTGGACATGTCTGGGAAAATACGGATGTACGTTAACCCTACCTAAAGTTCTTTTTTAAAAAGATGGGCCTGAACTAGAAATGAGCTCCATTTCACATGTGTGGGTCCCCACCACTCCCTGGGGGTGTGCTAGGGTGACCAGATGTCCAGATTTTATAGGGACAGTCCCGATTTGGGGGTCTTTTTCTTATATAGGATCCTACTACCTGCCACCCCTGTTCCAATTTTTCACACTTGCTGTCTGGTCTCCCTAGGGTGTGCACATGTGTGGGTCCCAGCTGTTCCCTGCCCCTCTCATTGAAACAGGTGTGCAGGGTTACTGCCCTGGGAACTGCAGGGCACCAGTGGACATGGGGCTGGCTGGAGGCAGGGCAGGGGCTGACTGGAGGTAGGGTCTGGCTGCAAGCAGGGCAAGGGGTGTGGGGCTGGCTGGAGACAGGGGGACGTGGGGTGGGCTGGCTGGCTTCAGGCAGGGCCGCAGGGGGGTGCGGCAAGGGTTGGCAGGGCTGGAGACAGAGGAGTGCGGGACTGGCTGGCTTCAGGCAGGGGCGTCGGCAGGGGTTGTCTGGAGACAGGGCAGGAGGTGCGGGGCTGGTGCGGGCAGGGGCTGGCTGCAGGCAGGGCAGAGAGTGCAGGGCTGGCTGCAGGCAGGGGCTGGCTGCAGGCAGGGGGTGTGGGTACAGCCCACCCTGTACGGTAAGTGCCTCCTCCTTCTCCCTCCCCCACCAGGGTAGCAGCAGCAGCCCGGGGCTCGGGGGCTATTTAAAGGGCCCGGGGCTCCCCTGCTTCCACCGCCCCAGCCCTTTAAATAGCCACAGGAGTCCTGGGGAAGCGGCGGGGTTCCAGGGGCTATTTAAAGGGCCGGGGCAGTAGAAGCAAGGGGAGCCCCAGACTTTTTAAATAGCCCCCAGGGCTCCAGCAGTGGGGCTCTGGTGGCAATTTAAAGGGCCTGAGGCTCCAGTCCCTGCTGGGAGCCCCAGGCCCTTTAAATTGCCTCCTGGGGAAGCTGGGCCACCCCGGGTACAGTGCACTGGCAGGGCTTGGGTGCGGGGCCCTCTTAGGCGCGGGGCCCGATTCGGGGGAATTGGTTGAATTGGCCTAAAGCCGGCCCTGCCACCAATGCATGCTGGGGGGGGGGAAATTGTGTGGAGGGTGGTTTTGGGTAACTGTCATCATTGAACCGTCAATCACGCCCAGCATCCCTCCCTGAAAGCGCCAGCTGGCAATCTGTTCGTGCACTTTTCTTCTCAGTGACAGCGCGGGCGCCACACCACTGCGAGCACGGATCCCACTGCAGTTGTGGCCGCTGTCAGCTCCTCGCAACTTATGGTCCACCTCTTCCGCAGTCAGCTGCTGAGAAATTTGGCTAATTTTCAATGGTGCTGCGAGCAGTGGTGGACCATGGGGGACGTTTTACCAACATCAACGTCGGGTGGCCAGGCAAAGTTCATGACGCGCGTGTTTTCAGGAACTCTGATCTGCTTAGACGCCTGCAGGAAGGTAGTTTCTTCCCGGACCACAAAATAACGCTTGGGATGTGCAGATGCCCATACTGATCTTAGGGGACCCAGCCTACCCGCTAATGCCCTGGCTCGTCACGCCCTATGCAGGCACCTTGCACAGCGACAAGGAAGTCTTCAAGTACCAGCGAGCAGCGTGAACTGTGACTGTTCAGTTTCTTCACAGAGAAGCTGAACCTGCCCCTGTTTCTTTACCAAGTTACTATTGACTAGCCTCTGCAGTTACATACCCCGTCCACCCCGCTTCCCCAACTTCTAACACACATTTAAAAATTAAAGTACGTGCTCCACTGTAGCTTTACAACGGTGTCTTTATTGATGACTTTGCGTTAAAGGGTTGAAACTGGGACGCACACTGTGCTGGGTAGGGTGTGTGGTCATGTAAAGACCGCCTCTAAAGTCGAGGTTTGACATGCTCCCGCTCCCAGACCGGTCAGCAGTGCCGGACTGGTTGTTTCAACGGATCCTGCCATCCCTCCTTTTTTGGACTCTGTGTGCGGGGGCTATGTGGCCTTGTTGCGGGGGAGGACGGATACAGATTCCTCTGCTGCGTGGCTCTGCGGTCCATTACAGGGACCGTTGCATGACATCTGTAACCCCCCTCCCCCGCTACAAATGCACGTACCACCCCCAACGACAGAAAACCTGCAAACCACCTCCCATACCAGCTAACCGCCTACTGACTGCACTGTGTGTGTGACATGCTGCTGATCCAGCCCCCGTCTCTGTACCCTGCTAAAGGTGACTGTCCTATGCATTACACTACCCCCTCAACCACCCAACGACCCACCCAAGACATCTAACACAGCGTTGTGTAAAAAACCATGACGGAAAAAGTAAGTAACAGAAAACTACTTTTAATAATCAACAACACAGTAAGGGAAGGACTTTTCAAAATGTAGTGACTGATAGCTTTTGGGTAATTTAACACTGTCCTGTGGTGCAGTGACAGTTTTCACGGCCCCTGGTGACCCTCCTTCTTGTTATTTTTGATGAGGGGGGGATTGGAGTTTGAGGCGGGGGTGGGTGGTTGCAGATACAGTGCAGGGGGGCTCTGTCTTCCTGCCTGTGGTCCTGCAGAACATCGACAAGGCGCCTGAGCGTGTCCGTTTGCTCCCTCATTAGTCCAAGCAGCGTTTGAGTCGCCTGCTGGTCCTCCTGACGCCACCTGTCCTCCCGTTCGCAGAGTGAGCGGTGCTGCTGAGTGAGGTTCTCCCTCCACTGGCTCTGCTGGTCCGCCTCGGCTCTGGAGCAGCCCATAAGTTCAGCAAACATCTCGTCCCTTGTCTTTTTCTTACGCCTTCTAGTTTGCGCCATCATCTGTGAGGGGCATGGTGGATCAGGTCGTGATACAGTTGCACCTGTGTGATGTCAAAAAGGTAGTGAATTTCTTACAATGATACATTTTTTAAACAAAGAAACATAGTCTACTCGGTGTCTGTGAACAAGAGTATGCACAGCACCTGTCTCATGCGCACTCACTAATGGAAAGTTCGAGTTCTCTGAATGCGCTTTCATTGCCTGGGGTATTGGGCTGCAGATCAGAGAACCTTTGCAGGAAAGAAGAATTCGTGTAGCAGCAAGGCATGGTAAGCCAAACACTTTTGGATTCATAGAAGTGAATGTACAGCTCTGTCCTCTTGATGCAGGCAATCCTGAAAGCATAAACTCGGCCCCTGTTGCACCCCCTCGCGGCTGTTCACTGGGAAAGATCCCTGTATGCTGCCACTCTGTAGACTGCAGCACTGGCTGTTAAGTGAGGCTTCTTGTTATGCAAAGGAACAGTTAAGCGCTCCCATTACTAATAGTACCACAATTACTCTAATTTCATGCAGGAGTGTGTGAGAGAGATCACCCTGAGGAGAGTCTCACGGGCAGAGAGAGCGTGCATGCTGGAAGAAAGCCACCACAACCCAGGGGCCTACTCTGCCATGCTCGTGAGGGCAATGGTCCCAGAGTTCCAGCTTATAGCATGGCAAGGCAAAGTGTGCTACCTCGGGGCACACGATAAGCTAGCTCTGCCAAGGAACCTCCTGCGTAGACTTTCAGATTACCTCCAGGAGAGTTTCCTGGAGATCTCTTATGAAGATAAAAGTTCCATCCCCCTGTATGTAGACCTTCTGTTCTCCTAATGTCTCTCCCTGTTTAGTTACTAAAAAAATGTTAACTCGTTGGTCTTAGCTGCTTTTAATAAATAAATGTTAACTTGTTTAAAGCACTTACGGACTGAACCTTCTCCCGATTCAGGGTCCGTGGTAACGGCTGGGGAGGGTTGGTAGGGGATCTCAGTGAGGGTGAGGAAGAGATCCTGGCTGTTGGGGAAAGCGCCGTCGACTGCCTCGTCCTCCTCATCTTCCCCGTCCGCGAACATCTCCGAGGAACAGTCCGTCGACACTATCCCATCCTCAGAGTCCACGCACACTGGTGGGGCAGTGGTGGCAGACCCACCGAGAATGGCATGCAGTGCCTCGTAGAAGCGGCATGTCTGGGGCTGGGCTCCGTAGCGTCCGTTTGCCGCTCTGAGTTTCTGGTAGCCTTGTCTCAGCTCCTTGACTTTCACGCGGCACTGCGTTGTATCCCGGCTGTATCCTCTGTCTCTCATGGCTTTGGAGACCTTCTCGAAGGTCTTTGCATTCTGTTTACTGGAGCGCAGCTCCGAAAGCACAGACACATCGCCCCACACAGCAATCAGATCTGAGACTTCCCGGTCAGTCCATGCTGGGGACCTCTTTCTAGTCTGAGATTGCCTGGACTCCTCTGCTGGAGAGCTCTGCATCGTTGCCGGTGCTGCTGCGCTCGCCCCGATGAGCAACCAGGAAATGGGATTCAAACTGTCCAGACAGGAAAAGGAATTCAAATTTTCCCGGGGCATTTCCTGTGTGGCTGGTCAGAGCATCCAAGCTCCAACTGGCGTCCAGAGCGTCAACAGAGTGTTGCACTGTGGGATAGCTCCCGGAGCTACTAAGATCGATTAGCATCCACACCTAGCCTAATTTGACATAGCCATGTCGAATTTAGCGCTACTCCCCTTGTCGAGGTGGAGTACCGAAGTCGAACTAAGGAGCCCTCTATGTCGAATTAAATGGCTTCCTGGTGTGGACGGGTGCACGCTTAATTCGATTTAACGCTGCTAAATTCGATTTAAAGAGCTAGTGTGGACCAGCCCTTAGAAACTAACAAATTTATTTCAGCATAAGCTTTCGTGGGCTGCAGCTCACTTCTTCACAAGTTTTCTTCCTTTCTGGCACTAGCTAAGATTTCATCAGTGAATATTTTTCACCTGTGAACAGTCACCAGATTTAAATATCGTGACTGTGCTAAGAGGTGTGACATGCGTGGAGGAAGGGAATCAGCCTGGGTCACTGAAACTGATCTTGCATTAGGGAAAGCCAGATGGGTGCCTTTCATCTATCAGCCTTCAGCACTGGCATGAGCAGTTCTTTCCACTAAAGGCCGCAGCAACTCCTCTCCTTCCCCTTAGTGAGGAGCAGCCAGGCTGACTGGAAGCTACCTGCAGGGACAAGGAGATGAGGCAGTAACAGGAGATTCTGCCACAGGCAAGATAACAAGCCAGCTCTTGCCAGTGCTGGGGACCAAAAGCAGCCAGCATAAGAAAGACAGCTCTGCCATTCTCCCTCCCAAAGGATCAGGGTCAGTGGAGCAGAGTAAATCTGATCCTCAGAGTGTCTGTTCCTTCAGGGAATAGCCCAGCCTAGCATCATCCTCCCTATGCAATCACCCTAACTCACTCAGTCCCTATTACTGTTGAAAAAAAGTCACATATGGTTCGTTCTCATCCACTTTTCAGCTCCTTTCCTCCCCAGGGTCTGACTTCTGTTGCTGCCACGCCACACCTACTAATCCGCTTCAGTGGGAGCACCCTGAGCACAGCTGAGAGGCGTCTTCAGGGGGCAGACCTAGGAGCTGGCTGCCTACAGCCAAGAGTCCACCAGCAGAAGCCAGGCAAGGGGGCTGCTGAGGAAAGAGCAGCACTACGGCTGCCTGCCTGCCGCACTGCTGCCAACATCGCTGGGACATTAAATAGAATGGCACTTACCCAGGAGAAGAGTTTTACAGTCCAAGACTGTTCAAGCCACACTAGGTGTGTCGGCAGCTACTGCACAGTAAAATGGTAGCCTCCATCTTGGCTGACCCACCAGGAATGGAAGTAAGGACCCCCAGAGCTAAAAGCAGGAGCTGATGCTAAAGAGCCAAGGCTCTCCAGCTGGGGCTGTAACTTGTATCCTCGGTGGAGCAGGCACAAAGGAGGCACCTCGCTCTGACATACTGACTTGTGGGTTACACCAACAGCAACTGGGGTTTCTTTAGTGGTAGGGGCCTGCAGGAGCATGTGAGTGGTATTGACATTAAGTTCCAAATTCCCAGGCTGCGCTATCTGAGGTGGCCAGGCTCTCTAACAGTACTAATACTTTTCATCACATTTTAATATAATATGAGATATACCCATCTCCTAGAACTGGAAGGGACCTTGAAAGGTCATTGAGTCCAGCCCCCTGCCTTCACTAGTAAGACCAAGTACTGATTTTTGCCACAGATCCCTAAGTGGCCTCCTCAGGGATTGAACTCACAACCCTGGGTTTAGCAGGCCAACGCTCAAACCACTGAACTATCCCTCCCCCATTTCAGCAAGTAACTGTTAAATACAGGAAACGTAGGCATATCAAACCAAAGGTATAGCCTGGAAAAAGGAGGCCAGGATAGAGTCAGGCCCTTAACGCCCACACAAATCACTAAGCACCAGCGTAAGGATATACTTTGTAGAATGAGGCCATACAAAAGTGAGCAGCCCACTGGTAGCCAAGGGGACTATTCATGTAAGTAAGGGTTTGCAGGATTGGGATCTCAAATTGTAGGCCAAAATTTTCAAGAGGAGGAGTCTAAAGTTAGGCTACTTACCTAAGTGCCTGATTTCACTGAGCACACAACAGCTTCAATTGACTTCAGTGGGAGCTGCTGGACCCTCAGCACTCAGAGATCAGGCTACTCATTTAATGGCTCACATACATGCAATTAGTGGGGAATTTTCAAAAGCTCTCAACATTGGCCTAACTGTTCATACTGAAGTCGAAAACATCCTTGACTTCAATGGGATCATAATTGGGCTAGTGCTGAGTACTTTTTTAAAAAGTATTCTGACTTTAGGCATCAATTGTTTGAAATCTTGGCCATATTGTATTACTCAAGTATCAGAGGGATAGCCGTGTTAGTCTGGATCTGTAAAAGCAGCAAAGAATCCTGTGGCACCTTATAGACTAACAGACGTTTTGCAGCATGAGCTTTCGTGGGTGAA
Organism: Mauremys mutica; assembly: GCF_020497125.1. Taxonomy (NCBI): domain Eukaryota; kingdom Metazoa; phylum Chordata; order Testudines; family Geoemydidae; genus Mauremys; species Mauremys mutica. Next base: position 164,656,122 of record NC_059074.1, on the reverse strand, counting down.
TACCCACTTCTTCAGATGCAAGTGGTGGAAATTTCCAGGGGCAGATTTATATATGCAAGCAAGAAGCAAGCTAGAGATAACGAGGTTAGTTCAATCAGGGAGGATGAGGCCCTGTTCTAGCAGTTGAGTGAAACCCAAGAGAGGAGAAACTGGTTCTGTAGATGGCAAGCCATTCACAGTCTTTGTTTAATCCTGAGCTGATGGTGTCAAATTTGCAGATGAACTGGAGCTCAGCAGTTTCTCTTTGAAGTCTGGTCCTGAAGTTTTTTTGCTGCAGGACGGCCACCTTAAGATCTGCTATTGTGTGGCCAGGGAGGTTGAAGTGTTCTCCTACAGGTTTTTGTATATTGCCATTCCTAATATCTGATTTGTGTCCATTTATCCTTTTCCTTAGAGACTGTCCAGTTTGGCCGATGTACATAGCAGAGGGGCATTGCTGGCATATGATGGCATATATTACATTGGTGGACGTGCAGGTGAATGAACCGGTGATGGTGTGGCTGATCTGGTTAGGTCCTGTGATGGTGTCGCTGGTGTAGATATGTGGGCAGAGTTGGCATCGAGGTTTGTTGCATGGATTGGTTCCTGAGCTAGAGTTACTATGGTGCAGGGTGCAGTTACTGGTGAGAATATGCTTCAGGTTGGCAGGTTGTCTGTGGGCGAGGACTGGCCTGCCACCCAAGGCCTGTGAAAGTGTGGGATCATTCTCCAAGATGGGTTGTAGATCCCTGATGATGCGCTGGAGGGGTTTTAGCTGGGGACTGTATGTGATGGCCAGTGGAGTCCTGTTGGTTTCTTTCTTGGGTTTGTCTTGCAGTAGGAGGCTTCTGGGTACACGTCTGGCTCTGTTGATCTGTCTCCTTATTTCCTCGTGCGGGTACTGTAGTTTTGAGAATGCTTGGTGGAGATTTTGTAGGTGTTGGTCTCTGTCTGTGGGGTTAGAGCAGATGCGGTTGTACCTCAGTGCTTGGCTGTAGACAATGGATCTTGTGGTGTGCCCGGGATGGAAGCTGGAGGCATGAAGGTAGGCATAGCGACCTACCGACCTACCCAGAAGCCTCCTACTGCAAGACAAACCCAAGAAAGAAACCAACAGGACTCCACTGGCCATCACATACAGTCCCCAGCTAAAACCCCTCCAGCGCATCATCAGGGATCTACAACCCATCTTGGAGAATGATCCCACACTTTCACAGGCCTTGGGTAGCAGGCCAGTCCTCGCCCACAGACAACCTGCCAACCTGAAGCATATTCTCACCAGTAACTGCACCCTGCACCATAGTAACTCTAGCTCAGGAACCAATCCATGCAACAAACCTCGATGCCAACTCTGCCCACATATCTACACCAGCGACACCATCACAGGACCTAACCAGATCAGCCACACCATCACCGGTTCATTCACCTGCACGTCCACCAATGTAATATATGCCATCATATGCCAGCAATGCCCCTCTGCTATGTACATCAGCCAAACTGGACAGTCTCTAAGGAAAAGGATAAATGGACACAAATCAGATATTAGGAATGGCAATATACAAAAACCTGTAGGAGAACACTTCAACCTCCCTGGCCACACAATAGCAGATCTTAAGGTGGCCGTCCTGCAGCAAAAAAACTTCAGGACCAGACTTCAAAGAGAAACTGCTGAGCTCCAGTTCATCTGCAAATTTGACACCATCAGCTCAGGATTAAACAAAGACTGTGAATGGCTTGCCATCTACAGAACCAGTTTCTCCTCTCTTGGTTTTCACTCAACTGCTAGAACAGGGCCTCATCCTCCCTGATTGAACTAACCTCGTTATCTCTAGCTTGCTTCTTGCTTGCATATATAAACCTGCCCCTGGAAATTTCCACCACTTGCATCTGAAGAAGTGGGTATTCACCCACGAAAGCTCATGCTGCAAAACGTCTGTTAGTCTATAAGGTGCCACAGGATTCATTGTATTACTCAACACTACTATTATGGCATTGTCTACCACTACTCTTCTAAAGGAATGTTTAGAGTTCCTTAGAAGTCTCATGAGACTGTATTTATAGGTTTAAATATTGGATAAATATTAATAGCTTATAATACCATTGTATTGTTAACCATTGTCTTTTTAAAACAAACTCTTGCCTATTAAGATGCAAGTTAATATTTATTATTTTGAATTAATACACTAATCATTTGTGCTTTCAGTTCACTTGTGCTTTAATATGGTAAAACAATGGCCAGTTCTGCAATATTTTAGCTAGATATTTTTTAAATACTGGTAGAATGTGTTTTATTAAACAGGTGACATGTGCATGGAAAATATAGTGCCTCTCCAATACGGGATTTTTCCATTGCCTTTTTTTTTTCTTCGTTTCAATTTTGCAGTACGCAAAGAGTGACCAAAATAGCCAATCATACAACATCTGGGAGACAAAAGACATACAGGAAAATACAGCAGAAGGGGAAGATTCATGAAAACAGGAAACATTAAGAGGAGAGTGAAAATATGTCAAAACAAAGGAGGTAATAGACCGTCAGGGTGAACAAGTTCACCAATCAGCAGAAGTTCCTCAAGAGTCTTCAGAGACTCGTAAGGTGACGTATTCCCCACACAAAAGAGCAGGAACCTTTTTAACCTCCATTTTACACACATACTAGTGTGGTAAAAGTGGTCTACCTTTAAACATGCCAGTTCTTCCCTAGAGACCTAGATTAGGTTACTTCCGTTTTTGCAGTATACCCTATATAGAAAACACTTAAAAAAAACATTGAATATTGAGGTAATGTTATTGTGTTATCAAAGACAATTGGTTACCATTATAAGTGCCCAGTGCATATGTTATATAGAACTAAATCAAATTCTGCAAAGAAAGTATTTGCAAATACTCAAACTCGAAATGGCTGTTTGGTTCAACTGTATCCGTTGCCTCTTTGCAAATTTCAGTCAAACAGTTTTTTGTTTGGATGGATATTTGGGGAATAGCTGCTCTTTGCAAACACTCCCACATTCACAAGTGGACAGTAGTAGACATTCTTCATTTTACTCTTCAAAATGGTTTCACCATTCATTCCGAGAGCAGAAACAATATTCTGTGGCCAACTGCATACCAAAAAGAAATAGTGGATATTCAAAGTGAACAGTTTGCAAACAACCCACAGGCTGAATTCTGTTCATCCATACTATTCAACCAATTCTTTAGAATGACTAATCCATTTGCAGAAATCAGGACATGGTACAACATGAGGAAAATGAAAGCAAAGGCCATTGGGCAAGAGATTAAGTTGGCTTTAAAGCCTGTCAAGGGCCTTTCTGAGTGGTCCATATAGAGAAAGCCATTGTAAGAAGTCATCCGCTCTTGAATCTGTATAACTTTATACTGAAAAGCAACCATGTATCATTTATACAAAGAGAAGGTACTTGTGTGATTTTTGCCAGTAACAAGGCACAATCCTGACTGTGGAAAAAAAACAAAAACAAAAAAAACCAATGATTTCAGGGTAATTTAAATAAACTTCAGTAGAACCTCACAATTTTATAATCTATACCAAACAAATAGTAAGTTCTCTCCACTTCTTGGCAAAAAAATTTCTAAGGCACAAAGGGTGGTTAGATACCTTACTCCTGTTGACTTTCAAATGGGAGGTAACTACCTAAGGCTATGAACCTTTGAAAACCACCTCCTAGTAGCACAGTGATAAAATGAGGTCTCCTCTTCTGCCTAAGGCTTTGGAGCTTTTAATATATGTATGTACCTATACACTATGAACTATCAAATCATTAAAATCCAGACTTCACTTGTCAAAATGAAAGAAGTACATTGTGATACAATCTTATCTTCACTTTTTTTTATTCTGTTCCAAATATAGACAGACACATACTTGTAAATTTTAGGAATTTGCAATGCATCTTTAAGATATTAGTGCAAACTAGCAAGAGTTTACTGTATCAATCAATTTTTTTCTAGTCAGTGGCTTCAAAAAGACACACCTAAAAGGTAAGAGTTAGAGAGGACACCAAAACCATTTGTATGGTATACAGACCATTCTCTCTACAATTACATAGTTTCCAAGGAATCCAAATTATTTGAACATTGGAGAAAGGAGTAACTGGGGTGCAAAGGTTAAATAAGAAATTACAGAGCTTATAAAAGTAACTTTTTATTGTGAAATCCCTTGCAATACATCTTCATCTCAATTATATGGATCACAAGAGATGGTCGATTTCAGGATCCTGAAGAAAGGAGAGCAGCAGAATACGGACCCTGGACTTCAGAAAAGCAGACTTTGACTCCCTCAGGGAACTGATGGGCAGGATCACCTAGAAGGCTAATATGAGAGGGAAAGGAGTGCAGGAGAGCTGGCTGTATTTTAAAGAAGCCTTACTGAGGGCACAGGAACAAACCATCCCGATGTGTAGAAGGAATAGTAAATATGGCAGGTGGCCAGCTTGGCTTAACAGAGAAATCTTCGGTGAGCTTAAACACCAAAAGGGAAGCTTATTAGAAGTGGAAACTTGGACAGATGACTAGGGAGGAGTATAAAAATATTGCTTGAGCATGCCAGGATGTAATCAGGAAGGCCAAAGCACAATTAGAATTGCAGCTAGCAAGGGATGTGAAGGGTAACAAGAAGAGTTTCTACAGTTATGTTAGCAACAAGAAGGTGGTCAGGGAAAGTGTGGAACCCTTACTGAATGGGGGAGGCAACCTAGTGGCAGATCATGTGGAAAAAGCTCATGTACTCAATGCTTTTTTTTGCCTCGGTCTCTTCACAGATAAGGTCAGCTCCCAAACTGCTGCACTGGGCAGCATAGCCTGGGGAGGAGGTGAGCAGCCCTCAGTGGTTAGAACAGGTTAAGGACTATTTAGAAAAGCTGGACATGGACAATTCCATGGGGCTGGATGCAATGCATCCGAGGGTGCTGAGGGAGTTGGCTGATGTGATTGCAGAGCCATTGGCCATTATCTTTGGAAACTCATGACGATCGGGGGAGGTCCTAGGCAATTGGAAAAATACAAATATAGTGCCCATATTTTAAAAAGGGAGGAAGGAGAATCCAGGGAACAGCAGACCGGTCAGCCTCACCTCAGTCCCCAGAAAAGTCATGGAGCAGGTCCTCAAGGAATCCAGTCTGAAGCACTTGGAGGAGAAGGTGGTGATCAGGAACAGTCAACATGGATTCACCAAGGGCAAGTCATGCCTGACCAACCTAACTGCCTTCTATGATGAGATAACCAGCTCTGTAGATATGGGGAAAGTGGTGGATGTGATATACCTTTATTTTAGCAAAGCTTTTGATATGGTCTCCCACAGTATTCTTGCCAGCAAGTTAAAGAAGTATGGATCGGATGAATGGACTATAAGGTGGATAGAAAGCTGGCTAGATCATCGGGCTCAATGGGTAGTGATCAACGGTTCGATGTCTAGTTGGCAGCCGGTATCAGGCGGAGTGCCCCAGGGGTCTGTCCTGGGGCCGGTTATGTTCAACATCTTCATTAGTGATCTTGATGATGGGGATGGAGTGCACCCTCAGCAAGTACACAGATGACACTAAGCTGGGGGGAGATGTAGATATGCTGGAGGGTAGGTATAGGGTCCAGAGTGACCCAGACAAATTGGAGAATTGGGCCAAAAGAAATCTCATGAGGTTCAATAAGGATAAGTCCTGCACTTCGGACAGAAGAATCCCATGCACTGCTACAGGCTGGGGACCAATGGGCTAAGCGGCCATTCTGCAGAAAAGGATCTGGGTATTACAGTGGACGAGAAGCTGGATATGAATCAACAGCATGCCCTTGTTGCCAAGAAAGCTAACAGCATCTTGGGGTGCATGAGTAGACCACTGCCAGTAGATCGAGGGAAGAGATTATTCCCATCTATTCAGGCCACATCTGGTGTATTGCATTCAGTTGGAGGGGGTACCCACTACAGAAAGGATGTGGACAAATTGGAGAGAGTCCAGCGGAGGGCAATGAAAATGATTAGGGGGCTGGGGCACATGACTTACAAGGAGAGGCTGAGGGAATGAACTTATTTAGTCTGCAGAAAAGAAGAGTGAGGGCGGGATTTGATAGCAGCCTTCAACCAACCAAAAGAAGAGGGTTTCCAAAGAGGATGGAGCTCAGCTGTTCTCAGTGGTGGCAGATGAAAGAACAAGGAGCAATGGTCTCATGTTCCAGTGGGGGAGGTCTAGGTTGGATATTAGGAAAAACTAACAAAAAATCCTGTGGCACCTTAAAGACTAACAGATGTATTGGAGCATAAGCTTTCATGGGTGAATACCCACTTTGTCAGACGCATGTAATGGAAATTTCCAGAAGCAGGTATAAATATGCAGGCAAGAATCAGTCTGGAGATAACGAGGTTAGTTCAATCAGGGAGGGTGAGGCCCTCTTCTAGCAGCTGAGGTCTGAACGCCAAGGGAGGAGAAACTGCTTTTGTAGTTGGCTAGCCATTCACAGTCTTTGTTTAATCCTGAGCTGATGGTGTCAAATTTGCAAATGAACTGTGAAGCTCAGCAGTTTTTCTTTGATGTTTGGTCCTGAAGTTTTTTTGCTGTAAGATGGCTACCTTTACATCTGCTATTGTGTGGTCAGGGAGATTGAAGTGTTCAGGTTTTTGTATATTGCCATTCCTAATATCTGACTTGTGTCCATTGATCCTTTTATGTAGGGACTGTCCTGTTTGGCCGATGTACATAGCAGAGGGGCATTGCTGGCACATGATGGCGTATATAACATTGGTGGACGTGCAGGTGAATGAACTGGTGATGATGTAGCCGATCTGGGTAGGTCCTATGATGGTGTCACTGGTGTAGATAAGTGGGCAGAGTTGGCATTGAGGTTTGTTGCATGGATTGGTTCCTGAGTAAGAGTTGTTATGGTGCAGTGTGTGGTTGCTGCTGAGAATATGCTTAAGGTTGGCGGGTTGTCTGTGGGTGAGGACTGGCCTGCCTCCGAATGTCTGTGAAAGCGAAGGATCATTGTCCAGGATGGGTTGTAGATCACTGATGATGCACTGAAGAGGTTTAAGCTGAGGACTGTAGGTGATGGCCAGTGGAGTTCTGCTCGTTTCTTTCTTGGGCTTGTCTTGTAGAAGGAGGCTCCTGGGTACACGTCTGGCTCTGTTGATTTGTTTCCATATTCCCTCGTGCGGGTATCGTAGTTTTGAGAATGCTTGGTGAAGATCTTGTAGGTGCTGGTCTCTGTCTGAGAGGTTGGAGCAAATGCTGTTGTACCTCAGTGCTTGGCTGTAGACAATGGATCGTGTGGTGTGTCTGGGGTGGAAGCTGGAGGCATGAAGGTAGGCATAGCAGTCGGTGGGTTTTCGGTATAGGGTGGTGTTAACGTGACCATCACTTATTTGTACTGTGGTGTCTAGGAAGTGGACCTCCTGTGTAGACTGGTCCAGGCTGAGGTTGATGGTGAGGTGGAAGCTGTTGAAATCATGGACACAAGTCAGATATTAGGAATGGCAATATACAAAAACCTGTAGGAGAACACTTCAACCTCCCTGGCCACACAGTAGCAGATGTAAAGGTTGCCATCTTACAGCAAAAAAAACTTCAGGACCAGACTTCAAAGAGAAACTGCTGAGCTTCAGTTCATTTGCAAATTTGATACCATCAGATCAGGATTAAACAAAGACTGTGAATGGCTAGCCAACTACAAATGCAGTTTCTTCTCCCTTGGTGTTCAGACCTCAACTGCTAAAAGAGGGCCTCATCCTGCCTGATCAAACTAACCTCGTTATCTCCAGACTGATTCTTGCTTGCATATTTATACCTGCCTCTGGAAATTTCCATTACAAGCGTCTGACGAAGTGGGCATTCACCCACGGAAGCTTATGCTCCAATACATCTGTTAGTCTTTAAGGTGCCACAGGATTCTGTTGCTTTTTACAGACCCAGACTAACATGGCTACCCCTCTGATAGGAAAAACTATTTCACTAGGAGAGTGGTGAAGCACTGGAATGGGTTACCTGAGGAGTTGGTGGAATCTCCATTCTTGGAGGTTTTTAAGGCCTGACTTGGGAAAGCCCTGGCTAGGATGATTTAGTTGGGGATTGGGTCCTGGTTTGAGCAGGCAGTTGGCCTAGATGACCTCCTGAGGTCTCTTCCAAACATAATCTTCTATGATAAGCGATTATGGCAATCACTTTAGACTAGAAAAATAATGTCCTTTAAATGAGTCGAAATCAGATTTTACTGACAGTCAATGACCATTTTATTCTCGACATCTCCACACTTATTTAATACAAGTTGTTTTTTTTATTTTACTTGCACGGAATGGTGGGTTTTAATTACAGTGATTTAGGTTAGTTTTGTTGAAGAATTAAATTAGTTCCTTATAGCCTTTAAAGAGCTTCTCTACACTAAGATTGTGCATGGCTACCCTGGACTTAGATCATCCTCAAAGCAGCCATCAGAATCCTTAGATAATTTAAGGAACTAACCTTACAATCCATTAGTCAATGCAAAATGAGGTTGCTCAGCACCTAGGAACATAGGAAGTGCCATACCAAATCAGACTAGGGCTCCCTCTAGTCCAGGAGATCCACAGTCTCTCTCATAATCCGGTCCTTAAGACTAGAGAGATGTTCTCCAGCAGCTTCCCACAAAATTAGCAATTATCCTCTGACTAAAAAAAATGTCATTCCCTGTCCTCCAGGCCAGTACAAAGCCTCTGCATTAACTGCTGTCCTCTTCAGTACCAAGGAGCATAGTTCCCATCTCAAAGACATGCTGCACTCCCAAAGTTAAATCAAGAGGTGTCCTCTAAGAAGATTTCACAAGAAGCACCTAAGGCTTCTGGAGATGGCCACCTTCACCTTAAGTGAAGACTACAGATTGTCATTAGCCATAAAGCAATGCCAAACCTGAGTTTTTGCATGACTCCTCATCTCATGGGCTGTTGAGAGGGTTCTGTGTTCAATATTTTGCAGTCCTGATGCTGTAAAATATGGGCTTGTGGAATATCTTTTTGGACTATGACTGCACGGTCAGATTCTCAGGTGTGCCACTTTGCTTTGAGACAGCATTAAGACCACTGGTCCACCACGACTTTGGCTTCTATGATTTCCAAAGTGCAAGGGACATTTGGAACCTCACCATGAGCCCAAAATAAAGCAGCACTCATTGGCATCTGTGAGGCCCCAACAGATTCCTGATGCAAAACATCAAATGAATAGGGACTTTAAATACTGATCCTAGTCCAGGGTCACATATGACAGCAGTTTGGGTAAATCTCTGACTACAGATCCCCACAACAACCAAAGAACTTCAAACTTTCCCCAGCCAAAAGATTGATACCAGCTACAAAAGCTCTGCCATGAAACACACACATGCACTTCAGATGTAGTGATCAAAAGTCAGCCTGACCACTCCCATCAGTATAATTGAACTGTACTACAGGGTAATATTTTGTTAGTGTTCTTAATGGGGTGCCAGAGAAGTGAATCACTGACCATAAATTAATTAAATAAATGCTAATTTCAACCATTACCTGAAAGGTTATTCTTCCATAAAGTGTTGATCATTCTCAATACAAAAGAATGACAGGTTTTGGTGGGGTGGTGGGAGCTTAATTACATACAGTGCTGCATGACTTCACAGAGCAAAGCTTTTTCTTTAAGATCTTAAGACCACCCGCAAGCATAACACATGGCCTGGAACCTGAAAAGAATATCTGAACAGGGGTTTCAGCATAAGGATGGGGGGAGTTTTACTTGGGAATATGCAAATGTTAATTTTTATTTGATCCCATTGAAACAAATTATTTGTTTTGTCTGATTATTTAATCATTTGTGCACACTGGCAGGGGTGGAGAGCTCAGTAAAATTTAGATAAACAAATCTTAAAACTTCATGATATAGGAGGATTATTTGACTATGCAAGGCTGTTGCAATAGTCACATTTTTTGTGTTTCATATATCAGGACTGTTCAGGAACAGGAAAACAAGCACTTTGTTCTACCTGATCATCTCATCAAACAAGGCAAAAAGAATAAAAGTTGTGAGGCGAGACTAAATGGGTAGGATCTGAATACATATTTGTGTTACATCTAATACAACCAGCATCATAGATGAACAAGATCAAATAAATGGTAAAACCTGACAAAGAGAAGAATAGATGGTATGTGGAGCCATCTGTTTTGGAGGACACCCAAATCTGTCTGAATCTGCAAGGCCAAACTACCAGCTATTCTAAGATCTTCCATTCCAAGAGTGGTCTAATACGCAACTACACAATCAGCTTCTCTCACCATCACGTTGGCTGCAACTTTTTTGTGCAATTAAGTAATTTATTCCTTTCTTCATCCTCCTGATTCTAATGAATCCAAGCCACAAACAAGCCCCAGTTGCTCCTATTCAAGGAGTCTGATTGCATCTGGCAGTAATTGCTGAAAATCCTGAAGAGGAAACAGGGAAGGAAAGCGTACTGTTTGTGGGGGTAATAGGTGAAGACCTGCCTCTCTTGACCTATAATACATTAGTGTCAGTGAACATTTGGCAGCCTTCAGATGATTAGCAATGAAGATGAATCAAGCAAAAAAGAGGTAGAAATCTGCCTCATCTGAATCGCCAGAACTGCATAAATTTGCATGTTGATTAGCTGTTCTTTTGTCTGTGTTCCTAATTATTATGACACATTATGTCTTCATCATGCAAGATTCTGATCTGTCTTGTTCAAAATGCATGTAGAAAAAAGTGCTGTTTATTGATTCAACATGTAACTTTAATTTTTATGTTTGCTTTAATTAAATACATATTTGATTGCCTTTGAGTGGTGTCTCAGAGATTTTTTTTAGCTCTTATTTATTTCATCTTGCTGACAAACAAACAGGTTACCTTTCTTTATTATTTTCAGCTCACTGGTTGATTAAAAGCACATGCCCCCTCCCTGCTCTCACACCAACCTTCACTGCTTTGTAGAGAAAGGATTATCAAAAAAGAAACAACAAAAAGCCCCTTTAGATAACAAAATGAGCCACTAAGCATGCAGGATATCTACAGTATCAAAAAAAATTGCTAGGACCTTAACAATGATACAATAGCAAAGAAATGCTTGTATTGCAGTGCCACGGTAATTTTCTTACACCATAGAATTGTTAGCACCAAGGCTAGAAAAGTCCTTCAACACATAGCCAGTCTGCTTGGCAGAATTACTCACTATGGTCTAGGCCCTACTTCACTGAAGTTAATTGAATTTTTGCCATTGGCTTCAGTAGGAACAAGATTAGGCCACATGGGTCTGATCCAAAGAAATCTGGAGCACGCACCACACCGCCTCTATGATACCATTGTTCAAAACCTTTTCACGCTCTTTCTAGTAACTGGGATGTTTGGAATGGAAATCTGTTTCCTACTAGAATTCATTTGCCTTCCGTACTTGCATGGTTATTACAGGGTAGCACATGAGTTCTGGGTGTTAGCACTGCAGGTGTTAGCACTTGGGGTTCTTTTTTAAAATAAAAATTGAACATGTTGTCTGAGAAAGTTTCAGGAGCCAACCAAATAGTTACTTGAACTTGGCAGATAATTATTTAATACGCAAGACAAATTTTGGGGCTCATCAACCTTGCTTGTCCCCTTTTAAATTTAAAACACATGAAAGATTATTTTTAAACTTAAGTTTGCTAAAATCTACCCCTTGATTTTAAAAAAAGTAAGTAGCAGCCCATCAACATTTCTCAAGCGGTGCTGGAAACATGCTAGATGGTATACAAAGGTTCAACCAAATTGGCCCTGATGAAGATGCTTGAGGGGGAAATAAGCTGTACAGTCAAGCAATTGATTTAGCCTTTATTTTTAACCATTACAGTATTGCAAAACAAAATGAGATTTGAAATAACATAATGCCGGTCATTATTCACTGCTAATGGCACATGATTGGCTACGAGTGTAATCAGCTGCTTGGTACCCAATAATAGTCTTGAAATATGGGTAATGTAAATCCATATTCACGCACAATAATATCAAAATGTTTACCAAACACAGATGAAATTCCTGAATATAAGGCTTGAACATAAACCCATGGAAACAAGGAAAGTGAAGAAAGAAGCATTTCCCTTCACTGTTTAATATCTTTATTTTAAATGCTTTTGCAATATAGATTATTTCCACCAAAATATTTATTGAATTACGTGCTGTTTATGAAAGTGCACCCTATCTAATCCTCTAGGCACATGTACAATCTTTATACAACTACAAATTATTAGAACCCAATAGCCCAAATTAAAAAAGACACCCCCCTTCCAAATTTCCAGCAACCTCACCCCTCTGTCCAGTCTTTTACATTTGGAGAAAAAGACTTTGCAACATGACCTGAAGTTCAACAAATTCAGCCTCTGGTGAACCAAAGGAGGAGCAAGGAAGCCAACTTCATAACTAATGACTTCCCTCCTAAAATTCCCCAACCTCTTCATAATTAAAGCAGGGGAGGGGACCGTTAGATTGGTGCCACTGTTGACCTTAGTTTCCACAATATAACAACCTTCAGTTTAACAAGGTCTATCCTGTTTAATAAGGCTTTAAAAGGTTAAAACCAGCACCTCAAAATTGCATCCAAAAATCAACTAGAATCCCTGTGCATATCACAAAGCACAAAATAATGTGCTCCCTATGAGAAATATCCACTAACAGGTTGCCACATAATGCACCCAGGGTCGGCTCCAGACCCCAGCGCACCAAGCGCGCGCTTGGGGCGGCATTTTGCCGGGAGGGCAGCAGGCGGCTTCGGCGGACCTCCCGCAGGCATGACTGCGGACCGCAGGCATGCCTGTGGGAGATCCACCAGAGCCGTGGGACCAGCGGACCCTTCGCAGGCACGTCTGCAAGAGGTCCCCCGGAGCCACGGAACCGGCGACCGCCAGAGCACGCCCCGCGGCGCGCCGCCCTGCTTGGGGCGGCGGAATTCCTAGAGCCGCCCCTGAATGCACCCACTGAAGTTAGTGATTTTAAGATATAGCTCCATGTAGAGTGCATTGCAGAAATTCAGTCTTGAGGTAGAAAGGTGTGGATCATGGAGAGGTCCTATGTCTGGATAACAATACTGCAACCTTCTGGCCAAGTGCAGATGTTAAAAAGCACTCTTGACCATGGTTGCTACTGGATATCCAAGTAGCCAAACAGGAAGCACAGACTGCAAGCCCCAGTAACAAAAGGCAGGCAAACTGAGATAACTGATAGAATCTCCAGGATTTCTTCCAGTTGTTTCCCCTAGCATTCCAGCATGACCTTAGTCTTGTCTTGATTGAGTCTCACCTATTTCACACTCATCCAAATCCTGAGTCCCAGCAAGACATAGCATAAACCAATCAATCAACCACACCAGTGGGTCTGATGAACTAAAAACAGAGCTGAGCATCATCCACATATCTGACATAGTGCAGGCCATAGCACCTTGCCTACATATTGAACATAGGGGCCACAGGCTAGAACTTTAGTGTAACGATATGAAAGAGCTCTTGTGGCAATGATTAGTCACCCAACATTCGCCTGAAACTTCTCAGCAAGAAAAACAACTGTTTGGGTGTAACTCAGTCTATCCCTGCCAGCACCAGCAATGTTTCACTGCCATCTCAAAGTAAAGGTATCAAAGTGAAGTTGATACCTCTAAAAGAAACATAAAAGACGCTTGATATTCATTCAGTACGAGAAAGAGCTTGATGATCAATGAAACCAATGTAGTCTCCATACTTCACACTACACTGAGCAGCACTAAGGAAGTGTGAAGATTGCTGGTATTATTGCACTCACATACCACTTTAGCAGTAACATTTCTGGAAAAGGAAGATTAAAGGCTGAATGACAGTGGTTGGGATTGTTAAGAGATGGTTTCTCTAGTAAAGGCCTAGCAGACAGTTCCCTTCAGAGAAGCCAGTCCCTACTCTCCTGATAAAAATATACACTCTACTCACAGGTCAGATGTCTATTCACAATATTTTAATTAACCAGGCAGTACACAGGGGTGAAATTTTTCAACTGATGTTTTTTTCAGTGGAAAAAAAAATACACATTTGGCAACACCAAAATATTTTGTGAATTTGTGTCGGTTTTGTCAAATTGTTAATTTAAAAAAAAAATCCAAAAAAGTAAAAAATGACTTTCCACTTTAAAATCCCCTTAAATTTTATTTAAAAAATAAAAACTATAAAAACATCTGAAATCAAAACGAAATGTTTTGTTTTTGGGGATGAATAAAATGTTTTGTTCAACCCAAAATAAAATTGTTTCAGCTATTTGATTCACTGAAAATTTTGTAAAATTTGGTTTCAAATTACTTTTATTGCTCAATTTTCAGAATTGCCAGTGAACCAGTTATTCACACAGTTTAGGCTAACTCACATGTGGAACTTGCCCCAGCAACAGTGAGAAAGCCTACCACTCAAAAAGACAACACTGCATATCTGTTCCCTCCAGAAATGTTCTCCCCCCCAAAAGCAAGAGCCCTGTATAGATCTGAGCAAGCTTGTCTTCACAGAATCATTAGAACCTTCCAGAGTGAGAAATACTGTGCCACTGAATGGCGACAGCAGGAATTCACCAATAGGTTTTGCTGATCATGCTTCTATGGCTAAAGTAAAGAAAACTTCTTTGCTGTGAGTTTAACCTGCACCACTCTACCAGTCTTCTACCACACTTCCGTCTGCCTCAAGCCACCCCAGGACCCAGATGGCCAGGAGGAGGAAGCCAGGGAAGAAGGCAGTTGGGAGATACCATGCTCCCATAAATATGGGCAAAATATTGTCTGACAGTTCTTGTCACCCTCTGCATGAGGGAGTCTTGTTTATGCTTAGCTGGGTGCCAGCTTCCAAACACCACCAGCCTGTTAGCCACTTGACCACTCTCTTCTGGGCTCTGACAGCCATGTCTTTGCCTTGCCGTTTAACAGTTGGTGCACCCCAGTCCCCAAGCCTGGAATATCCAGCTCCTGACACTGGCTATTCACAGAATTATCAATTCCTCTGTTCCCAAAGGAACAGCACACACCAACTTCTAAGATTTAACTCAGGATCAGCACATTGCTTAATATCACAGAACTTAGATATATTTATAGTGAAAACAAGAATAAATTTATTATCAAGATTCAGGTGATCATGATGAAAGTTCCTGGAATCAAATGGTTACATATAAAACAAAACAATAATGCACTTTTTTCTAGAGACAACTTAATTAACAGGTTAACCGCCTGTCTAAAGAAGTTTTATCTCACCTATGTCTTCTGCTGCATTTTCCACCAAGACTGGTTATTATACTGTTTTCATGAATGCAAATGTGTTGTGCATTTAACTCCTAGATGCAAGATGAAGAGGTGTCTTTGCCTTCCAGATATACCCCCAAAGTTCATTGTCCTTGCTCAGAAAGGATAACCACCCGTGGTTTGTTTTTCCTGTGTGCTGCTTCCCTGTTGACTTCATATCTCTTTGTTAACATTTGACATCATATGTAAATGTGCATCCATTGTGTTAGCTTACAATGCTTAATTTCCATTCCAACAGATAGATAGGTAAATAAACCTCGTCTGACAGAAAATCTTTTTTTTTTTACCTCTCCAGGTGACTAACACCATGATACACACTAAGCGTCTATTTTCAGTATATCTACATAACTCTTTACATAGTTTCTGCATATACATACATTTCACAAGGATGATAACCTGTGTGACACCAGTTTTCGTTTGAGGCCTCACATGACATTCTTTGGCAAACCAGAACATACATAGCAGAATCAGGATATACTTGTGACCCCCTGAATCCCCTTGTTAGTTGGCATTAAGAAGTTCTTGGGTCATATTTCTCATCTTACAATAACGCAGTAGGATCAGCCAGTGGGTCATAGGCATTGGGTCATAACCCTGGACAGTGTCCCCACCACTCTCTTTTATCTACCTTTAATATGTATAATTTCCATGTCATACAAGTGGTGCTCCAGTGTAGTAGTTTGGAGTTGCTGGCTTTTGCTCAGTGTAGCTACACCAATGGAGAATAGTCTGTCAGGACCCTACATTTTCTGTTAAATACATAAGGATTGCCCACAAAATCAGTTCACATTTTTATAATGGTAATTCTGTTCAGTGGGTGCAGTTTTTTACTTAAGAAAGCAACAAGATGTTTCTTGTTACTTTCCCCTGGTTGCACCAGTTTTGCTCCGAGACCTACATCAGATGCATCGGTGCACAGTTCAAACATTTTGTCAAAATCAGGACTGGGCAGAACAGGCTTGTCAGAAAAGTTTTGATGAGAGAATGAAAATCCTGTCTGTCTAAGCCTTTGTCCACACTATTTTATTTGGAAAAGCAGCAAAGAATCCTGTGGCACCTTATAGACTAACAGACGTTTTAGAGCATGAGCTTTCGTGGGTGAATACCCACTTCGTCGGATGCAAGTATTTTATTTGGCTTTGTCTTTTTGCACAAGTCTGCAGTAGCAGAAACAAGGTCACTGAAACTATGTACACACCAGCAGTAGTAGTTAGCAGATTGTCATGTCCCACTAGGCCCAGTCCCCACCTCAACCCACCAAGTCCCTCAATACTCTTACGCACAACCAGCAAACCCTCTCCATGGCTGCCCACCCAATCCTCACCCCCTGAAGCTCCTCAATACCCTTTCCCAATCCTCTCCCCTTAGTAAAATCCCCTTTCCGATCCTGGAATTTGTCTGTCTGGTGAGGGGGGTCCGTTGTGCTGGGCTAGCCCTGCACTGCCTGCAGTGTCTGCTCCCTGTTCACATGCCAGCCACACACAGCACAACAGCAGCAGAAACGTCACTCTGCAGAGCCAGTCCAGCCGCAGTGCCATCTAGAGCAGAGAAGATGCTAGCCCAGCAGGGCCGTGTGGCAGCTTGCTGAGGTCTGGTTACCAGGACTGGACAGAGCAGAGTCACTATGGCTGGACACAGGGCAGTCTAAATACAAGCCTGTCACGCTTAGCAGTTAACTTGGACCTGACAAGAAAGGAACAAAGTCTGGCTGTAGATTCTCATACAGACATTACAGTTCATTCAGGATCTCCACTGACACTGTACGGTATGTCTGTTTGAATAAAGAATCTCTATAGAAGCTACACCTCCCAGGCTTTTCAGCATGAACATTATATTATCATTTAAATTGTGGTTTTATACGTTGTATTCTGTGCATTAAATGAGTTTTTTAAAGGATGTTGACAAGCCATTTGGCCTTTAAATTTGTGTATTCTTGTCTGGAATATGATCCTGAATCCAACTAAGGCATTTTTTAAACTGATCCTTCAAGCACTACATTTTTTTTTAAAAGTACTTACTGTAAATTCTCTATCTAAATACTGAGCCAAGCAGACCTAGCTAAGCTTGTGGGATCCGACGGGCTCATGGCAGACGCTGGTAAGACATGTAGGCCTTACCAAAAGGAAGTGTGTGGAAATCTGTTACCATACAAAAATCATATAATATAATGACTATTTATGTTAAGCACAAAAGCACTCTGCTGCAGAGCAATGCTTTCTTAACCTCTAATTACATTATGATGGCACCAGTCCCTTGTTAGGAAGAAACTCACCCTTCCCCATGGTCAAATACTGAGTGTTTCCAATCCTGTGGCAGTTACTAAATATTCAAACGAGTTTTGTAGCACAGCTATTTTTTTTAATAATTGTAGTAAACTACAATATTCTTTACCTTCAGGAGAGATTAAGGCCTAGTCTACACAGAAATTTTGTTTGTCCTGGTGTAATGTCAGTAAAGAGTGTGATTTTTTTTTTTGGTAAACCAATATACTTATGCCTGTATAGCTTCTAGTGTGGGCACAGTTATACAGGTGCCTTATCCCAGTATAGCTTATTCTTTTTCCCATATGGGAATATATACCAGGATAACACACCTTTATAACAGTATAACAACAGTCGCACCATGCAGACTATACTGCTTTAACTACATGGGTATAATTAAAGTGGTACAACTTGTGTAGATAGACAAGACCTTACTTAAAATCACAGGAACTACCTGCATCCAGTGTTTCTTGTTAAGGAAGATTATGTAAACTGATGGACCTGCCATCTCCAGCAGTGCAGCCATCTGGTGTAAATCAAGAAAATAGCAGATATCCTTCACAAAACAGAATCTCAAGACCAGTTGATTTTGGTGTTCAGAAGGACGCTAGCTGAACTAACAGCCAAAGAAGCAGGAATATATTATAGGGTAGTCTTGTGCTGAAGATGCAGGACAGAAGTTAGGAGATCTGGATTCTATTCTTGGTTTGGCTACTCGAGTTGGGTGGGAAATTGTTTTCTTGTCCTGTGAAAGTTTCTGTGATTTCAAAAAAGAAAAAGAAAAGAAAATTCCCATTCCAATTCAGGATGAAAATTCAGAATCTCAAAAAAAGTTGTGAACTAAAATCTGAGAAAAAAAATCTGTTCAGGTCAATCAAAACATTTTGTTCTGATAAATTCAAGATATTTCATTCTGAATTTAATTTTCTTTTAAAAACTATAGTTTACATTCCAAAACTAAAAGTCATTTCAAACCAGGAAAAAATGTTAACCTGTGAAAAGTTTCAGTTTCAATGAAATCTGCATTATCTGATGAAAATCATTTAGTCAGCTACATCCTCCATAAGTCTACCAAATTATATAACATCTCAGTGCTCCACTTTGCCCAAATCTAAAGCATATTGGAGGAGAATACATGGCTGTTGTGAGGCTTAATCACAAGTTGTATTCTCACCTCTTTGCCTGACTGTCCAAGATTTTGAACTGCACAAAGCAACTGACCAAGGCCTTATACCCTACCTGAGGGGGCACTATAACTCCACCCTAGTCTACCTCGATTATTTTGTGGTTGTTCTGAGCCTCCCTCAGAGAGTGGGTGGATAAGGCCTAGTCTGCAAATTGACCCAGGCCCACACCTTTCACCTCCAGACCCTATTGTGACTCCTGTATAGTGCCCATACCAGAGTACCTGCTGCTTCTATCAGCTCTGATAGGACCAGGAGCTGTTTTACATCAAGCTGAAATATCTCCCCCAAGTCCATTTAGAGCTGCCAGTCTTCAGTCAAGACCTCCTCAAGACTTGGAAGCTGCTCTGAGAAGCCAGGTCTCCTGCTCCCTTCCAAAGGGAGGGCTTTCTGTTTGAGGCCCTGCTGATAAACTCCACCTGCATGGCAGCGAGCTAACAGTTGGACGTAGTGGGTGCCCATGGAGGTGGAGACCTCTTAGATTATAAACAGCAGGACTAGATAGACCTGGGCATGCATGGGTCTGCCCAGTGCCTGCTTCTCCCATTGTATGATGTAGGAGGTAGAAGTTGCCTTGTCTTCTTCTCTCAGGTCCCTCAAGAGGGTGCCCTCTTCTACTAGCCCTCTGGAGCATGATATCAATGACCTTGTCCTATGAGCATCCACTGACTCCTTTAATGCCTTCTGGGGCAATGCATGTTGTCTAGGTTTCTCTGCTTGGTGTCACCCACTGGTTTCTCCTTATTACCCTTCTGAGCCTTTTGATTTGTTCCAAGGAAACAGCTGACCCCACTTTTCTTTGGGACTCTCTCCTTGAGTGGGAAGCCAATTTTGCTGCTGACAGCTGATCACTGGGGAACCCTCATCCCTTGATCAAACAGGCCAATGCCTTTCACCAGCACTAAATCCACACTATGTTTTTTTAAAAGTGAAGTTTGTGAATACACATACATTGAAAATGTGCAAATTATCTCATGAAATCATTTCCATAAATGTCACATGGCTCTGCACAAAACCTGGCAAATGGTTTTAAATATACTGTATGGAAGGCAGAGTAAAATGCTCTGAGATCCTCTGAGGGAAGGTACTATAGAAATAAAAATAATATCACATTTGTTTGCAAAATCATTTTAAATGGAGATTCCCTCCCTCCCTCCCAATTTTATGGGGAACTCTCCACATGGATCTCCACCGTTAGAGAGTTACTTCAGCAATCCAGCTCATTGTTCTGCCTTCCAAAAGGTTAGGTGATATTAACTCCACCATTACAGCACTCACATAATGAAAGGTTTGGTTGTCTCTGGAAAGAATGCCTCTTTTGGTCACAGATTATTGTTCGTCATATTCCTTTGTTTGCCATTGTTAATCTCTGTAGTCATTTTCGTAGATAAACAAGTGAAAAGATGCAATGAGGTGTAAGAATAGATTTGCACAGGGCAGACAACTGAACATTTAATTTATTTACCACTCCTAACAGATACCTGGGGTGACATTTATTAATAAACAGCATTATCAGGTGTCTGATACGTAGCTCACAGAAATTAATTACCCAGCCCATGGTAAAACCATAACAAGCCTGCAGTGCTGTAACATTTGTGCTAATTGAAAATGAGATAAGTGCTGTGGGTGCAATTTGCATTCAATGCAGTGTATTAATTATCTTCAGTTCTCTTCATGATAAATATACCTGACTGAATCACTCTGCTAATTTACTGGGTAATAGACTCATAAGTGGATTCCCTTAGGTGACCAACTAAAGGGAGTGGGCTCTTTGCAACATCAAGGCCCAAGTACTTAAATTGGTTAGCAAATGTTATATGGATTTTCTTCCAGACTGAGTTGAAAGTACACAGCAATATACTCTTTTATCGCCTAAGTTCAAAATGAAATTAAAAAAAAACCCACATTCCTATTTCATAAAGGTAAACAGGATACATTTCAATCCATTAATGACATGCCACAAAGCTTGGTGTTATCTCCACCAGGAAGGGGGCTCTTTTTCTCTCCCTATTCATTTCACAGCCATATTATCTTGGGTTTAATTACATTTTTGTGTGGACTATAAATTAATTGACTCTTGTAATACCAGTAGTGATTGGGAAAATGCAGATTTAAAGATACTGTAGATTAGGGCACTAATTGTTCCACTCTCACTGACTATGATTTGTATGGGGATCAGGTTACAGAACCAACATGTGCTCAAGTCAAAACTCCATGGTACCATACAATTAAGAATAATGCTTTGGGGTACAGGGGCCTAAAAATGCAAAAACCTCTTTGCCAATACTCGTCTTTTTAAACCAGAATTGATGCATTGTCTAAGGCAACAGCTTACATCAGACATGATAGCTGTCCTTCCATCACTCTCCTCCTCATTGTTTTTGGTAGCCTAAATTTATCATTCACATTGGAGGCGCTGTTAATAATTTAGGGCTCAAATCGTAGCTTTGCCATGAACAAGGAGCAGTGTATTGCTCTGCTATCCCTGGAACAGACTGGCTGATATGGACTTTCTGAGTCATAACCTGCCTTCCCAGTTCCCCCTTGCTCTGAAGGGAAAGTACATTGCACCACGTCTATACCTAACACGCATCTATACCAATGCACTCATTTAGCTATGGTAGCTGGCACAATGGAGGAGCATACAGCCAAGGCTCCACCCACTCCCCACCACTGGAGGGGAAGAAGAGAGTCCCTTATATCACTCAGATCATTTTCTTGTTCTCTGTTAATGAATGACAGTGAAGTATAACGTAAGAAAAGTCTTATGTTTCTCAGCACCTAATGCTGTCACCGCAATGGGTTAGATTGGCTGAATTATTTGGTTCAGAAGAGGATCTAAATCAGAAATTAATTTTCTGGAGCCCTGCACTTCCCATCCAACATCTAGCGAGAGAGGGAGGCCAGTTTTGTGGTTAAGGGGCTCATCTGCCAGTCCAAAACTTCTCAAATTGACATACCCATGGGAGGATCACTCCAATCTGGCATAGCAGACCCCACATCATAACCCTTGCCTGCATTCCAGAGGCCTCCTTTGGGGCCACTGGTATCTTGCATAGATTACAGCTGCTTTCAGGCTGCCCTGATTTATGCCTGAGAACAGACTGGCATCCGGGCAGCTCCGGATATAGGGAGCGTAAGTATTGCTTAAAACCATCTATACATATAAGTTGTACAATGGAGGAGCATACAGCCAAGGCTCCACCCACTCCCCACCACTGGAGGGGAAGAAGAGAGTCCCTTATATCACTCAGAGTTGTGCTGTGTACATCTCAGATATAGCCAAATCTCTAGGCTATATAATTTATACATTCAATGTAAATATGTGAGTACTTTTTTTTTTTTTTTTTTTAGGAGAGGTAGCTCACTATAGTTAAGATGTTAGCTATATATAACTTCTCACCATTAAAAATAATGTCTACTGGGTTTTTAATCCCTAAAACAAGAAAAACTGTCACTGAGTGATACAGGGTTAGATTATCAACAGTGACATCTCTAATTAGTTGCTTTTTTAAAAAAAAACCTCTTTAAATTGCAACACATCATGAACATAGGAATCACCTGAACTGGAGATTTCGCTCACCAAAGGATGCATAGCAAAAGCCAACAGCAATGCAATAGATATCACTACAGCTAGTCGAAAAAACTTCAACAAATCCCTATTGTGTCTGAATATGCAGCTCAATCAAAATCAAAAGGCTGGATTGGAAATAAGGTTGATTTCACCAGCATTTCATTCAGAAGGGAAAAGTTCTGACAATGTTGAAACATCTCATTTTGACATTTTCAGAATAAAACATTTGATTTTTTGTTTTGAAATGACTTTTTGTAAACAAAAATGGTAAAAAATCAACCCAAAACAAAACAAAAAAAATCAGAATTTTTCTTCAGAGAATTTCAAAATTTTCAGGTTTTGTTTTTATTAAAGACAAAACAAATTTTAAAATCTCAAAATCCTTTGAAAAATGTAATTTCCCTTCTCTGCATAGCTCTGACACCAAGAAAGAATTAATAAAATAATAATAAAATAAATAATAATAATAATAATATATAGTGCTTTCCATCAGTAGATCTCAAAAAGCTTTACAAAAGGAAATCCATTTTACAGAGGGGAAACTGAGGCACAGAGACGCGACTTGTTCAAGGTCACCTAGCAGTCCAATGGCACAGCCAGGAATAAAATCTCAGAGCATTGGCCTGGGACACAGGTGACCATCCACTAATCCACACTATTAATACTACTTATAAGGGAGGTCAAGTCTCTTTCTCTTTTAAAGGAAATCCTATCTTGCGTAAAACAGGACACATGGTGCATTGGTTAAAAAAAAAAGAAAAAGCTTAGCAAAATCTTAACTTTTAGTATGAAGCACATTTGTTAAATAGGCATCCTAATGGTGTTATTGTTGCTAAAAACAGAGACTTGAAAATGCTGTATACATTATTACTCATTATCTACCAACTGCAAGAATGCTGTGCTAAAACTAACTCAAAACACCTCAGGTAAGGTAATTGCTACTAATGGATTTGAAGTGTGTAGAATTGGGCATTATTACCCAATCATCACATTCTCGAATCGGTGAAACTGTTGGATATTGCAGGTATGAGGCTCACTCATCTCTCAATCATGGGAGAAATTTGAGAAAGAGGGCAAGCTCTCTTTCATTCTGCATTGGAAGAAAGATTCAACAACAAGGCAATATTACAGCAGCCTCTTTGCACCTCTGTAGCTAAGATGGGGTCAGTAATTGCTTTCTAAGCAACTGTTTTCAAAGCTTTGGAAAACATCCGCAACAGTTAGCTCCAGAATCAAATCTCACAGGGAAGATCCAATCACAAGATTTTATTTTTTCTACTACTCATACATTTAAAAGAAACAATGGTTCAGTAGGCCTGAAAAATAGAGCTAAGTCAAGTTAGACATGAGCTTGGGTGGCATATTCAGATCCTAATTTAGGCCCCACTCCTGCAAATTGCTCCATTCTTGAGCCTGTGCAGAGCCTCACTGTCTTCAGCTGGGCTCCATATTGTCCAGGGGAATGGTGCACAAATCACTTGGCAGGTTTGGGGCCGTGGATCTGAACTTTTCCAAATTCCACGTACATTGGAAGCAACATGTTTTGGCTCATCTGTTAATACAATATAAGAAGAAAAATGAAAAAAGACGGTTACTCACCTGTAGTAACTGTTGTTCTTCGAGATGTGTTGCTCCTATCCATTCCAGTTAGGTGTGCGCGCTGCGCGTGCATGGCATCTCGGAACTTTTTTACCCTAGCAACTCCGGCGGGCCAGCTGGGCGCCCCCTGGAGTGGCGCCGCTATGGCACTGAATATATATCCCAGCCGGCCCGTCCGCTCCTCAGTTCCTTCTTGCCGGCTACTCCGACAGTGGGGAAGGAGGGCGGGTCTGGAATGGATAGGAGCAACACATCTCGAAGAAGCAACAGTTACTACAGGTGAGTAACCGTCTTTTCTTCTTCGAGTGATTGCTCCTATCCATTCCAGTTAGGTGATTCCCAAGCCTTACCTAGGCGGTGGGGTCGGAGTGAGACGTGGCGGAGTGTAATACCGCGGAGCCGAAGGCTGCGTCGTCTCGAGACTGCTGCACCAACGCGTAGTGGGAGGCGAAGGTGTGGACCGAAGACCAGGTGGCCGCTCGACAGATGTCCTGGATCGGAACATGGGCCAGGAAGGCAGCCGACGAAGCGTGCGCCCTCGTCGAGTGGGCGGTGAGTCGGCACGGGGGGACGCGAGCAAGCTCGTAGCAGGTCCGAATGCATGCTGTAACCCATGAGGAAATCCGCTGGGAGGATATCGGCTTGCCTTTCATGCGGTCAGCCACCGCTACGAACAGCTGGGGCGAACGCCGGAAGGACTTAGTCCGCTCGATGTAGAAAGCGAGCGCCCTGCGGACGTCGAGGGTATGCAGCTGCTGCTCCCGAGGCGAGGCGTGCGGCTTCGGGAAGAACACCGGGAGGAAGATCTCCTGGTTGAGATGGAACGCTGACACTACCTTCGGGAGGAAGGCCGGATGAGGGCGAAGCTGCACCTTGTCCCCATGGAAGACGGTGTATGGCGGGCTAACCGTCAGGGCGCGGAGCTCAGAAACTCGTCTTGCTGATGTAATGGCGACAAGGAAGGCCGTCTTCCAGGAGAGGTAGAGCAAGGAGCACGTGGCCAAGGGCTCAAAGGGGGGACCCATCAGCTTGGCCAGCACAAGGTTCAAATCCCAGGTCGGGGTAGGACGCCGCAGCGCGGGTACAAGCGGTCCAGGCCTTTGAGAAAGCGGGAAACCATCTGGTTTGAGAAGATGGACCGACCTTCTACGGATGGACGAAAAGCGGACACTGCCGCCAGGTGAACTCTCAAGGAGGAGACCGCAAGACCTTGCTCCTTAAAGTACCAGAGGTAGTCCAGGATGGTAGGGACCGGGACTACAAATGGATTGAGACCTCGTTGATCACACCAGAGTGTGAATCTCTTCCATTTCGCCAGGTAAGTGGAGCGAGTGGAAGGCTTCCGGCTCTCAAGTAGGA
Organism: Mauremys mutica; assembly: GCF_020497125.1. Classification (NCBI taxonomy): domain Eukaryota; kingdom Metazoa; phylum Chordata; order Testudines; family Geoemydidae; genus Mauremys; species Mauremys mutica. The sequence goes on along the minus strand of NC_059074.1, from coordinate 164,630,905 downwards.
CCTGCTGGACTGCTGCAGAACAGCCCCTCTCCGCATGGGTCAACCACTCAGGTACCAAGCTGTGAGATGGAGGGACTGCAGGTTCGGATGGCGGAGTCTGCCGAAGTCCTGAGTGATGAGGTCTGGCCACAACGGAAGGGGAATGGGTTCCCGAACGGAAAGCTCAAGCAGCAGGGTGAACCAGTGCTGCCTCGGCCAGGCCGGCGCTACGAGTATGACGGTGGCCCTGTCCCTCCGAAGCTTCAGGAGCACTCGGTGCACGAGCGGGAACGGAGGGAAGGCGTAGAGGAGGCGATCCGTCCAGGGGTAAAGGAAGGCGTCCGACAGGGAGCCTGGCGAGCGACCCTGGTATGAGCAAAACAGGTGGCACTTCCTGTTCTCCCTGGAGGCGAATAGGTCTACTTGGGGAAATCCCCACCTCCGGAAGATTGTGTGGACGACATCTGGACGGAGGGACCACTCGTGGGAGAGGAACGACCTGCTGAGATGGTCGGCCAGCATGTTCTGCACCCCCAGAAGAAAGGACGCTTCCAGGTGAATGGAGTGGGTCACGCAGAAGTCCCACAGGAGCATCGCCTCCTTGCAGAGGAGGGAGGATCGGGCTCCGCCCTGTTTGTTCACGTAGAACATTGCTGTTGTATTGTCCGTGAACACTGTTACACAGCGGCCTTGCAGGCGAGCGCAGAAGGTGCGACAGGCCAGACGGATCGCTCGCAGCTCGCGGACATTGATGTGCAGGGCGAGCTCCTGCGGCGACCACAGACCTTGGGTGTGAAGATCGCCCAGGTGAGCTCCCCAACCGAGCGCTGAGGCATCCGTAGTCAGAGTAGCGGATGGGCGAGGAGGGTGGAACGGGACTCCCGCACACACACGACCTCCGGGTCGAGCCACCAGCGGAGGGACTCGAGGGTCGTCCTGGTGACCGTGACCACCATGTCGATGGGGTCTCGATGAGGCCGGTACACCGACGCGAGCCAAGACTGGAACGGGCGGAGGTGGAGCCGCGCGTACGCTGTGACATATGTGCACGAAGCCATGTGGCCCAGGAGGCGGAGGCAGGAGCGCACCGTCGTGGTTGGGAAGGTGACGAGGTCCCGGATGATGGAGACCATCGTCTGGTGTCGAGCGCGAGGGAGACAGGCCCTGGCCACCGTGGAGTCGAGGACCGCTCCGATGAACTCCACTCGCTGTGCCGGGATCAATGTGGACTTCTCGGCGTTGATGAGAAGACCGAGTCGCTGAAAGAGAGCCAGGATTTCTGCCATCTGGTCCATTACGAGTTGTCGGGACTGACCTCGAACCAGCCAGTCGTCGAGATACGGGTAGACGTGTATCTGACGACGTCGGAGGGCTGCGGCCACTACCGCCATACATTTGGTAAATACCCTCGGGGCGGTGGAGAGTCCGAACGGCAACACCGCGAACTGGTAGTGGGTGTTGTTCACCACAAACCGGAGGTAACGATGATGGGGAGGATAGATTGCGACATGGAAGTAGGCGTCCTTCATGTCGAGGGCGGCAAACCAGTCTCCCGGATCCAGAGAGGGAATGATGGTCCCCAAGGTGACCATGCGAAACTTGGGCTTGAGCAGGTATTTGTTCAGCTCGCGAAGGTCCAGGATAGGACGTAGCCCCCCTTTCGCTTTGGGGATGAGAAAATAATGGGAATAGAATCCCCTGCCCCGCCTGTCTTGAGGCACTGCTCCTATGGCACCCACACTCAACAGAGTGTGAACCTCTTGCAAGAGGACTTGCTCGTGAGAGGGGTCCCTGAAGAGGGACAGGGAGGGTGGGTGGGAAGGTGGGGGCGAAACAAATTGCAGGCGGTATCCCGACTGGACCGTTTGAAGCACCCAGTTGTCTGATGTTACTTGGGACCACGCCGAAAAGAAATGGGAAAGGCGGTTGTAAAATAACGGGGAAGGATCCGGTAGGGAGAGTGATGGGCCGTCCTCGAGCGTCCCATCAAAAGGCCTGCTTGGCCCCCTGAGGGGCCTTGGACGAGGCCTGGCCCTGGTTACGGCGGTTGCCTGAAGGACGACGGCGATTTTGGGCCGGTCGCCGGCTATTGTATGGCCGATATCAGGACTGATAGACAGGTCGGGAGGGCTGCTGACGGAAGGACCTGCGCTGCGTCGCCGGCGTGTGCATGCCGAGAGTACGTATCGCAATACGGCCGTCCTTCAAAGTTTGGATTCGAGAATCCGTCTTTTCGGAGAAAAGCCCCTTTGTGTCAAAGGGTAGGTCTTGTAGCGTGTATTGGACCTCCGGCGGCAGGGTGGAAGACTGCAGCCAAGCGATGCGCCGCATCGTCACGCCGGAAGCCAAGGTCCTAGCACCTGAGTCCGCAGCGTCGAGGGCGGCCGTGATGGAGGATCTAGACGACCTCCTTCCCTCCTCCAACATCGCCGCGAACTCCTGTCGGGAGGCTGTTGGCAGGAGCTCCGTAAATTTTGCCAGGGACGTCATGATATCGAAGACGTACCTGGCGAGGAGGACTATCTGATTGGCTATTCGCATTTGCAGACCGCCAGCGGAATAGACCTTACGGCCTAGCAGGTCCATATGCCGCGCGTCCTTAGATTTGGGCGCAGGGGCAGGCTGGCCGTGCCTCTCCCTATCATTGACCGATTGGACGACCAAGGAGTCCGGGGTCGGGTGCGTGTACAGGTATTCATAGCCCGTGGGAGGGACAGAGTATTTGCGTTCAACCCCACGGGCTGTAGGAGGTACGGGCGCAGGCGTCTGCCAGAGAGTGGTGGCATTCTTTTGCACTGTCCGCACGAAAGGCAGTGCAACTCGCACTGGCACCTCTGCCCCAACTACATTTGTGATGGGGTCCTCGTCCTCCTGTACCTCCGCTATCGGCAGAACCATAGCCGTCGCCACGCGGCGAAGGAGGTCTTGGTGTGCTTTTAAGTCTATGGGCGGGAGGCTCCTTCATCGACGCTCCGGCCACCGCTTCATCAGGCGAGGATGAGGAGGACAAGCCCTGGATGACCGGCTCCGAAGAGGGATCCGCCGTGTGCTCGGCGGGGGGTTCGGGCTGCACGTGCCCCTGGGGTTCAGGTGGTATAGCATCCGCAGCAGGCGGCGAAGGGGCCGGTCGGCTGATCGTCGCCTCTGGAACCCTGCGCTCAGACGCGAGGGGTCTTGGGGGGAAGGGCACCCCCTGCGCCTCATACTGGGCCCATGGAACCCAGAAGCCCCACGGCTGTGCTCCTTGAGGATGGCCCTGCGGGGTGGGTGGCAGGAGTCCGTAGCCCTCCGTCCCAGAAGCGACCGACGCGGGACGGGATGTCCATGGAGGTGCCGAGGCGCTGACGGAATGCGCTGCGGAGTGAGGTAGTCCGTCCCCGGATGGCAGCGAAGAGCGATGCTGGTCCGCTCGGTACCGGGATGGCGACCGGGAGTGACGTCCGTCATGGTGCCGGGAGCTCGACCGGTGCCGGGAGCTCGACCGGGATTGAGACCTCCGGTGCCGGGAGCGCCCACGCGAGTCACGGTGCCGGGAACGGTGCCGGGACGGCGACCTCTGGCGGTGCCGACGCGATGGCGACCTGGACCTCGTGCGGCGCCGGGAGTACGACCGGTACCGCGATGACGAGTGGTACCGGGACTGCGACCGACGTTTCGACGGCGATTGGTACCGCGATGGCGAGCGGTGCCGAGATCGCGAGCGACGGGACGGAGATCTGCCACGGGACCGGGAACGTGATCGGGACCGGGTGTGCCGTCCATGTCATCTGTCCAGAGAGGGCGGCCGGGTCATTCTGGCCGGCTTTCCCGCCGACACGACAGCCTGCACCGGCGGTGCCGGGGGCCGGAGGCTCGGTGCCTCTATGAGCCGAATCAACTCACGCGCCTCAGAGAATGTCTCCGGCGTCGAAGGCAGCCGGGGCTCACCCACGGACGGTACCAGGGAGCGTGGCGGCGCCGGACTCGACGGGCCTTGTGGCGCCGGAGTCAAAGGTCCAGTGCACGGCTTGTGCACGGTCATCGCGGGGGCCGCAAGTGGCGCAACCGCTTTCGCCGAGTCCTCAGCACGAGCCTGCGCCAGTGCCTTCACCAGCCTATGTTTTTTCGAAGGCAAAAGCGAGCGGTGCCGAGACTTCGTAGCCGCTTTCTGAGGCTTCGGTGCCGCGGAGCCGGAGCGGCTCGGTGCCGCCGGTGCGCTCTGTACCGAGGAAGCTCGCGGTGCCGGCGCGGACGGTGCCGGTGGCTGAAGCGACGCTTCCATCAAGAGCTGCTTCAAGCGGATATCCCACTCTTTTCGAGTCCGCGGTTTAAATGTAGAACAGAGCGAACACTTATCTGTTCTATGCCCTTCGCCCAGGCAACGGAGGCAGGCGTCGTGCGGGTCTCCGACGGGCATAGGCCTCTGGCACTCAGCGCAGGGCTTAAAACCCGGTGCTTTGGGCATGAGCCCGCACCGGGTGAGGCAAAAGGGGAAACCCCCCCCCTTTTACCTTATCTAATAACACTAACTATCTAACTAACTGTAAAACTAATCACTAAACTAACTATATACAAACAACAAGCGAGAGCTAGGGTCGTGGAGGACAAAGAGCACTCCACAGTTCCAACTGGCCGTCACGGGCAGTAAGAAGGAACTGAGGAGCGGACGGGCCGGCTGGGGTATATATTCAGCGCCATAGCGGCGCCACTCCAGGGGGCGCCCAGCCGGCCCGCCGGAGTTGCTAGGGTAAAAAAGTTCCGAGATGCCGTGCACGCGCGGCGCGCACACCTAACTGGAATGGATAGGAGCAATCACTCGAAGAAGAATGCAAGTTTACTAGATTTAGGTAGTTTTAGGCAGAGATGGATTCAATTTGTTTCTTTTTAAATAAAATGGTCTATTGGGATAAAGACCCAAAAGCTCAGATGCCCATTTAACCCCTTGGGTCTATATTGTTAGCCTGGAAATCTCAAAACAGAAGGCTCTCCATATCATGACCCTTCCTGGGCTGTCCTGGCCATAATTAGGAAGAGCAGGTGTGCGTGAAAATGAAAAATAATGGGCAAAAAAATCATTTAGCCAAACAATTTCAAATCTCAAATCTAAGGTTTGGTTTAGTTTGAGATTGGGGTAATTTGTTATTGTATTTGAACCACTTAGTTTACCTTTTGGCATTGGCATAAAATATTGTCACTTAATTATAAACAAAAGATGGCCTAATACTATTCTCTAACAAGTTTCAAATTCTTCTGATTATCTTGGAGGAAAGAAATAAAAATAGCCAAGACAATTTTTAGAGGCTGTTTCTGTGCAAACAAAGAGCACAAAGAAATGTCGTAAGGGTGTTTATTATACATCAAATCTTATTCTCCTGATTACTGTAACCGCTGAGGAGGCATATGCCTGAGCTAATCAATACAAGAGATGGATTTGAGTATCTTTATGCTGTTGGGAAGTACAGCTCTGGATCCAAAGCTTCTCAGGTTGGTGGTTGTTTGTCCTTTGAGTTTGAAGAGTACCATGACATCACTGATTGGTTTGGTTCCTGTGACCACGTGAGTGGCTGATCAGGCCAATTTGAGCTCTGAATTGTCTGTGGCACACCAAAAAAGAGATGCTACCCTGGGTTACTTCATTAACAGCAGACAGTCTGCTGTTGTGAGATTTATGCTGCTGGCACTGCTGCTCTGCCTCAGCAGTTCTCATCTGCTCATAGGCTGTAGCTCCAGTACAGATGAGGCTTCGTTTCTTCTGGCCTCCCTGAGAGCGCTTTCCCTCCTTTAGCTTGCGGTAAAAGATCATCTTTGGCAATCGCTCATCTGGTGACATGGCCTGCCCATCTCATCTGTGATTTTATCAATAGAGTATGGATGCTTGAAATACCTGCCCATATGAGAACCTCAGCATCTGGAGCCTTGTCTTGCCATCTTATCCTCATCCGTTTCCTCAGACAGCCTGTGTGAAAGTGATTCAGCTTCATAGCATGGCATCTGTTTACCATCCAGGTTTTGCATGCATGCATCAGAGTTGGCAGCACAATGGCTTTGTAGACCTTCAGTTTTGTTTGTTGACTAATGCCTCTACAATCCCCCACATTTGCACATAGTCCGCCAAAATTGTCACAAGCTGAAGAGAAATAGTCCAGACTCCACTGTATGTCAGACTCAGATATGGCATTCAGGGAACAGTCATCAGAAAACAGAAGATCATGAACAGTCACTTCCTGTACCTTCATTTTTGCCTGTTGTCTCCTCAGATTGAAGAGCTTGCTATCAGTCCAGTATCTGATGCCAATTCTGGTGTCGCAGTCACAAAAAGCATTTATAAGCATGGCAGAAAACATCATACTGAAGAGGGCTGGGATCAACACACAGCCCTGCTTGACTCCACTGGTGACTGGGAATGGTTCAGCTGACTCACCGTCGTCCATAGTGCAAGCGAGCATGCCATCATGGAAGTGCCAAACCATTGTGATGAATTTCTCCGGGCAACCAAATTTTGCCATGATCTTCCAAAGGCCCTCACGACTGACTGTATCAAATGCTTTTGTCAGGTCAGTGGAAGTCATACACAGGTTGGGGTTCTGTTCCTGGCATTTCTCCTGAAGTTGATGAGCTGCAAACACCATGTCTATGGTCCCATGTCCTTTCCTGAAGCCACAATGACTCTCAGGCAGAAGCCCTTGTTCAGTGTGTTGCACAAGGTGATTCAGCAGAATTTTGCCAGCTATGGACAACAAGCAGATTCCCTGATAGCTGTTGCAGGATTATCTGTTACCTTTCCACTTGTACAAGTGGATGATGGATGCATTCTTGTACTCCTGGAGTATAGTTCCTCGAGTCCACATTGACTGGAAATATTCAGTCAGTTTCAGAGCCACGTGCAAGCCTCCGACCATGCAGCCTTCTGCTGGTATAGCACCTGCTCCAGGTGCTTTACCATTTGAAAGCAGGTCACTAGCTCTCGCTGACCCCCCAGTGCTGACTGAAACAGTAAGAGATATGTTGATATCAGTCTAGGGCAGTCAATCAATTGCCTGCTCGCTAGTAGATGATCGTTCAGCTTCTCAGCTTGTACCTCTCCCTCTCTATAGGATATAACAAAGGATCAAGGGTACAGGCAAATTGAAAATGAACTTTCTTCCAGAATCACTCACACAAAGAATAACTAAGTGCTCTAAGATCCTAGGATCTTCAAAGGACCCTAAGGAAGATACATTAGGAATACATTGGGGCATCTAATTTGCATGCCTACTTCCCACTGGCTCCTTTGAAATTCCCAGGCTGATCTTCCAGTTCACAGTCTTTTTTTAAATAGGCACGGTTGGTAGTGCTGCCTGTGATTAAGGTTGCCTGACACTTCCCATCACAAGACCCCGTTTTCAATTGTTTACAATTTTGCCAAACCAACTAACTGTTTGGGCTGAAATTTTCCATTCGGGGTATTTGCCTCGGGCTGAAATTATTTATCTATCTAGCTATCAAGTTTCAAAAACGGTTCAGCAGTTTCCAAGACTGAGATTAGGGGAAAATACATTGTTTTGGCCAGGCTAAAAAAAATTCTTATAACTGCTTTGTTAAGAATCTCTAGCACCTCCATGTTATGGAGCAGGGATTTACATTTTGACAGAAGGATGGCCTTTATATCAGGGATGGATGTTTTGCTGCTCCTGTGGAGAAAACAAATTTGATCAAGTTAAAAGCCTTTAGAAAAAAACTGCAGTTTGCATGTGCTCAGTGGAGACATGTTAGTGTTTGGCAGCTAAATTCTCCAGAGTTTCCACCCACAGTAAGTATGCTCCATACCCGGGCTGCAGGGGCTAAGCATGACTTTCCCTGCTATTGCTGCTCCCAGCTGCTGCAGGCCACTATGGCGTTGGGCCCCAAAACTAAGAGCAAGGAGACTCTCTCTCCTGTGCTCAGACTACTCGCCCTTCTGGTGCCTAGGCAGCATGCAGAAGATTACAACTGGAGTTGAATGCACAGGGAACAAGAGCTGAACCAGGGTGGGGGTGGCAGCAAAGGGAATAAACCTTAGGACAAGAAGCCTGGGTAGAGAGACGGGGACTGGATGCTTTGTGGTGAGACAGGGCAGAGGGAGGCTGGAAGCCTTGGGAGGGAGGGAAAACTTAGATCTGACAAGGAGCTGGGGAGGAGAGGAGACACTAGGAACCAAGCCTTGGGCAGGAGGGATAGCTCAGTGGTTTGAGCATTGGCCTATTAAACCCAGGGTTGTGAGTTCAATCCTTGAGGGGGCCATTTAGGGAACTGGGGTAAAAATCTGTCTGGGGATTGGTCCTGCTTTGAGCAGGGGGTTGGATTAGATGACCTCCTGAGGTCCCTTCCAACCCTGATATTCTATGATTCTATGAATGGGCATGGGACAAGAATGACTGTCAAGGCAAGGAGACTCGGATGAGGAGGCCAGGGAGGGTGACTGGGAACAGACTGGATAAGACTGAAACTCAGATGAGGAGTGCAGAGATGGTGACTGGGGCTGGGATGAGTAACCAGGTAGTAGAGAGAGACTAGACAGAGCCCGGCTGGAGGGAACAAAGACAGAAGGGGTTGTGAGCACTAGAGAACTCTTCCCTCCAGCACCTAAAATGGCATCCAGCATTCCTGAGTCTCACCATTCCTTTGTTGTCAGCAAATATCTGTGAAACCCAGTGGCAAACTGAGCGCATCATCCCCCAATAATGCTGATCCACATAGAGGATGACAACCTACTCCTTCTATCAGTTATGCCATTATCTCAAGTAGCAACTGTGTTATGCATCTAAATGTTCCAACTCTGCTGATGACTCATGAGTGTCAATATTATCCCTCATGATGGAGAATTTCCATGTTTTTTCCAGTATACTTAAAACACATGGGGGGGGAACGGAATTCCACACCAGAAATGACATTGGGAGACCATTATTGAGGTTGCAAAGTCAAGCACTCAAAAATTAAGAAATGCCCAACTTAAAGTTGCCTGTGTAATGCTAATTTGCCCCCCTTGTGCATACGCATTATGATGCAGTCTTTACTTACAGGATCAAATACAATTTTTGCACAGGCCCCTGCCTCATTCAGTGCACAGGATGGACTGTTCTCTGAGGGTGAATCTGGGTTATGCAGTGAAGGAGGTTGTTGTCTGTAGGAACCTGCTTCATTTGTTGCAGAAGTTGGCAAGTGTGTGGTGAATGAAGCAGGGGAGGAAGAGAAAGGATGCTGTCATGGTTAAAGCAGTTGAATGCTGCCCTAGGGAATTAGATTCTATCCCTGCTTCTGCCACAGAGTTCCTGTGTGATGCTGGGCAAATCACTTAAACCACCTTTTCACAGGTGGTCACTAATTGTCTTTTCCTCATTTTCTGAGTGCCCAACTTGAGGTGCTGGGAGTCTGATTTGCAGAAATACTGAGCACTCACAGCTGCAATTGAAGTCAATGGGAGCTGTGCTCTAAACATCCAAGATGCCATATAATGCTAAGCTCCCTGAAAAATCAGGCCATAAGCATCTCAAATTGGGCACCCGGAATTCATTGCTGTTTGCATAGCCTTACTGTGCTTCAGCTCCCCATCTGTAAAATGACACCAGTTCACCTCACAGGAGTATTGTGAACATAAATTCATTAATTTTTGTGAAGCACTTGGATACCGCATTGATAAGTGCCACAGAAAAGCCCATGAGGAAATGAATAATTCTGTCTTCAGAGCAGGGATTGAATAGCGTGCAGAAAATAAGGCCTGGGGGCACGCTGAACAAGAAAATAAAATATTAAATAAACTTCCCACTGAAAAAATGGCCATTCCAACAAAGTGAAAATCTCCATGGGAAATTTTCATTTTGGTCTAAGTTATCTGCTTGCTAAACAGAGGGGCGGGGGGAGGGGAAAGGAGGGACAGCAGGCACTGAAAACTTTTCATTTTTTGGTTTTACTTCCCCTCACCTCCATTTTTCCCATACATTCCCTTATTTTACCCCACCAGAAGAGAAAAAACATACATAGAAGAGAATGAGAGGAGAGAGAATCTGAAACCACCAAAGTGTTCCAGTTTTCAGATAAATCAAAACCTGCTTCAGTGTTTATTTTGTTGAAAATATGAAAATGTGTATGAACATTTGCTAACTAAATGACAGTTTTGTTGAGTTTTCACAGAAAATATACAGCATTTTCCAGATAGTCCTATTCAGAACTCAGAGCACAAGGAACTACAGAACTGTGGAAAACCTGCTATTCTCCTTCAGTAACTGTAGAACCACTCAGCACTGTGCATGACTGGCACAATTCCATTCCCATCTGATAGGTAAGAGATAAAATTAAAAACAATGTATATGCTGTAAGAGAACAAAATGAGAGAAAAGTGCCTTGGAGAGGCAAATTACCTAAGACGAAGGCCATAGAAATCTGTCTCCAACAAGTGGATTCCCATTTCAAATCTGTTCTGTGCTTTCTAAGAGGCAGAGAAGCAATAATGTGCTAATCTGCCACCATTTTCTTCCAAAGTATTACAAAGGCTATATTCTCCAAAAGTTGTGCATTCTAAACAGGCGATTACAGACCCTACTGAGCGATTAAGTTCATTTGCTCACACACCTTTCGGGCTGAAATTTTCAAACAGAAAGTGCCTGGTGTCAGGCACCTGAATAAGAGGCCTGAATTTTCAGAGGTGTTAAGCACTCACAACTCCCACTGAAGTCAATGGGAGCCATGTGTTCCCAGCACCTCTGAAATCAGGCCATTTATTTAGGTGCCTAAAAGTGTATTTAGGTCCCTAACTGGAGAAGCCACTTCAAAAATTCTGACTGAAGACCTAAGTGAGAGAACACACAAGCAGGTTTAATAAGAGATGGAAGGCATTTACTGAAACATGCAAGAGAGGATTCTGTATGGGGGTATGAACTGCATCTTTAAACTCAGGCAGTTGATTTCCAATTTCATATCCTGATTCAAAGCCTTTTGAAATTAATATTAAAAAAAGGCTTCAGCTAAATTCAATGGGTTTTGGATCAGGCCCTTGGAGAATGCCTAACCATCTTAGCTTTAACAATTTACTCTGTATGCCACCCAAATCAATTTAGTAGGGAAAGATCTGAGTGTGAATGTATTTTGAACTATAAAAACGGATTAATAAAGAAGAAGTATTAGCTAATTGTTAGAGCTGTGAGTGCCATAGCAGCAGTTAATAGAACTAATGTCTGAAGTCAATGACTCACAGCATGTGTTTGAAGTGAGTCAGTCATAGGTAAAAAACAGCTGATTGTGATTGAGTGGGAGGAGCCAAATCCTTGTAATTTGTGCTGGTAAATTATAAATAAAGAGCTAGCTAGCAAGAGGCTCAATCTCAAGAAGCCCTTCCTGACAGAGGAGCCTTCTCTACAAAAGCAAAATGAGTGAGTTGTGACAAGCACGCACCAGCTGCTGTCGAACTGGTGCTGACCACAGTTTAACCGCATGCATAGTTCAGGATAGACTGTACCCAGCACCATTTCAGGAACAGTAATTAAATATGGGGTTTTTTAATTTTTTTTTTTTTTATTTATTTTTTGAGGAAAAAAGAATTTCGGCTAGTCCTGACACTGATGCACTGACAGGTTCGACAAGCATCTGAATCTTTCTATGGCTATAAATGTACCCCTCTGGAAATGGGAATATCATCTACCTCTCTCACCTTTGTGAAGCTCTTTGAGCTTTTAAGAAAAGCTCTCTGGAAGTAGAACACATAATTATAAAAACTGCAGCTTATGTTACACAGAACTTTTGAACCCAGAGATGACGCAATGGCCCGTTGCCAGGACAAAGAATATTTAACACCTCGTTTAACAACAGGTGTTACATGTTATGCGTCGGTGAGGTGTACATCACTGAAACCTAAAGACCCAGCAAGCCAGTGGTACGGCTATGAACCAGAGCAGCCATAGAACAACAGAGCTATAAAATCCTAATTAGCTTCATACACTTGTTATGGACATTTTTATTTATTGACATGGTCAAATTAAGAAAGCAGCAGTATTTTTTTATAGCCTCGAGATCAACATGAGAAAAGTTAGTATTAATGTTCAGCCAACTACAGTAATTTGTCTCAACTACAGTCACATTAATGTATTTAAAAGCTCTAAAGAAACTGAAGTTTTAATACACCTACCTATCAGGTGAGAGAACTCAAGCCCTTAGCAGTCATACATCTTGGCTATCTGTTCCCAAACCATAGAAAATTAGCTACAGCAGCGGGAACAGAGAACGCCTCATAGCTTCTAGCATACACAGCTACAAACCTGATTTCTGTGTAGATCTGGTTGAAAACAGTCACTTAGGAAGGGGCTATTTTTAGTTACAGGAGACAGACCTGTGGGTTCCCACTCCTTGGTACCACCCCATAGAACGGCCTGTTTTGAATGCCACAAAGTAGCAACCCCTAGGTGACAATAAGTATAAGTATTATCGAGAAAATCAGGCCGAGCTCACGGCTGGCCGACAATAGAAGTGATTGGTTGGTTAACTTAAATTTCCCATCTCAGAAGATAACAATACTGCAACAATAATAACCAATCACAGAACATATGCAAATATCATCATCCTAACTGGCTCCTCAACATTCTAAGCACATGCTGTACCCAGTCAAACAACATAAGTATTCATCCTTTCTATATAGCTTAGCAGTCAACAGTTCACATCCGACCGCTTCTCAAATTGCCTCCCCTACATCAAGGATGCCAGCCTTTACTGCCCATTTTGTCCGCTCCACACTTTCTTCCATGCTGCCCCTGCATGAAACAACCTCACTGAACTGATCTGTCCTTACCCTCTCCAACCTCCTACCTTTGAATTCCCTCTTCAAGATCCACTTCTTCTGCAATAGAAAAAGAAAGTATGAATGATGACTATGTTGAAAGGCAAATGGAAATATTTTCAAAACAAATGTCTCAAAAGGGTATATATTTGTACTGTATCTCTCTCCACTTACCTTTGTATGTCATTTAACTGCTTGGATTGAAAGCATTTGAGGGCAGGGACTATGCCATACACACACACGCGCCTGCACAACAAGGTTCCAATCTTAACTAGGGTCCGTCGGTGTTACAGTAATATAAGTATTTTAAATTATAAAATAATATAAAATAGATTCTAACTTCATCTCTTCAAAATAGTTAGGAAAGTTATATTTAACTCATGGACACATTTCCAGATATTACCATTTATTATTTGGACTACTGTAGTGCCCAGAGGCCCTATTCAAGAATTCCACCATGTCTGAGCATCATACAGATTTTAAAAATAAGACAGTCCTTGCACCAGAAAGCTGCCAGTCTAGGGTTATGACAAGGCATAAACTGGTGGTAGACAAATTGGGGGAGTAGAATGGGATAGGATGGAGTGACACGTTATATTAATGCAACCATTCAGGAGTGTATGTAATAAACACTGACATATTTTAAGTGAGCAAGATCTGTTGCCCCTTCAGGTATGAGTGTTGATTTATATATTGTACCTTTCACAAGCAAAGCACTTTACAGAATTACACTCTGGTTCTACAGATTTACGCCCATCACCAGAGAGGCAACCTCCACAGGAGTGGGTGAGATGCAGTGGTCATTATTATGGCACCAGCATCCACACTACACAACAGGGTATGGATCAGAAGTGAAGAACACCTATTAATGTGATGGGGAATTTCGGTGGCCAGACTCATTACACTTATTGTAAGACAAAGGAAAAGGATCCAGACAGGTTTAGGAACTTGCACGGATAATGGATTTGGGTTTGAAAGAAAGTATCATGTACAATGAAAGCTAAAGATTTTTAAAAATTAGTTTGCGTTTCTTTGACACAGTTGGAGCTGCTGGGAGCTCAGCATTTTTAAAAAAAAACACTTATTTAAGCACTTAAATATGGATTTAAGAACCTGCATTTAGGTGCCTTTTTAAAAATGTTTCCATGTTTCATAATTTTGGCCAATATAAGAACATTCTGCAGACCCCAGGGACAAGAAGTTGGTAGTGATCTGCCTATAATATTTGAACCAAATGAACTACTAGAAGCACACATTTCCACGTAAATAATTATAGCATATGACGGATGTTTGTTCAGGGCTGGCTCCGCTTTTTTGCTGCCCCAAGCAGTGAAGCGAAAAAAAAAAAAACCCAAAAAACCCCCCAAAAAAGATAAAGCTGTGATCAGTGGCACTTCGGCAGCAGCTACCGTGCCATTTCCTTCGCTCCGAGAAAGACTGAGGGACCCGCCGCCGAATTGCCGCCGAAGACCCGGATGTGCCACCCCTTTCATGGGCCGCCCCAAGCACCTGCTTCCTTCACTGGTACCTGGAGCCGGCCCTGTGTTTGTTTTGCCATTTGTAGAGCAGCAGGGGTAACATTTTCAAAACCGCCTCAGGGAGTTAAAAGCACAAGTCCCATTTTCAAAAAATGATTTAAGAGTCTTAATTTCATTAGACTTAGGCTCCTAAGTGCCTTAATCACTTTTGACAATGAGACTTAGACTCCTCACTCATTTAGGTGATTTTGAAAAAAGTGTACCCTAGGTCATATTCTAGACACATACTGCAGCCTGGAACTTGAGGAGATGGAAAAAGACGCTTTTTGGGGTACTATGGCTCACTTGAGTACACACACACACACACACACACACGAGCTAGTAGGCCTGTAGCCCAGAGATTTACCTGAAAAGGAAAGTTTCGCACAGCACTTCCAATAAAATGGATGGTTAACTCAGGTAGATACACTGGCAAAATAGAGCTCATATTGCGTTTGCAAGAGAACACACAGTGAGGTGAAAATAGAACTAAAGTTATGATAATGGAGGCAGAATTTAGAGAAGATGCAGTAAGGTTAAGGCTCTATGTACACGCACACATACTGTACACACAGGCAGGTAATGCATGTATGCAATTTACTGGTGCCTAAAATATCTTTGATATTATGCTGTATGTTTGTCTCCAAAATGCCATCTGATCCTAACCAAGTGAGGATGCATTTTTTGCTTCTATACCCTTCTTCAAGTTATAGTAATAGGAGAGGGGCAAAGGGGGATGGGGGGGTGGGGACAGCAGTTTTCAGTGTTTGTCGTTAT
This sequence comes from Mauremys mutica, assembly GCF_020497125.1. NCBI lineage: Eukaryota > Metazoa > Chordata > Testudines > Geoemydidae > Mauremys > Mauremys mutica. Next base: position 164,615,875 of record NC_059074.1, on the reverse strand, counting down.
TATAGGTTATATATACAGAAAGAAAGTTAATTAAGCTTTAAAAAATCCATCACACATCAATGACTGCATTTTAATGAGTACAAAAAGTTGAGGTGTTTACTGCCAATTAAAGTGGTTTTTAAATAAGCATTAATTAACACAGAAATTCAGAAGAAAGTTATACCTTGTCAAAGAAAGGCCAGCGCTGGCTGTGCACACTTTTGCTCCCATTCATATTCAGATAGTAATTACCACCAACCCTATATTTTCCATAATAATGAGGACAGGCTGTCATGTCTGTCAAACAAAAAAAAAAAAAAAAAAAAGTAGCAGGCTCAGAAATACTCTCAACCTGAAGTAAACTTTTTAAAATTTCCCTGGCAAGAGGTCCTCCCTAATCCATATGCAACTGCATGTTTAGAACAAGGAAGCAAGTGAGGCTTCGAGAGAATTACATTAAAAACCATAGACCCCGATTTGCAAGGCTGGGGCAAAGGTGGCTTTATGTCACCTTTGCACTCCCCCCAATCCTGGAGCCAGTTCAGCCCCCGCCATGATAATGACCTGCTGTTCTAAATTGCACCTGGCCGCAATGGCCCCAAAGGGGCCATTCGAGCCGCTGAGAACCATGGGAGCAATGGCACTCTGGCACCCCTACACTGGATGTTGTATGGGGGAGGTAGTGTTGACCAGGCTATGCCAGCCCTAAGCCATCCGAGGAAGCTCCCATGCTGGACGAATCCTCAACTCCAATTGTTTAAGCTATCCTTATGGCCTTTTTGTGCTGTTGGAAGAGATACTAGAGAAGGGCCGAGCAAGTAACATTATGGCTGAGCTAGTATGAATAGGATAAAATAAAGGTTTACTTTTTAACAATCAAATGAAGACAGCAAGACTTCTTACCTACTTGGATCAGTTAAAAGGGACCTGAAGAGAACTTAGCACAAGCCTCTATTTTTATGTTTTCTGCCTCTTTATGAAGCATAAAGAAGGCCTGAAAGCGGGCGGGGGGGGGAGCTGTCATTGGCTCACTTTCCTTTAGAAATTTCTTGTTTGCATGGTCATTTTTTACCTTAAATGTCAGGCATGACAAGCCTGGTCTTCCCTGGTTTTCCTAGAGGGCTTGGAGTGGGAGTTGGATAAGGAGAGGGAAAAAGGTAGAAGGCTTGGGGATATAAAAACCTCACATATCAACAACCCTGCCATTTAGTTAACAAAAACATCCTTTCCTTCAAAGAGTTTGTCAGTCATTGGAGTTAAATAGATTTTTTTTAAAGTCAAATTAAAAAATTCCTTCCTCTCTCAATTGCTCAGTTGTCCATCCCTAGTGATACAGTAACTTCACTAGCTCTCCTGTTGATGGCCAGAAAAGACCCTATTTCCAATACAAAAACAAGCATTTTTGGACAAATCTGCTAGGCCTTTCTTATATATCATAAAAGCCACACACAAAAAAGACTCCTACCCTCTCCATTTCTCCCCTCTTGGAAGGTCACCTTTAAGAGTTGTATCATTAATACAAAATGTAGCATAATAATTTAATATATTGCTTGCTCAATCAGTCAATACCTGTGAGCCTTTCTCTAGCACTATTTACTCAGGCAACATTCACATTAAAGAAAATGGGACACAGTGAAATCCATGGGACTTTTGTCTGACTAAGAAGTGCTGAACTGGGCCCTAGTCTTCCTATAATCACAGCACATTAGCAAGGGGGAGAGAGGATCATTTTATTGCTAGAAATAGTTGAGAGATTACTTCAGAGAGAGAACGGACATAACACAAAACAGAGTTTCCAAGTTCTGACAGGAAGGAGTGTTGCACATACTAAATTCCACATTAGGCTTTACAATAATAATTAAAACCCCACCAGCCCTCGTGATGTGTGAACTCACTGACACTGATACATGAGGTGGACAGTAGAGGAGGAAAAAAGAAAGACTGACCAAAGCAAACACACAGGGATGCTTAAGAGCAGAATACAGAAGGGAATAGTCACAAGTTAACCCTTTGTTTGCGTGAAATTTCACTATTCAAGGCAAAGTGCATTCAATAAATTTACAGCTTAGTGGATCACAGCCATTTGTCATGTTAACATGACATTTTATATAGGCGAAATGGAACCTCAGATAAGGAACTACAGCTTTAATTAATATGAAATCCATATACATATTTTCCTTGGATGTACTTGTCCCACCTCTGACTAAAGGTTTCTACAATAAATATACACGTGAGTATATGTAACTCACCGATGAGTATGTGTTACAGGTTCCCCTCTGTGCTGATCCACAGAGCATATGAGCTGTCACAGGCCCCACCTAGAGAGCTTTAGCTCAACCTGCAAATCTTCACAGTTTTAGGTCTGGAGGTCCCTGGGTCAATCCCTGGCATGTCAGTCAAGAAGGCAGCCATCACACATGCATGCACTGTAAAAAATTAAACTTCTTTATTCACAGATGGGCTAAGTACATCCAAGGAAATGCTTGTTCACTGGGGCCATGGGGTAGGTTTTTTCCTAATGCTAAATAAGTTGCTAAGGCAAATATAGCATCCAGCTTTAAAAAGGGAAGAAGGAGAATCCAGGGAACTACAGACTGGTCAGCCTGACCTCAGTCCCCAGAAAAATCATAGAGCAGGTCCTCAAGGAATCCATTTTGAAGCACTTGGAGGAGAGAAAGGTGATCAGGAACAGTCAACATGAATTCACCAAGGGCAAGTCATGCCTAACCAACCTGATTGCCTTCTATGATGAGATAACTGACTCTGTAGATATGGGGAAAGCAGTGGAGGTGATATATATTGGCTTAAGCAAAGCTTTTGATACGGTCTCCCACCGTATTCTTGCTAGCAAGTTAAAAAAGTATGGATTGGATAAATGGACTATAACAGGGATTGGCAACCTTTGGCACGCAGCCAGTCTGGGAAATCTGCTGGTGGGCTGGTTTGTTTATCTATCGTGTCTGCAGGTTCGGCCAATCGCAGCTCCCACTGGCCACGGTTCGCCGTTCCAGGCCAATGGGGGTTGCAGGAAGCAGTGGCCAGCACATCCCTTGGCCCATGCTGCTTCCCGCAGCCCCCACTGTCCCGGAACGGCGAACCGCGGCCAGTGGGAGCGGCAATGGGCCGAACCTGCGGACGCTGCAGGTAAACAAACCGTCCCAGCCCACCAGTGGATTTCCCTGACGGGCCGCATGCCAAAGGTTGCTGATCCCTGGACTATAAGATAGATAGAAAGCTGGCTAGATTGTCAGGCTCAGCGTCTAGCTGGCAGCCAGCATCAAGCGGAGTGTCCCAGGGGTCTGTCTTGGGGCCGGTTTTGTTCAACATCTTCATTAATGCTCTGGATCAGTGGTGGGCAACCTGCAGCCCGCATAAGGCCCATCAGGGTAACTAGATTATGGGCCGCAAGATGTTTTGCTGACGTTGACTGTGAGCAGGCACGGCCCTCTGCAGTTCACCGTTTCCAGCCAATGGGAGCTGCGGGAAGCGGCGGCCAGCACATCCCTGTGGCCCGCTGCTTCCAGCAGCTCCCATTGGCTGGGAATGGTGTGGACCATGCCTGCGGACGGTCAATGTCACAAAATGTCTCACAGCCCGCAATCAGATTACCCTGATGGGCCACATGCGGCCCGTGGGCCGCAGGTTGCCTACCACTGATCTGGACGATGGGATGGATTGCCCCCTCAGCAAGTTTGCAGATGATACTAAACTGGAGGGAGAGGTAGATACACTGGAGGGTAGGGATAGGGTCCAGAGTGACCTAGACAAATTGGAGGATTGGGCCAAAGGAAATCTCATGAGGTTCAACAAGGACAAGTGCAGAGTTCTGCACTTCAGATGGAAGAATCCCATGCACTGCTACAGTCTGGAGACTGACTAGCTAAGCAGCACTTTTGCAGAAAAGAACCTGGGGATTACAGTGGACGAGAAGCTGGATACGAGTCAACAGCGTGCCCTTGTTGCCAAGAAGGCTAATGGCATATTGGGCTGCATTAGTAGGAGCACTGCCAGCTGATCAAGGGAAGTGATTATTCCCCTCTATTCAGCACTGGTGAGGCCACATCTGGAGTTTTGCATCCCGTTTTGGGGCCTCCACTACAGAAAGGATGTGGACAAATTGGAAAGAGTCCAGTGGAGGTCAATGAAAATGATTAGGGGAAAATGACTTATGAGGAGAGGTTGGGGGAATTGGGTTTATTTAGTCTGCAGAAGAGAAGAGTGAGGGGGGATTTGATAGCAGCTTTCAGCTACCTGAAGGGGATTCCAAAGAGGATGGAGCTTGGCTGTTCTCAGTGGTGGCAGATGACAGAACAAGGAGCAATGGTCTCAAGTTGCAATGTGGGTGGTCTAGGTTGGATATTAGGAAAAACTATTTCACTAGGAGGGTGGTGAAGCACTGGAACGGGTTACCTAGGGAGATGGTAGAATCTCTATCCTTAGAGGTTTTTAAGGCCTGGCTTGACAAAGCCCTGACTGAAATGATTTAGCTGGGGTTGGTCCTGCTTTGAGCAAGGGGTTGGATTAGATGACCTCCTGAGGTCTCTTCCAACCTTAATCTTCTATGATTCTATGAAGTCACTCACAGGATCTGATGGCAAGGAATGAGTGGGGACTAGTGAGTGGATTCTCAGTGCACTCTATGACACTTAGAGGAATGCTGTTCAGTTTCCAGTCCTGGGCTTATTCCCTGGGATAGACTAATTGGAAATTGCCCCTTTTCTCTAGGTTTTAATTAAGACCCTGTTCATTGTGGCAGCTGAACACCAAGAGATGGCACATTGCTCCTCCTCTGATTGCTCTTCAGCAACCAGTTAAGGAATCCCATCCAGCCCTCTTTTAGCCAGAAGGTCCTTGTCTATATTACAAAATTCTACAACACTAGAACAATTTTGTGAAGAGCCAAGTTACTAACCATGACTTTGAGGTCAGCATATTTTAATTTTATTTTTTGGTTTTAAAAAGGTTTACACAAAACATCTTTGCCCAAAGAGCTTACAATTCAAATAACACTCTTACCTCAAAGGGCCTGAACAAAGTGAGCTGAAATCCCAATGTTCTGTGCTGGGTTTATTGTTCTAGGAGTGGATTGTCTGAACACAAGTAGAACTAGCATTTGTTCTGTTCCTTAAGTGCTTATTGACTAGGCCAAAATGTCCCATGCGTCCCAAACCAGCTGTATGTTTGTTGACAAATACTGAACATAGTTTGTCATTGTCTACACTTACCACAAAGTCATGGTGAGCATTGAGTCAGCTAACTTGATTCTTCACAACCAGGTACAATTCTGCAGTGTAGTCCAGCCCAAGGATGGTGGCTACAATAGAAAAACTTGGGAGCAAGAGACATAAAATAGAGGGAAATTAGAGTGTGGGGGATCTGTGGGGTCCTGACAGGGAAGTGTTGAAGTTCCACGTGTCTCACCACTCTTCTGGAAATAAGGGTCAACAAAAATGACATTTTTGGGGAAAAATAAACATAAATGTAGCTACATCTTATTCATACAACCATTCTGCCTGGCTAGGGGTGGATGGAGCCAACCACATGGGCTTCTACAATTCTATAAGAGTGGATCTGCTGAGACATCACAGGCTGGTGGAAAGGGGGAGACACCATCCCTTGGCTGGGCTCTGTGCATTCATTTCTCGCAACAGGGATCAGTCACATTTTCTCAGTGAAGGGGGATTGTTGGTGTCTTCATTTCAAAATGTGTGGATGGATGATCTAAGATCACTGAGATGAACACACTGTTCATTTCCTGGGTGAGATTCTTGGTTGTAAGTTGTTTTTCTGAATGCTGTGGTTGCTGATTTCCCACTACATCTTCAATTTCTCTCTCCTGCTGCCCACTTTCATGTGTAGTGAATTGTAACACATGCCCTCTGCACTCTCCCAGTTCTCCACCCGCCTACAACTGTTTCCAAAATCAGGAGGAAAGAAGGATTTTATTAGATTCAAGTTGACCAAAACAGTTTATGAATTTGGGTCCATTTCAACAAATTGTTCCAGTCGGAAAGAAAAAAAATTCTGAAATGTCTGAATGGTTTGTTTTGACATTTCCAAAATGAAATGTTTTAACTTTTTATTTCAGACAGATGTTTCCTTTTAGAATTTCCCTCAATATTTTTAAAAGAAAAAAAAAGTTTTTAAAACTTCAAAATCAAAACAAAATGTTTAATTTCAGGTCAGTTGAAATGTTTCGATAGACACAAAATGAGTTTGTCCTTTTTTGGGACCTGCACCCACACAGAATATTCAGCTATTTGCACAGATCTATTTCTTCCTTTATTTTTGCATGTGGCCTGAGGCTGCTTGGGTGTTGTCAGAGACTAGCAGTAGGATAAAAGAGATTTCTCTGATTTTGAAGCAGGCATTTTTATTTCATCCACAAACTGCCCTGCTCACCCTCTTCCTTGGGCAAAGTTTTTGTCTTTCACACCCAACTGATTTGGATGTCATTTGTGTGTCCCGACTGGAAGGGCTAGCTTTTTCTTTAAAAAAAATTTTCAAGGACAAAATGAAGATGGAAGTCATATATAAACAAAACAATTCTTTACCTGCATTACTAACAGAACTTCAGAAAGGGAAAGACTGGAAGAATTTCTAAACCCAATTCACTGTTCACTTCCAGCACTACACTTACTTTGGACACTAAGACTAGACTCTCGGTTGCTCGTTTTGGCTCTCATGCACTGTAATAACTTTAATTATTGTTATATATTATGTCATGCCCCTGGCGTCATGAATTTACAGGGGCCAGCTTAAGGGATATAACCAGCTTCAAGCCTGTATAAGTAAGTCCAAATAGGGGATTTGCACTGGTTTACCTAAGCCAGTTTAAACAAACCAGTGCAAATGCGAGTGTAGCCCTCAGTCTTAATGAGAACTGGCTTCCTGCTGGAACATTGCTGCTTTGATATCAAAATGGCAGACAATACTGGCCTTGTGTCCACTACAGAAAAATGTAAAGTATTTCCTTTACCAGGATTTGCCAAGATTGGTTCAGTTCTACCAGGTTAGGAACCTTAGTGTAGTATAGCTCGCCGGCTGCTGACGCAATCTGAAGCACAAGGTCAATTAGATCTGCTCTGAGTGGACATAAAGACAGGGCTGGTATCTCTAAAAACTGTTTTGAAAATTCATTTTAAAATTTGTATCATTTAGTGGCTGTATTTACTCATCCAAGCAATAACTGATTAATCACTGTTTTACTTTTTGATTAAACAAAAAGTCACCTGATAAAATCTGAGCCCCTATGAAGATATTACTGTTCACAAAGGATTTTGAAAAAGCCTAAAAGAGCACCTCTATTTTGCCCAGCTAACTTTGCTGGAATAAGCCTTTAGTTGTCACCAACCTCTCCCCAGTCAGTCAATGACAAAGGTCAGTTCAAAATTTCCAAAACAGAAACAAATCTTTAATTTTAGATACTATATTTCCAAAGATCATGCCAATAATGTGACAGGATAGTACGCTGGCACTAATGTTGATGCTATTGTGAAACAGCAGGGAGGTCAAAAGCCATCCCCTGAGCTAAGGGCACGAGGAGATCTAGCAGCATAGATTCCATATCCCATGCCAGAAAAGCCAAACCAAAACATACAGATACTCACATGCACGTGTGCACATGCTGTAAACCAAGGGGTGGAACTCCTAAAGGGACCATCACTACCACGAGTAACTTATCACAGACCGACAGCATTATGGCTGGCAAAACTCAAAGCTGCTCTAGATTTCAAACCAAAACAGCAAGGTTTGTGAATTTCTTGATTTAAAAAAACAAGTAACACATTGACAAAAGAAAAACAGATTTGGATAATACATTACTGTACATTTAACAGATTTATATAAAGGAGGAAGCCAGAAAATATTGAACTGGAATTGCTCTGTGCTTTTACTTTTAAGATATAAATACAAATGCATTCATTGTGCATCACATTATAATGCAGTGGCTTACTCTGAATTTTATCATGTAACATTAAATTTATCAGCACATGAACCACTAAACAAGTCTGAGTTTAACTGTAATGTACTCTGACTGGGAATTTGTCAACATGGTTTCTGTGTTAATGCATATTTTTAACATAGACTGTATGGTTGCCCGAGTTGAGCAGCTGTTTATGGAAAAAGATATTCTTCTCTCTGGAACACACTAACATAGACCCAACATGGCTCTCAGAAGCCTCTTTTAGCTTCTAACCCCACTAGAGTCCTTTAGCAATGAGCTCCGAACTAAAAAAAAAAAAAAAAAATCCCACAAGAATTTGCACTATCCAGCTTAATATTATAGAAGACTTAACCTTAGGCAAGGCTGTCTGTGTGTGAGAGCATGAACCAAAATGAAGGTAAGGAAAGCTAGTCTTTTACATGCCATGAACCAAAGCTACCAACAGTTCTTTTTATCATAAATATAGGCTGAACCATACACGAGACACCTATTAGGGCCAAAGAAGGTTACATGCATATATACATCTATCAAGGGAAAACTAGATTTCCCAAACTCAGATGCTGTCTTCATTACAAACCTCTAATATCAGAAGACAGGAAAGAGCTCCATTTTTAAAATGCATTTTTTATTATTCAGCCTTCAGTGGAAATGTCACCTTTCTAAAGCAAGCTGTTATCATGTGTTTCCCATGCCAAACACATGGCCTCTAAGGAGAGGATTTTATCTCTACATTTTTAGTGATTTGTATTTCTCTTTCAAGGAGCTCCATGCCTTAAGGCACCTGAAACACTAACAGCACAAGAAGGTAAGGTTACACAAGACACAGCCGAATAGGACACAGAACCCAGCCCAGAGTCAGCAAAGCTTCAGACTACAGTCACCTTATCCAGTAATTCACAGCCCTTCATATGTTTAATTATATTTGGTTTCGTTGGTTGGGACCATAGTCTCAAAGACACAGCGCACCCATCAACAGACTAAGCCGCATGACAGGCTCAGGAGCAGCCAGCACAACTGCCCGTGACGCCTGCCAATGAGCCAGATGCTGCCACGTATTGGCATCTGGGACCTGGAATAGCAACCATGCTCTCAGTTTGGCTATGGATTCTGACCCTGAGTACTGGAGGAGACAAAAGGAGGATAGAAGGGAGGGGGAGGGGAAGCATCTCCTCATGATTTCACTGGTAAAAATTTAGACAAAACCCTATTATTTAGCTTCTTTACATGTGACTGCATTTAAGCAGAAAACATTTCGTGTTCTATTCTATATGTCGTAGGAGTCCAGTTTGCAATGATTAGGGTAATTTATTTAAAGGAAACCAATGCTTCCCTTTATCTCACCCTTCTCACATTGCCATGCATCCTCGTAGACAATATATACCACCAACTTCCCCTCTTTAACAAACACTAACCAACCACCACCCCAACCCTGTGACTTAGTTAAGTATCATCCCCCGAGATGGGGAAATGGATCAAGCAACCTGCTCTGCTACCGACGTGTAGCATGGGCTTAGGCAAGGATGCACCCTCCACCCCCACCCAAGAGATTCTGGGCCACACCATTGGTCACAGCCCACACTTTACAAAGCCATTTTGACTACTCTGATTCAGCGTGTGAAATAAAGAACATTGTACTTCTCTTGTGCTGAGAAAGAACTACATGGATGTGTTGATGGTAAGAAAGTAAATATAGCTACTGGCTTCTTGGTCTCATGGAACTGGCTCCATCAACGTCAGTGTGCTGGTTTTAACCTATAAAACCTTAAGGTGGCCTGTCACCAATTACCTCACAGCTCCCTTCTCTTCTGGTGCAACAAGGAAGCAACTCAGATAATCAAAGGTGCTCAAGCTCATACCTGCTGACAGAACTGTGAGGAGGCCGAAGGCAAGGCACATACAGTGAAGGACCCTCATCAATGGAATTTGCTTCCTTAGTGGCTTAGACCTGTTGGGCCAAGCAGTGTGAGTAGGGTTGCCAGTTTTGGTTGGACATATTCCTGGAGGTTTCGTCACAACATAATCTGTAATTAAAGTCTAATCTCTAATTCCTGGAGACTCCAAGACAATCCTGGAGGGTGATTACAGAGCAAGCGGCTCTAAATCACGACACAGCATTGGCCCTTTTTGCATTAAACTTCTCCTTAGTGGTCCCAGTCCTGTGCAGGGCACTGTGAAATGCTTAAGCACTCTCAAATTCAGCTTATTTACCCATGCTGCCGGAGTGAACAATGCCCAAATAAATTTGTTAGTCTCAAAGGTGCCACAAGGACTCTTCGTTTTTTTTCTGAATTAGATATTTTCATTTTGGGAGACTAATCCTCTTCATTTCCTTGGGCCTTTGCCCCCTGCCCCTTCTCTCCCCCCCCACCCCCCACCCCGCCCCACCTGGGGCAGTGGGGCTTGGGCTTTGACTTTGGCACCAGCACCCAGGGCAGTGGGGCTCGGGCAGGCTCAGGCTTAGGTCCTCCCTCCTGGGGTTGTGTAGTTATTTTTGTTGTCAGAAGGGGTTGCGGTGCAATGAAGTTTGAGAACCCTGGTCTATATATACTCTCATGGTAAATGACCTGACTTAAGAAAGAGAATTACTCCTAATTCGAGAAGATGGTAGGACAGGGAGCAATGGTTTGCAGCTGGGGGTGGGGTGGGGGGGAGGATATATAGGTTTCAGCAAAAGGAAAGAAGATCTTGAGAACAGCAGCAAAGTGGAGAGTGAAAGAAAAACCAAGGTTCCCTTGCAGCACTCATTGCAGTGAGGATTGGATAATAAGGAAGATAGCACAGGGACTAGTCAGTACAAAAGGCAGGTTGCAGACTACACACCATGTAGCTTTTTTTTTTTGGTCCATTCTAGCAGCCATTCACAATCTGCATTTGCAAAGAATCATGGGTGATCTTGTTTTTTGCCTCTAGATGCTGCTTTAGCAAGACTCCCATTGCATATGAAGTGCTGCATGGTGAATAAGAGTTCACCAGATGTACTGCATAATTCAATTATTTTTTCTTTTTCAGTCACATTCAGTGGGGGGGGGCAGGGGGGAGAAAGCTCATAAATCAGGGTTCATGCCAAAGCAAAACTATCTGGGACAACAATAACTTCAAGTCAAATCAGACACTGCTTACTACAGCTTTATTTAAGAAGGCCACTAACCGCTGTGACATCTTCTCTTTTCCTGGCTGGCCCTCCCTTATCCAGTCCTAACATTTGCTAACTGGCTTGCCTGGTATATATGCCCAGAAGGGCTTTCCCCAGACGAGCCAATGAATCAAGGTTATTGCCCCAAACCTTCTCAGAAGAGACTAATTCCCTGCTGCCCACCATTGACATGCTTCCACGAATGTTCCTGCCCAGCACAATGCTATAACCCTCGGGCAGGAAGGCTCTAATCCCTTCTGACAGCACCCGTGGCCAAGAAGATGGAGGCACAGTTGCCTTTGGAGAAGTAGCACCTTTAATCCGCCAACAGCCAGTAAGTGCTGCTGTGGCAGTGCATTAAACCATCACCCATCCCTAGGAGTTATGAGCATTATCTCTGCAGTGCTCCAGTTAGCCTCCTTTGGCCTAACAGCAAGGTCTCAGGAAATGTAGCTCAATCTAGATCCAACACATGGTAGAACACCAGGCTTGCCCTGGACTGCTATGTGTTCTTTTACATCAGTGCCTCAGGTAGTATTGATTTTCTTTTAGATACTTCTCATAGATTCGCGTGCCATGATGAGATTTCAGCTCTGCACCATGTGAAAAGCTGTTAGCAGAAAGACAGTCAGGATTGTCACCCTTCACAGACTTTGCTGCTGGAAACAGGAGTTCTGTGGTGCCTAGATAAAATGCTGCTGCCAAATAGCAGCTATTCTGAACACTTCACCCCCTCTCATTCACCTCTCCATGAGGTTTGCCACTGGCTCTACAGCCACTTCCAGATTAAGGCCAAGTTGCGAAGGCCAAGACTATAACAGGGTTCAAAAAAGAACTAGATAAGTTCATGGAGGATAGGTCCATCAATGGTTATTAACCAGGATGGTGTCCCTAGCCTCTGTTTGCCAAAACCTGGGAATGGGCGACGGGATGGATCATTTGATGATTACCTGTTCTGTTCATTCCCTCTGGGGCACTTGGCATTGGCCGCTGTCAGAAGACAAGATACTGGACTAGATGGACCTTCGGCCTTAGAAAATAAGAACAGTCATAGTGGGTCAGACCAAACTATTCATTCTCAAATTCAAGGCTGTATATGGCTACCTACATCTCATCACTTGTCACCCTGATTGACACAAATTCCATAGACTTTGATATCAAGTATCAGAGGGGTAGCCATGTTAGTCTGGATCTGCAAAAGCAGCAAAGAATCCTGTGGCACCTCATAGACTTTGATGCCTACCTGGTCTTTTATATGGATCCGCAAAATCTTCCACTCCTTTCCCCTACATTTGCAGTCACCATGCTGATCCCATATGCTATGCAACATCCCTCTCCTCAAAACTCCCGACAGACCCTCAAACAACTTCCCACAGGTTGATACCACAATATAACATATTAACATACACAAGGTGTACCAGGCCCCATAATCTTAGTGATGTACTCATCCCTTTCCATTGCCGATTTATTTCACTTATGCTCAGTCTAGCATTGTAGAATAGGTTGTACTGAGAACATACTCAGCCAGGACTGTGAACTCCTCAAGGCAGATATTAGATCTTTACTCAAGACAGTATGCACAAAAATAATAACAATAAAATTAAACCTGGGCATACCATAGCAGTAACAAGTGACACACTGAGAGACGTTCAGTATAAGAAGTCTAGGTCATCATGTAGAAGGGGGGTTGCAAACCTGAAACAGGGAAGTATAAAAGGGATTAGGGACTGAAATTATTGCAGAGGCAAAACACTGGTCACATCAATCTCTGGCAACCCCACTGACCATTTAGGAGCACCAGTGACAGGGTTTGGGGAAGCAGTATCCAATAAGGCTGGAAGGCTAGATACAAAATGAGATCTCAAGGGTGGAGAAGCAGCAGAAAGTTTGGAAATCCCTTGGGGCTAAAAAAAGCAAAACCCATTCTAATCTCTTCTTGGTCCTTGCCAAGTAGTTGTAGGATTTCAATCTAAAAACATGTGCAACTCAGAAAAGATAAGAAATTGGGGGGCACTTTTCAGATGTACTCAGCCCCTGTAGCTGCTATTGGTGTCAACCGGAATTTTGGGTCCTAGGTAATTCCACATTTAGGTTACATGGATTTTCAGATATATCAGTGAGGCAGAAGAGAGCTCTGAACATAACAATTCAGTTAATGGGCAAAGCATAGATGCAAAGAAATGGACAAACATCCTCATTTCATTATTTAAATTACTCATCAATCTTGCTAGAGAGGAAGTTTCTATTTCTCCAGCTTCCTGTTTAGTGTCCTTGAGAAAACAAATGACACCACGTTCACCTCCCCCCTCCCCCAAAAAAACCAAAACCCACATGTCTGTAGTGGTTTACTTCCCATTTCCCTATACCTGATTATGTCTAGTACAGAGGTTCTTAAACTGTGGTGCGCGGAAAACTAGTGGTCCAGAAGCTCCATTCAGGTGGTCCACAGATAGTTCCCTCTAAGGTGTGTGCCTGGGCGGCCACACATGAGACAATGAAAGGCCACTCAACTAATTAGTGGAGCCACACAGGCATGGCTCCACTAATTAGGTGCCTGGACAAGATGCACATGGGAGGTGGTGGCCTGGGGGGAATAGGGGGTAGGTGGGAGGGGGCATTGGGGTGAGAAGAGGGCGTGGGGGGAATTTGGGACATGCAGGGCTGCAGCGGCCAGAGAAAGAGGTAACTTTCCCCAGCTCCAGGGCTGCAGCTGCCGGGGAGAGATGGCCCTCCTTCCCAGCCTCAGCTCTATGGCTGCTGTGGTCCAGGAGAGACCCCCTGCTCCTTCCCAGCCTCAACTCAGGAGAGAGGGCACATCCATCGCATTAGAAAGGTAAAGACAACCAATATTAAAATATGACTTATGTGCTTTTATTTGTAGAACAAAAAAACCATTATGATGAAGTTGGGTTTTTTTATATAGCGCTTTTATCCAAAGCACTTTACAATAGTTAGCTAACGGGACAAACAACATTTGGAAAGATCATTAAGTGGTTCACCAAGACCCTCAGCAATTTTCAAGTGGTCCGTGGAAAAAAAAAGTTTGGTCTAGTACATTAGTTAGAAAGAGCCGACATCCCCAGCCTTCTTCATTCTGAAGCCTTTCGGCATGGGGTTTATTATACCACCTTTTGAAAGTTTGGAAACAAACATACGAGTTGAGGAGAAGCAAAATGCTGGATCTGAAATGCTACTACTACCTACTTTGGAGGTGCAGCATGGTAGTGCTGATACAGCCAGAGTGCCACAAGAGGCCAGTCTCAAAGAAGAAAGAGGAACTGTGCTACAAGCACAGGAACTGATGTTCCTTACCATTCAGGGGGAGAACAAGACAATGCCCCCTTCTTAGTTTTTTTTTTTTTATTATTGGATGCAAGTTCTTACAAAAGGGAGGAACACTTTATAGGGAGGGATGGGTGTCCAAACTCTCCCCACCACAATGCCCTCAATGGAGAACTTCAGCATGCTGCTACCAGTCCAAAACTTTCCACATAATAGGAAGCAAAAACGTTTACATGATAGCTCTAACAGAGGCAATTGTCCAGTGAGGACTATGTTGAAGTGTCCCAAGATCATTGCTTTACCTAGACCCTGAATTAGGATAGTAGGGAAATCTAAGGGCTCAATCTACTGTATTAAATACACTTCTCAATAACCACTATAGGACAGCACTGATTTGTTTTTCTGTAACAGTTATAAGTAGTTAAGGCTATAACAGGAGTGAGGTAGGATGGGCTTTAGATCACTAAAAGACTGAGGACCATAAGATACTGTAGTGACTGGGTCAATACGTCTGCTATAACCAAAAATAAATGTCTTCAGTGCAGGGCCCCTGGAGGGAAAGGGAGTAAGGAGGAAAAACCAGCACAACCTCCAACAGCTGGTCAGACATGCTGAGGACTTAACAGACAAAAATATATATTTAGATCCCAGGGGCATATTATGAGCTGGTGGAAATGGCCAAAACTCCATTGGCCTTTCAGGGCTGACTTTGAAATCCACTAACAGCAGGCTGAATTTGGCCCCACAGGTTTAGGTAGTGAAACCAATATATTTAACACCAAGTAGTGTGACATCCAGCAATAGGAGCAACGGCAGAAATCCCCTTTTTATGTATCAGCTCGAAAATTGTGTTTGCTTTAGGTGATATAAATAGTCTATTTAGTGGCATGGTTATTAAAAACATAGGCTATCAAAGACCTATTTAGGGCAAGTTGCATTCTCAAGTGACAGCTCCCTTATGTTGTCTACGACACAGATTCCCTCCCTCCCCCTCGAAGGAGATACTATTGACAGCATTCAAATAAAAAGTTATAGATATATTTGGATGTCATTAACTAAGCCGGGTGCTTTCCACTGAAAATAAATGGTTATTTCGTCCCTTCCCACATGGTGTTTTCTTTCTTCTTGATTTTTGGATTTCAGGCTGTGTTTACGTATCATTTTGCCTTGCCCTTGACCGCAAACTGCACATAGATACCACTTGAATGGTTAGAACTAGACAGCATTTAAAGATACCAAGACAACAAGAAAAGTGTTTTTAAAAAGTTACTGGCAAACTATCACAATGGAATAAGCCAACAGACCATATTTATCTGATAGTGTTACCGTACAGAGAGCCCCAGGGATTGAGTCAGGTGGCTGAGGGAAGGGAGGATTCACTTGAGCAAAGAGATCTCCTTCCAAAGTCACAGCTAGGGCACTGCTGGAAGGAAGCTCTGCAACAGCTTGGTCTGAGCATTAGAGATTTCCTACCAGCTCGGCACAGGAAGTTGTTCCTGTGGCTCACCTGAGGGAGTTCCTGTTATGAAGCCAGAGGGTGGTAGGTTGAAATGCAATTTCTGAGAGTGATGTCATCTTGGACAGCACTCCATAGGCAATGATACTGGTGACCTGGTTACAACCTGCCCTGTTGTTGCAGCCCCTCTGCTGGAGTTCTGATCACAAGAAGAAGAAAAAAAAAAAAGAGGGGAGTGGAATAATTTAAAAAGGAAAAAAAAGTTTCCAGATTTCCTTTGTTTAAGTGAAGTATTTTCCTTTTCCACTTTATTTTAATACACAGACCTCGTGTCTAACAGATGGAGACTGTGCAGATGCACTTTTGGGAGTGCCCATAAAATATGTTGCTAAAATACAAATAAGAGAAATTTTTTTTTTTAAATACAGTAATGATTGCTGAAGCCTCTCTCTGGCAAAGGAATTTGCCCTTTGTTCTCCAAATAAAACTAGGGTAAAGGAACATTTAAAAACAAATATAAATACATTATCTGTAAAAGAATCTGTCTATGCTGTATTTATGTATACGTCAGGAACATGGATTGGCATAGTTGGGGAGCTGCAATAAGAAAAAATAAAACTAAGGCAATAAATACTCTTCATTTCTTAGCCCCCTTCTCCCCATTCCCTCCCTCAGATCCCACTACTCACCAAACAGCTCAGCCAATTGTCTCAATCCCAATTCCCACCCAGAGTTTGCTTAGTTGCTGCTCACTCAATTGGGACCGACAAGTCCCCTGGTTCTTCTGCACCTAGCACCTGGAAACAGATCATGAGAGTGGGCCAAGCCACTCAGATTGTTAGGATCATTAAGAGATAAGACTCCAGAGGATTAATCGGGAAGAAGAATGCGGGCAACGGGACCTTGAAGAGGGAGAGGTTAAGAGGAGAACACACCAAGGAAGAGTTCATTAAGTGAAACTGTGGTAACTGCAATTAAGAGAGAAGAGTCTCATTTTTATATCCATACATTTATTTAGCATCATGTTTTCCTGGTCCTTATTAAGTTAGTAAAGCAATATTTACCTGTCTGAGGAAAAATGACTTCCTTTTTTGCAGTGACTTAAACACGAAACTCATCCAACGTTATGGAGAGAGAGTTCTGCACAGACATTGCTAACCGAGAAAGCACAACGCAGACAGCACTGGTTTTTTCATATGCTCTTTCCACTATTTGAAATGATATGCAGCCACTTTCAAGACACATTTCACAGTATGATGCAACAGCTTTCTTATTTTTTTCCCACGGATACATATTTTTGTTTTATAGGCCAAGTTTTGCATAAAGCACTTTTAGTATTTTGTTCTGCATATACCATTAATAAATTATTTGATCCTTTCCCCCACAGTTGCATTTAGCACAGGGAAATAGTCTGTTGACACTATAAAAGGCCCTACTTTCTGCTGTCATGGACTAGAGAGTTATGCACTTCTGTCATCTGATGAAGCACCTGGAGTGTGGTCCTGTTTCTACTTAATTCATAAGCTGGCAGTGCTAGACATGCTTACCCAACAGTTTCAACACAGAGCACACCTTTGGTGAGAAGGTTTACATATAGCAGCCACTTGCAATAAAAATAAACTAGCACCCTGTCCAGTCAGTGATTTGTGTTAAAAATATTTGCTTTTTGCATGATTACTCCCATCTCCGTTATTCATATTGTCCAAGTGATTCAATATGCCTTATATGATGACAAGTCAGGAGTGCTTCTGTGCCAGAGAAATTCGTCCATAAGAAGACCTGAGCATATTCATAGAGCCATAGTTCCTTTCATCTCAAAAGATCTGCCCAATCTACAGGGGCAAAAAACGGATGAGATTTGATGTCTTCAACACCTGCAACTCCAGCACCAAGACGCTCCACAGGGTTAAACTGCAAAAGCTTAAAAACACACCAAACAATTCCGTTAGTAAAAGTGAGCACTGCTTCTTAAAGAGTCACAGCAAGATCTAAGAGTAAGGTACGGCCTATAACACCGAACATATATAAAGTTCAGTACAATGAAGACCCCCCTTGCTGGACATGGAGATACAACCTGCTGAGACTAAAGATCCCAGCATGCAATGCTCTGGAACAGGGGTCAGCAACTTTTCAGAAGTGGTGTGCCGAGTCTTCATTTATTCACTCTAATTTAAGGTTTCGCGTGCCAGTAATACATTTTAACGCTTTTAGAAAGTCTCTTTCTGTAAGTCTATAATATATAACTAAACTATTGTTGTATGTAAAGTAAATAAGGTTTTAAAAATGTTTAAGATGCTTCATTTAAAATTAAATTAAAATGTGACCCGGGCAGTGTGAGTGCCACTGAAAATCAGCTTGCGTGCCGCCTTCGGCACACGTGCCATAGGTTGCCTATCCCTGCTCTGGAACATTACACGCTGGGATTCCTCGCCCCCGGTGGCTAAGAGAATGGCAGCCCAGGACTGCATTGTAGAACTCTGTGGGTTGCATTTGGCCTTTAGTCACCTCGGCATTAACATAATGCCACAGATGATGGCAACATACAGGTTTCTTTAAGTTCCATGATTCTGTCTCTACTGCCCTAGAATATGGTACAGTTACAAATGGTATTATCTCCTGAAGAGTATTTCCACAAACTGATTGTAACCAATAAGGGAGTGTAAAGTGATGTAATTAAATCCAAATTTAAAATCGAGATATTGGAGAAAACTGGTGCAATAGTTTAATGGAAAACTGTTAAAACTGAACAGTTTCTTTGCTTGAGTTACAATCTCCAAACAAGACAGCATATTGAAAAACAGGCTATATCCATGTGGAAAGGAAAGCATAATATTTATCCCTACTGAGTTTAATGGAGGGGAAGGGATAGCTCAGTGGTTTGAGCATTGGCCTGCTGAACCCAGGGTAGTGAGTTCAATCCTTGAGGGGGCCCATTTAGGGATCTGGGGCAAAATCAGCACTTGGCCCTGCCAGTGAAGGCAGGGGGCTGGACTCAATAACCTTTCAGGGTCCCTTCCAGCTCTGTGAGATAGGTATATCCATATATTATATTATTAGAGAATGGTAACTTTAAAGGGAATGTTCATGGCTCTTTATCAAACTATTTGAAGTAGTGCCTAAAATAGTTTGTAGACTTGGAGATTGTTTTTATATTACAAATACACAGTTCAAGGGCATACATTTAGTTTTTGCCTTTCTTCAGAATGTTTCAGAATATAAATTAATCATACTTGTCATGAAGGAGTACTGTGAATTCTAATCTCAATGCATTCAAATGCCTACACCTGAGAATCAAAATGAGCATAAACCCATATGCATATTAATTTGTACATTTTAAGTTGGTTCTGCCATTTAAAATAATCTAACTTCATTCCCGAAACATAACTCAGGGAGCAAACTGCATTACTGTGAGAATTTACACAAGCCAGCAGACAAGCAGATGCAGTCACTGTCACGCTGCCTTCCCCTGAAACGTAACAAGTGACAGCAGGTGGGAAAGTAAGCACAATGAATTTTATGTTCTGAAGTTCTGTATTACAAAACAAAAACTTTATTCTTGGAAAATAAATGCATCATAAGTTATACCAGATATATTTTTCCTTAAAAAATGTGTGCAAATGTTATTGGCCAATAAAACCTAGAAGTATCTAAAGAAAAATCTTGAGGACAAAATACCAATTAAATATAAACTAAGAACCTTCGCTTATTCGTTTATCAAAACAAAAACAAAAAAACAGAAAAAAAAATCTGTTTTCTCCTAAGGACATGGTGTTGGCTAGATGAAGAAGGCAGTGAAGTCATCAGCACTGGAAGCTGTATGCCATGAGACAAAACTTGGTATGGTTTTCCATGTAGCTGCACACTGATCCCTGCAAGCTATTTTGTGATGTCCTGACCTGCGTAACCTGTTTGAGGGTGGAAGAGGAAAGCCACAATGACAAATTGCTAACCATGCCAAGAGACCCTTCCTTTTCCTGACAAGGCTTCCTCAACAATGAATGGTAGTTTCCTTGGATAGTCACACAACAGGGGTTTGATTTACTAGCCTATGGAGCTGAACCTCCATCCTATAAGTCACCAGACTGCACATGAGGACTTAACCTGATCTACGACCCCAACAGATATGATCTTGTTATCAGTTTGAAGTTGCCGGAAAGTGAAGACTATACTATGTATCTGTGTGTCACTTCAAACTGTAAATGGTAGACACTCCTCTGCTTGGTATATTTACAAGTGGACCAGACAAAAACACAAGTAAACTTACAACAGAGACAAATCTGTCAGAGAGAAGTGGACTACAGGACCTAATAAGTCTCCAGCTCTATAAGCATATGTGAGATATTTCCTTCACTGTGCACTGTTTATTTCTCACACTCTTTGGTAACATGACACCTGTGCGTGCCAGGCTGGCACTGGAATTGGTGCCGTATTACAATATGACTGACAAACAGTAAATCATTGGCTTGGGAGAAAGATACAGAAGTCAGTCTGCCATTGGTTCCTTTAGACGGTCAAGCTTTAGGTCTCTTTCCTTGGGTTTCAACTGTGTTCAAATCAAGACTGAGTTCCTAAGTGATGTCATCATTTCTGTAGCCTCTAAGCCAGATGCTCTTCATCCAAAGTCCAAACCACAAAACCACCATATATCATTTACCCTGTTCAAATGGAGTCAGTCATGCCTATGGTAGGGTTCCTATGTTATGTTTGAAATTAATGAACATGTAAGGAGGCACGAAAGGAGAAGTACATTCATTGCAATTCCATGCTGTTCATGCATAAGCTTATTTCAGCATCTTGTGTTATCAGTCATGACCACCTAACATGGAGAGCTAGAAAACAGCAAGTCTTGTTGTTTAAAAAATCTTTAATACAAGGCACATCGACCTGAAAGGCTGTGTATTTTCTTTCAAGCCACCACCCCTTTGATTCAATCCTCCAATGGACAATGTATTAAACATTATCTTTCTGTTGCAAAAGCCAGATTATTCACACTTTAAATTACACTTGTCTTCCATCCTTAAGGGATGCCTTGAAGTTCTCTTCCTTCATGGAGGGTAGTAACACATTTTCAACTATAGCAATGTCATAGGTATGGTTAACATAACAGTAAATTATGGATTATTTAGTGTCTGAAGGTAGCTTGCTATATTGGCATTGGTATTTTTGGATTGAATTAAAATGTTCATGGAAATACTTTGGATGGATTTAGGACAAAACTCCTAAAATGGTTGTATACCACAAGAGGATTTTCAAAAGCACTCAGTATTGGCTTAACTTTTCTCCCTTTGAATTCAATGTTAAACTCTTAGTCCTCTACTTAGAAGTCTGGCATCAGAAGTCAGAATTTCCAGATGTAACAATATATTCATGCAAAATTCATAAGCAATGACAGGAGGGCTGCCTACAACCCGGCAGTCAGCTTTCCATAGTTAGGTTATTTCACTGCTACAGCACAGTTAGAAATGTTTGTACATATATGTATGCTTACCTATGTAAAATACATTTCCTGATAAATTACCTGCTGAATGAGTGATCTGGCCTCTTTGGATACGTGATCTGGCATGTTCAAAGAAGTGTGAGTGTTTATTCCAGCTGGATGACACTCGGCTAGAGTCTGAAACAATCAATCAGGAACACTTCTTAACCAACATAATACAAAGATAGTATAAGTGCACACTGATGCAAACACTGTACTTGGAGCAATCCTCAGACTAATAAAAAGCAAACATCACAAGAGTATATTAAGGTACTTGAAGTTCTCCTGGAACTATATTTTTATACAATTTATACTTTAAAACCTCCTCCTCTTCCCCCAGACTTCATCTTTTTCCTGCTTCTGGTCACTTGGATTCTTGAATTTTGTTCAAAATGAAACTGCTACAACTGTCCAAGTCCCCCAACAAATTTGATTTGGTCAGATGCCCATTTTTTAGAATACTGAGTAGTTTTCCCAATAAAGTAGTAATGTCTTTTTCTACCACCTGCTTCTGTATGGCCTAACTACATATCATCACTTAAGCACATTAACCTCATACATTATACTCTAAAATTATTGATCCTAGTATATGCATGCACTAGAACATATGTAGGAGAGATGTAAAACTGGGCCATGTGAGAACAAGCAGTAAGAGGGGAGGAGGTGAAATCCATTTTACTGACTGGGTGGTCAATGTATATAGAAATTGATTAAATATCAACATTTCACTGCAGACCCAGCTCAAACCTGAATTAATGTCAGTACCACATATGTAGGTCTATACTGCTCCCTGGACTGATATCCAACAGCTTCAGCACTAACATTTGTGGCACCTTATAGACTAACAGACGTTTTGCAGCATGAGCTTTCATGGGTGAATACCCACTTCTTCAGATGCAAGCAGTGGAAATTTCCAGGGACAGGTGTGTATATATAAGCAAGCAAGAAGCAAGCTAGAGATAACGAGGTTAGATCAATCAGGCTACCCCTCTGATACTAACATTTGTATTAGTGTACAAATGCTGGACATGTGCATTGAAAAAAGTAGAGAAGGAATATTAGATAAAGAATAATTGTGGCTCAAAATTGCAATATGGTAAATACAACTTTAGCAAGTTTTTGTGCTGAAGCTTGAACAAGTCTGAATCTCTGAAAAACCTGTACTGTTCTTCTGATCCTGTGCAAGCCATGCAGCTCAGGTCTGAAGAACTCAGCTGAGAGGGAGATAGTAATAAAATCATGCTCAGGCACAATTGCTTCTGGAAGGATGGTGCCTCCATGTTGATTTTACTGAATACCTGCACCAGTGCCTACCTTTCCAGTGAGGAGTTCGAAGAGAATGGCCCCTAGACTCCACCAATCACAAGCTTCTGTCTCTTCTAGAATAGCTCCAACCTCTGAACACAAGATATTTAGATTAAGATTTTAAAAGTCAGTTTCACCTTCAAAATTAATATTGATTTACAAGGTGACTATTTAATGCTGATTGCACATACACAAAGTACTACAGAGCTTTTGTTATTCCTGCATGCTACTGAGCCCTTTAGCCACCTATTGCAGGCTGCATTTTTCAGTGTAGCTGCACAATATACTCAGTGTATTATTTCCTCATTACTTGCACAGTATGGACAGTTTCAATACCAGTAGGCACATGGGCAAGGATTCCTCTCCACTGGATTGCAATTTTTCCTTGTACAACAAAATTTGTTTAGTGAATTTAGGGCTGGTGAAAGGGGACAGATTAAACATTTTTAAGACAGAAATCCATTTCTCCATAAAATAGGTACAGTTCATCAGGGCTGGATTTAGGGGCAGGTGACCCAGGCAATCGCCTTAGGTGCTGGGCTTGGGGTGTGTGTGTGTGTGGGGCACCGAATTGTTCTTTATTGGCTTATATATGGCACGAATAAATACAGATTTACAGATCCTAGCATGCAAATTTATCATCTTACATGACAGGGATAAATCATGCAATCAATCATGAAATAAGCTACAAATTCAATAAAAAATTAGGTATTCAAAAGTTTAACAAATGGAGGGGTGGGCACCAGAGATCCTCCTCACCTGGGGCACCATTTGGTCTAGGGCAGGGGTGGGCAAACTACAGCCCGTGGGCTGGATCCGGCCCCTCAGGGCTTTGGATACAGCCTGCGGGATTGTCACCCTGGGAATCATGGCCAATGGGAGCTTCTGGAGCTTCTAGGGAGGTACCCACAGGCAAGGGCAGCGTGCTCAGCCCTCTGTCCCCCATCTCTTAGAGGCTGGAGGGACGTGGTGCCGGCCGCTTCCCAGAGTGGAGCGGTGCGGGCCAGGACTCCTCCTCCACCCCGCACCCAAACTCCCTGCCCTGAGCCCCCTGATGCACCCCAACACCCAGCCCTAAGCCCTCTGCTGCACCTCGCACCCCTCCCGCACCCCAACCCCCTGCCCTGAGCCCCCTCGTATACCCCGCACCCCTCCTGCACCACTGCCCTGAACTCCCTCCCGCACTCCGCACCCCTCCTTCACCCCAACCCCCTGCCCTGAGCCCCCTCATACACCCTGCACCCCTCCTCTGCCCCAACCCCTTGGCCTGAGCCCCTTCCTGCACACCGCACTCCGTCCTGCACCCCACCCTCCCTCCTGCACCCCAACCCCCTGCCCCAACCCTACATTCATGGCCCTGCATGCAATTTTCCCACCCAGATGTGGCCCTCGGGCCAAAAAGTTTGCCCACCCTGGTCTAGGGCCAACCCTGCAGTCCATGCATGACAGTACCACTGCAAGTATCAGAGAGGTAGCTGTGTTAGTCTGGATCTGTAAAAGCAGCAAAGAGTCCTGTGGCACCTTATAGACTAACAGACGTATTGGAACATGAGCTTTCGTAGGTGAGGAGGACACTAGTCCACTGGAAACTGGACTGAGACCATAAACTCATTTCATGGAATCACTGAAACGTAGGGCTAGAAGGAACCTCAAGAGGTCATCTAGTCCAGCCCACTGTGCTCATGCAGGATTTCACAGAGGCTATTCAACAGCCATCAGAATTTAGTAACTGAAAGTTGCTACCAACTGGACTGGATTCAAATCACCTACCTACCTACATGGTAAAAGCATCCATCTCTAATACCCAGCAGCCATCCAGACTACTTCATTATTCTCTATGCTCAGGACACAGCAGACGCCAGAGAGCAGTGTTGCCTGTGTACACTCACATCATATGCAGTTGCACACCCATGGTTGTAGCAAAAAGAAAGCACCTGGCCTTGACTGAAAGTCATGTTAAAAAAAAACCCAACAACAATAAAAAAACCAAGCTGTCTGCTGTAAAACAGAGGGCATAATAAACTGCAGTGAAGAGGAAATCTTAATTTTGACTGTCAAAAATGCAATAGCTGCACTAAAATTGCTTTAGTGTCAAAATCCACCCCAGATTCCAAGCAGAGAGCATTGATTAGTATACAGTCACATGGCAGTTGCTATGAAACACATTATGCCAGTTTAGAAAAAAATATTGTGTATCCTTTTATGCAGATTAAAATGAAGATGGCAGAAAAGGAACTACAGATGCATCAGATTCCAGTACCAGGAGAGAGCAGAACAGTGACTACAGCTCTCCCCCTGACACAAAGAAACACTGAGAGCCCAATCCTGCAAGTTGTGGAGTGACGAGCACTCCCACTCCCATTAGCTGCAATGCAACCTGAAGATGCTCAGCCCTTGCTGGACTGTCCCTTAATACAGCTCCTTTTTTACACTCTCCAGCACCACACACATGGGGCAGTATTTCTTTAACTAACACTATCTACATTAGAAAGTTTACTAGGATAGTTCAAGCAATAGAATCCTTGGTAGTAACAGACACTGATGGGTTATTTGCAGAATCAAGCCCACAGTGCCTTCTACCAGAGAATCTCAAAGCTACTTACAAGAGGTTATGTATTAATTCACTCATTTTGCAGAAGGTCAAGCTGAAACAGAGATTGATTAAGTGGCAAAGTGGGGACAAGAACCCAGTTCTTCTGACTCCAGGGCCTGAAGTCTAACCATTAGAAAACTGTCAAATCATAAATGGAGAGTTGTATCATTTCCCGTCTCTTACCTATGTGAACCACAACATTCAGACACCAAATCCTCCAGTCACTTTCATCCCCAAACACCATTAAAAAGATACAATTAGGATAAACAGAAACAGCCACAAAATACAAAGGTTCAACTTGCACTGAGGGTTCTGGCAAGATTGTTCACGTGGTTTATAGAGTCTAAATGATTAGTCACCAAAATCAAAATAAAATGTTAAGTGTAAAAGCCACCTAGGTAAAGCATCCATGTGTACTAATCAAAATCGAAATTAGCTTTACTTTCTTCCATTCCACCACCGCCCAATCCCTCCTTTGCCATCCTACCCCCCAACCATTTTCACTTTCAAAATCAAAGTAAGATGTTTTCCCTAAGAAGTCATTGAAAATGCTACATATAAACATATGCTGTTTACATTCCGTTACTTTGAGCAGGTCACATTACTTTTGATGCAATACAGTGATAGTAATAAGTTCAGAATATCATATCAATATTACTGCATTTTTATCTCGACTACACTTCATGGGAAAATTTAGAAATAGGTTATGAAGCACTTACACAGAAGCCAGCTAATGTAATACCACACAATGCATATGCTTTTCAAAGCTTTAATATCGCAATAAATGTGAACCACAATATCTGCCCTCACTCAGAAAATATTTTCATCTCTATCCATCAGCAAAGTAATTTAGACAATAAATGGTAGTACCCATAAGCCTAAGTGAATAACTTGGGCATATTCGTGCCTGTCCTTTATCAGCCTTTAAATTGAGGACCCTATTCACATTCGGACATGGACACAGGTGCTAGTGTTTCCTAGGATTAACAGTATACAAGATCACAAGATCCTTTCAACTGGAAAAGATGATAGGGTGAATGAGTCAGTAGTTCATCCAACCTTAACGTAACTTGACTAAAGGGAAAGAGCTGCTTTCTTTTCCCCAGAAATCATATCCACGGGACAGCCAGAATCAGGTAATGCAGCACAACAGTGCTAAATTCCTGCACAGAAATACTTTACCTGCAACACCTATTGCTAACTGAAGACAAGCTTTGCGAAATGCTAACCACTTTCACTCAGACAGATGGTGCAGATAAACAGCTTCTGTGAGGAGGCTCGGTGCTATTCTTCTGATATAGCGGCTGGTCTTGAGTGAAAGGCCTTCTTTGCTGCATACCTCCCCCCAATATTTATGTGAACATTTATATTATACATAGTGGTACCTTCCTTCCTGATATGCAGCTGATAAATTGAAAATAAACAAACAACTCTATTTTGCAAACAGCAAGCCAGTTCTAGAGTAGAAGGGGGAGCCCAAACTAATCTATTTTGGAACCAAATCTTTTACACAGTTATTCATATTGTAACCGAGATGCACTTTGCCTGTTGTCTTTTATAAAATGCATACAATAATGGTACAATACTTTACTTTGAAATACCACTCTTCATGCTAAAAGATCTCAAAAAGTTTTATATAAAAAGGCACAGGACATTTTTTTCTCCCAAATGCACCTGATCTGGGGCTGACCATAAGATCTGTTGAGCAGTGCAGTGCTAGATTTTGGAATGAAAGATACCAGGTTCAGAAGCAGTCTAGTGGACTTGCAGTCACTATGCAATTTAGGCCTTGTCTTTCAGTTCACCTGGAACAAAATTCAGTCAAGTTTTCCAGGAGAAACTAATTCCCAAAACAGACATTTGAATTAGTTCAGGCATAAGTCCTGAAGTTAGTACACATGAAAATAAGTTGATTTCTGAAAGTAAGTAGAGGTATTGCTTAACCTAATATTTAGAAGCTCTAGAGTTTTGTACTGAGCGGTTTCTCCCAAGCTTAAAAAAAAAAAAAAGATACCATTTGTAACATCTAGCATAGTTTTTCCATTGGCCAGAACCCCAAACTCCAGTCTGAATTACCATCAGGTGCCACTGTGGTACTCAGTCAAAACCATTAAGGAGGACTGATTGGGGGGGAAGTGGGGGACCGACAAGCATAACCCCCTGAAAATTATAGACATGGTGTTTACCATTCTCTGCTGCCATGTATAGCCCAGAAAATCTATTTGCCTTATTTTTTCTAATTTAAAAGCTTTGCATTTTAGTTTAGTATTATAAATGTAAAGAAACATTTGCAAAGAACCAGATAAAAGGAACCAAAGCCAATTTACTACACACAGATTGGGTCAGCCAAGATCTCATAAGAGACAGTAACTAAATACCACATCACATAAGTGATTTGGTCATAATGCTCTGCTAAAGTCTTTGCAATTTATAAAACACAGACCATTGATAGTTACATATCAAAGGTATATCGTGGTCTTTAAACATTAAAATAGTGAGGCAAGTCAAATGAACATCTAACAAGATTAATTTGGGTATAAAAATAGGAACCTACATATTTAGATATTTAAAAGTATACAGCTATCTGTGTTCCTCTTTAGAAGGAATTTCCTCATTCACTTAAGGGAAAAGGTTAATTGTAATAGAGGGGATGATGTTTTTTCTTCCTGTTAGCAACTCAAAATGGAATTAAAACTTCCTCTAAAAGTCAGGTGACATAGGAGACCAAGACTTTTTACCATTGTATTATCAAAAAGAAGGTAAACCTCACAATCAACATGATCTTTAACCCTTCAGCTACTTCCACTTACATTACAAAGCAATCTTCTTTATTAATTTCAAGTCTTATGCCCAACCTAATACAAATGTCTCCTTTGGGAATTACATTTCTCCTGGAACTATTAACTGGATTTTGTTGCAGGCAAATTAAAAGAATTGTAAAGCAAATGACTGATTTTCACAAGTCAAACAGCATTCTAAATGTCTCGCTGCTTAAATTATTGCGTCCTGAAAGAGTGCAGTGCAAGAACATACATTGACTGAAAAGAGCTACTTTAAAATATGCCTTAAGAACATGTTATTTCTGGAAAATGTTTAATAATCTCTGCAAACCCATTCCTTTCAACAATTCCTCTCCCCTGTGTGCATGGGATTTTGTGATTTTGGAGTTGAACTGTTTTCTTTCTGGAACTTTGGTGTTTTTAAGAACAGTATTTTATTTTCCACTTCACAATAAATCAATATTTTCTCTGACATTCCAGAACCTACCTCTGTATTCAGTTGGTCTAAATTATTTTAAAGTAACTCTTCACCAATCTTGTTTCTTAAAATCAATGTTTCTTACATTCAAGTTAGCCTTCACTGCTCAGAATGTCTTTAACCTCCATTTCTACTTTCTCCTTTACATTTAGGATCACAACAGTATATAAAAGTTCACACAGCAAGTCAATGACAAAGTGAGAAATAGAATCCATGGAGTTTAGTCTCTCACAATAACCATTAGACCAACCTCCCTTTGATTTCTAGGGGTCAATGATATTTTAATTTCCTTTCTGAAACAATTTACTCCAAATGAAATTGCTACTATACAGAACAGTAGTATTTAATGAATATCAGCAACCTCACACTGAAAGTTATATACACAAGGCTTCAGGTAATTGGACAAGTGGGGCGGGATATATTTGTCTAGCAAATAAACATCATGCCATAAAGACCAATGTTGCTGATATTTTTTACTTTTTTTAATATTGTGTGCTCCCAACCATCAGCCGCATGTTTCTTCCTTATAGGAAACTGTCTAACAGCAAAAGTGAAGCTGTCATTTCACCTCTGGGAGCATGGAGATCAACTTGTGGTGTGAAGCAATTTGGGCTTTATTGGACTAAAATTTTTATCTACAAAACTTTTATGTTGGTAGGCTTTGTTTAGATCAAACCAAATATACTGATATACTTCTGTGCATCCATATTCAGAGAATATAGCATGCACATGAGGTCTAGATTACATCAAGTGGCTTGTGAAGTCATCAAAAACATGAGGGTGTGTGACTAGGACTGTCTATTTCCTTCACATATCCTACAAGAGAAATTGATGGGAATTATGTAGTTAGATCTCCTTGCTGGCTTGAAAATCTCAACTATGTGTTGGTCTTTCTACACGCTCAGCTTGCTCAAGATTCACTGTTAGGAAAAAAAAAAAAAAAGAGCAGGTGGGAGAAATGGGACTTCATAACTCATCTGTTCTCTCATTACCATAGCTTTATTAGAGGGCTAGATTTCACAGCTGTGATATACCAATGAAAAAAATGCCATCCTTGTATGGTGGGGTGATATCTAAGGTGAATCGTAAGTTTACATACTGCAATCCTGTTGCTAAAAAGTAGTATTGGATTTTCTTATTTCTTCAGAAAAGCCCATCGCATTTCAGTCTACAATGTTGCAGCCGTCAAATCTAGCCCTCTGGACTAGATAGGACTTTTTCCTTCTAACTAGCAGGGGGATTTGGATGTTTGACGTATACAGTATGGCAGGGTGAATAAAAAAAAAATCAATTATTTAATTTTTTATTTAAATCAGATTTTTATTTTGTTCTTTAAGTTATAATAATAAGCTTTTCTTTTTAAAAATAAACCTGTTTCAAAAATAATCTGAAATCATTATAAAATATGGTAAGGCCTAAATCTCTGAAAACATTAAAATAAAAAGATAAATATGCTGAATCCAGGAGACTATCAAAAACTTTGAATTACAGTTTATAAAGAAAGAACCAAAGAAGGGGGAAAAAAAATCTGAACTTCTGAGGTCAAGCTTTATAAATATGGCACAATAGGTCATGTACTGTATTAAGGGCTTGATCCTGTGGGGGGTCCCAGAGGCTGTGCTACTGGTGCAAGAGACTGTCAAAGTCATCACAGTCACTGGGGCCTGGCCTCTGACTCCAGGAAACACCATCATATATGACATCACTAGGTAGCAAAAAGGTGTACCAAATCTAGTGTAAAGGCTCTACTTAGCTGTAAATCAACATGTTTTAATGGTTGTATCAACCAGTAAGAATGCATCTTTCTTTAGAAAATAAATGAAGTTCAAATGGAAAAGTTGATTAAAATAGATGATTTAAATCAAGGCTTTAAATCATGATTTAAAATCGCCTTGATTTAAAATAAATCAATTCACCCTGCAGTATGAGGGGGTGGGGTACAAGATGCACATTCACGTGTTAAAACAGTAGATTTTTTCTGCTGCACTTTGCTTTAGAATTCAGAGATACAAAATATACCAAAACGACTTGTTTTTGCTTTATCAACAAAACCTAATCTTGATCAGGTCTGGCTCCAGATGCCCTTGATATGGCTGCAGCTGCAGCCTTTCATGTTTTGGCTTTTTCACAGATATAAACAAACAATGGCTAGGGTCTTCAAAAAATTCCAGTTTTAGTTTTATAAACTTGTGGTTATCTATGTCCTACCAAGAGTGTAATATGATTACTGCATTATTTGAATGGTAATGACTCTTCAAATCTAAGATCACCAAGTGGGCAAAAACAGTACTTAAATAACAGAAGGTGATTATTTGCATTTCAAAAATGTATCTATCTTGCCTTCCCCTCACTTTGACCAAAACATGTTGATTCACAGGTTTGTGTGTGTGTGTTTCTTTTTCAAACTTATTTATAGAGCAGAATAATGGCCCCCCTGCTAGTTTGGCATTTGTTCAAGTTTCTGCCCTTGTAAATTGAATCTGTTACTGGAATTTTTTCCCCCTCAAAATACCAAGGCACATTAACCAAGAGATAAAAAAGTTACACTGCTATATTATAAAGCATGGGGCCGAGGGGGGTGAGGGAGATAATAGGTTGGGGGGGGGGTTGGGTTTTTTTTTTTTTTTTGTGGACAAATATGTGATAAGAGTTCTCAGGGGGCACTGAGAGCAAAGGGCTGTTTAAACAGAAGTGAATCATTCTCATCATGATCTGGCAACAACTTTACAATTTATTCAAACGTCAGCAGCTTAGCACATTTTAAAACTATTTGGAAAACAAAAAATAATGTAAAAAAGGGGATCGTAAGAAAACATTATGCACTTCAGAGTTAATGCAGTGAAAATTCTCATCTGTGGGCTTATAATTTGTTAGTTAAACACATTCGTTACTTATAGTACATTAATCTTGGCCAAAAAAAATCCACATTTTTTTTACTCTTAATGGTGCTGAGTTTATGAGGAATTAATTATCAAATGAGTTATCGTCATTTCCCTTATAGTTCAAAGAAAGAAAATCTGACTTATCATGGGCGGACAGCAAAGATTTGGGTTGGCTATTAATCAAAGTATAATATAGGCACTACTTTTAAGTATCTGCAGATAGCTTTGTTATTGCTTTATTTATTTCAGCCTGAACTTTATTAAAGTTGATCTACCCAAGGAGCTAAAGCTACAACTCACAAAGCTTGAGAGTACAGTTCTTGTTATGCAAATAATTACAACAAAGCTCTTCTTCACTCTGTAGATCTTATCGAAAGTAAGGCAAGGGAGGGTGCCAGCCAGTCAACAGCATAAATCCATTAATGGTACAATGCCACCTGGTGGTCAACTGTAAGAAATGTACCTTCTTCCAAAATATTTCTCTCTTCTGAAAGAGGCTTTTAATGTATGCAAGATATAAAATTATATTGCTATTTTATAGAAAGTTGACTATGTTGTCACAAGGATATCCTGTGGAACTTTTTAAATCTTTGTTTTTCCATTTTATTGCTGCTTTACCATTAGTAAGAAGCTCTTTCCTTTTATTTGTATCTATCTATCTAAACAAACGACAGGAAAACAATATATTTTATACATACACAGTCACATTTCATCTCATCTCTTGATGGGTTTTAGTGAGAGATGACAATTGCTTGTTTTTCATACTCTAAAGGCTATGATGGCTGTTTCTATAATAGTGTTGGTATTTTATTAAAAAAAACAGATACTGTTCTATACTCTGGTGTTCAATACCCAGTTTTTAGAGTGATTTCTTAGGCCTTGACCCTGGAGTGACCTCTGCCCCCATAATGAGTCCCATTGAAGAGAGAACTTTAATACTAAAATGCCATTCCAGGGGGTAGATTCTGGTATGCTCGTACATTGGTAAAGAAAGAGCTTCTTACAATATAATTCTTCCTTCAGATACTACAATGATAGATACACTGGACACTACATAAAAAGTTAAGCTTAAAAAGAGACCATGCCTGGAAATCAAGCCAATCAAAAAAATCTTTTTAACTTTCTTCCAACCTGTCCTAGTTTCCCCTTGCATAACAATACAATTCAATTTGCTATGTCTTCTTTTTAAATATTACTCTCCTTCTCCCCCATGCCATTGAGGAAGAAAACCAGGGACCAGGTAGGCCCATTACCCAATGAGTGGGGAAAAACAATAACAGAAAATGTGGAAATGGCAGAGGTGCTAAATGACATTTTTGTTTCGGTTTTCACCAAAAAGGTTAGTAGCAACTGGACATTTAACATAGTGAATGCCGGTGAAAACGAGGTAGGATCAGAGGCTAAAATAGAACACAAGTTAAAAATTACTTAGAAAAGTTAGATGTCTTCAAGTCACCAGGGCCTGATGAAATACATCCTAGGCCTGGTCTACACTACGCGTTTAAACCGGTTTTAGGAGCATTAAACCGATTTAACGCCACACCCGTCCACACTAAGAGGCCCTTTATATCGGTATAAAGGGCTCTTTAAACCGGTTTCTGTACTCCTCCCTAACGAGAGGAGTAGCGCTAATATCGGTATTACCATATCGGATTAGGGTTAGTGTGGCCGCAGATCGACGGTATTGGCCTCCGGGCGGTATCCCACAGAGCACCACTGACCGCTCTGGACAGCAATCTGAACTCGGATGCAGTGGCCAGGTAGACAGGAAAAGCCCCACGAACTTTTGAATATTTCCTGTTTGCCCAGCGTGGAGCTCCGATCAGCACGTGTGGCGATGCAGTTAAAAATCAAAATAAAGAAAGAGCTCCCGCATGGACGATGTGGATGTGATCGCTGTAAGGGCAGGCAAATCTGTTCTATCAGCGCTCCGTTACAGAAGACGAATTAAAAAACATTTTAAAAAAATCTCCAGACAGACACCATAGCAGGGACTCAGCGCACTGTTGCGTGACAAGCGTAACAAAGCCAAGGAATCAAATGGACGCTCATGGACTGGAGGACTCAAGCTATCCCACAGTTCCTGCAGTCTCTCTGAAAAGCATTTGCATTCTTGGCTGAGCTCCAAATGCTTCTAGGGTCAAACACAGTGTCTGCGGTGGGTCAGGGCATAGCTCGGCAATTTACGCACCCCCCCACCCACTCCCAGAAGTGAAAGGGAAAACAATCCTCTCTTGACTCTTTTACATGTCACCCTATCTTTACTGAATGCTGCAGATAGACGCGATGCTGCAGCACTGAACACCAACATCCCTGCTCCCCCCCCCCGCCATGGGTGGCTGATGGTGCAAAACGACTGGTACCCGTCCTCATCATCAGCCTATTGGCACATGGGGCAGTGCAAAAGGGCTGGTAACCATGCTGACTAGCATCTGTCAGGTCGATCAAGGGCGCCTGGCCCTAATTTTTCCTGGTAGATGGTGCAGTATGGCTGATAACCATCGTCATCATAGCAACAGGGGGCTGAGCTCCATCAGCCCCCACCCTTCATGTGTTAAAAAAAGATTCAATTGCCCCTGGACTAGCAGAGGGATGCTGGGCTCCTCTCCTCCACACTCCTTACTGTCCTATCTGGACTATCATAGCAGCTGGAGGCTGCCTTCCACTCATTTCTCACTAACAAGTCATAACAAGTCAGTGTGTCTTATTCTTTATTACTTCATCACACAAGTGGGGGGACAATGCTACGGTAGCCCAGGAAGCCTGGGGGAAGAACGGAATCAACAGGTGGGGTTGTTGCAGGAGCACCCCGTGAATAGCATACAGCTCATAATTTCTGCAGGATCTGACACAGAGCAGCTGTGCTCTCTGATACAGTGGTTCTCTAGTACACTTGCCCATGTTCTAGGCAGGACTGATTCTATTTTTAGATACCAAAAAGGAGGGATTGACTCAGGGAGTCATTCCCAATTTTGGCTTTTGCGCCCCTGGCTAAGAGCAGCCAGGGGCACTTATGACAGCAGCAAATGGTGCAAAACGACTGGTAGCCATGACCATCTTTTTACCAATTTATGGATTGGTAGATGGTGCAGTATGGCTGGTAACCATCTCTGCTGTCATGCAAAAGCAAAAGCATGCTGCTGTGTAGCGCTGCTGAATCGCCTCTGTCAGCGGCATCTAGTACACATACGGTGACAGTCACAAAAGGCAAAACAGGCTCCATGATTGCCATGCTATGGCATCTGCCAGGGCAATCCAGGGAAAAAAGGCGCGAAATGCTTGTCTGCCGTTGCTTTCCCAGAGGAAGGAGTGACTGACGACATTTACCCAGAACCACCCGCGACAATGACAATGATTTTTGCCCCATCAGGCACTGGGATCTCAACCCGGAAATTCCAAGGGGCGGGGGCGGCTGCGGGAACTATGGGATAGCTACGGGATAGCTACCCACAGTGCAATGCTCCAGAAATCGACGCTAGCCTCGGACTGTGGACGCACACCACCGATTTAATGTGTTTAGTGTGGCCGCGCGCACTCGATTTTATACTATCTGTTTTACAAAACCGGTTTATGCAAATTCGGAATAGTCCCGTAGTGTAGATGTGCCCCTAGAATACTCAAGGAGCTGACTGAGGAGATACCTGAGCCATTAGCAATTATCTTTGAAAAGTCATGGAAGATGGGAGAGATTATGGAGGACAAGAAAAGGGCAGATATAGTGCCCATCTATAAAAAGGGGAATAATGACAACCCGGGGAATTACAGACCAGCCATCTTATCTTCAATACCTGGAAAGATAATGGAGCAAATAATGAAGCAATTAATTTGCAAACACCTAGAAGATAATAAGGTGGTAAGTAACAGTCAACATGGATTTGTCAAGAACAAATCCTGTCAAACCAAGCTAATAGCTTTCTTTGACAGGGTAACAAGCCTTGTGGATGCGGGGAGGGAGAGAGCGGTAGATGTGGTATATTTTAACTTTAGTAAAGCTTTTGTTACTGTCTTGCATGACCATCTCATAAACTATGGAAATACAACCTAGATGGAGCTACTATAAAATGGGTGCATAACTAGTTGGAAAACCATTCCTAGAGAGTAGTTATTAGTGGTGCACAGTCAAGATGGACGGGCATATCGAGTGGGGTCCCACAGAGATCAGTTCTGGGTCCGGTTCTGTTCAATATCTTCATAAATTATTTAGATACTGGCATAGAGAGTACACTTATAAAGTTTGGATGATACCAAGCTGGGAGTGGTTACAAGTGCTTTGGAGGATAGGATTAAAATTTACAATGATCAGAAAAAAATGGAGAAATGGTCTGAAGGAAATAGGATGAAATTCAATAAGGACAAATGCAAAGTATTCCACTTAGGAAGGAACAATCAGTTGCACACATACAAAATGGGAAATGACTGCCTAGGAAAGAGTACTGTGGAAAGAAATCTGGGGGTCCCAATGGATCACAAGCTAAATATGAATCAACAGCATAACACTGTTGCAAAAGAAGCAAACAGTCTTGGATGTATTAGCAGGAGTGTTGTAAGCAAGACACAAGAAGTAGTTCTGCTCTACTCCGTGCTGATTAGGCCTCAACTGGAGTATTGTGTCCTGTTCTGGGCACCACATTTTAGGAAAGATGTGGACAAATTAGAGAAAATCCAGAGAAGAGCAACAAAAATGATTAAAAGTCTAGAAAAAAATGACCTATGAGGGAAGACTGAAAAAATTGGGTTTGTTTAGTCTAGAGAAGAGAAGACGGGGGTGGGGGGCATGATAATAGTTTTCAAGTACATAAAAGGTTGTTACAATGAGGAAGGAGAAAAGTTGTTCTTTAACCTCTGAAGATAGGACAAGAAACAATGGTCTTAAATTGCAGCAAGAGCGATTTAAGTTGAACATTAGGAAAAACTTCATAACTGTCAGGGTAATTGAGCACTGGAATAAATGGACTAGGGAGGTTGTGGAATCTCCGTCATTAGAGATTTTAAAGAGCAAGTTAGAAAAACACCTGTCAGGGTTGGTCTAGATAATACTTAGTTTTTCCATGAGTGAAGGGGACTGGACTAGAAGACCTCTTGAGGTCCCTTCCAGTCCTACACTTCTATGACTATTGTGAAAGACCCACACAATCAGGGAAATTAGCTGACTATAAATGTGGAAATAATCAAAGTAAACCTACTGAATCAACAGATTCTCTCTCTCTCATCTCTTTCAGTTCTAGCAATCTCCAGTGTTACTTGTAACTACACAAGTTAAAAAATTTTTAGACTTACATAGCAGTCTGATTTTAAGTTGTTGATATCCTGCTACATGTTAAACTTTCAGATCAATTTTCGGCCATTTCTGTTGATGAAACTGTGTCCAAAATTAATACAAATAAAGAATTGCATCTCAAGAATAACTAATTTGTATAGTATCTATAATAGAATCTTGATGGCAATGTTTTGATAGAAGATCTCTCCTTAGATTGCAATGTGTCACTGAAGCAAGTAACTTAAAAGAACAGTTT
Source organism: Mauremys mutica (assembly GCF_020497125.1). Lineage (NCBI taxonomy): Eukaryota > Metazoa > Chordata > Testudines > Geoemydidae > Mauremys > Mauremys mutica. Next base: position 164,579,053 of record NC_059074.1, on the reverse strand, counting down.
CTCACAATGTAGTGGAGTACAAGTAGTATTTTAAAATAGACTATCCAAAGAAGGGGGGAACATGCTGTCCTGATAGAGCAGAGATGTGGGTCCTCAACAGAATGAAGATCGCTCAAGCACCCATAATCTTGGGGTGTTCCTGGACCTGAAGGAAGTAGACTGAAATTAGCTGTCTAATGATGAGCAAGTAGTTTGGAGCATGATTAGATAGTGGGAGCTCTCAGGACCAAGTCTGAACTGAGTGACATTGGTTATTTCCAGGTACAACTATGAGGCTGCTACTCAAAATAAAATGTTCCTCCACTCAAAGCAACTCTCTCTTGTTAAGTTACTGCAAACATTTACAATATATGCAATATTAATTTCCAAACCAATACATTAATGCATTGTTACATTTTGCACAGAAAATATTAATAATCAGGAAGTGTGGAAGCTAAGAATCCTACAAGCAACATTAACTCAGTCAACTTGCACATATATAATATTTACACATGAAGACCCCTATTCTATAACTGGATAGATATGTGCAGACACACACTTGCACCCATGCACTGTTCCAGGGAGGCTCCACAAATGCAAAGGTCCAAATTGCAGGACTGGAGGCTTAGCCAAAAAACTCCAGATCAATACTACCAACGTGCACTTAAGCAGAGTTAATGATAGTGCAGGAAGCTTTAACTCTTGCATTTTGTGATTTTTAAATGTTATTCCAACTGCTCGGTCAACACCTGGTCGTTTAGAGCTTATAGGGGCAGAGAAGGCCTCCAATAGCATAATCATTAAAATGGATAGTTAGGCTTTGAAGTTCACACCTCATTAAGGCAAGGTTGTAGGAAAGGATGAGTTTCGATCTTTGCTACCACTACTGTTCTGTTGAAGAAAGCTTCCTGCAAGGCTGGGCTACCAAGGCAGCAGCACATTGTTTGCACTGTGATGGATGTACTGTGGCAACAGAAAGATAGATTTATTTTCATCTTTAAAAAAGCGACAGAAATTGCTGGAACTCTAAAATGAGGAGATCTGCAGCAGTGGCACCAGTTCAGGTATTTCTTGCTGGGGCAAAATCCACTCCCGCTCCCCCGAGCAGGTACTCCACTTGTCCTTTCCCTGCACAGACCCCAGGTCTCCCTCAGCCAGAGAGGGTATGTCTTCAGAAAGGGTATGTTAAGCACCTGCGGCTAACCTGTGTCAGCTGATTTGAGCTTGCCGAGCTTAGGCCGCAGGGCTGTAAAATTGTGGTGCAGACATTTGGGCTCAGTTGGGAGCTCTGGGATCCTCCCCCTACTGGGTTCCCAGAGCTCAAGCTCTAGCCCGAACCCAAATATTTACACTGCAATTTTACAGCCCCCCAGCCCGAGCCCTGTGAGCCAGAGTCAGCAGACACGGGCCAGCTGCGAGTGTTTAATTGCAGCGTAGACATACTCAGAGTCTCCCCCCTCTCTCTTAGCCATACAGTGCATGAACCTGTGCAGCCAAGAGCCGAGTTCTCAGCTGACTCCCCTGCACTCTGCCCCGCAGGAAAGGACTCCTTATGTGCCCTCTCACAACACCATTTCTCTGACTGCCCCTCCATCTGGATGGAGGAACAGCCAGGCCAAATTTGAGTAGTAATATGACTGTGTGCACCCGGTCGCAATGCCACTCACTGAAATTTGGCCCAGCCATCGCAAAGTCTGCCTTCTTCTGGTCAGGTCAAATTTCAGCAGCATTGGAACCATGCAGCCAGAGCAATGTTCCAGGCTACTCTGGCAGTAGCCAAACTGATTTAACATGGGAGCAGTGTTTAAAAATGGTCAGGAAAGGCCCCCGCCAGTTCCGTGGCCTATGGAACTTTGACCAATCCAGAAACCTTGGGAGGGGGCATGTGCCCCCTCCCCCAGCATCCCCAATTGGCACCAGAGATCTGGAGGTTTTCCTGTTCCTGAGGTTAAGGTAGTGAGGTGTTTTGTGTTCTTTGTATTTTCAAACAAGTATTTGGCTGTGATTCAGAGACATGTACAATCTTCCTCCTGTAACCTGGCCCAGCAGCACCTTCTGTGCAAGTCAGGTTGGGCAGAGACAAAGTGCAATGTCACAGTGGGGGGGTCTGAATTCAAGTTTTAACATATGCCAATGGCCCATATCCTACCGTCTATTCACACTGCGTAGCCCCTTACTCCATTTGATTTTAAGGGGACTAACTCACAGAGTGATGTGCTACTCAATGCTAAGTTCTGAAGCCATCTTTTAAATTGTTTATATCTTACTATTCAACCAATCTCTATCAAGCGTGGTCACTGACTATGTACATGCCTTAGTTATGGACCACCTGCATGCCAAGTTTCAAAGTTCAACCTGTGTGTGAATTCAGCAGGAAGTGTACAGGGCAATCTAAATTTTAAAGCAAGGAAGTTTTCCCCTTTCACAGAGAGCTCAAACAGCTGAATAGATTTTGTTCAAACTTCCCGAAACAGTTCATGTCTGGATAGAACTCACAAGTGAAAAATCTCAGCCAATAAAGTAATTTGAGGTTTTTGTTGTGTGTTTTTAAAGCTAGTTTATAACCTCTTGTTTTCAAAATTTCATAAGTGAAACTGTTTAGCCATCTCATTTTTTCCAGGCATTACCACTTGGCCACTAAATAAAATTAGCAGTTTTCAGTTTGAAGCACAGGATTTACCAGAAAACCTAAGATGCACATTTTATCCCATTGGATTTAATAAAAATGGTTCTAAGAAAACATACCAATCTCTAAATTATTTCCAATTTTGCTCATCATAGGTGCCTCACACATTTGTATGTTTGTTACAATTTTATATTTAAAGTTGTTATAAGATTTATGTTTCTCTTATTATTGTATATTTGTTAAGTTTGTATTTTTAAAATCTTTCTGTGGCATGTTCAGTCTGAACTGCTCTTTTTTCTTTAATTGCCCTTTTCAGGGATCAGGCATACCCTCACTGAAACCGGAAATATCCTAAGGAAAACAAAATGTTTCCTAAAAAACAAGAAGTTTAGTGCAATAACCTTTTATAGAGGAGCTACATAACATATCAAACTACAGGTCGGTTGAACAGATTCTAAGATAATTGGAAAAAATCCTATCAAATATTGCATGAACTTGAGGTCCCAAAGAGAAATATGTTATGTAGGCTCCATGAGAAAATGAAAACTGCTAATCTGGTTTCCAAGTGAAACATTTTAGGTGATTGCTCTAACCTGGGGCACAGTACATTCTCTCCATGGCATCGTTGTCACAGGAATCTTCAACCTCACTCCACCTGCTAAAATACGTTAGCTGAATGTGTCCTAAAAACAAAACGACAGGAGAAATCAAAACATTTTTCCCTTCCATTTTCTACAGAAGTGAACTGTAATTACTCCTTTTGTAGCTAAAAACAGTATCATTAAGAATAATGGCATCATTAAGTACTAGAAGCTATTACTGGGGGTGAATTTGCTGCACTGATAATGAAGCTCTAGACAGGAAATGAAGATACTAATTACAAGATAAAACGCCTACCCAGTTAATTGGAAGCAACAGCGAATAAAAAGAAATGCATTTGCAAAAGTTCCTGACCTCTATCATTCAATAAGATGTTGTTTGGGTTCAAATCGCGGCACACAATTCCTTCTCTATGTAAAGCATCAAGGGCTACAACCATTTCAGCTGCCCATCTTTGAATGCAACCCTCTGGGATGTAAAATCTGGAGGTTAGTGCTAGTCTTTTGTCGAGGGCCTGAAAAATTTGATGTATTTCCTTCTCTCCTTCTAGTGCTACTTCACTCTTGCCCTCCACTACTGTCTCTTTGCTTTCAGCTTTTGGTAAGAGAGCAGGGTTTGTTTTCTCTTTACCAAAGTCTTCAGTTTGATCAGAAAATAGCAACATTGCTTGATTTCTTACAATGCCTTCATCTAAGCTATACTCTTTAGCACCTGAGAGTGAGTTAGAAATAAATAAGAAATTTTCTTCTGTGCTTGTTGCATTTAATGATGAGGAAGAAATTGCTCCGAGTCCTTGAAACTGAGCCACGTCTTCTGAACTAGCCAGGTCAATGTCAGACGTAAATAGTGTCCTGACAATTTCCTGAGTGACATCATATTGTCCTTCCGATTCCTTGCTAGAAGGATGGCCCAATTCTGGCACCACATGATTCAACTTTTGATCAAGTGCTTTGCATTGCTCTGTACTATTATTTAATTGTAAGACATCAGGGGTTTCTAACAGTTTGCTTTCCAAGATGTTTACATCAGTCTTTGTAAGCTTTTTTGGCCTAACCACTGGTGCTTCTTCCAGTTTCTCAGATACACCAGGTAAATTTATCAGAAGATCAGGCCTTCCTTCATCAGCACTACTTACATCATCAAAAGCAGCATCCTTAAAAGAAATTACTGGCACAGAGTCATTGGAACCCCGGCTTATTGTGTCCTGGGCTCTAAAGCCCACCTTGCTTTCCATGGTTTCAAGACTCCTGTCATGATCTGGTGCAGAAAAAAATGGCTTTAAAGATTCTGATTTTAAGCTATACAATTTATCTCCAAAATCAAGCCCCAGAAGTTCACTGGTGCTGTCTTTACTGTCTATTCTGAAGAATTCCATAGGGCTGTGCTTGGATTTACTTAATGAGTCTGATATCCTAGTAGGACTAAGTAATTCCAGGTCAGCATCTTCAGTGAAAAACTTTAGCTCCCGAGAGGTGATCTGAGAGCTGCAGCTATCATTGCCAACTAAAGTATGTGTCTGTAAGCATCCTAACTCTTTGGTTTTAAGATCTTCTCCCTCTGGTTTCAACACAGGTTCCTCATTTAAAGAGCCAGGATCAATTTTTTCTTGCCCATATTCATTGCATAATGTTAAATAACTAGTAGTGCATTCTTCTTCTGAACTTGACCCAGAATCTGTCCATTTGGGAGAACCTTCTTGACCATCTTCCTGGTTACTACTCTCATCTTGAGAACTTGGTGTAAGGCTGCTCTTCATTGGTATAACTCTCAGCACGTTCCCCTCATTGCTTCCTCTGGAGTCAACACTACTGCTGATTTCTGTAGGGCTAGGGGTTGGCAGCTGCAGGTGAATTTTAGTAGAACTTTTGAGTTCATGGATTTCAAAGCTTTCTTCGGGGCTTCTGTTTAAGAATTTACTGATGTAAGACCACAGTTTGCCTCCTACAAAGGAAGAAAAAGAAAAATCACAATTTAACTCAGAACTAAAAATCGGTTTCATTATGAGATATAAAATACACAAGTCACCAGTGTAAATTACTTCCTTATGCCAATTAGAGGAGGTTAGAACTGCTGTTTCAATAGAGAATAGCTAGAGGGACCCTGTCGACTTAACTCATAGTTCAAACAAATTTATTAATACATTTATGTGTTAGTAGCATCATCTTAGATTATTAAAATAGAAAGAATGTTTAAAATCCTACAGAGTTGTCTCTAACCAAGTTGTTTCAGGATTACAACTGCTCTTCTGTTTCAGGACACATCAAGAATCAGAGAAAATAAGGTTCCCCACAAACATTCTGCATTTCCTGAGATGCTTCTGAATCACAGCTCCAATCTTCTATGTGACATCAGGGGAGGAAAAAAGGAGGGATGAAATAAAGGAGGAATCATTATCAAGTTCTAGGTTTCCCCCCTCTTCAGTTTTGTGGATATTAGTGCCCCTCAGGTCCCTAATAGTAGGATATAGATACAGATATTTCTTTTCTTGCTTTTTGAAGATATTTTATTGGTCTGTTAAATCAGGATTTCTTGCCAAGTTAAGATTTCTTCCCTGATATCTTGCTATATTATGCCATTTTTTTTTGCTGGGGGAGGCAGGTGGATTTTAATCAATACACTTCAGTAGCAAATATCAGAATCTATGGCTAAAGAGGAAGGAATAAGACAGAGCATCTGTCTCTGTCCCAACCCAAGCCCAGTTCTCTCATCTCTGAAAAGTCCAAGAAAGTTACAGTACTTGGCTGCAGTTAAGCTTTGGAAATAATACAATTGGACTGTTACTCTTCAAAAGCTTGAAAATTCTATTAATGTTTGTTATAAACAATTACAGATCATGGGTACAAAGCAGAAGGTTGCACAAAATTAAATTAGATATTAGAATAATAGAATCATAGAAGATTAGCATTGGAAAAGACCTCAGGAGGTCATCTAGTCCTACCCCTTGCTTCAAAGCAGGACCAATCCTAACTAAATCATCCCAGCCAGGGGTTTGTCAAGCTGGGCCTTAAAAACCTCTAAGGATGGAGATTCTACCACCTCCCTAGGTAACCCATTCCAGTGCTTCATCACCCTCCTAATGAAATAGTTTTTCCTAATATCCAACCTAGTTCCACACTGCAACTTGAGACCATTGCTCCTTGTTCTGTCATCTGCTACCACTGAGAACAGCCTAGCTCCATCCTCTTTGGAACCCCCCTTCAGGTAGTTGAAGGCTGCTATCAAATCCCCCCTCATTCTTCTCTTCTGCAGACTAAATAAGACCAGTTCCCTCGGCCTCTCCTCATAAGTCATGTGCCCCAGCCCCCAATCTGCTGGACTCTCTCCAATTTGTTCTATTGTGCTTGCTTGGGCCTAAGAAATTGACCTCAAGCAGGCAGAGAGAGGTCCTAGAAAACTTTCAAGGGGGAGAAATGAGAATTCAAGCAGTTCCCTTTCAAAATAACAGAGTTTACTGAAATTCCTTAAAGTACATGTGATTTAACAAGATCTTCACTAGCTATGATGAAGCTAAGTGTATCAAACAAAAAATATTAATAGAAAATTCTAACAGTTTGGAAACTGATGGTAAGGAGGACAATTTGGATCTATTCACATACATGCTCTTAACCTACAAGATGTAAACAGGTGTCAGGGTGTCATCACCTTGACATTCCCATATAATTAAATGTGACTGTCCCAGCTACATGGGAAGGAAAACCTGGAGAGGGTCCTGATATAGAAAACACTGAGAATCAATCATTGATTATATCATAATTTTAGATCCCAATTTTAAGATGTTCATGGTTACCGTGAATACATATCTGTATTTAAATGAATTATATGGAATGTTATCTCATTTTATTGTATTCCATAAAAGTTTTAGAGCTGGTCAAATTTTGGGAGGGTTGCTAAAGTTTGATGCTTTGTTCACAATTTACCCCTCCCCCTCACACAAAGAATTCAAAACAAAAATGTTTTAAACAATTTGTTTAAAAATATAGTTTCAAATTTTCAGTTCTGAGTTCACCACTGCCAACATCTCTCTCTCCCACTTTAGCAGTAGCAGAGGGAAGGGGGGTGAATGTGGGGTTGGGGAACCAATCTCCCCTCTTCACCTGTCCCCTCTGACTTTTTTCCCCAATTGGAAAAAAAGAGGGAGCAAAAGTGAAAGTGGGATTTTTATTCCACAATTCTGACTGAAAATTTCAAAAATAATTTATTTTTTGTTAAGTTTTGTTGAAATCATGTTTTTTAACTGCTAAAAATTTGGCAAAATAATTTTGCCGAGCTCATTCATTTACATATAATGGAAATATTCACGGCTTGCCTGTACCAATTAATAAACTTCATCTGACAACATTTCCCTAACCCATCCCTAAATATAGACGTGGGAACTTCTTGTACATGAGTGGACTGTAATGGAGCTTCCATACGAGAGCGGCAGTCCACTGACACTTAAAACGTGGAAGAATGCAGGCTTAGCTTTTATACACCATTGAGGTTGGAAGAAACCCCCTGTCTAAGAGAAATGTTGTTAGGGCATAGGAGCCGTACTATCAGAGAACCAAAGGTGGCATTGGGACCCTGGGCATCTACATCTCCTTAGGTATTTCTGCTAGTAAGGTGACCCAGGACATTATTGTTTTTTTATGTTCCATAGCCATTTGACCCTATCAATGTAAAAGATACTCAAGTCATTATGTAACGGTTTAAAAAGAAAACAGCACATGCAGTTTTTTTTAAAAGGTTTTTATTTCTGATGCTTTTTAACAGAGAATACAATTCCCTTAGTCCCAGTAAGCATCTAAAGATGGTCAGTAGGCCAGTTTCCAATTATCATAGTTAAGACAAAAAAAATCAAATTTACATTATTCTGACACTAGTGAAAACAGTTTAAATGGCCATACTGCCTTCCCTTCAATAATTATTCCAATTATAAACCTTCCTCCTTTAAAAGCTTAGAGAAAAAAGTTTATGATTCAATAATTACTTGTAGTAGGAAACGATGAAAAACTGTTGCTTATTGCTTTCTGATTTACAGTTAAGTGCAACTAAATGAAAAACCATTTGATTAAATGTCCAAATTCATACATATAGCTGTTTATGTATAAGTATTTCAAGATTGGTCTCCTGGTCAAGTGGAAATACGTAAATAAATGCTGTTCAATAATTTTGTTCAATAGTGAAAAACAACAATTTTATTCCTTTCTGAAAATGCCCAATCCAGGGTCAAACAAGAGCGATATTTGTTTCTGGGTATATAATTATGTTTTTATGAGTGACACACAAATAATCTCCTCCTCCTCCCACCATGCGTTGTGTAAGATCAAGAAAACCCATTAGCAAACCATGCTAATATTGTATCAGGAATCTATAAAAACTAAAATTACAGAAGTCAGTCCACGCAAGCGGGCTTCAGTCACTTTGTCAAATATTGTCTAACAAACTAAATAACTGTGAAAAGTATCACCGCAAAACTGAAGTTTATTCATCTTTAATAGAATCACAAGTAAACTAGCATCAATGCAACCAAGTTTCCTAAATCTAATCTTTCTACCACAACGTTGCCAGTCATTCTATACATTTTATAGTATAGATTGGGGTGGGCAAACTACGGCCCATGGTATTGCCACCCCCGTGGCACCTTGGGCCCCGCACTGCTCCCAGAAGCGGCTGGCACCATGTCCCTGTGGCTCCCAGGGGAGGGAGGACAGAGGGCTCCATGTGCTGCCCTCACCTGTGGGAACCATCCCCCGCAGCTCCCAATGGCTGGGAACGGGGAACCGCAGCCAATGGGAGCCTCGGGGGGAGGTACCCACAGGCAAGGGCAGCTCTGCCCCTCCCTCCCCCAGGGGCCATGGTGCTGGCCTCTTCCGGAAGTGGTGCGGGGCCAGGGCAGGCAGGCACAGTGCCTGCCTGCCCTAGCCCTGGTGCATGCCACTGCCACCCTGGAGCTGCACCAGGTAAGGGGTGCTGCACCCCGAACCCCGCTGCACCCTGCACCCCAACCCCCTGCCCTGAACCCTCTAACCCCCTGCCCTGAGCCCGCGCCACACCCTGCCTGCATGCCAACCCCCGCCACACCCCAATCCCCTGCCCTCAGCCCCTTGCTACACCCCACACCCCTCCTGCAGCCCAACGCCCTGTCACACCCCACACCCCTCCTGCAGCCCAACCCCCTGCCCTGAGCCCCCTCCCGCAATCCTCCTGGCACCCCTGCCCTGAGCCCATTCCCGCACCCCCACCCCTTTCACTGAGCCCCCTCGTACACCCCATACCCCTCCTCCACCCCAACCCCTTGCCCTGAGCCCCTTTCTGCACACCGCACCCCTCTCACACCCCACACTCCCTCCCGCACCCCAATGCCCCGCCCCAGCCCTACATTCATGGCCCTGCATGCGATTTCCCCACCCAGATGTGGCCCTCGGGCCAAAAAGTTTGCCCACCCCTGGTATAGATGCATCACCGCTAACGTACTAAAATGTATTTGTGCCAAGGAAAATATGAAGTTTTTCCTATGTGCAATGTGGAAGAGTTAATATTGCAGCAGAAATCTTCCAAGTGATGCCTACTTGCAATCTAGTTCCTTTAAAAAAAAAAGAGTTAAGTAATTTAACTTTTGACATTTCTAGCAAGCGCTGGGCATTTTTTTAATTACATAAGGCCTAATCACTTCAGTTGGGATAGGAGAAGGGTTTTTTTTTTTTTTTTTTTTTTTTAACATTTACCTAATACAAAAATCCACCTTTTGGGTTACACAAACCATGGTTGAGCATTCCAGAAGGAATTTAAGAAAGTTAAGCGCACCTGAAAAGCGGGATCTCAGAACAGAAGTGGAAATCCAGCCATACTGGTTGCTACCAGGAACCACTACAATATTAACTGAAATAGAGTGCATTCCAAGTAAATTTTACTTTAATCAAGTACTAGTGCCAAGGCAAAAAATAATATTTGACTCATATATAGGAGACATTTTTCAGCTTAAACTTTTTTCTGCCAAAAAATGCAGATCTGGTTGACCAAAACATTTCGTGAATTCATGTCAATGTCAGCAAATTGTTTCAGTCCGGAAAAAAAATTAATTCAGAAATGTCAAAAGATGAATGCCCTGATCACTGGGGTACAGGTTACTTTGATGCGGTTCTTTCTCAAATTTCATCTGTTGAAACTGTTATGCTTTGGCTAAGTAGGTAAATATTCATTGGTCCAGAGGGAAAGAGAATCACTCTATAGCCCAATGATTAGGGAGGTGGGATACCCAAGTTTTAGTCCTTGCTCCAATTAGTTTTCAATTATTTATACAAAGTAGCACATTTCCTCCACATATCTCAAAACATCTTACACATAAGGATTAGTATAATCTCTGTGGTACAAATGTGGAAACTGAGGCACAGGTGAAGTGACTTGCTCAATGACACCCCATAGGGCAGTGAAAGAGCCAGGAAAAGACTTGTCTCTCCTAACCCCCAGTCCTGTGCCACTGGAGAACATAAACTACAATGGAAACATATTTTTAAAAGTGAACTTGTATGCAGAAAAATGCAAACAATGCATGTATAGCACAGAGCATATTAGTCACTGAGACAGCATAGGCACGTTACAGAGAGAAGATTAGATCTGCGCCTCCCAAAGAGATGAATCGTAAAAGTCAGTGTACAAGAAAGTGAATGCAATCAAATTTGAATGCAATCAAAAGCAAAGTGGCTGGGCAGTGACGCTGAGCAGGAGTCCTGTTAGTTCCACAATTTTTAGATTTTCTTTTAAATGTTTTCTGTAGGGTGGGAGTGGGTGTAATGCTATTTTGAAGTAGTGACAAAGACAAGAAGATACAAAGACTTTAGGATAAGTATCATTAGGATGAAAGAAAACCTGACAGACCAGTAAATTCAGTTTCCTAACCATGCTTTAGTTTCAGTTTACAAGAGGAATTAATATCCTGTTGAATTTTGACTCATCCAGTCTGCAGACATGTTACATTGCAAGTTCACATCCTGAAAAACTAAGCGGATGTATCCCAAAAAACAATCATTTAGCTTTTGCTAAATTGGCCCAAGAGTCTGCAATGCAGGGCTGTGTAACCTGATTATCGCTAAAAAATTGTGGCCACACTGGATTTGGGCTTTGGTAACTAAAGTTAAAGACAACAATCTGGGTTCCCAAATAACCATGACCACACAGGGGAGAGAGAAGAGGAGTACTGAGACACATCTACTCAATTCATCCTTCAAAACTTACCCAAATTCTTAGTGGAAAAAGAGGAAAATGGTTTCAAGATTCATAAGGACCACTGTGATAATCTAGTCTGACCTCCTGTATAACACAGGCCATATAACTTCCTCCAAATAATTAATTTTGAACTTGGGTGTATATATATAATTTTTAAAAAAAAACAAACACCACAGTCCTGATTTATGAAAACCACGATATTCCGCCCTATTGAAAATACATCTCTCCCTACTGCTCCTTTGATCACAAGCCGCATCAAGTATCTCATGTTTTGCGAGCGGCACTGCTGGCAGAAAAAATAAAATCCAGATCTTGTAAAGAGGAGATGCAGCCACTAGTCAACCTCATAATATATAAAATGATTAAACTTATATACTTATGTGCGTGCAGTGCCCGACGTAACTGGGACCTCACTTCTGGGCACTACCGTAACATAAGCAATAACTCCAATGCATAACAACAGTAGCAGCAGTGGAGGTTGTAGGGTATATAGGACATAGGAGTTTATCACCAGAATCTCTAACATGACAGTACAGCAGTTAAAAACAGAGTCCTACATATATTACCACCTTCACCATTGCTAACCGTGGTGGCGAATAACTACTACAAAATTTGCTAGCACAGAAGAAGCCTGTGTGCCCACCATCTGACAAAAATTGAGAGAGAGCTATCATTTCAAACCAGCCTTTGGACAAGGACAGAACAGCCATTACTACATTCTCGGGACTGGCAACAGAATCTTTAGGGCTACTAATGAAATCCATTCTGACCAGCAAGTCCGTAGTTTGGCAAGACAGACCACCACTGAATTGTTGTCCATTAGTTCCCATACCCTGAAAGCCTCTTCAATTTGAAGTTTCTTGAGTGCTCTCCAGACTGATAGGAGCTCCAGCTTGTTTATGCTTGAAGAGATTTGACAGTTTCCAACAGCCACTTAAACTCTGATGTACCACAGAAGCCCCCCAGCCTGTTTTTGAAGCATCTGTTTCTAAAATTTCTGGCACTGGTAGTGCCAAAAAAAACTGAGGCCTTGTTAACATCACACTGGCTCTCCACCACAGTAGATCTTGCCAAATGCTTTCTGACAAAGCTACCAGATAACTTTGTGGACTTTCTTGCCTCTAACACACCCCTCTAAAGCCCTGTAATGTTTTGTGACTATGGGAAGAGTTTAAGGGAATCCACCAACCCCATTAGCTGCGTTTAGAGGAATGACAGCATCACCACTTCTGGGTAAAACAAGAATGTTTTCTTCTTAATCAAAGAATGTTTGGGGGTCAAGTTTTCTGAGTCCAGTTTAAAACCCAATAGTTTTAAACCTGATAGTTGATATAAGCTGTGCAGTAAAGGGAGTGGGTGAAAATCAACATCAAAGTTCTTCGCTAATAAGCAGTTACCTTCATATGCAACTTTACCACCTCTTCCAAACAGGCCTTAATCCAAATGGTTTTCCAGTTAAAATTAACATTTTTAACCTTGAACTTCCTAATGGTACAACTGGCCTCTAAGCATGATAAACCACCATGGAGTGATATATAAACCAAATGTTTTATTCGCTCAATGCTCCTTTCTAATGAAACAGAACTTTTTGAAGTTTGGATGCAAAAGAGACATACAGGAGTGACACACAGTTTTAGGTATTTACACTGGAACAGGCACTGACCCTGAAGTTTTTATCCATTCCCAAAGATGACTGCAAAGCATACCCTGCCTGCTTATCTTTTTTTGTTTTTAACTGGGAGCAGTACTGCTAGTACCTCGAAGTGACTAAGCACTTTTTAGCCCTATCATTACACCTTGGAGCTTTGAATAATTAGAAAGTTTTGGCTTTTGACTGATATGGGGAACCTGAAAAGCAGAGAAAGATGGTTTTTAGAGGAATGAGTGTGAGGTAGCCATAATTTACAAAAACCTCCTCTATAGGGATTTTGGTAAGATTATCTACCCTAGACATTTACAAGATTCTGGCAATCTGACTGCTATTAACCAATAGGTTTCTCCTGTCATTAAAACACCATGGGGTTCTTGGTGACAAAGCCTAACCACCCCATACAAATACAGTGTAACTTTACCCCATTTTACATTCATGGTTTCTATTTCTACAATGTCCAACAATTTAAAAGGTCTTATTGAGTCAGCCACTGTCACTGCACCAGCCCATATCAAAATTCCCATCCTGGGTGTCAATCACCTTCCCATTATTTTTCTTGGCAAAATTTAAAAAAAGCCTCTTAGATTGGGTATCAGGACAGTCAGGATTCCAACTATTCTTGTGCTCAAGGTGTTCCAGCTATGCTTTACTAAGACACAGATGGTAAGTGATCTTTGGCGTGGGAATCCAGATGAGCTGGGGAACCTCAAGGGCTGATGTCAGAGAATCGCCATGGATACTAGAAACCCAATGACAATTTTTTTTAAAACGTCATTAACTGACAAAGGTCAGGGAAGAAGGATGGTCTTCTAAATAAGGCACTGGACAGGGACTCTGGAGATCCGTGTTCAAATCCTGGATCTATGATATTTCCTGTGTATAGCCTTGGACAAGTGACCATATCACTCTGTACCTCAGGTCCCCCTCTTTAAATGGAAACATCACTTCCTTTCCATCACCCTTTGTCTTGTCTATTTATACTATAAGCTTTCAGGGTCAAGGGCTGTTTCTTATAATGTGTGTGTACAGCATTTAGTACAAAAGAACAGCTGAGGCACCTAGACACTATCAGAATATAAATAAATCAACAACCACAACATTAAGTCAGGGTCATTTGGAGTTTGGATGATGGAAGCACAGACATCCAAGAACTTTAACCACTTTGCTATGAATATGGGGGTGGCACAATTCCTCTCCAATATCACTTGAGTACATCACTCAAGGATAGACAGAACATCCTGAAGGAGGTGGTTTAGGATGATTTCAAGCTGTGAGAGTGTTTGTGCTACTTTGTATAGTTGAGATTTAGGTAAGAACGAATAAGTGCTTATTTACAATACATTCTTTTGCATGTTTTTTCCACATATACAAATATGTCTTCTATTAAAGAAGGCATACTACTTTTTAAATGCAATTGTTTTTCCTTTATGTTTGGCTCACCAAAATAAGCTTAACCTATCTCTCATAATTAGTAGTTTTTATAAGGAATCATTAACTGAGCAGTGACTGAGCTTATCACGTACCCACTTCTAGACAATATGCTGCTCTCTTACTCCTAATATACAAAGGGGATTTGAGAGAAAACCCTTTGCCCTATACAATTTATACAAAGTAGGGATTTAGCAGCAGTTGACACAAATTAATTTTACCTAGGGAACTCAACACTTGTTATGGTTGGTTTTGGCAAGAATGAGCAGGCCAGGACAGTAACTTCTCACTGGATTCGTTATTCTCTCCTGATCCGCCAAGATATAAAGTTTTCCCTCTTACAATAACTGTCCTGTCCAATCCATTCAGCTCACCTCTTTGCTCTTATATACAAGAGCTCTGGGGTATGAAACATCTCTGCTTCCCTTCCCCCCTTCATTCACCAGAGCCAAAGGAAAATATTCCTTACTGGGAAGTAGTAACCATTTCCAGTAGGTTGCCCTGGACTGTGGCAGTTTGCTGTGTACTTTAAAGTTCTTTTTGGGATGTTTGGTTATTACCCACCCTAGTAATTCTCCCTGAAATACCTTTTCCTCTTCTCATCCTATCTTCATCCTGTGCTACCAAAGGAAGATTTTCCTCAAGGGAATTAAAAATCCTAGGGACCTGAAGTTATAATAATCAACTGAGTCCCACCCCCCAACCCCAATATTTTTTCTTCACATCCCTTTCCCCTGCAGACTCCGGGGAACAGAAATCTATTGGCACCAATGAATTCTCAACAAATTTTCTAAGCTTCTCCAAAGATTCAGTCCAAAACTACCAATATGCATTCAGGTCAGAGGTCAATTGATAGCTTTCAAATTCCCAAGATGGTCTCTTGGGTAGAGAATTCACATACAGTTACATTGTAGCCTATTAACGTAAGGTCTTCTTTCATGCATCATTGTACAGTCAAGTTTAAAATAAATAAATAAAACATACTACAGAAACAAAGAACTCTTCACATTACAGAGTCAACTTTTGTTGGTTTGTCTTCCTGTATGTGACAAAAGTGGCATGTGCATAGACAAATTCCAAATAGTTAAAACAAAAGGAATAATATTTCCTCTTAACTTATCTTCTCTATAAACTAGTTCTGTGCCTTGCATTTCCCCTTTCTGGTTGAATTAGCAGCATCCCTTAAAAAGGAAGAGCTATATTAGCAGAACTGAAATTTATATTCTGCACTCATTCTACACAAAAAGGAGTAATTAAATTAGGGAATATTTAAATCCAGAGGAAAAAAAATCAAAACGTAATTATTTTTTGCCACCTGTTCCCTGAACATATAACAGGAATTTTATAAATAGTCTGAAGGCACAACTCTGTGGCTCTGCTTTGAACTCCTATATGACACCACTGGCTATTTTCTTAAAAACCCAGATCAGAATAACTATGTAATGTTAAGGAACAGGCAAATGTTCTTGTTTTTTAGAAGGCAATTATTAAATTCTTATGGGAATACTTCCCATTTTAACTACATAACATTAAAAAGATTTGCTTGCCAAAGATTACAAAAGTGGCAAAAAGATTTTATCTCCTAGAGTTGACTTATACATACTGTAGATTGCAGTTTCAACCAAACCACTATCTGTCCTGTAGAAAATAAATGGTTAGAAATGTACAATATTACTAAAGCTCAAACAACTAAGCAGCTTTTGGGGAAATTCAAAACAGGAATAAGATTCAGAATAGGAATAAGGGGGAAAAAATCCGTTCTTTGTATAGTTTTGTTATTCTAAGAGTGAAAATATTTTGTTTAGAAAAATACATAAGAAAGTAATTTGACATTTAAATTTATCATTGATTGAAAGCTTGAATTTTTTTTCAATGTACTTAAACCACAGACAAACCTTCTGCATGCTGCAGCACAAGAAATACAGACTCCTCAGAGATGATGTACTTGTGCAGACACACCATGTTGGGCACACAGCGGGGAATGATGGTCTTTCTGTTCCTGCTGTACTCACTACTTTTCCTTAGACCCTGACAGAGAACAAAAAGGTCAGTTGTACCCTCAGTTGCCTTTGGAGCCTGCTGTGCTCTGTGTTTATCAACCAAACTAATCTATCCGAGTTACTCTGGGCTTCAGAGAAACCACTCATCTGCTGCTCTATGCCCCTCAGTCCCCCGAGGCTCTGCTGATGGCATCTGGCGCATTTCCAGAGAACAGAAGATGGCACAAAGCTGCCATTAAAATCAATTACATGGGTCAATGTTTTTATTAGAATCTCTCTCAAACTAAGTCATCAGGATGACACACAGTTATTTCCCTATGACCTTTTTAAAAATTTTATTTTTTTTTTAAGCAAAAGACATTGTTTAAATCAGTCTATGTTCTAGAGACAAAAGAATACCCTGGATTCACATGTTATCCTTATGTTTCCACCATACTTAAAAAAACAGGAAAACATTCAGTTCCTGAAGAGGTAATAATTTCGGCACACAGATGAAGTTATTGGAATGGAGGGGGCGGGAAGTAAGCGTGACCTACTATTATATTGATCAACAAGATGTAAGGAGTAAAATGGAAAAATATACAGTTCATCTAGTCTGCCTACAGATGCAATGAGGATGCTTACCTAGGATCCAATATCTGAACTATATAATGTTTACGGATGGCCACTTGTGAATTATAAATGGAATGATTTTCTGCAGAGTATGTGTTTGGATTTCTAAACCAAGATAAATAGAATTAGAACAGTTTGCAGTGTGTGTACACAGTGTACCTGAAGCTGAGGTGTAAATAAAGTTTCAACAATTAACTACAGCATAGTCTTTGGGCCTCAGTTCTGCAGCCATTACTCATGTCAGTAGCCTAATTCAAATCAATGTGATTCCTTGTGTGAATAAGGGCTGCATCAAGCCCTCAAAGTAAACCAATTCCCAGCCCCATGGATTCACTGGGTTCTCAAAAGAATTTTTACCTGATCTACATGAATCACAGGAGGCAAACCTTAAGGATTTAATTCCCATGTAGGGAAGTCCTTATTATTAATGTAATAATTTAGTAGCCTTAAACGGACCTTTCACATTGTAGTAACCTATAGTTTTAAGAACATAGGAATTGCCATACTGGATTAGAGCAGTGGTCCACCACATCAAATATTCTGTCTCTCACAGTGGCCAGTACCAGATGCCTCAGGGGAACAAACAACAAACCCTGTAGCGAACAGTTATGGAATAGCTTGTGTACAGGAGAAATTTCTTCCTAACTTCTGCCCTGAAACATGAGGGTTTATATCCCCTATGCTCTAACATATTGGCCTCAATGATCACACCACTATCATGATCAGTGGTAATGCTATGCGTACAAGAACTACAGAGAAAAAAGGAAAGGAAAGGGAATGGAAGAAAGTGAAAATATATTTCAAATACATTTAGAAGACAGAAATGTTAATGTGCCAATAAAATTCACAGAGATGGCAACCATAAAAAACAGGAAATATTTTCTTTGTGTGGAGTAAATTAGCAAGCAAAGTTGTTTAGGAAACTAGAATAAAGATTTTACTTACTTTCAATATAAAAGTCTGCTGTGTTCTAGTATCCATTACAAGTAAAACCTAAACAAAAACACATAAAGTAAAGAAAAATTATTTTAAGTTTCTCATTAGTATAAAGCTACTTAACAGTAGGCAACTCAAAAATCGCCTGTTGAACATTTCTATAGACCAATAGCTGCATGTTATTAAAAAACAGTGCACAATAAATACAAAAAATTCTGATAACATATTAGTAAGACCTTTACTGATTTTTTTTTTAAAAGACAGAAATGTGCTTGAGGACATGAAAGGTGTCTCCTGAATACTGCAGAAACTTCATCTGATTACCAATCAGCTGCTTAAAAATTTAAAACTTGACAACCAATCCCCCCCAGCCCCCCCAAAAAAAACAGTTGGTGTTTTATTGGTGAGGGTATAATTTAGCAGAACTCAAGTTAGGGTAACTGCATACAAAGCAGTATTACCTCAGTTTAGTCCAACACTCCCTTCTCCCAGTAAGACTTGTTTTCACACCACCAGGTTTCTTATACCCAATTTTTGTTCCTTCCCCCAAGGCTCCCTGTTTTCTTGAGGGGGGGGGTGTTTTTTAAGATGACACTGATAGACTCATAGACTTAAGGTCAGAAGGGACCATTCTGATCATCCAGTCCGACCTCCTGCACAATGCAGGCCACAGAATCTCACCCACCGACTCCTGTAACAAACCCCTAACTTATGTCTGAGTTATTGAAGTCTTCAAATCATGGTTTAAAGACCCCAAAGTGCAAAGAATCCTCCAGCAAGTGGCCCGTGCCCCATGCTGCAAAGGAAGGCGAAAAACCTCCAGGGCCTCTGCCAATCTGTCCTGGAGGAAAATTCCTTCCCGACCCCAAATATGGTGATCAGCTAAATCCTGAGCATGTGGGCAAGACTCACCAGCCAGCACCCCGGAAAGAATTCTCTGTAGTAACTCAGATCCCACCCCATCTAACATCCCATCACAGACCATTGGGCATATTTACCTGCTAATAATCAATCAAAGATCAATTGCCAAATTAATTGCCAAAATTAGGCTATCCCATCATACCATCCCCTCCATAAACTTATCAAGCTTAGTCTTGAAGCCAGATATGTCTTTTGCCCCCACTACTCCCCTTGGAAGGCTGTTCCAGAACTTCACTCCTCTAATGGTTAGAAACCTTCGTCTAATTTCAAGTCTAAACTTCCTAGTGTCCAGTTTATATCCACTTGTTCTTGTGTCCACATTGGTACTAAGCTTAAATAATTCCTCTCCCTCCCTGATAAGAATCCCTCTGATATGTTTATAAAGAGCAATCATATCCCCCTTCAGCCTTCTTTTGGTTAGGCTAAACAAGCCAAGCTCTTTGAGTTTCCTTTCATAAGACAGTTTTCCATTCCTCGGATCATCCTAGCAGCCCTTCTCTGTACCTGTTCCAGTTTGAATTCATCCTTCTTAAACATGGGAGACCAGAACTGCACACAGTATTCCAGATGAGGTCTCACCAGTGCCTTGTATAACAGTACTAACTCCTCCTTATCTTTGCTGGAAATACCTTGCCTGATGCATCCTAAAACCACATTAGCTTTTTTAACGGCCATATCACGTTGGTGGCTCATAGTCATCCTGTGATCAACCAATACTCTGAGGTCCTTCTCCTCCTCTGTTACTTCCAACTGATGTGTCCCCAATTTATAACCAAAATTCTTGTTATTAATCCCTAAATGCATGACCTTGCACTTTTCACTATTACATTTCATCCTATTACTTTTACTCCAGTTTACAAGGTCATCCAGATCTTCCTGTATGATATCCCAGTCCTTCTCTGTGTTAGCAATACCTCCCAGCTTTGTGTCACGTGCCAAGGTAATAAAAAGATTAAATAAGATTGGTCCCAAAACTGATCTCTGAGGAACTCCACTAGCAACCTCTTTCCAGCCTGACAGTTCACCTTTCACTACGGCCCGTTGTAGTTTCCCCTTTAACCAGTTCCTTATTCACCTTTCAATTTTCATATTGATCCCCATCTTTTCCAATTTAACTAATAATTCCCCATGTGGAACCGTATCAAATGCCTTACTGAAATCGAGGTAAATTAGATCCACTGCATTTCCTTTGTCTAAAAAATCTGTTCCCTTCTCAAAGAAGGAGATCAGGTTGGTTTGGCCCGATCTACGTTTTGTAAAACCATGTTGTATTTTGTCCCAATTACCGTTGACCTCAATGTTCTTAACTATTTCTCCTTCAAATTTTTTTCCAAGACCTTGCATACTACAGATGTCAAAATTAACAGGCCTATAGTTACCTGGATCACCTTTTTTCCCTTTCTTAAAAATAGGAACTATGTTAGCAATTCTCCAGTCGTACGGTACAACCCCTGAGTTTACTGATTCATTAAAAATTCTTGCTAATGGGCTTGCAATTTCATGTGCCAGTTCCTTTAATATTCTTGGATGAAGATTATCTGGGCCCTCCGATTTCGTCCCATTAAGCTGTTTAAGTTTGGCTTCTACCTCGGATGTGGTAATATCTACCTCCATATCCTCATTCCCATTTGTCATCCTACCATTATCCCTAAGCTCCTCATTAGACTCATTAAAGACTGAGGCAAAGTATTTGTTTAGATATTGGGCCATGCCTAGATTATCCTTAACCTCCACTCCATCCTCAGTGTTTAGCGGTCCCACTTCTTTCTTTGTTTTCTTATTTACATGGCTATAGACCTTTTACTATTGGTTTTAAATTCCCTTTGCAAGGTCCAACTCTACATGGCTTTTGGCCTTTCTCACTTTATCCCTTAATAAGGTAGCTTTCCTTGCTAATCTCTCCCATCTTCCACTTCCTGCTTTTTCTTAATCACCTCATCCAGCTTGGTCTACAACTCCTGCCTATGAATTTTCCCCCCTTTCTTGGGATGCAGGCTTCTGATAGTTTCTGGAACTTTGACTTGAAGTAATTCCAGGCCTCCTCCACCTTTAGATCCACAAGTTCTTCAATCCAATCCACTTCCCTAACTAATTTCCTTAATTCTTTAAAGTTAGCCCTTTTGAAATAAAAAACGCTAGTCCCAGATCTATTTTTGTTTATCCTTCCATCTAGTTTGAACTGAATTAGCTCATGATCACTCAAACCAAGGTTGTCTCCTACAACCATTTCTTCTATGAGGTCCTCACTACTCACCAAAACCAAATCTAAAATGATATCTTCTCTTGTTGGTTCTTCAACTACTTGGTGAAGAAATCCATCAGCTATCATATCCAGAAAAATCTGAGCCCTATTATTATTACTAGCACTTGTTCTCCAGTCTATACTGGGAAGTTAAAGTCTCCCATGATCACACAATTTCCATTAGTGTTTACTTCATTAAAAACATTAAAGAGGTCTCTATCCATATCCAAATCAGATCCCAGCAGTCTGTAGCACACCCCAAGCACTATATCAGAGGAGGCTCTATTAGCTTTCTTTCGCAATGTGATTTTTGCCCAGACAGACTTATTCCATCACTTATTTCTTTACAGTCTACCTCATCATTGATATACAATGCTACTCCACCACCTTTGCCTTTATTTCTGTCTTTCCTAAACAGCACATAGTCTTCAATACCTGTACTCCAGTCATGACTACTATTCTACCATGTTTCTGTTACCCCTATAATATCCAGTTTCACTTCCTGCACCAGTAGCTCTAGTTCCTCCATTTTGTTACCTAGGCTTCTCCCATTAGTGTACAAACATCTTAATTTTTGCCATTTGGCTTCACTAACATTCTTTACCCGGATAGGCACAGACATTCTACCCCCCAGTATCACCTATTAGACTGGTATCTACACTACCCTTCCTCCTTATTTCCATTCTCCGACCCACGGCTGTATCTTTTCTTACTTTGTTTTCTTCCCTCTCAATGTTAAATTCCGGCGTGGAGATTACCTGGACATCTCCCAATCATCTTTCCCAAATTCCTAGTTTAAAGCTCTCTTAATCAGTTGTGCCAGCCTCCATCCTAGAAGTCTATTTCCCTCCTTACTCAGGTGAAGTCCATCCCGAGAGAACAGTCCTCTGTCCATGACTGCTTCCCAGTGGCCATACATCCCAAAGCCCTCCTCATAGCACCACTGCCTGAGCCACCTGTTGATCACCATAATCTTGTCACACCTTTGTTGCCCTTCTCTAGGAACAGGCAGAATCCCACTGAAGACCACCTGAGCCTCAATTTCCTTAAGCGTCTTCCCCAGTCTGGCATAGTCTCCCTTGATACGTTCCAGCGAGAATCTAGCCATATTATTTGTTCCCACATGAAGGACAATCAGCGGATTCTTTCCCACTCCCATTAGGATCCTTTTCAGCCTCAGGTCTACATCCCGTATCTTAGCACCCAGCAGACAGCACACCCTTCTGTTCTCTGGATCAGAACTAGTTACAGGCCTGTCTATTCTTCTCAGTAAGGAGTCCCCAGTCACATAGACCTGCCTTTTCCTGGTGACAAGTGTGATTCTCTGGTCTATCCCCTGTTCCCTCTGGCTGCAAGTCCTCTCAATTTCTATTGTCTCTTGCAATCCTCTGCAATCCATCCCGTATCTTTCTAGGGCTCATAATTGGTGTTGTCTCCATTGACGCTTCCCCTCTTCCTATAGGACTAGCTGCTCTTCTCTTCTTCCTTGCCCTCTCACCTTCAGCGACCACCTGCTGTGCCCCTTCTTCATTTTCCAACTCTGCAAACCTGTTCCTGAGCTCTATTTCTCCTTCACTGGCCCGTCTTTTCCTCTGCCTGGTTCTCTTAGTCAGGTACTTCCACCGTCCACTTTCCTCACCCAGCAGTCTCCCCTCAGAATTCTTTGGTCCTGCTTCCATCTGAAAGACTGAGCTTATCCCTTCAGCCTCCTCATGTCTTTGCTCCATCATCTGCTCGAAACCTCTTCTAAAATCGACCAGAGTTTCCACCTGCATCTCCAGTCCTCAGATCTTTTCTTCCATCAGCTCTATCAGGCAGCACTTCATGCAGACGAAACTCTTTTCAGGTACCCCCTCCAGGATCATGTACATGTCACAGCTTCCACATCCAGTCATTCTTATTGTGTCTTTCACTGCTGCCTCTGTATTGGTCATAGCCTTCCCACCTAAAACCTGTAAGTCCAGGAAACACAAACCAAAGCAAACCACCACCACCTACAGCACAACAAACCCACAACAGGCACTAGAACACCAGCAGAACACCACCCACTCCCTTCACTAGCCTGTCAATTCCTCTGCTTAAGTCTCTTAGTCTCCCCCGCAAACTCCCCCTGTTTACAGCTCTGTTTGCTGGCTCCTGTGCCCCTCCCAGGAAGTCAAACTGAAGACTGTGTGTCGGAAGAAAAACCAATTTGTGCATTCTCACGATAACATGGCTTGCTCTAGCTCTTACTGGTTGTGGCAACACCTACAAATTTTTAATGCCTTAATCAGTTCTACTATCACTGCTGTTGAATTCCTCCACAACCTTATAATTTTGGTGCATCCATAACTGGCAACACAAATTGCTGCAGGGAAATCCAGCTGTTAGGACTGCAATATTATAGTAAGATGGAAAGAGAATATTTATTTAGGAAAAGAGAATGGATTCATTGCAGAAAGGGGAAAATATATAGCTGTAAAAGACAGTCTTCATTACAGTATACTGGCCTTGCTGCAGACACATCATAGACAACTTCATTTATAACTTAGTGACACCACCATTTTGTTACTTTTGCAGCAGAAGGAATCTAATTAGTTAATTTAGTATTGTCACTTGTTTGAAAGACAGTCCTCAGAAATTCCAATTATAGGGAACTGTAGTTCTCCAAATCTCTTTGTAAACCCTCACACTCTTGAGCGTGTTACCCTTGAATTCCAAGAGTATAGATGCTCAGGCATATCTGAAGAATTCCAGTTCAGCACAATAACCTAAAATGGTACATGTACAAGACCAATACTCCAAGATCAAACATGTAGAATGTCCAGTCTGAATCAAATATTCACTCTTTAAATTTCTCCACACAGTTATGCTTCCAATGTAAATACAATCACATTTTTAAAAAGAAAAACTACATTAAAACATTATTTAGGCAGCAAAGTGAAGCGTTAAAAAAAAAAAAGACAGGAAATGCCAGATTTACAGTTATCTATGCAACCTGCCACACGGACTGCTACAACTTGAGCTATAGGACTAACTACATCAGCTGGCAGCAGCAGAACACATTCCAGAGGGGTGATGGGCCAGTGGCACCATGTTCTGGGGCCAGTGGGTAGCAGGAGCAGGCCAGCCCAGCTTTCTCTCCCCTCCTCCCCCAACCTTCTGGGAAGAGGAGCACTCCTGCCCCAGCTGGCACCACCAAAACAGGGATGGTCTGCTGGGATTGTGTGCTGGTTTGGGGGCTCTAAGAAATCCACTCAGCTCTCCCTCCCCTCTGAGAGTTGGGGGAAGATCCTGTCCCATGTGGTACCCACAAGGTGGGGATGGAATGGAATGCTGGAACCATATGCTGAGTCCAAGGATAATGGTGCCTGGACAGCAGCTCACAGATATTCCCAGTAAAGTAACAGCAGTGTGGGCCTAGCTCTTTAGAATGTTCAGACTTAATTATTTGAGCAGACTCCCAACATATTCCAGAGGAATACAAGCAAGAGAAGGGAAATTGTGATTTTTAATCAATTATAACTATGTTAAACCTGAATGGAATTTCATGGGATGAAGACAAGGTACTTCCCCAGCCAAGAATTTTCTCCATGCCTAATTTCAAAGGCCTGCTGCAAACAGTGGATGTGTTAAACCTTCTTAAGGTTGCAATAATCTTTTCTAATGGAAACCCAAGTATAAAGGTCCCTACCAGCGCCTCCTATAATACTCATTCATTGCACAGTGCACAAAAATACTTGATTGTTTTAAGATGAAGCTTTTAAATCAAGAGTTTATGCAATCTAACTAAGATAAAATATTTTATAGCAGCCTCTAAAAATTCTATTTGCCCACTCAATGGATTAAGTTTTTTTTGATGGATGTGTTGAATGTCATTTTCATCATAATGGGAAGGCTGGTGAGTAGATAATGAGCCTAGGCAGGTGAATTTTCATGATGATTTTGTAAGCCTGTTCTATTGGGCTCTCAGAAATAAAAGACGACAGTGGAATAAATCATAGCAGTAACATTGGTTTTGCCACCATGCTTAAAATAAAATTTACAAGATATGCCAAATTAAGACAGATAAAAATTGTTAGGAAGTGATGTTTTGTTTACAGTCACTTTGTCTTTTTTTACCAAGTTTATTTGTAGGTAGGTACTGTTCACATTGAGGCAATAAATACAAGAACATATGTGATTTTTTTTTTAAATGTGCCCTTTGACTGTCAATTTCTCCCAAACAGGTGTTGGCTAAATGATTATAAATTGGCCTCTGGATACACCTCTTCAACTGAGCCGTACAGGACTGGTGATAATATAATTAGACTTAAAAACATCAGGCTGGTGAATGCTTTCCATCTGTTTGGCAATAATGTTTAGTTAACAATAGTCTTTAAAAAAAGCACCTTCAACTTCAGCTCTTAAAGTTATTTATAGGGCCATTCTTAACACACCAGCACTCTTGCTAACAAGAGCTTTAGCCACTTGGAAATTATTAGCCATACGGCTGTATACGAAAAGGAATGTCTGCATTTAACATCTGTATCTCATGCATCAACCTCATTTAAAGTCACTTCTTAATGAACAGTTCTATGGCTCTGTATTAATATTATAGTTGCATGCACAAAGATCATAAGGAGCCAAACATTTTTTTTTAATACCAACAGTAGGCCAATCAGTAATGAAGCTGTCAGCATAAAGGACAAAATAATAGCTTCTTTAACCCTCAGACAGGATTTGTTCATTTGTAGAATACAACACACCAATTTAAAAACTGCTCATGGGTTTGCTCACCTTTATAAAGACAAAAATCTAATTTGGTACTAATTTGATACAATTGTCTTTCCAATAAAAGGCTCCTAAAGCCATATTTTATTTCATGATAAAACAAGTGTTATAGCTAAAACTGTCATGAAATAATTACCTTTGATGGCATACCTTATTGCACAAATACAATTAATGTATTCCTCCCTTTCATGTTTCACACTTGCTTATCAGAACTGTATTAACATACGGCATGCCAGAGCAGACTACCGACTCTTCACCCTATAGTAGTAACCTATAGAATGACTGCCACTAACTGGAATAAAGCAGACAACCTGTCCCTTAAGGGCTAGCTTCAGCTGTTATATTATAACATCACAAAGACTAGCAGCTACTCTTTTTCAACTGTAACAGAATAGGTTTTAACAGATAATAGTTCCATGTCGCTAAGGTTCACTAGCTGGACTGATTAACCAGTCTCTCCAACCAGCCACCATTCCTTTGCTTTTTCTCTCCAATCAAGCATTATAACTCTTGTTATGTTTGGTCTTGTTTTCTCTGTTTAACTCAAAGCTGAAATCAGTTTCCACAGATTTGAAAATAATCCACTGCTCTATTTTGTTTGCTAGAGAATTACTATTTATTTATTATCTCTATAACTTGGCATAACTGATTATTTTGTCATGATGGAAGTTTAGAGAAACTACTAGCGTCACCCATTTATCCTAGGTTGACTGGGTAGATCTAGGATATATTTAACTTACTTTGAAATAAGTGCAGTGTAGGGCCCTAACATTGTAGGTATGCTCATGCATGCTCATGCAACTTATCAAAACGTAGTCCATAATCGGCCTTATCTGCACAAGTTACAAAAATGGGTAATTACCACACTATTATTGGTATTACCATAACATGTAAATAGCATGCAAATTCAAAAGAGGATGAGCCAGAGAAAGAAAGAGGCACACCACTTCCTTTAGACCCTAGTACATCTACTCTACAAAGCATAGTACTTACACAGCAGAAAAAAACAACCTCCTCTGGGCTACCTTGCAGGACTACTGCTGTAACCTACTTTTGCAAAGATGAGACATCAATCCAGTGGGTTAAGCACCAACTTGCTCTCAACATCAGAGCCTTCACTTCTCAGACTTTGGGGCCAAACATTGTTTACTGGTATTGTCACAGTAGGAGTTATTTATACTGGCATTCCTCCATATTTCTGCAGAGGAGAGTGCAGGTGTATGTTCCTTAGAGATTTTTGGTAGGATTTCCTTTCAAAACACATAGCAACCAGGGTCAGTGAGCTCCCCCATAAACAGGCTTGACTTGAGAACATGAAGTTCCATGGCATGTTCCTTGTCCCAAAACTCTATCCAAAACGATGGCATCAGGAGCATCAGCAACAGCAGATTGTGGACAGACACTTCTCTTATGTTATGTTAGGAAGCCAATCTGTTCCTGGCGTTCAGATGCTTATGGAAGCTGTTGGGTAAGGATGACTGTAGCGTGAATTGTGAGGTCTAATACCTTATAACAATTAACTGTCACCTACAGTATTATGCATCCATCTTCATAAGGGAGGCAACATAAGTGCTACGCCAGATTTTCGCCATTTATGGCAAGTGAGACAGTGATACAAAAGGAGACTATGCAAACCCTATTTGTCATCATAATGTGATATTGTTTTAGGCTTTAAAATCCTCCAATATAGCATGTTACTACCAAGAAAAAAAAAACATAGGTAGGCAGTGCTACAAGAGCCAATTTGAAACTACACAGGAAGTTGACAGGCAAATAATATTGCAACATTAGCACACTCAAGTGTGCTTTGTACAGTATCTTAGCTCTCCCAGGCAGTGTCCCAAAAGGCATATAAACAAAGAATTATTGCCACCTCGCTACCATAACAAAGGGGGAATCAGTAATCCCTACGGTAATAACATACCAGTTCTTTGTAGCTTGGCAAGCAAGGATTTCCCATTTCATTTTTAAAACTGAAAGTTAATTCTGATGTTACCTGAAACTACTTTTAAAAATAATTGTACTGCAGAGACCTTCAGATAATTGATTTATAATTGTATCCAACAGCTCAGTTTACAAACAATCAAAAACAACTATTTAAATACATTACATACAATTGGAGACAAAATAAAATCTGACTTGTAAATAACTATAGTTTAGCTTTAAGAAAACAGTTAATTTTAGGATTCTTTACGTGCATAGAAATTAGCAAGTGTTTCAGTATGCTAATTTTTTTAATTAAAAGATATTTCTGCAGTAAAAGCTCTTTCATCTGCACTACTGATTCTTCATCAAAGGCTAAGTTTCCAACTTAACACCAGTATAGCCGGTGGCAGCCTGAAGGTTTACCATCTGCTGCCACCCAAAGTCACGGTGGCCACCTTCAGAACATATGCATCAAAGCCTTGAGATAAGAGACTAAAGGAATATTGCAGAAGTCAGCATAAGGGGAATCACAAACCCAGAGGCAGGCAATAGGCAAGTCACCAGAAAAAGAGAACATGGTGAGCCATTAGTCACCCTACAAAACACCCAACCAAGGTCACAGGGGACACTATTGGATCAACTAAGAGCTGCTATAAATGCAATGCTCTCTCTCGGGTGGTTTTAACAGAAATGCAGTTGCCTTACCAACTACAATTAGGTTCTGCCTTGTTTTAATCTACAGCTGTTGCTGCTTCAATCCTACACACTTTCAGAACAGAACACAACATAGTTACACTAGCTTGAGTTTGTTCTATTTACTTGACCAACATTTATTAAAATAAATAAAAAAATGGCTTCCTATAAAAGTGGATTAAAGTATGTTGATGTGGGCTACAAATACCTCCTGTATAATCAAATGAAATGCATTACAAATTTTAACTACATATCCTGGTAGTTTAAGGTTTTTGGAGATAAGGCTACCACCAAGGGTATACTTTTAAAAGCTGGCTTTATCCTCTGTTACTGAATTGCAGTTCTACTTTGAAAATAAATGTGCAATAACATTATCACTGGGTTCTATGCTTATTGTATAACTCCAGATCAAATATGCTCCATTTATGAGACCATTTTTCGAACCACAAATCCTCCAAACTCAAGCTGGGATCTGATGACCAAGCTGGATTTTTCTTCTTCTTTGCTTATCACTTCCAGGACTAAAAAGTCAAGTAATAACCTCAGTAATACCTGTGAAATTCCACTGCCATCCAGGAGACTGCACAGGTGTAACTGACCAGAATTTGCTACATAATTTTGTTTATGCTATGGAAGTAGGAATGAAATTCACCTTATTCTCCCCTCAGCTGTGTTGGTAGTGCAAGGCTAATAGGAGTAAATGGTCTATTTAATAGAAATTTATTTTGCCACTAAATATAGTCACTTCAGAGCAGCTCTACCCGACCCCCCACCTTTATTTATATTGTTTTATACTTGCACATACATGCACACACTCAAAGATTTTAAAGCCAAGAAGGCAACTTTAGTAAAGCACTGGGCTGATACTTGTGAAAAAAAAAAAACAGATTAGTGCTCATCACTATCTGTGCAGTCAGTGTGATGCCTTCAGTTATCCCTCTTTTTTAGTGATTATCCATAATTAATTTATGCTTTGTGGATTCTCTTGAGCAATATTACAGTTAACAAAAGAAAAACCATATTGGTTTAATTACTGAAAGTGCCAAAGAGCAACAAATATCAAAACTCACTTATGTTTTTAGACTTTTAGTTGTGCTGTAAAAGGTGAAAGCTTACTCCCTTGAAAGAGACTGGAAATTAGCCAAAAATTATGCGTGGCAATATATCAAGCTGGAGGAGGTATCCAGTGGATTATAATACTGGGTATCATCCATGATGAGACAGTTATTAAATATAAAGCATCAACTGTGCTAAGCAACTTATTAGCATTTAGTAAGACAAGGTCCTTTTCCCAAAGAACAAACTACTTCTACATGGAAGCTGGCAGATGGCCTATAATGAATCAGTGAAATTAAGCATGCATTGTTAGCTTCTTGATTGTGGGGGGGGAGGAGAATGGAGAGAAGGGGTTAAATTTATGTTATTCTTCTGCGTTAGGAGAAACTGTTCTTTAGACTGTTCTTATTTAGCATCTTTATTAATTACATGAAATCAAGTAAATAGCACAACAAATATTTGCAGCAAGTACTGAAATACAGAGGGACTTAGAAAACAAGAGAGTTTAGAAAACAAGTTAAAAAAAAAGATTCTGATGAAAACATGCAGTCCAATACATAAGGGGAGAAATAATCTTAAACACATACTCAATGGGAGGGGACGTCTGGGAACCAGTAGCAAGACCTACTGGAGGGTTAACAGAGCAAATACAACATTAGTTTGCTGTGTGATGGGATTATAAAGGCAAGTCTGGGTGATTCAACAATGCCTACCCCAAGAGCAGGGAGGTAATCATCTCTGTCTGTACAACTGTTGTGTAACTGCACCTGCAGTCAATTCTGTTCACCATATTACCAGAAAGTTATTGACAAATCTAAGGGAGTTCAGAGAAGAGTAACATAAGTGATCAGGGAGCTATAGGGACTAAAGTATGATTAAAGATTTCAAGTGAGTGAGTGAGTGAGTGAGTGTATGTAATCTGGCTAAGCGAAAACATATTACATGTGTCAAGTGTGTAAACTCCAAGGAGATTATTTTCTTTAGTTTAATAAAACTGGATAGAGCTAGGAATAATAGAATGAAACAAAGGCTGAATATCAGGAAAAGAGACTCTTCTTAACTGTGAGATGTGTTAGGTAAAACAGTTTCCTTAGGAAAGAGGTGGAAGCCTCAAATCTTGGGACATAAAACTAGACTAGATATTAAAATGTATTTTAGGGAACAATTCTGTAATGACAGGGAAATGGATTGAGTGATCCAAATACTTTTCCATCTTTAACTTCTGTGAGTACTATAGTAGATTTGAAATTGCTATAAAACAAGGTAGTTATTTAAGACATTCTGATTACAAAAAACTACTCTTCAAACAAGTTTTCTTATTTACATTGATAATAATAGCTAGATTAATTAAATTGTAAATATTTAATCTGCTTTTTAACGACTATGACATTTATTTGTTTCCACTGTGTTATGTTTGGGCAATGAAAATAAGACTAGTCGGTTTCATTTTTGTTTACAGTTAGTGTCAGACTTGTTTCTCTTTCCGGTTCTTGTCATCATCATAATGCTACAATAGAGAGAATATGTGACTTGATATAGTCATGCGATTGTTGTAGCTACATTTTCTCCAAGTCTTTTATGCTCACAGTTACTGTACAAACCCATAACTAACGTTAGGGGAGAGGAAAATCATCAAAATTTAGCAGAATGTTTATCTGACTGCAATGTGCCAAAATATGAGCTGATGTCAAAATAAATTGTGCAACTGCAGTACTGTTTAAACTCTATTCAAAGTAAAACTGAGGATTAAAATACACCTCTACCTCGATATAACGATGTCCTCGGGAGCCAAAAAAAAAAAAAATCTTACCACGTTATAGGTGAAACCGTGTTGTATTGAACTTGCTTTGATCCGCCGGAGTGCACAGCCCCGCCCCCCCAGAGCACTGCTTTACCGCGTTATATCCGAATTCATGATATATCGGGTTGCGTTATATCGAGGTAGTGGCATATTTTAAGCTTCTAAGGGGAATTAGTAAACATGGACTAAGACATAGCTACTGCAATATTAAACATTCATGTATGTAGCAGGGTGGACCCTGCTCCGGGGTTTTAAGGGGTTTAAAATGTGGCCTGACAGAGCTGAGCTGATTGGGGAAGTGGCTACAGCTGGGGACCACGCCCCAAACTGAGTAGCAGGGCCTTATAAAAGGCAGGGAAGCTAGGAGCCCAGACAGTCTCTCTTCTGCCTTCAGAGAGAGAGATGGGCCTAGCTGCTGGGAAAGAGAGACCAGGTACCTGAGTGGCACAGGGCTGGGGAAGGCTGAGGAGCCGGGGAGCTCCAGCCTAGAAAGCCCCAGGCTGCGGCCTAGGAGTGGGCCGATAGGTACTGTGGGTCGCAGAGGGCGGCCCAGGGGTAGGACAAAGCAGCAGGTCCAAACCCTCCTTGCCAGGGATGAGTTGGCTGAGACTGCAGTCTGCCCAGAGTGTGGGGCTAGACAATGACTGGCAGTAGCCATACACTGAGGCAAGGTAGGGATAGAGGGTGGGGGTTCCCTGAGACAGAAAGGGAGACCCAGAGAGACGGGGGTTATTGCCAGGGGGCAGCACCCCAGAGAAAGGGGCACCGGGTCTAGGAAGGGACACGGGGGCCTACGAACAGGTGGATCACCGGCCTGCAGAGGGCGCTCTGGCGCTGAACAGAGTAAGTTCGGAGAGCAACCAGCAGGAGGTGCCGCAGGGGTGAGTCCAACCCGTTTACAATGTACAACAGAGGAACTGTCATAACACAAGCCCATTTTTCCTACCCTTTAATTAAACTCAATTAAACTAACCATAACCTGTTGAATTCAACTAACTATGGTTCTGCAGCATATTAAAAAAAATGTATTATGCAAGCAAGTACCACATGGGTTCTTTACATTGTGTTGTTTTGGGTTTTTTTTGTTGTTGTTTTTTTTTTTGCATTTCTGCTTTTGAGGCTGACATAAGTAATCATATCATACTTTTAAAATAATTAATAATACTGATTTGGGTGTCATGGTGACTTGTCCCTAGAAATAGAGCATAATAATTTAATATTGGGGATCTGATTTCTCACATACAGCATAACACTGAAAAGAAAACCAAATATTTGTAACGAAGCAAAGTTATATAGTGCAATGAGATTTTTTTCAGCTCTTCAGAAAAATTACAGGAAGAGATTTACATCCATGTAAGAAGCCTGTTCAAAGACTTCTCAATTAATTTTAGCAGGACACTGATGATAGTGTTCTAATTCTTAGTGTTTCAGATTATGTTACATTTATTTTAACCAAGAATCTATTGAACAATAAACCTAATTCACACAAGTCTTGGCAGATTGAGCCTGCTACTGAGATCAGAATCATCAGAGAAAATCCAGATAGAAGTCCACTGAAGCCAATTGTGTTTCTCCAGATTTACACCAATACCAACTGCATCAAATTTAGCTGTTTGGGGAAAAAAGTTACGAGACATTGCTTATAGCATCATAGGCCTTGCTTAACGAACTCTGCTTTTAAGGGCTACAAGATTAATCTTTAAATAGAATGAATCTAAATAACACAGGGTTGCCCACTAAAGAATAAGACATTGGGCTTGAAACAGCATTGTTAAAATGTCTGCAGTACCATGGAAAATCAGTTTCTTCAGGGGCTGATTATAGCTTCAAAGTAAAGAGTTGCTTGCCGGGGCAGAAACTCAGCATAGATTCTGCAACACATAAATATTTTGAACTAAATAAGTTATGAAAGAAAAGTTTTCTACTTCAAAAAGGAGTCTGCAGGTTTAAGATGCTTTACTGTGCTTATGTAACTGATTACATTTGGTCAGGGGGTATCTATAGCTAGACACACACAAGCCCACTCTTTGGCATGATACATTCACATATCCACAATAGATTAAAGCCCTGAACATTCAAAGGACAAAAGCCTCATTTTTCAGTAGATTAAAATACCATTTGCAAAAAAAACTGTTCACAGGAGGGCCCTTCCTGTTGTAAAAATATAAAAGCCTGTGCCGAGTATAGCAGCACACTGTTTACTTTTGAAGCAAACAGCCCAAATGAAAAAAAGATGATAAAGCCATGGCCAAAATTTTCCAGAATTGACTAGTAGTTTTGGGTGCCCAGCATGAGACAGCTTGAAGGAGCCAGAGTTTCAGAAAATGATGAGCACCCTATTTTCTGAAAATCAGGCTCTTTCCAGATATCTCAAGTTGAGGGCACACAAAAAAAAGTCACCCCAGTTCCTTTTTTAAATCTTGGCAGCATATCCAACCAAGGACTCTCTCAGTGTCTAAGAAAAGTTCCAGAAAAGTTGCAACTCCACAACATCTAGCAACAGTAGGAGCACTACGATATAGACTGGCCACCAGCATTTTTACCGTATTAAATTTTCCTCAAAACAAATCTAGATGCTAAACACCACAATGGCACAAATTCCATTAGTCCATCTCCATTGGCGCTCTGATTGTTATTAGGACCAAGGAAGTTGTATCATGACTAGAACAAAGATTAGGAGATTGTCTGTCAGAAAAAGCTCTGTGTGATGCAGACCTGGTTACCCCCTGTTGTGTCCCAAATCATTATAAACTAAACTACTTTAAGGCAACTGTGCTACAGTCCTGAAAGATCAGGCTGTCACATGATTTTCCCCCATCTTCACAGACAAAACACATTATAATATGGTTTGGGCTAAATGTTGCAAATAGATGCTCCCACATGGCTGCAATTGAGATGAGACCAAAGTTTCGCTAGCCTGCTGATTTGTACTTAAGCATTGCAACACACAGTATAGCGTCTGTTAAAGTACCTACTTTTCAGAAAACCCTGCCTTTGAGATGCCACTTGTTTCATTTTTAAGAGGACACTGCATTCTGTAGATGCTAACAGTACATCACAAGCCTGTTCAGGGAAGAGCAAAACTATTTAAAGAGTTCATATGAGGGAGACCAGTTAACATGGGATATCTTGCTTTGCAGCCAGGAGCCAGCTGACAAGTCACAGATATACACCACACTAGCTGCTGAAATGGATCAGGAGCGTAGCAATGGTTTGGAAAGGTACACGCCACACATAAATGGTGTTTCCTGCATATTGGTGTTCTCCCACACCTTGGTCTAGAGGTGGTTTTACAAGGTAAGCAGCAATGGGCACACTTAGGGCTTGTCTTCACTTACTGGGGGATCGACGAGCGACAAGCGATGCATCGGCAGTCAACTTAGCGGGTCTAGTGAAGCCCTGCTAAATTGACTGCAGATCGCTCTCCCGTCTATTCCTGTACTCCACTTGATTGAAAAGAGTAGGGGTATGTCTACACTACCCACCAGATCGGCGGGTAGCGATCGATCTATCGGGGATCAATTTATCACATGTAGTGTAGATGCGATAAATCGATCCCCGATCGCTCTCCCATGGACTGCTGAACTCCAGCAGTGCGAGAGGCGGAAGCAAAATCGACGGGGGAGCTGCGGCCGTCGATCCAGCACCGTGAAGTTGTGTATCTTAGATCGATCCCCCTCCCGCAGTGTAGACCAGATCCAGGGGGAGTTGACAGGAGAGCATCTCCTGTCGACATCGTGTAGTCTGGACCCTGAGGTAATTAGGTCTAAGCTACATCCATTTGAGTTACGCTATTCACGTAACTCAAACTGCGTAGCTTAGATCGAATTTCCCCTGTAGTGTAGACAAGGCCTTATACCCTGTGCCAAGCATTAGCAGTGAGAGATGAGACTGTCTGCTCTGCAAGGATATTAAAGATGCCATAGAAGGAGTAGAGGTTTGCCTCCATATCTTCGACCAAAACTGACTGTTGTGCCGTGCACTAGCTGAATACCTATTTATGCACACTAGCCCAGTAGTAGCTGCTTTTCTGTGGTGAGTGAAACGCCAAAGTATTATGGAATCCTTTAGACAATCTAATATTTATAAATTTACTTGTGACATGTCTATATTACGTACACACTTGTACTCACTGGAGTATGCTTGCTTTCAGTGTCACTAGTTACATTAGTAGTTTACGCACATGTTTAAACTCTCCCAAAATTGGAGCCTTAGAATGAGCGTATTGGGGGTGCATGAAGAAATGGGACATAAGTGTACACAATGATTTACAGTGAGGGTAAAAACAAACACAGTCCTTGTACTACATTCATAAGAAACACTTGTGTATGAATATAAAATGTGTGTATATAAAACATAACATACTCTATGATTAAGCTCCTTTGGGGAAGGGATTGACTTTATACTTGCTCTAAAACACTAGGTACACACTTATGACACTATAATCAAACGATAAAAACAAACTGTAGCTCAGAGTAAGATTAAAACTTAGAAGAAGAGTAGAGAGCCTGGGAGCAGGTATACAAGTAGACAGACATCCGAAAACATCTTGCTCCATCTCTGAACAATAATTCATATTTAACTCTGCCCCCTATGGCATACTAGCTGGCTGTCTATACAACAAAACACTGTTAGAATGCATGCCATGCTGATGTCTCCAATATTAAATCTCTTGTTTTTTGTCACCCCAGTAACCTTGTCTCTTTGCAGAAGAAGTTCTGATTCCAGGATCTGGATATATCAGGCTTGTACCTAGAAGCTTGCTAGATAGGAATCTAGTGATACCTGGCAGATTTAGTTAGCCCGTGGAATAAAGGAGCTTGGCCCTACAAGGTGTTGAGCATCACTTCCAAGTTACTAATCATTTCCGTCTTAAAGACCACAAAATACTGAAAGACATTTGAAGAGGTCTTACTCCATCTCTCTACAATATCATCATAGCCTTGTATGCCCAGGTATGGACAATTCCTAAGGCTCTAGGCTGCCTGTTCCATCTCTCCTTATGGAGGATTATGAGGTTAGGTAGTTCCTGGAATCCCCCATAGTCTTAAAGATTTATACAATGCACACAGCTAACAGCTATAATCAGCTTATCAAACTGGTCTTTCAATTGCTCCTTAATAAATATACAGAGAGAGAAACACTAAATAGATTAGACACGTGCCATCAGATGAAAGGAGATACAATGTATATGATATTATAGCGAAAAGGTCCTTGCATGTTGTGAAAACAAGGTTAAAATCTGAGTGTATATAGCCAGAGGAGAAAAGATAGTAGTTATGCATGCAATTAAAACAGTATAGGCAAAAAAAAAATCCAAATCGCTATGTTCAGACTAACAAAAGAGAGGAACAAATTCAGAACTAAGAGTGTAGCAGCAATTTTTAATAATACAAGTTATAAATGGGTCATGTGACCTGAAATACAAAGCACACAAGCCAGGGATCACTCAAGGAACAATCAAAAGGCATCAGGGGAATGGAGTGGCAACAAGGAAATGAGTCATTACAAGTTGAATTAGTCATCTCATTACTGATTAATATATCATCTTAAATGTAATAGGTAAAGGGATAACTAATTGGTGAGATCAAAATAGTGTAGCTACGTTATGCACTGTTATTCTTTCAGTCACTTAATTAGGCTTGCAAAAGATCTGTATGGTCCATTACAGTTGACACATTACAGAGGGATATTACCCTGGGATTTTGGGAGATTTTATCTGAATGAGTCAACAATTAGTTTGACTTGTTCTAGATCTCTGCCTTGGCTGGGGAGTTGAATTCAAGGTTCTAAGAGGAGAGAGAGCAAATATCTTCTTCACAGGGGTTCCTCCTCCTCCTCAAGTTTCCATATTGCACGGACTGTGGGAAAGTGCATGAATTTTTACCCTTCTGTATTTCAAATGACCATCGGTTTAATAAACTGAAAATGTATCGACGTGTCCTTATCCCAGTATTGTAACAGTGACATTATTTTCAAAAACCAGGCCCCATCCTACTGAATGCCACCAAACATGTGCCTTATCCTTTAGCTCAAATATATTTTGCATGACCTTACATGAATTGCTTAGATAAAAGCCTTTTTTCTTCTACTTTTGTTATTTTAAAGTGCAGATGCATTTGAGTCATTTTCCCCTTTTGTTTCATATCCTTAAGATCCACAGCTTCAAAGACAAAATGTCAGCATGCAGTCGATTTATGACTGAACTCTTGAAGAGACACTGAAGAATTACCTTGTCAATCACCCCAAGGACTCTGAAGGCCTTCAGTTCCTCGGCAGGGCTCCTTAGGTTCCAAGAGGGCCTTGAACTTAGTGATCCTGGAGGCTAATGGAAGATATCAAAGATTACACATCAATCAGGGTGGTACTTGAAGGAAGACTGCCTGCTGTAGCAAATGCCAGGCCGAAGGAAACAAAATTTATCATAAATAAGAGAGAGTGGAGATGAAAGGAGAACTTTTCTGTTTCTCCTTAAATGTAAGAAAAGTTGCAAGTAAATAAATCAAGATAACATTGAAAATAAAATTTTAAAATAGAAAAAGAAATGAGTTTATATAGTTTCCAATGCTTTGCAGAGGTAAAGAAACTTCATAACAAATAGCTGAGCTCCCACTGGCAACAATAATCAATCAGAGCCTTATAGTTATTCTGGATTCACAATAGTTCAGGGCTTAAGGGACAGGAAAAAGGAAATTAGATGCTTTATAAATTACAAGAACACAAAATATAGAATGCTAAATAGTGCTCTTTTTGTTTGATGGCAAGTGCTCTCTACTCATGTCAGTCATAAACCCTGATGTAATAAGGTACACAACACAATAATCCCCAAAACAGCCTTAGCCAAAGGTAGCTATGCATTACTCACCCAGAAATAAGTCACACTGAAATAGATGAGAGTGCATGTTAACTATTCAAGTAGTTAACATGTTGTTGTTGTTTTTTGGTCCCCACTGTGTTTTGTGAACTATCAGGATGTAACTTACACAGTCTGTGTGTCAGGCATATGTGTTCACTGCTGTATACACACACTTGCATAATACAAGCCCTGCTATTCTCTCCATCTCCCTTGCATACCTGGAATAACAGAATTTCACCTGAAAACAAAAGTTTGGACTTTACTCCCGACAGAACTTGTGATGAAAAGGGAAAACATTCTGCAATTTGTAGCACTAGCTCAACTAAAGATGACAGGTTACCTGCAGTGTCATGCTGTGCCCCAGGGATCTGGGGTGGGAGAAACCCAGCTGAGACCTGCCAGACACATCCCTTGCTCCATCCCTTTAGAACCCACCGAATGGCTTCTATGGTGTCACTGAGAGAGGAATCCAGGCCACAGAGAACACACTCCTTTCTGCACCAACCTGCTTGCCTATGTTAGATCGTCAGGTGCTGGCTCACTTCCATCTGCCTATCCAGCAGTTGTGGTAGGAGAGGGGGGTTCAAGTGCAAGCAACTTGGAACACGGAGCTGTATCTGTTTACTTGCTCCACAGATCACCATGCACACCTATGACACTTGAACAAGTCATATTTTCAAAAGGTTCTAGCCACTTACCTGCCCTAACAAAGAATAATCAGATCCTTCCCTCCAAAAAAATCAAGTATACAGCCTCCGCACAGAGTCACAGACACCAACCCGCTACCTACAAATAAGACAGCTTCCAACGGCTTTACAGATTAAAATATTAAACTGAAGCAAAGTTCTTTTGTAAAATTTATCTTTTTCCCTGTGGAGAGGTGTAGTTTTCTGAACAAGAAGGAAAGGAAAGTTCCAAACCCATCACCTTCAGCAGCTACAGTTGAGGAAAACTAACTCCAGATGAACCCACCCTGCCAGATGGAAATAAAGAGCTAACAGCAAGGAGGAGTGAAGGGAAATCTGAGGTAAACTGTGATCCAGAATAACAAGACGAACATTCCCGAAAATGAGTGAGCCTCTGAGCCTGGCCAGTAACTGCTGTCCAAAAAAAGCCACCCTCTTCATCCTCATCTAGGCAAACTTCATGTCAAACACTATGTATGTCAACATTTGAGGGCATGTGTCACTATTCTCACCATGTTTTCTTACGATTGCTGTAGACAAGAAGATCATCCATGCTACCTAATTCTTGACAGTGACAATCAAGGAGTCAGGTCTATTCCTCTGGTTCTCTTTTTGCCCACAATAATGCCCGCCTCCTTCTTCACAGCACTTTACATGCTCTTTTAGGTGTCTCAGTTGTCCCCACATTCCCACTTCTGATCAGAACTCAGTTTCCATCTCTGTGGCCCATTGGATAGTGGTTGTCCCCAATGTAACAATCTATGTAAATTAATTCCAACAATCTCAAATAAAAGCAAAAACTTTATTTGGCACAAGAGTAGAAGAGAGACAAAAATCAAGAATGAATAATAAAGTAAAATAAATGCTTAGATACTAGTACTGTATAATAGTGCCACTAGATGGACAAAGCTTGTGTTACCAAGTAAGTGGATTAAGTCAAGAACAAAATTTGCTCAGCTAAAGTGAAGCTTCTCCTAGCTAGTCAGCTTTGAATGTTATCAAGGAGAGATGCATGTTTCTCTCTTTCCTCCCTTTTTTCTTCAGATGTATTCCTTTTAGGTCTGCAAAGGAGGCATTTGTCCAATTCAGTACTAAATGATAGACGGTGGTTCCATTGCCCTTGAGGGGGTTCTTGTACAGTAATACCTGTTTCTTCCTGTTACCCAGCCATAGTGAATTTTTACTATACAAACTGTAATGGGTTCCTCATATTGTCTTCCTGCTCACTTTCCAAAAATACTGGATTTGCATTCAATCAAGATTTTCCTCACTTCCAAGAGCATTTGGCCCAAGGAAAGACACAAGCAGGAAGTTCACAGAACATCTCTGTTTAGTTATGACACCTCTTGGAAAAGGGTGATCCATTGCTATGTAGATGTGGATAACAGACCACAATATTAAAATTCTCTCAAGTACAATTGATATACGTATTAAGACATTAACTCTCACAAAATGTTTCTCATTTAGAATGTCCCCATAAATGTATTTGTGGTCTCTTATTACAGAAACAGTTCCTCTTCAAAACAAGATTGAGGAGGCAGGGTGGGAGGGGGGAAGGTTAAGATTTACTTTGGATTAGGGGGGCTTAATTTTATCTGATTTTCTAAAGCTTTGCTTTTTAACTGCAACAATCTCTTTAAACTGCTCTTAGGGCTGTGAAAAATAAGACAAAAGAATTTTCTGCCCTTTTTGTCCTTACTTAATACAAATATAGACAGACAGGAAGTTTGACACTTTTATGTTTACTACCTGGGAGCAGTCATTGACAATCACACACAGTTTAGTGTGACTGCAGCAAAAATACAAACTAAGAACAGATGAGTCCCACGGGAACTGGATGGGGAAGGGCAAAGTAGAGATATATTAAGAAAGTCTTGAAACAGGATTTTTTTTTTGCACAAGTAAGCTCAGCTAAGGATATCTGCTTAAAAAGATGGAAGCTACCTCAAAAAGCAATTTAATACTGGCAGAAGCTGCTGAATGCCCCAACTCAGTTTACTTTATAAACTGCGGAGTATGAAGTAAAAATACTTAAAACCCACTGATAGCACTTTTTAGAACCAGGTATCCTGCATAATATTACAAAAAGTAAACTAAATCAAGACGCACCAAAGAATTAAAAAAAAAAACTATAAAAAGTTACCAGAAAGGACTAATGTGTTTAGGGTACATACAGAAGGTTATCTAATTTTAAAAACGGCTTTGAGACAACTAAAAGCCAAGAAATTCAGACAGACAGACAGACAGACAATCTTACAGATTCAATTTCAGAGAAATGAAACTAAAGCCTACCCCAGAAACTGATCCATCTTCAGAGAAGGGCTTCTGGTATAGGCTGGAAATTTTTTCAGCACGCATTAGATATTCTGCGGTCTTCCTCTTCACTGCTTCTCGACGAGTTGGACTTGACTCACCTAGATGGAGTAACAGAAAATAGTGAGGGGTTTTTTTGTTTTGTTTTTTGGGTTTTTTTTTAAGTGTTTCCATATATTTGGGCAAAGAGATTGACTTGATTTTGCCGTCTTTGGCTCCAGCCTTATTCATGGATTCTGATAGCCAAGCCCAATAATATTCGATTCCATATTCTCTGATTTGGGTATTCTGGCAAAGATACAGTTTAAGCCTCATTACATACTCAAATAAATGAAAACTCTTACCTTATTTTTGCCAGTTTGGTGTCAGTTTCCATGGAAACAAAATTAAGA
Organism: Mauremys mutica; assembly: GCF_020497125.1. Lineage (NCBI taxonomy): Eukaryota > Metazoa > Chordata > Testudines > Geoemydidae > Mauremys > Mauremys mutica. Next base: position 164,537,378 of record NC_059074.1, on the reverse strand, counting down.
ACTGGAGGCAGCAAGTGAAATGGACTCTGTATCCATGGAAATCAGATTAGTGCATATACGGTAAAGGTTATAAATTACTACTTTAAAAAACAGAAGAGGCAAAACTTGCTTATTTCCATCCTTCCGACCTATACTTCCATGAAAATGGGGTCAGAAATGCCACCAATAGCCAGGTGAAAGTGAGAACTCTCACAGATTTCAGCTGCTGGCTGCTCCCTTCCTTTTGAGGCTAAAAAGTTTCAGGTGGTCACCAGCCAGGATGACAAGATGGAACCACTCCGCCCGCAGGCAAGATACCGCAGTAGCAGCCTGATGAGAATTCAAGCCCCCTCCTAGCAGTTCGGAGTAAGGGCTGGGCTTCTAAATAGGGCACTGTGCCTGAATCTTATTAGCAGCTTCATCATCTTTCATATCAACCGCTGGATAATAAGGTTCTGGAAAATTTTTCCAAAATATCACTGTTGTCTTCCACTTAGGAAGGAATAAACTGAATGTGTCTTGTTTAAACAAATGCAGGCTACTGACGAGAGCACTGATATATATGGTCTGTAAACATGGGCCCTGGCCCTAGCTCCACCCATATGTCACCCTCTCCCCAAAGCCAGCAGGAGCTCAGCTCCAGACAAAGTCCAGCAGCCCAGCATTGGAGCCAATGCTGAGGCTGGCGAGGCCGGCACTGGGGGCAGCCCGGCGCTGGGACTGGTGGGGCGTCCAGGGCAGTTCGGCAGGGGCTCCTCCGGCCGTGGGAGCGGGTGCTTGGGGCTCTGGCAGATGGGGGATTGGGAGAGGGAGGGGCCTTGGGTAGAAGGGATGAGGCCTCATGACTAGCCACCCATCTGTGTAAAAATGCAAATAATATACTTTTTAAATTCTCAAAACTGGCTTCCAGTCCTGTTGCTTCTGTCTGTAGAAGGAAACTTTATCTTGTACAGATGTCTGCAACTTCCTTAGAGACAGTCATCAACTCCTTCGACATCCATCAAGACTTGTTTCTCAGGAACAGCTAATTTGTTTATATTAGTAGTATTTGGCTTCTCTTCAGCCAGCATTTTCAGTTCACCAGAAGATTTTAAGACTAGTATAAAAGTCAAGCTACTGCTGTAATTGTTGATTATGTGTTTTTAGTGTGGATGTTTATCACTGTTTACCTATTTTTCGCCTCAATGTCTCAGTTATTTTAGAGCAACTAACACACAAGATGGCATGTCCCTATGAGTTTTCGTTCTTCTCTCCTATTTTCATTCAACATTAAACTTCACTTCATCACTCCGGATAGGAAAGAGTGTAGTAATATTTATTTTCTTAAATATTATGAGTTATTCACTCATTTAAAATTTTACCATACCAGGAAGGACTGTATTTGCAAACAGGTGAAAACCCTTTGAATAGAAACCTCTCTCTCATGGCTGACAGAAAAGCTGATCTCAATACTTACCAGTTCAGCCTTTAAATGCTTTAATACAAGGTCTGTCTTTGAGCGAGAATAGGAGAATCAAATAAGTTTGTGGAGTTCGGTTTATTTTATTTTCTAAATTTACATTAGTTTGATCTCCAATTTTTAAAAATCCAAGAAAGGTTATGAAAAAATACCAGCTGCCTATCAGTCCAATCACTCCTTAACATACCAAGATTTTCTGGCACATCTAATATATAGCACATGTGGACCGTGTAAAATAGGCTACCAAATTAAAAGAAGATTTGAATAATAAAATGTTTAAAAACCTGTGACAAAACACTTAGATTGTGATGATGAACAATCCACACAACTAAACGCAGACTCTAGCATTTATCCCAGGTTTTCATTTCTTGTAGCTCCTCACTTAAATAAGGTATTGCGATAAGATGACAGACAGACAAATTCCTATGTTCAAGATCTTTCGCAACAGTTGTGCGTACTTCACACGTCAGAGAAATGCAGAGGGGTTGTATTTGTATGTTTTATAGGAATGAACTATTGATCAAACTATCCAAAAACTATCCAAACTTTTTTAAAAAATTAAGAGGCAAAGTAATTTTTTCTAATACAAGCTTTTTATTTTAAAATGTTTTTTTAGGAACATTTTATTCATATTTCCAACAGAGATCATGTGGTCACTCTTCAATATGGAGTCCTGAATCATTGATATGAGCATCTTTTAATAAGATTTACACCAAAGAAAGATTTTTTTAAATAGTAGCAAACAAGAAGTGTTAAAGCCCTTGACCAATCTTTACAACTGATCATACAAGCCCATCCTGCTTAAACTACTATTAATTTTTCATGTAGGTATTTTCCTAGCGACTAGAAGATTTGTGTTTCATCTGATCAGTATCAAAGCTCTCTCCACACCCCACCCCATTCACTGGGATTATATCAGCCATGTCATTTTAAATGTTTAAAAACTATGCTGCTGAAGCAAGATATAAAAAAGTGTGGTAATGATGATGACAGAGACCTTTGAATAAAAACCCTTCGAGATTCCTCCCCTCTCTCTCTCTCTCTCACTATGCATTTGCTACAGAGCAGCTGTGCCTCACACAGATTCACATGAATGAAAATATTAAGGCGAGAAACCACCCACTTAGTTTATTTTCCATATGACTTTCCTGTAATTATTTTGTAAACTGTTCACACAACAATATATAAAAACATCTGCAAAAACAGGTAATTAATGTGTCAAGCCAAACTAATGCATTTTTATGGTGGCCATGCTTCGTCAACTGTAATTATAACTCTTTTTAAGCAAATGATGATGTGTTTGTTGCAATGTGCAAGTGGTTATTTTAGATTCTCTGTTTACTGTTATCGCAAACAGAATATAAAAACTCTATAGCTACTTTGCTGTGCATAAGCCTCCATCTAAACAAGCAGAAGCAGTCTGCTCCCTCATTTCCCAACAGCTTTGTATATTTCCAAGTAATAAAACACATTTCTTAAAATCAAACTTGGTGTTAGATTGGCTGACCAGGACACCTCTGACCAATTAGAGGTACTCAGTAAATACAGCCAGCAGCCAGCTATTTAGATTTTTAAGAATTATTTAACTCAGACACACTCACAAAAATAGAAATGATCAAAAATATTCAAATAATCTTGAGGGTCTGACATAGACAAAGAGCATGGATATCAGATAATATGCCCCTCCTTAGTCACCGTGTGGTCAACTGATGAAAATGAGATATATAGGCGCAAGAAGCATTTCCACAGAATAATTACAAGAGGTAGCACATGGCATACTAGGAATATTATGAAGAATATCTGGGTTCTAACATGCAGTGAATATATCTTTTAATTGTCAATCTGCTGGATGTCAATGTGCTGGCTACTCAAACTCCAGCTGGTTACTTGTTTAGTCAGTAGATCTTCTTAGATATAAAAAGGAATTATGTTGAGGTGTTGGCAATGAGCTATTGAAAGTGACTTTATAAAATAAACCTATATTTAAAGTTTACAGATCAGAAAACGCCCATAGGAAACATGTGCCTTGATCAAAAAGTCCTTTTGATAGCCTCAAAATGTGCTCCAAATACTTTCAAGAAGTACCCTGCGTCATTAGATATTTGAGTGACATGCTGCATTTCCCCCAGGATACTGTATAGCATGGACTAAGATGGAAGATTCAGATTGCCAAGGTAGATAGGTAAGTAGCAGGTACTAAAAGAAAGAGGAAGAAGAAGAAAAGAAATCACTGAAAAGGTCTGAAAGACGTTTAAAGTTAGATGTATACAGCATCATATGGTCAACAAATGGCTTATCCCCCATATAGAAAGATGCAACCAAAAAGCTTTAAAAAAGGCACAGTAAATAAAAGAAGCAGCAAAGAATCCTGTGGCACCTTATAGACTAACAGACGTTTTGCAGCATGAGCTTTCGTATTCACCCACGAAAGCTCATGCTGCAAAACGTCTGTTAGTCTATAAGGTGCCACAGGATTCTTTGTTGCTTCTACAGAACCAGACTAACACGGCTACCCCTCTGATAGTAAATAAAAGGAGGGTGCCAGCAACCAACAAGTATTACATAAGGTCAGAAATGATCTCTCTCTCATTCCCTTCTCTCACCAAGGCTCTCTTCCCATCAAGGGGCTGTCTAACAACCTCCAAGCCTCCACCTGTCTCATAAGTAATATAGTCTAGATCAGTTCTTCCTGAAGCAAACACATCGTGCCTTCATACATGCAGTAGTTTGGTTGTACCTTCATTTACCTCACAAAAAGAAAAACTCCTTTAGGGCTTGTTCTCTGCTGTTCAGTATACTTAATGCTTTACATCTTCAAGGGACTGCAGCCATGTTAACTACTGTAATTAATACTCACAGCACAGATGAAGTATTATTTTGAAGTGGAAAAGAAAGGTGAAGCAACTTGCCTAAGGACACAGTAAATCAGTGGCAGAGTCAGGATTAGAAATCAGAAGTTTCTAGATCCCGATCCTATACTTAGTCCAACAGACCACAAAGTTTCTCTCTTGGCAAGTGTGAAGACAAGACCATCTCCTCTCACTCCATTCTCCCACCTCCCCCTTTAAAAAACAAACACACACACACACACACACACACATAGAGTGCCATGTTTGGCTGCAAAGAGCAAGAGCAAAAGGGAGAAAAAGTTAGAACTGGTTCTGAAGATTAAAATACAAGCTTCCAAATGAACATTCATTTCAAAAGCTGCTCATCTCTCCCACTCAGATCCACTATCACAGTGTTTCTCAAACTGGGGTTGCCGCTTGTGTAGGGAAAGTCCCTGGCGGGCCAGGCCTGTTTGTTTACCTGCCCCGTCCGCAGGTCTGGCCGATCGCAGCTCCCACTAGCCACGGTTCGCTGCTCTGGGCCAATGGGGGCTGCTGGAAGCAGCGCGGACCGAGGGACATACTGGCCGCCACTTCCAGCAGCTCCCATTGGCCTGCAGCAGCGAACCGGCTGCGATCGGCCGGACCTGCAGATGGGGCAGGTAAACAAACCAGCCCTGCATGCCAGGGGCTTTCCCTACACTAGCGGCAACCCCAGTTTGAGAAACACTGCACTATCATACTTAAAATACATTGAGAACTTTTAGATCTCGAAGTGCTTTACAAAAGTGGATATGCTCCATTCGTTTCATTTAACAGATTGGAGTAATTCAACTACACAGCTGTTCAGACACGTGCCCAAAGTCACACAGCCAATCATTGGCAGATGCAGGATTAACACTCTGGCCTACCTACTGGTCCATGCTTCCATCAGAGATACCCCTACCTACTTCTAGGCCATAATTACAGCCAACTCTGATGACCATCCCTGGAAAAAAAGGGCAGGTAGATTAAGGGACACATCTTAAAAAACACAGCCCTTCATGAGAATCACTACGTGCATCCAGGAATGGGGAAAGAATCAGACTCAAAGAGAAGATGCCAGCTAGGTAAGAAATTGCTGTTGCCTAATTCTGCACCTGAATCTCCTGCACAGATGCAATGCCAATTGAAGGACACAAGAAATGGTATATTTCCTTATCACTTAAGGAAATAAGCTTATCAATATAACTTTGATGCAGCATATATGGTGGAGTATATCCAGTTACCTTGGATATACTGTTGGAAAAACTTGGAAAAACTGTTGACTGGACAGAAAGCAGGAAAAATACACAATATACATCTTCAGAGACTCCAATAATTCCTCTAGCACAACCAAAGTTGACATCAGGATACTTTTATGGTAAAAAAAAAAAAAAAAACACCACACAAGCAGGAAAGAACTCAACACACACACAGGTCCCTTTTATACATCATAAAACAGCAAAGGATGCCACAAATCTTTTTTTTTTTTAAACACCTTTGCAGGTCCCCATTAACTTTGTTTTTTATACAGTTTCACAGTGAAGAAACTTGCCATGGGTCAGAAATTAGAACCCATTGTTTCCAATAATTCAGAAGAGAATATCCATCTTGATACAGAGTTGAGCCCCCTGCACATGTTTTAAGAACGAAGACCGGGGTCTCTATTGATGTGACTGCTAAACAAACCTACACTTCTTTCTCAACCAGTTGGTGAGCCAGGGCAGGCTACCCCACGTAAGTAGGTTATATATGTAATACTACATAAATCTTTGTAGTTCAGAAAAAACCTCCAATTTAAAAATAAGCCAGTCAACGTACCAGAATGAGCTTGCTCCATCTCTTGCAAGAGGAGACAATAACGTTGGAGCATCTCATTTCAGAACGTGAGACTCGTGAGCTATTTATTCTTGTGAAGGAAAGAGAGATGCACCCCACATGGATCTGATATAGAATTAAAGATCAAACTAAACAATCACCTCTTCTACCAAGAATGTACAAGGAATCTTATGAAAAAAAGAATAACCTTGCAAGCTCCTTGACGGAGGCTCCAATCTGCATGACTGAAACCAAACAGAATCACTTCTATTCACCTCAGAGACCAACACAGACACTAAAGTTAGATTTTGACATCATTGCCAGGGCCCTAGCCAGGAGAAAAGAAGGGCTTCCCCCCTCCCCCAAGAGTGATTCATGGCAATTGATTGAGTTTCAAGTGAGAACATTCCACTGCTGTAATTTTTAGAAGGCATACTTTGCAGGTACCACAAAAGGCATGGGAGAGTAATACACAGCGGCCTCATACCACACACAAAAATCGTTTGACTGCATTGAGCTGCATTTCCTTTTGGAAACAATAGCCCAGGTGAGATTTGGAGGAAGGGAGACATTCCATGTTTCCACCTTCCAGTCTGCACAGTGCTGCTGAGGTCTAAGATTTATACAGGCTCACTGGATATCAGATCACTTTCCTTTTTGCTAGATCATCATCTAAATCAGATGTCCTCTCTCTCCCCTGTCCTCAACTAACTGCAGTGAACCTTAGCACATGATGAGGACATTTCCACAGAAGGAATAAGACCAACAAGCTACCATTATCTCTTTACTGATATTCTATCGCTTCTAGGTATCTCATACCCTTCTGTTTTTCCTCTCATGACTACTCAAATGTTTCAGACCTTATCTGGATTTAAGAACCAACCAGAAGAGGTTGGAAGTTTCTTCTCTTAAAGAACATACCAGGAATTTGATGGAGGATCTGTCTATGCAGTTCTCCCCAAACTCCAAGTATTTGGCCATTGATTGAAACAGTAAAACTTTTTTCAGATACTAAAAGCCTGAATAAGCCATTCATAAATCACCCAATGGAACAGTTAAAATACTCCTTTTTTATATAAACAAGTTTCTCTATGTCCTTCACAGCCACCCCATATATATCCCCCAGCTGGATTTTTGGATTTTTCAAAGAATGACTCTGTTTTCCATGGAGTAATAAAAATGCAAGGGGGGGCGCCTTAAAAGACTTATTCTTCCCACAATGAAAGGAGGTTTAGCAGCACCTTCCTCATTAGCGGGTAACCCAGCTGTTATTTTTGCTTATTTGGTTTGAGGACCTCTGTTTTTATTAGTGCAAATACTTCTTACATCATACAAATGAGACTGCTATTTCCTTATTAACCAAACAAACTTGTGCACGCTGTAAGTGAACATGCAATTTGTAAATCTTGACACTATGGCCACTATTCTGTAGCCCTGAAATTTCAAGCACACTTCTGGGAAATTTGTTTCAGGAATGGGAGGAGAAGCTGAGTCATGAACAAGTCCCCCCGAACGCCACAGAGAGCTAGAATGCTTTTTAAGTTGACTGCATAATTAGTTGCTGGACATGTTGGCAGCTCTCAAGGAGGCAGCTGGTGATTTCAGCACCTGGAAGCAGCTTGGGATGGAGGATCAGCACATACACTGGCAGTTTGTTAATGATCAGCACTGAAACAGTTAATGTTGACATTTTGTCTTCTTCGGGTTTCAGAGTAACTAACTGATTGAGATAACAGTGCAGTTCACTTTTTTGAGTTATTCTTTCTAGCTATCTGCAGACGTCATCGGATAGCTACACAACCGTGAAGAATAGCATATTTTTAAGTGAAGCTTTAAAGTCTGAAGCACAAATTTGTGGCATCAAGTGAACTCCCTAGAACATAGATCCCTCATAACTTTCCAGTTTGTATACAAGGACTAACATCTGGGTTCTTTTAAGGACTCTGAGCACATCACATTTAATGCATGTTTACCTAGGTATTTAGAACTCACGTACCTTGAATGAAGGTACCAACTCCAACTCAGACAGCAAAACAAAATTTAAACCACCAATGGGTTATCACAAATCTGAACAGAGTATATGGAAAAATATGTAGAAATAAGTGCAAAGGTTAAGGCTACATACGAAAGTGTTCTGCATGTGGAGTGCTCACGTGACTAACAGGCAGGTAACAGCTAAGAACGATAAATTTTACAGTACATACAAGACAGTTTTTCAAAAGTTTTATTCCTAGGAGTATCTCTCTTCAGATAAAAATGTTTCTTGCATTTATAACTGTGTTAAACATGACAGAAGCTGGTAATCTGTCGTATGTGTTTGTAGATGTCCAAAGAAACCAGCGATCTTGTCATGTGAGGCAGACCTAGCTAGCATCTGCATTCACACTAAGCTCTGGCTCTATTTCCCATTGAGCAGTTAACAAAAAAAAAAAAAATCAGTCAAACTACATGGATTCTACAATGGAAGAAACATCCCTGGATACTCTGTTAAAAAAAATAAAATCTGGAACCTAGATCAGCACAAAAACAGAAGGAGAAGCAGCAGCCTCCTAGCACTGATAAGAAAACAAAATGGTGCCAGCAGCAGCATGTCCTCCAACACTAGCACCACAGAAACAGGAGACCGCTTTGGCAGTCAGAATAGTGGACGTAGTTACACAGAACCTTACCAGAGAAATGAAAAACGAAATGTTCCAAGCCTCTCTGCAGTCTGTTCTCGGAGGGCGTTCTACTAAACAGAGAAATATGACTGAAAGTCAGTGAATGTGACACCAACTTGTTACATGGCAGAGGAAATCCAACAGGAGTTTGAAGACAGACTCCTGACTCCAAGAAAGAAGCTACAACAGCCTGAAGAATGAGGGATTGCAGGAAGGAGTGGGGTGGAGGAGAGATTCATATTACAGAACTCCCAGAAGGCAGTGTACTGCCTAATCCTACTTCTCAGTTTTCTTTTTATATGAAGACTAGCTTCCCACTTACTTGAAGTTTCAACAAAAATTGCAAACCCAAAATTGAAAGAGTAGACAGTACACTCCTCCTGAGAGGCCACAACCCATGCAGGCCCAGCCCCACCTGTGAAGACAAGTGGTTTTAAGCTGCTAGGGGAAAAGAAAAAAAAACCAAAACGACTCCTCTACACAATGGCATGAGCATGTTTTTTTCAAGAGGTCTCTGTAGCATTACACACTATGCAGACTTTAACCCAATGAGGAACATCATCAGGCAATATGGTTACAGATGCAGCCCCACCTACCCAGCTTCTTTAAAAATCTTCACCAGGAAATAACATAAAACCCTCACAAGAATCCTTAGATTCTCAGAGCTGCTTACACCTTCATCACAGAGATAAGCTTTTTGCTATATTAAAATCAGATATTTTAGTATTTGTATATTCTGCTGCTTATCAGTAAGTACTATGGGTGGGGATGGGCCTGGTTAATTGAGCCTAAAAATCACCAGATTTAAATATGTATTTTGCATTGGTTTACATAAATTGAGGAGGAGGGATTAATTTTTTATGCAAAAAAACTGTAGGGAGCCCACTTGAGTAGCTAGGAGGCGGAAATAAACTATTCAGTTGGTTGCTTTTTGGACACCAACATTTATATTTTTTATAAAAAAATACATTGCTTGTTTCTGTATTCAACAAGGTCATGTAGCACCAGACCTGACCTCAAACCCATACCCAATTTTCCTACACCAGTAAAGGCTCACCTCAGCGACACCACTCAATGAGGCATTAAACTCTACAGGCAAAAGCTCCAGTTACTATCCCCTAAGATACCAGGCATACTAGACTAGATCTATTTCTTCTATCTATATTATATTCTGAAAGTAGTGTGGATTCCCTAACAGACCTGAGAATAATCTCCAATGATGCTGCTCTGTTCCTCAGAATAGATTATTTAAACCCTAACCTTCCCCCATCAAAGTGGAGGTAACTTATTTCACAAGCTGGGAAGTTAGTTCGTTTCCAAAATGGCTAGAAATATCATCTAGATGTCTAATATATTACTCACCTAAGGCAACCCTATTTCATTTTGGGGGGAATGCCTCATTATATATAAATTTCTGGGTCCAAGTTCAAAGTGAGGTTCAAATTGTATCTGTAACTTTCATTCCAGCTCTGTTTGTTGGATATCAGCAAAGCTAATGTAAGTGGGTATGCAACTGATATTATCAAAATTAGGGCGGTCAATTAATTGCAGTTAACTCATGGGATTAACTCAAAAAAATTAATCATGATTAAAAAAATTAATTGCAGTTTTAATTGCACTGTTAAACAACAGAATACCAATTGAAATTTATTAAATATTTTGGATGTTTTTCTACATTTTCAAATATATTGATTTCAATTACAACGCAGAATACAAAGTGTACAGTACTCACTTTATTTTTATTACAAATATTTGCACTGTAAAAATGATAAAATTATAGTATTTTTCAATTTGCCTCGTACAAATACCATAGTGCAATCTCTTATTTGTGAAAGTGCAACTTACAAATGTAGATTTTTTTTTGTTTTGTTACATAACTGCATTCAAAAACAAAACAATGTAAAGCTTTAGAGATGGGGTCGGCAACATTTCAGAAGTGGTGTGCCGAGTCTTCATTTATTCACTCTAATTTAAGGTTTCGCGTGCCAGTAATACATTTTAACATTTTTAGAAGGTCTCTTTCTATAAGTCTATAATATATAACTAAACTATTGTTGTATGTCAAGTAAATAAGGTTTTAGAAAATGTTTAAGAAGCTTCATTTAAAATTAAATTAAAATGCAGAGCCCCCCGGACCGGTGGCCAGGACCCCGGCAGTGTGAGTGCCACTGAAAATCAGCTCGTGTGCCGCCTTCGGCACATGTGCCATAGGTTGCCTACCCCTGCTTTAGAGCCTACAAGTCCACTCAGTCCTCCTACTTGTTCAGCCAATCGCTAAGACAAACAAGTTTGTTTACATTTACAAGAGATACTGCTGCCTGCTTCTTATTTACAACGTCACCTGAAATGAGAATAGACGTTTGCATGGCACTTTTGTAGCTTGCATTGCAAGGTATTTATGTGCCAGATATGCTAAACATGAGTATGCCCCTTCATGCGTTGGCCACCATTACATAGGACATGCTTCTATGCTGATGGCGCTCATTAAAAAAAAATGCTTAATTAAATTTGTGACTGAAGTCCTTGGGGGAGAATTGTATGTCTCCTGTTCTGTGTCTTACCCGCATTCTGCCATATATTTCATGTTATAGCAATCTCGGATGATGACTCAGCACATGTTGTTCGTTTTAAGAACACTTTCAGTGCAGAGTTGACAAAACGCAAAGAAGATACCAATGTGAGATTTCTAAAAATAGCTACAGCACTCGACCCAAGATTTAAGAATCTGAAGTGCCTTCCAAAATCTGAGAGGGACGAGGTATGGAGCATGCTTTCAGAAGTCTTAAAAGACCAACATTCCAATGCAGAAAATACAGAACCCGAACCAACAAAAAAGAAAATCAACCTTCTGCTGGTGACATCTGACTCAGTTGGTCTGTACTGCTTTCGATCATTATCGAGCAGAACCCATCATCAGTATGGACAATGTCCTCTAGATTGGTGGTTGAAGCATGAAGGGACATACGAATCTTTAGCAAATGTGGCACATAAATATCTCGCAACACCAGTTACAACAGTACCACACGAATGCCTGTTCTCGCTTTCAGGTGACATTGTAAACAAGAAGCGGGCAGCATTATCTCCTGCAAATGTAAACAAACTTGTTTGTCTGAGCGATTGGCTGAACAAGAAGTAGGACTGAGTGGACTTGTAGGCTCTAAAGTTTTATATTGTTTTGTTTTTGAATGCAGTTATTTTTTGTACATAACTCTACATTTGTAAGTCCAACTTTCATGATAAAAAGGTTGTACTACAGTACTTGTATTAAGTGAATTGAAAAATACTATTTTTTTTATTTTTACAGTACAAATATTTATAAAAATATAAATATAAAAATATACTGTAAAAAATAAACTGTACACTTTGTATTGCACTGTACACAAGAGCACTGTACACTTTGAACTCTGTGCTCTACCTGAAATCAATATATTTGAAAATGTAGAAAACATCCAAAAATATTTATATAAATAGTATTTTATTATGGCTTAACAGGGTGATTAATTTTTTTAATCGCTTGACAGCCCTAATCAAAATGTTTTCCCTGACATAGTTTGTGGATAGCCAATGAAAACGAGTGTCCAAGACCTGGCACACAGAATTAATTAATTATCTTGAGATCTACTTATGATTGACAAGGACACCATACAAATTGTATGCATCATGGTTCATTTAATCAGATGCTCAGCCTTGAGGACTACACTGGACAAGTACTCATTCCACACAACCAAGGCAGTTCATCATTTAGATATATACACATGCAAGTGAAGAATGTAAGAACAGCCCCAAAGTGGAACAAGCATTCCAGATCTACCCTAGATTAGGTATACAATCTTCCTCCAGATTTTCATGTATATCACGGAGACCTGTAAGTAAAGGGTTAACTATTAGTCCTTACTTTTTCAGCCTTATAGGACAGATTCTGCCATCCTTACTCATGTATCTGGTTCCCCTACATCTCTGTATCTTTCTTGCCTCACCATCTTAGGCACTATCGGCTTTTTTAGGTTAAAATAAGTGATCATGTTTAACTATCTGCTCACCACACATCTCAACTTGCCGATGCCCAAATGGGGGTATAATTTGGGATGGTCACACAAGAACTGAAGAGATGGGATTAATTTCTCTAGTACAAATAGTATTTTCTGTTAGCTCAGCCTCCCAGTTAGTTTCTTACTAACGTAAATTCTGTCCAGCAATAAGAATGAAGGGACGCCAACTTTATAGTTAACTCTGGGACTAAAATGACCAACGTTTTCAAAATGAGGGACAGCTGGGAAGCACCAGGCTTGCTGTTGCTGATTTTTTTTCTTCATGTAATTCATCAACAGGCCTGAAGCAATACACTGACCTCAGACTGTTCTGCATGCTAACAAAACAAAGAAATAGCCATATTTGCCAGTCAAACTAGTTCTGAAGCAGCAGCAGTGGGATTCCACTTCATGAGGGGGAGAGGGATGCAAACAGCCATTGCTCCCCACAGTACACCATGGAACTGTGCTGCAACAAGTACTCTATCCATTTCAGTATGGAGGTGTGCTTAGAGTACAGGTGATACTACTGCAGCCCATGGGCTCTGGTCCCATTCCTAGTCTGGGCACAGGTTAGAGAATTTCATCTCTTTATGGACATGGGCTGTGCATGAACAAAATCTGGCCTAAGATGTTTATTGTATTGATGCTCAAAAAAAAAATAGTACAGCTAGTTCTCAGAATTTAACAGCGTCATAGAACCCGTTTTATTCCCTGAAAAGACACCCCGATCAGTTTTCTTGCCAGGACAGTAAATAGAATGCTAAAGATTTCATGCTAAAATGTCACAGAAGAGTAACAGGGGAAGATACAAGTGCGTTGCTAACAATGTAGTTAACAGAACCATGTTTTCCACTGTATACACAAAGGAAACTGAAAATCAAGTCAACATCCTTATCTCCTTGGCTTCAGCACATGCAGTATTTTTCACCTCTGGGATTAGCGCCATCAAGTCTAAGGGCTGAAGAGTCATCAGGTATGTCAGATTTTCCACTTACAAAGACTGCCTTTACGGAAGAGCAGACAAATTACAGCTATTTATCATCGGCTAAGGAATTGCAAGTCTGCAAGATTCAAGTAATACATGTAGTAAATTCAAGGATATTTACAGTTAGGAAAGTAGGCAATACCACTGGGACAGGTCAGAAGCATGAGTGAGTATACCTTATACCAAATCAATAGGAGTGGTTAAAAACAGGATAAAGAGAAACTTAAATTCCAGGTCTGTGATGCTGAGTTACTCAACTACTATATGAAAAGCAGTCAGAGGGAAGTTCCAAACAGAAAGGATTGACTGTTTGCTATATTGATTGCATTTTGTCATTGTAGTTTTTAAGCGTCAATTTCTATTTTCTTGGTGCCACCAAGTGGCAGCATTATGAATTGTCACTTTATATAGAAAGGACACCTTCAATCTAGTGTCAGCTCTGAGAAGACAGGCCACACACAATGCAGTGGCGGCATGTGGGAAAGAAAACAAAAAAAAACCACCCACCCTAAGATCTGAAAACTGTTTTGGCTGGCCTGGAAAGAGACCCAAAATGAAGATATTCTATAAGTAAACCACAAACTATTGACACCCAAGACATTTACAAAGGATTTCAACACACATATCACTAATACATGCATGTTTTTGACCACGTGAGATATATGTTGGAAAAGATAATAAGCATGTCTTATGAGTCAGAGTTAAGATTATTGCAATGTAGAGTGAATATTCACTTGTCAATATTAACAGTAACAGCATATTTTAAATGAAGATATATTGACATAAGAATAGTGTCTACAGGGCTAGTTAAGAATATGATGAATTCAAAGGCACTTCAGAGAGATTAAAAAGAGTTACAGCACAGTCGTATAATCTGTGGGTTGGGGGCCATGTGTGTCCCTCAAAGGAGACTGTAATAAGAAAATATGTATTTTATTGGGAATGGAAAATATGTTCTCTGAACCACATCCTGGAATTCTGAAACTGAAATATTTGAATTAGCTGGGTCACTATGGCAAAGAGGCTGGGGACTTCCCTGCCAGGCTGTGGGAGCCCCACAAAGAGCTGGATAGGAGTTCAAATGGCTTTACCTGAGCCTAGGGGGAGTGCCTAGCAAAGAATGACTTCTCTCTTCCATCCCCACCCTCACAGAGAAGATGGCAAGCTCAGAACCAGCAACCAGTTACAGCTCCCAGGTTCTCTGCCCCAGCCCAGTTTAGAGCAATTTAGGGGCTGCTCTAACCTGAATTAGCTGGCTATGGTCTCCAAGGAATTACATACCAGCTGGAGACAGACAGAATGAAACACACTCCAACCACTTTCACTCCCTGATCCCAACCCCTGGCACAGAGGGCCTGTCATATGGGAAGAGCAAGGTATAGGTGCCAGCTATGCTAACTCTGCACCCACACAGAAATCCCCCATATTGGGGGGTATCCCCAGCATGGAGTTGCAGCTGGTAACTACGCCCTTTGTGCAGCCCAAGCAAAAAAGGACAGAAAATCTGCCAAAAACAATTAAGAACATAAGAATGACCATACTGAGTCTGAGCAATGGTCATGTAGCCTAACATCCTGACTTCCAACAGTGGTTAGTGCCTGCTGCTTTAGAGGGAATGAACAGAACAATGGAATTGTCAAGTGATCCATCCCCCATCATCCAGCCCCAGTTTCTAGCAATCAGAGGTTTAGGGACATCTGAAGCATAGAGTTGCATCCCTGATCATCCTGGCTAATAGCCATTGATGGACCTATCCTCCATGAATTTACCTAAATTCTTTTTTGAACCTTGTTATACTTTTGATCTTTACAGCATCCCCTGGCAACCAGTCCCACAGGTTGACTATGTGCTATGAGAAGAACAACTTCCTTATGTTTGTTTTAAACCTGCTGCCTGTTAATTTCATTGGGTGACCCCTGATTCTTATGTTATATAAAGGGGTAAATAACAAGTCCTTATTCACTTGCCCCACTCTTTCTGGGACCCTTTGACTTTTTTGAAATAATGTTTGGTCATCAGGCTGAAAATCCTGGATATCAATGGATTACAGAATAAAATTGGGAATTAGGACTGTCGCTAGGTAGCTGTACAAAGAGATAACGAATATATGACAGAGTGAGAAAAAGCAAGAAATCTCAAGTTCTTGGAGAAAACTCTAGAAATAGTAGCAAACGAAGAATTTAAGGTAGATTTGTTATGCTGAAGCTGCAAATGCCAGTTTGAAAGGCCCTTGCATTGTGGTTAAAAAGCAGAAGTGGTTATGACAAAATGGAATGTCCTTCAGAAAAGCAGTAGTGAAAGGCACATCATCCTAAAAGAAAGTGTATTAATAAAGAATGAACAGCAGGGTTGCTACCAACAGACCGATTCCCAACACATTCAACATCCGGAATGAAAAGCATGTTGATAACATGGATAACGCAGTCATCCTAATGACACGACTCCCAGAGGGAAGGAAAGAGGCAGATTTACGAACAGTGAGTTGGCTCATCTCTAGCAGAAGCTAAGCACATACTCTTGTCCATCATCTACATTTTCACCAATACTATTCCTATTATTTTCTCCCTGCCAGTGTAAAAAGCAGCACAATATGCAACATCCGTTCACAGAACCATACAGAGGCCCCTCCAGAGGATCTTGTGTGTCTTTATGAAATACAATAAAAAAAATCTGAAAACTAGTCTGTCTGGAACTACTGGAGTTAATTTCTGAATCCATCCAGTGGATCTGTGGTTAGAGCTCTGCACTGTCAAATGAGACTTGGATCTGGATTCCAGTTTTCTGTTCTCAGCAGGCTAGCATAGGATGGGAGTACTGCACAGGCTCTGAATTCACTCCTGTACAAAGCACATGCTACTGCTCTGCTACAATTCCTGCAGCCAGATGAGACGTTAATATTAATAGATTTTAGTTTTCATTGGCTTGAAAGGCTGCTGTAATTTGGGGCTTTTGGGGATCAGAGATGGAAGAGAGAAAACCCTTCCCTGAGTGGCAAGCAGGATGTTCTGTTGTTTAACTTCAGAATTTTTTTTACAGGGGTGAGGTCATGTGTGCATACAATTCTGTTCTCCTAGCAATGCAAATAGCTCTATAACACAGAATTTGAAAAACTATTTACATGTATATGCGTCTTTTAGCTAGAGAAGGCAAGAGGGTCTAGTGGACTAGGAAGTAGGCTGGGAGGCAGAAACACTTCTGCTCCCTGATGTGTTTGGAAAGTTAACCTGAGTCTGTTTCCCCCATGTGTCAAAAGGAGATAATTAACCCTCAATTAACCATGTAAGTTAAGTTATGTTACTACAACAGTTCTGCAAATTCTGAGTATTATAGATAATCATTCCCAATGGTACATAAAGAATAAAAAGGGATATTTACAGGAGTTATACTAGATAGAGAAGTCAAACTGCAACTCAGCATTTAGATTGTGGTTGTGCTTCAGGTTTGAAAAGAGAACAAGTATTTGACACTCAGCATTACTGTTCGAAAACAGTCTCAGATAAGAAAACACACTTCAGTTCTCAACTACACATCATTTGCCATTTAACAGAACCTTGTTAGCACTCACTAAATTGTTGTTATTAATAGAAGACTAACATATCATAGAAGTCATTCAATGCAGTGGGAAGATCCATACCTTGAACACCTTCCAGGAGCAGATCGACCCCTCTTCGATAAAAGCTAAAGGCAGCTTCATAATCTTCTTCTTCCTCCTTCTTCAAGGCCAGCTTTATCAGCTCACCTGCTTTCTCCAAGTAATCATGTTTGCCAAGCTTGTGTCTTAAGCTCCCAGTAAACAGACTACGGCTTTCACTCTCCCTCTCGCCTTCAGGTTTGCTCCACTCACAATCATAAGCAATAGCACCTTGTCCTAAGGATTCTGAAGCAAGGCTGAGACCAAAAGCTCTACTGGGAGAATTTTGGTTGGATGCCATTCCATCATCTAATTCGGCAAGAGAGTCTACATCGACTGTCAAAGAGATGAGGTCACTATCACTGGAGAAACCTGAAGTATGATCACAAGTGTGTACAAAGAAATTAAAGTAGTTAGTATTAGTATTTCTACTAATACTCTGAGAAAACAACAATTTATTTCTTGTTACCCACCATGTATATTCAAGTTAAGCCTCTATAACTATTTGTAGCATCTCTGGTGTAGGTCAGAAGGACTACTGATGCTCTGATTTCCCCCTCTACCATAAGTGTCCTTCGGAATTCTTTATCACAAGACTTGCCATTCCTGTTCCATTTTGAATTTTAAGCATCAAGTACAGACTCTTTACCTCGCCTGTTTTTTTGATGTACATCATCACAAGACTTCAAGTGTAGAACTAGCCTTATATACCAGCACTCTCTTGGGACCTCAAGATTTTTGAGTTCCCGTGGAAGAAGCCCAATTTTCTCCAAGTTGGCAAAAGGCTAAGATAGTAAGGCTAAGTGGCCCAAGTTGTTAAATTACCAGTTAGATATTTGTGACACATTGGTTTCAAATACATTTTATATAGAGATTATAATTTTTCTCTCTGCATATATCATCATGTATAAAAGGCATCAAGTTTCAACTCGACAATATTATTTTTGGTATTTGACTATATGGCAGGTATATAAACAAAGCTATTTCTATATTTTACCTCCACATTCTGATTGGCTGGTAAGCATCACATCATCAAGTCCACTTAAATCCTTTTGAACTAAAAAAAGGAGAGAGGGGAAAGGCATTAGATAAATTTTTATATCACAGAATATACATTAATTTAATATCAAGCAAAGGGAAGAAGAGACTTATTGATGCAGTCTTTATCGCAAATCGAGAAGTGTGTTCGAAGCAACTGCACTCAAACCTGCTTTCAAATGTATTCATTTTGGATTGCCAAAACAGCTACATTATCATAACTGTGGTTTTAATTTTTTCAATTCCCTGAGGCCTTAAAGGTTTAAAAAGATTAAACAGCAAAGGTGCCTATTTAGGAGAACTACATGAAGCCTCAGTACCACATTACTGTATCCAAATTCAACTGTGATGATGGCATTTAATCCCACTATAGACTATTCTTCTGCTCCACAATTCTTATGGAAATTTAAGATTTGAGGGACTTGCAAACATGCATACAATTTAAGAAGACACACAAGCTTTCAATTTGGAAAACAATATTCCAGAATAACATCCTGCACCAGATGTCTGGAATAAGCCATGAACTTGGCACTGCCAGCTGGACCGCAAATGGGAGTTTGTTTTATCATCTTGCCACACATACCCATTGAAGCAATACATGGAAGGGTGAAAGAAAATTCTGAGATAAACCCTGAAGTCTGCGGTCTTGTGCATTACCATTGCAATCAAGATATTCTCCACACCACCAGGTAATATTTCATGACACAGGTGGTTCTCAAACAAAAACAAATTCCTTTAGACTTTCTCGAAAGCTCTAGAGTCAGAGTTTGGGGCGGGGGGAGGGAAACCCACTCACCTTCTCATGAAGGATGAGCAGAATTTTTGCCTAGAAAAGTGGTCTTTGGAGAGACTAGTTCCTTTAAGGGGAGTGAGGGGAAGAGGAGGCAGGAAGTGGAGCCACTCCCATTTGCTCTTTCATGAAAAAGCCTTGGGGAAGGCAGAGAGTGCAGGGCAGCACTGTTCTTTTGCATAAGGCAAAGAGAGAAGTGGGAACAGAGTGGCATTCTAAGGGTATGTCTTCACTAGCAGCAGGACTTTAATGTGGCTGTGTAGTCACGGCACCAGCACTGGGAGAGGGCTCTCCCAGCACGGTAAAACAAAAAAACTCACCACCCTCATGAGGGGAGTAGCTCCCAGCGCTGGTGCACTGTCTACACTGCCATTTTACAGCACTGAAACTTGCAGCACTCTGGAGGGTGTTTTTTCACACCCCTGAGCAAAACAGTTGCAGCACTGTAAAGTGGCAGTGTAGACAAGGCCTAAAAGAAGCAGGAGGAGGAACTGAGATTTCTGGGAAGCAGTGTCTCTCCTGCGGGTCTTAGAGCTCTGCAAACGGGAAGGAGGGCCTGAACTCCCTACCAGGAGGGCAAGGGGAGAGCAGACAATTCACTAATAAGGGAGAGTGCACATGGAGAACCCATAATTTAGGTGCCAAGAGCCCAGAATTCATTAACTGGGGTGGTCAGTTGATTTTGTTTGGGGGAGACAGCAATTAGCTAGGAGTGTGGGTTGAAGAAGCATTATTTATGGGGTGAAGTTATGTAGATGTGGCAATATATCTTAAATAGGTGTGGTTTTAGATGAGGGGTATACCGGCCCTCCAGACCAGCAGACTTAGATTTTCCCCCATTGTAAAGAAAGGGTATGTCTACACTGCAGAAACAGACCCATGGCAACAAGTCTTAAAGCCCAGGTCAACTGACTTGGGCTTATACTGCAGGGCTAAAACTAGCAGTGTAGATGTCCCCACTTGCGCTGGAGTCCAGACTCTACAACCTGGCGAGGGGGTGGATTTCGGATCCTGCACTCCAGCCAGAACCAGAACATCTACACTGCTATTTTTAGTCCCACACCACAAACTCTGTGAGCCCAAGTCAGTTGACCCAGGCTCTGAGACTTGGTGCCACACGTCATTTTTTTTTTTTTTTTTTGCAGCGTAGACATACCCACCGTCACATCTTTTCCTATTAGTGTCCTTAAAAGTGGATGGCTTAGCTATACTTGCCTGTTTAAAAATAAACAGGAATGTCACAAAAGAGGAAATAATGGTTAAGATGTTAAGAAAGTTCACAAAAATAAGTGACAAGATAACTTCTGAACTAGTCCTTAGAATATTTCCCAATTTCCAGGTGGGTGAGGCCAGGTCATGAATGGATTCATTTTTGGGGAAAAGAGAAGGTGGCCATGATAATGCACATAGAAAGAAAGACTCCCTAGGTCACTTGTCTAAAGGATTTGGCAATTGGTGTAGGAGGAGAATAACGGGGGGGTGGGGGTGGGAAAGAGGTTGGTACAATGTGTATATGTACATGCTTGCAAGGTAGAATAGGGGCCACTGCTTGTTTGGAGAGAAAGAAGCATTATACATTTGTAATATGATGCAGCTAACAGGGGATGAATACTCAAGGTTAAAAAGAATTAATGGGCCAAATTACCCTATTTGTGTACACCTCGTGCAATCCCATTGAGTTCAGTGGGCTTGCACATCACTTATAATGCTGTATTTGGTCCAGTCTAATATTTTGCTATGGAGTGAGGTTTCAGAATTAATATGGCATCCTATCTACCATCATACTAGTATGAATAAGGATTATGAAGGCCATTAACCCTCATCCTTCAAGCATCAGCTACTATGAAGTGATAAATAAAGTTTCACACAATTGTCCGGGTCTAGCTGAGGAAATCTGTACTCCTCAGAAGATTATGGATCAACCGCTAGATGCAAGATTCCAAATTAGATGAACCACTGGCCTGTTCTGGTGTAGGCATGCCTCTATTCACATGTAGTTTGCTGCTTGGAATGGAGTTTCAGATGCTGACTCAACCATATTGAAAGATTTCTTCATTTTTGTACACAGAACTCCATCAAATGAAGAAATCTTTATATATAAACCATATTGAAAGAAAAAAAAACCCTCTCTCTCTCCAAGGTAGTCTGTTTCAGAAAAAAACTGTACAAAATAGATGTTGATTTTCCTGCTCTCTGAATTTTAGAAATGCTGTTTGTTAGGTTGTTCAGTCTCTCTCTATTTGTTGTTAAAATACTTTTTACCACTGGAAATGAGCCTCCATCTTTACACCCAGGTTTTGAAACACTGAAGTTAATAGAAGCCAAAATAATTAAATGAATTTAAGTACTACCCCTCCCCCCTTCACTGTAATGTCCAAGTGCCTAAAGAATCATAACCAAGATTTTAAAAGGAGGGTGCTTAAAATTAGGCTGTTAAAATCAGCAGCCTGACTTTTCAGAAGGGTGGAGCATCCAAAGTAGTGTGTTTAACATCACTGGGAGCTGTGGCTTCTCTGCCCTCCTGAAAATAAGGCCTCTCATTTTAGGATCCTAACGTTAGACTCTCCCCACCCCACCCTTTTTTTTAATTTATTTTTTGGCCCATAACTAGTGCACCACACAGTTTAAAAGGGCAACCGAGAGCCCTTTCATTGATCTAGCAGGGGTCATCGACAATGCCATGCAGGAAACTCAAGTTCATCTTCCGAAGCCAGGTTTGCAGGACTGCTACAGAGTCAACATTTATAGCCCCTAGGAACTAAAGAGTCAAGAGTGAGAGAATGCTACAGATCCTTTGTAAGTAAATCCCTTCATCAGTTTCCTTTCAAAAAAAGGGAGTCCTAAGATAATTTAAAGGACCAATAGTCATCCCAAGGCTCGGGGGGGGGGGGAGTAGGGGGGGAGGCAGAATAGGACTTGGAAGCACTTGCATTTAACAATGTTAAACCTGCCTGGAACAGGAATACAAGTTTAGATATTTGCATAAATCAGGAGGGGAAAAAAAGTCACAGTTGAGTACTAGTACTGCCATCTAGAGGATTTGAATGTAGTTATTTCTTGTTTTCAGCGTTGTTTTTGAATTAATTGTTCTATCCCAGTAATCTGGTTAGATTACAGGCTTTAAGAACGGACATCAACCTGGAAGCCACATTTATGCCTGACAATGTATGTCCTATAGCTGCAAACACTATTGAAAATTACTATATCGGATTCAGAAAATATACTTCTGTATTTTTTCAAGTTCGTTCACTTTCTGCATTCAACAGAATTTAGAGTCTAATCAGTTTCACAGTTTCTCCTTAATAATCAGTGTATTTCTCCCTTCCTAAAAAGAGCCCTTGTAAATTTCACATGGGGAAGGAGAATGGTCCAGGGGCCAGGGCACTAGCCTAGCACTTGGGAAACATTGGCTCAGTTTCCTGCTCTGCCACAGACTTCCTATGTGACCTTAGGCAAGTCAGTCACTTAGCCTTTTCTCTGTCTCACTTCCTCATCTGCAACGTGAGGATAGTATCAGCACTTCCCTACTTCACAGGGGTGTTGTGAAGATAGCTAGATTAAAGGTTGAGAGTCACTCAGATACTTTGATGGAGGCCACATAAATACCTAAAATATATAATCAAGTAGCAGAGAGATCTTTGTAAAAATTTTACAAAGGAATTTTTAAAAAGGACACACTGTGTGAAGGTTGCACATCGGAATCTGGGTTTTTTAAAAAAAAATCTCTTTTTTTTTTTTAAATAATCAAACAGTGCCCTTTTAAATGTTGTTACCTTTAAATATAATAGCTACCTTCAGGGGTTAAACAGCTCAACAGTTTGTTTGCTTGTTTGGACAAGCAAAATACTCAGTCATTATTATATTAGCATCTGTAAGCTTTAAAATACTTAAAATCAACAAATATATAGAATATACTATACAAGTAATTGTGAGAGCTAAACATTAAGAAATTCTAAGAACAGCCACATAACCTGTAGCCTTCTAGCACTGAAAAGATTTTTTTTTTAATTGCTTATAAAAAACCAAGAGGTCAGATTACATCACAGAAGAAACCCAACCTTCAGAACTGCAGTCAGATAAGCTGTCAATCAGGGAATCAGATAAAGGCTCTACAGGACCAATCAATTCAGACCCATCATGCACCTCACCACCCTGAAAAAAGGAGGAAAAAATATGCATTTAACTGTTATGTACCAGGTATAGTCTCATTATCGTACAACAGCAAAGAAGGTGGACGTGGTCAATTGGGTTTGAGAGATCTATTCAACTCCCAATTCGTTTACCTTTAAATCAACTAGTCATTGAACTGAACTAGTTGAATAAGCTGAAACGAAGAAAATATTCTCCCTGCATTTGCTGTACAGGTTACTGTCATCAAAAGCATTTCTTGTCAAAAGTCCTGTCAAAAGCATTTACTGTTGTCTGCATTTCAACAAACTCTGGTTCCAGATGCTTAGCCAGTGAATTCCACTCATTCAGAGGTCTGACTTCTTAAAAACGTGGCAGCAGACATGTATAGTAGAACCTCAGCATTACAAACATCTTGGGAATTAAGGTTGTTTATAACTCTGAACAAGATGTTATGGTTGTTCTTTTAAAAGTTTACCACTGAACCTTGACTCAATACAGCTTTGAAACTTTCCCTTAATTAATTTTTTAGTAGTTTACGTTTTACAAAGTACTGTATTTGCTTTGGGTAGGGGAGGAGGGTCTCTGCTGCTGCCTGATTACGTACATCTGGTTCCAAATAAGATGTGTGGTTAACTGGTCAGTTCCTAACTTTAATGTTCATAACTCTGAGGTTCTACTGTACTGTTTAATATTATTTTTTATTTAATTTAAATTATTTTAATATATTATAGTAAGTTTATGCCTTGTCATAGATTTTAAACTGTATATAAATTTTTAAAAATCCAACTTAAAAAAAAAAAGGCTACTGATCAGACACCCAAAGTCTGGTAACAGCAGGTGGGGGAGGCAGGGAGGCACCGAGTCATTACCTGCACCAGCCCCTACTCAGGCAGGGTCACCTCCTACCTGCATCAGGCAGCTCTAGCTCCCAGCCCCAGCTCTGCAGGCAAGTCCCTCCCGACCCAGGCAGGGAAGGGGAGAGAGGGGAAAAGCAGCGAGTGATGAAGGGAGGGGGAAAGAGGTGCAAATAGGGGCAGGGCCTCAGGGGGAAGGGGCAGGGGAGGTTCCAGCATTCCTGATGCCGTGTCCGTTTTTTTAAATATTACAAAGTTAGCAACCCTAGGTATAGATGCTTTTTCTAATTTAAGATGGACACTCAAGTACTTTAGGTCATAACATTTATTTTTCTTAAGCAAGGGAGGGGGTTTTAATGTGTGTTTTTAAACCGCACAAAACCTAATTGAAATAGAAATATTTTCAAAAAATAACCCAGGCACAAAATGCAGTTGCTGCAGTGCAAGACAACAAAGTGGAACAGTCCAGCCTATTAGCAGTGTCAATACCAAAGCTGGATGTGAACTAAAATAACTATTAAAGTATTTTTAAATTCACTTTTTCATAATGTGGTAAAGGTAGAAATACCTATATTAAATATGATTTTTATCTTTATATCACTATAAACACACATAGGTTCTGAACTTCAGACTCCATGCAATCTCATTGATTTCAATTGGACTATTTATGTATGTAAAGTTAATCATGTACATATGTGTTTTCAGGATTGAGGACTAATAATAAAACATACATTGTAGGAAGCTTTTAGATTTATCTTCTGTAAATCAAACCTTTTAAAATGTTACTCTGCATATGGTGCTTTCAAAATGGAAAGAACTATATGCTGAGATTTTAATATAAAAATCCCAAACAAGTTAGTCACTGTCCTAAACCACATCCTGGAGTTTGGTTACCATAATTAGTTATGCACTGCAAAAGCTGTAGTAGTTTGCAAATGGCTTCCTACATACATTATTTGTTTTGTTACAGAACTGTATTACAATCCCTAATGACAGTCAATACTGAAAAGTTTAACTAGTTTTCCCTCGGTTCAAAGTATATTAACAGTTGCATAAAAATACAGAAATAGTTATACTTTATTATTTCCTTCCAGAGCATCTTGGATCAAATAGCATTGGTATTCCTCTGCAGACCTCCAGTATGTTTAATAAGTCAATGAAAAAAAAAAATCAAAGCCATTTCCCTGAGCGCCCTACAGAATATTTGCAATTTAGAGGGTAGGTACAGTATCCTTACTTGTTAAGAGCCTCACTTCCAGCTCCCAGCCAAGTCAATGGAAAGACTCCCATTCACTTCAAAGAGAGCATCTGATCAGGCCTAAAGTCACTCCACAATTTACGGAGTAAAGGAGCAGCAGCATTAAAACTTCATTTGTATCGCTATTTAGACGAGGCACATCTGGATTATCACAGAAATATTAACGAACCTTAAAAAAGTCTTCAAACTGTTTGCTCTTATATAGAGCAGGGATGTTGGCAGAAAACTGCAGCAGATCTTCAGCACATTGTCTTCTTTCTTTAATCACAGATTCATCAAACCGCCCTAGAACAGAAATATGAATTGACATTTTTTAGAAATAACTAAAGTGAACATTTACTTTACAAGAAACCCTCAGAAGAGAATGCCCTGCATCTATGAGAGTCACTCAAATGCTTCAGGAGACTGTGGCAATCTTCACACTTCGGAGTCTCAACTGTCCCTAGAGTCGTCTTCTGCAATCCACTTAAGTGATGAAAGCTGGCAGCCATGGCAGGAATCCTTGGCTCTCGCGTTCTAAGAATATGTGAGGCAACACTCTTGATTAGCCAAGAGACACTAACATATGTCCACTGAGATCTAAAAGTAACTGATACATTGCTCTATTTGACAATACACTCGTCAATGTCAGTCTTAATTATGGCCCCAATCCTGCAAGGAGCTGAGCACTTGCCACTCACTCTCCAAAAAGCATGCAGGGAAAGGGTAGAGGGAGTGCTACTAAAATCCAGAAGATAGAGAGAGAATATTATGGAGATCTATTGCCATGGAGGTCCTTTATGGAGACTATAAGCAGTGTCAGGGACACCCAGCCATGTTGGGGCCATGCTGCTAGGCACCAAGGATGGTAAAGCACTAGCCTTTTCTCCAGGATAGCTCCTGGCTTCACGCAGGAGGGTGTTCCTTTCCTCATGGGTACAAGAGGATTGCAGAGCTGTGAGGCAGCACAGCCTTCAAAATTCACACTCCTTCCGTTACTGCTTCCCCATGTCCCTCCCACTGAAGGAGAGATTATTAAGGTTCACCTTAGAGTCCCCCCCACCCCCATGACTGGGGGAAGCAGTGAAGGAATAATCTGGCCTATTAGTTACATACATACAGTATGCAACTGAACCTCACTTCCTATAGGCTTTCAAACCAATTGTGTCACAGCTACTTTATCATGCAAAATAGATAGTTACAAAAGATAAAGGGACAAAAGTTAAGGGGACTAGACCAGAGAGAACAAAATAGATGGCGAGTGCTTCTGCACAGAGGAACAAGAGACTGGGAGACAAATTCAAGAAAAATTTCACCACAGCAGCATGGCTGTCAGAACAAGGAGTAATGGTCTCAAGTTGCAATGGGGGAGGTTTAGGTTTGATATCAGGAAAAACTTTTTTCATTAGGAGGGTGGTGAAGCACTGGAATGGGTTACCTAGGGAAGTGGCGGAATCTCCTTCCTTAGAGGTTTTTAAGGTCAGGCTTGACAAAGCCCTGGCTGGGATGATTTAGCTGGGGATTGGTCCTGCTTTGAGCAGGGGGCTGGATTAGATGACCTCCTGAGGTCCCTTCCAACCCTGATATTCTATGATTCTATAAGGCTGCCTGACAACACTGAAAGCAAACTTTGAAGATGACTGTAAAAAAAGACATAGAACAAAAAAAAAGCAAATCTCATTTACGTTAGGGACATGTAAAAAATAATAATAAAAATCCAGATAGAAAGTGTCAAAGTAGGATTTTTTCAGCAATCCCTCAAATGAACAGTTTTCACGTGGTAGTGGGGGAAAGAAAAAGCCACTCTCCCCACACCACCAAACAGGGTCAATGTCTAAGTTCACAAAGCAGTGTTTCTGGTGTGGAGTAGTTTGTTTTTCTAAACTAACAAAGACAGAATATGGAAGAAAAAAAAATTCTCACCTCTGAAAAATCTCACCACTGAAAAAAAATTTTCAGTGATTGAAACAGCATGGTCTTACAAATCTAAACTCTAAATACAACAGACACACTGAGTTTAACAGAAACCCTACTGAAAAGACGTCAAACAGCCAGCTAAGTTGGAACCTATAACATCCACAAAAAGCACACTGCAGATTTGAATTGTCCCATTAAAAGTTTAGCAATTGCAATGCTTTTTAGTTCTTTAACTCATGCTGTCTCAGTAGGGCTACTATCAACTATAATAGTCAGAGGTAGAAATATCAGATCACACTGGTTTGTCTGTGCACTATATATAAAGTGCACCCACTTGTATAAAGCCATGTCACTGACAGCAGTCACAAAAACTGATCACAGTGATGGCTCTCGTTTCCTATACTCCTGCCCCACTCCCCCTCATATTCTCAAGTTGGTATTCTTTTTAACTGCTCCTATATTTGGATGGATCGGTCTCTCATTTCTCAGCCATTACTCCTGGGGGAATTCTGCACCAAAAAAATTTAAATTTTGTGCACAATATTTTAAAATTCTGTAAAATAATGCAAAATAATGCAATATAATCCATCTAGTTTCAATTATTTTGGTAGTTTATTTACACTACAATACAATGGATGGAGAATGGGAGTGGGGAGCATTGGAGGAAATCACCAGATCCCCTCTGTCTAATAATAATGTAGCTAGTATTGACCCTTTACTTCTAGTTATTAGTCAACAACTATATACAGCCATATCCCATGAGGGATAGCTCAGTGGGTTGAGTATTGGCCAGCTAAAGCCAGGGTTGTGAGTTCAATCCTTGAGGGGGCCATTTGGGGATTGGTTCTGCTTTGAGCAGGGGGTTGGATTAGATGAGCTCTTGAGGTCCCTTCCAACCCTAATAATCTATGATATGCTCAGTGTAGCATCATAGGCACCTGAAGAGCAAGTGAGGGCTAGGAAATCAAACTCACAAATTTATACTGGCTACTGACCATCTCCAAAAAGGTCAGTAGCAAACAGTCCATAGAGCACATTTTGATAGGAAATTTTTTCAGTCCAAAAATTTAGACCAGTTCTAAAGCACCGTAAGCATTTATAAGGCTATATTGTCCTTTACAATAAAGCTCCTTTACACCACTCTGGCAGTGTAAAGGAGCCTTAAAATTTTTACACCTGTTTTATACTCTGGGGGGGAATTTACTAAGAACAATGGGAACAATTCACTAAGCAGGCAGGCTGCTACATTCTCCTCTGCCTGAGATAACAGAGCTAGCCGTACGTCTACCTCTTCAGAAATATCCCAAAGCCCTGCCCCTCCACACCGAGCGTGCTGCAGTAGCAAGAGGGAGTCTCTCTCTCTCACACACACACACACCCCCACTATCCAGTCCCTTTCACCCCCACCCACCCCAGATGGTGATTTATGTCTCTACCGGCTGCTCTGGATGCCCAAACTGAGCTGTCTGCACTGCCAGGGAGTGAGCGCATGATCGGTCTTGTGGCTTCCCTTTACTTCCCCGTCAGAAATCATTCTTCTGCGGGTAAGCAAAGAAATCTGCGGGAGCCATGAATTCTGCGCACGTGCAGTGAGGAAGAATTCCCCCAGGAGTAAACCATTAAGGGACAGATTTTCAAAAAGGTATATAGAGGCCTATCTGAATCATGAGACACCTAACCTCCCAACCTAACCTACTTCAGCACTTTTGAAAATCCCCCTAGCTGGTGATCCGAGTCCTAGTTACCTTTGAAAATCTGGCCTTAAGTGCTTTCAGACAGATTTCTTGCATGAAACCTTCTTATGCTAAAATCATCACTGTCACCTTCACTTCACTGCATCTCTTGGCCAAACTAAAATACAGTGTCAGACTCTTCAGGGCCAGGGCCGGCTCCAGCTTTTTTGCCGGGGGGGGCCAATAACAACGATTGAGCTGTCGTCAAAGAGGAAGAGAGGGACTGAAGGACCCGATGCCGAATTGCCGCCGAAGACCCGGATATCCCCGCTGCTGAATTGCCGCCGAAGACCCGGACGTGCTGCCCCAATAACGGACGGAGTGCCACCCTTTCCTATTGGCTGCCCCAGGCACCTGCTTCCTTCGCTGGTGCCTGGAGCCAGCCCTGTTCAGGACTACCACCATGTCTTCTGTTTTCTCTCAAGTACTGTGCACATCCATGATGCTATATACGTAAGAGTAATACTCTTGTTTTGCAAATATGTGAACAGCTGTGCATAGAGTTTACAATAGGTCAAAAACTAGTACCTCAAGTTATGTTCCCTTCATGTTTCATGGTTGTGCAGGAATCAAAATGAATCTCTGCAGCCAAACTGAGAATGGTCATTTCCTAGAAACAGATACTAGGATACTTTAATGGTAACAGCCACATGACAATTCAAAGAAGTTTTAACAGCTGGTTCTGTTATCAGCACTTTAAATTCCCATGGTCCATGCCAATGTGTTTTTTCCTGTGAGAAGAGTGGAAAAAGTCCAGGTGAAGTACAGGAAAGCAATATGAAAGTTTCCCCAA
Source organism: Mauremys mutica (assembly GCF_020497125.1). NCBI lineage: Eukaryota > Metazoa > Chordata > Testudines > Geoemydidae > Mauremys > Mauremys mutica. The sequence continues at coordinate 164,507,473 of NC_059074.1, read as the reverse complement.
CGGGTTTCAACCTGTGATATAACCAGCACTATTGTACCAGAAAAAAAAAGATACACATACTACAGCCTTTCATTTTCAAAAGTTGTGGGACTAAAGCACGAAATACAAACATTCCAGTTCTGCAGATTTCTCAACTATTTATTCCACTAAAAGTGGAAATGTATCACGGCTCCTCCATTTCCACACAGTCCTTGATGCCTCAGAGTGCTCTCTTCAATTCTTTAAATGCTACAACCTGGGACTCTGTACAAGTTTAATATTTTCTGTACAGAAAATAAGAGCAGCTGTAACAACTGATAAAGCTCATTTGAAAACTGCATCATCTGCTATTCCTTGTACTAAAATGACAAACTTTAAAAAATATATACACATTTTCAGAAGTCAGCAGCTAATGGCAGTGCTAACAAATAACCAGTTTAAAAGCTACCACAAAGGGGCAAAAATCATATGATGGAAGGAAGAATACAGCAAAGCATTAATTGCTAATGTAGAGTTAGAGGAAAAGGAATTAATATACAAATGGGACTGATCTTGCAGTTCAAAATAAAACACTTCATGAAAATAAAATGTCTATATGCAACAACTCAAAACATACCAACATTTTACTTTATCCTCCACTAAACAAGCAACCATACCTGATCTTCTGAAGAAAGATGCCCTGAATAATTTTAAGAAATGCCTCAACTGGAATAAAAGGCAGCTTCATCCATTTTTATTCCTTTTTAGCTTTCCAATAAGTTATCATTTTAACTTGTTATACATTACCTCTTTTCCTGTGCTTTTCTGTTGCTTTAATTTCAAACGTGATTTTTTTTTAAAGAAAGGCTCTTTGTACAAGAAGTGAAAAATAACTACACTGAATACTTTTGTAGATTCTCTCCCCTTATATTCTATACTGTAGCCACTTGTGTGTGTATAAAACAATAGAATAAGGGTGTCTTTCAGAAGAGATTTCACCCACAATTCTACTCCAGCTCATAGGGCTTGAGCAAGATTGGCTAGCCTCAGATTTAAGATTTCCATCCATTTTAATTACTTTTAAAATCTCTCTCAAGAACTCTTAAGTTTCTTTTTTGGGTATCTTACCCTATACTGCTTTATATAGGCATCTCTTCTCCACTCCTAGAGCATATCTTTGTTTTCAGTTTAAATCTTGGACAGCATGTATCAGCTTTGAAAGCGGCTTGGACAATGATCATGCTCCGCTGTAAATCAGATATAAAATCAACTCAAGATTAGATTGATAATATATTCTCCACTTAACTATGCAGCATGCAAGTGCTGACATGGCACTGATATTCACCCCAGATCTAATTTCACAGATAAGCAAAATAAAAACAAAGTTGAATGCTATTCAGTCTCAGCTTTGGAAGAGAGCCAAAGCCCTCTGTGTACTTCAGGGGGCTCTACGCAGGCATCCATAAAATCCACATCACAACTCAATTTTCTTGCAATCACTTACATGTTTCACATCCACTATTAGTTATCTGAAGGAAACACCGTTTTGTGTTAAATGCAACAGCATCAGGTAATACATAGTGACACCTATAATTAAGGTTACTTTGCACTCTTCATTATAAGACCCTGATTTCAGTTGCTTATAAAAGACTTTGCAACTTTAACTATTCAGGTTGAACTTTTTCAAGCTGGGCAGCTGCCTCAAAATTAGTTTTATTTGGAAAGTTTTAGCTGAACCATTCTCTGAATAAGGCAGGGGCTCCATGGGACAAAAATATAGTATATGATCACGTAATTGAAGTCTATTATAACATATGCACACAAGGGGGCCCAAATTAAGATCGAACAGGCAATCTTAATACTGGCATTTCCAAATTTTAAGTGCTTGACTTTGCAACCTTAGCGTTCTTTTAACATAGGTTTTTGTACGCAACAGTAAGTAGAGGATAGAGAAAATGAACAATGTATCTTGAAAAGACAAAAAACTAATGTATGGGGTAGTTCTGCCAAGAGACATGCTTAAGGAATAAAGCCCAATTCTGCGGTCATTGTGAGTGCAGACCTTTCATTGGTTTACAGGATTTTTAGCACAGAGCAAGGTCTGACTCATGCATAATCACTGTGGAGAGACGACCAAAAAGCTCCTAGAACTATTATAATAATCAGGCCCCTTAAAGTATTTGTTAGCATTGAATGAGTATCCTGAAGTGATACCTCAATGAATTCAAAACATTAATAAGAGTGATAAATTCAAAACATTAATTTTTACTTTCAGTCTATGTACATTTTAAAATGTCCAGTTTTAGACTGTTCTTAACTGAGAAGTTAAGAATTTATAGGGTGCTATAAACACAGGTATGGTGAAGAGATGTTAGTATTGCCATTGAATTAAAGTTATTTTTTGGGGGAAAAAATCCTTAAATTTAGAATTTTCAGTTGGGAACACTGAGTGTTAGCTTTGTCAATTTGAAATTTGGCAAAAGTGGTTTATTCACTTTTAATCTTAAAAAACAAAAAATTAAAATGGTCAAAATAATTTCATTTTAAAAATTATAGACACATATCCATACAAGTGTTTGCTAGATACTCCATATAGGGATAAGTAAACTGCCTAGTACTGGCAATATCCTGCACTAATATTCTCAACCATTCCTAAATACCACATGCATAATATCTCTTAGAAAGAGAATTAGTGGAATAAGAGGCACAGCCCCATTTTGTCTTGCTGAACACAAAGCTCTCTGAAACAAGACGACTCTAATTAAAAAAATTGATCTGAACAGCTTTGGATTTTCCACATAAATGTGTAAGTAAACAAAAATTTTCACAATGATTATTGTGGCATAATGCGCAAAAACCAGGAATATCTCTAAAGGATTTGAGAGAGGGAGGTTCCTATTGCAATTAGGTTCAGAGTCAACCATGTAATAAATAATATGTATGGGATGAAGAGGTTTATTTTTAATCATGTGTTTTGGGGTACAAGCTACGGAGTCTATTCTCCCTTTAATGTTTTAAAGGTAATAGGAGTTGTATGCACTTACTGAGAAGTGTGTTTTTAGTACCCGCTATGAAAAACCCTACAGTAAAAATGGTTATGGTTAAGGTTATGACAAAAACCACAAGCAATTCTACACTGAGGAAGACACCCAGGACAAACCCATTTCTCCTTAAAATGGAGCACATTAATCCACTTTAAAATCTTAACATTACATTTTTTGTTGGGAGTAACAGTTTTCAACTTTTTTTGGATTTATTATAATTATGTTGTTTGTTCCAATACAACCTCCAATACCTGGAGTTGTTCCACTTTATTAGAAGTCCATTTGATTTCACTTTTAAAGCTTGATCACCTATGTCAAAAGTTAATTCTCAAATTCTTCTTATAAAAATAATTCTTCAAGGAAACACATTTATAAACAGTTTCTACTTAACTCACATTTTCTGGAGCGTTTCCTCTTCTCATTTTTATTACTAAGGACAATAATATAAAGATCTGTGTTCCTAAGAGCTAGTTAGTTCTTGCTACTTATTTCCCACCTAAAGTTATAATCCTCTGATGCAATAACCAGTTGCTCTAGATATAATTGTGATGTCAAAAACATAATTAGATAAAACTAGGAATGTAGATTACATTTCCTAAGAGGCAAAAATCCTTTCCTTCACTAAATAATTTAATAATTTAATATAAAATGATCATTAAAAATTACAACCATCTTTTTGGTGTAAGAACAAGTGTAATTATTTTGTTTTGTAGCCAACAGTATACAAGTGTTAGTCACATAGCCAATATTAGTTATAGATTGCAAACGCCTCAGAACAGGGACCTCATGTTTTTATGCCTTTAAAGTGTAACGTACATCCATAAACATTCAAAGCATATAGTTCTTTAACTGAAAGCAAATAAGAGCATACAGTCTACGTTATTTTGATACCTTCAGTACAAGTCAATAACTTTAAAACCACGGAACTGTGATTCACCCATATCTCATTAAGATTCTCATAATGAGACAAAGAGTTGACTATTAAAACCAAAATAAGTTTTAGCAGTAGCATGTATAAAGGCGTGGCTGGCAGCTCCAGAATGAGATATATTTATGACTCGTTACCTAATACCAAACAGTTTTAGCAATTCAAAAAGAAGGTGTGCTTACCAAATACTATAGCTTTGGCAAAAGGTGGAAACAATTCTGTATGCTTGTATACGTTTTTATGAATTTGCCAGAGATCTTTGTGCAGTTTCTTAAAGTCACTGTATCTTTTCCAAACGACTATCTGAAGCAGAAAGGGGGAAAAAAGCATGAATGAGTTTAATAGTTCACATTGGGGTAACTGTTGCTAAGTGTGGCTGAAAGCGAGAGCAGTTTATCATAATTGCACTACGTCATCCAAAAAGAGTTGCCAACAAACTAAAAAAAGCAAGACGCTAAACAGATTCTAATCAGTACTGTTAGTGGTTTCTTTTAACAGCTAGCTTAGCAAGTTTCTCCATAGGGGAAAAAATTAGGCAGTAAAACCTACCTATGGCGCACTGCATTGTGCGCTGATACAAGCACCTCTGGTGAGTGCATGCAGCACCACCGCAAGGAGCCAAGTATGCAAGTGCACAAGCGATAAACAAACTGCAGTGTCTTTATGCCAGCGAACTTATGCCAGCAAAAGTTAGTAGTGTAGGCACGCTCTTTGTAGTTGTCAGGTCTCAGGAGAACAAAGCAAGGAATCTAGGACTTCCTGAGGCAGAGGATTCCCTGGCCTAAATTTTCAGAAGTGACTAATAATTATGGATGCCTCAAGTTTTTGAGTGCCCAATCCAAGCTACCACAAAAGGTGTCAAATTTGATAGGGTGGCTGATGAGCACTGTTTTATATATAATCCCAGAACCACCACATAAAACTGCTCAAGAAAATGAAAAAGTCCATGATCATTAAATTATAGGAATGTTGGCACTGGGATAGTATACTAAAGGATTGCAGGAAAAAAAAAAAGCACAAGATCCAGTTTCACTCTAACAAAATATTGTTTTTCACTGATGCAAGTGATCTCACACTAGCCAAGAGGAGAGAATTAATACATCTAAAACACCTTGCAAAGCAAAGGATTCAAGGTTACCCTGTCATCCCCTGACAAGCTCAGGGAAATGACGCCTCTCGAGGATGCTACCTCAGCAAAGCTAACAAGGTTCCCATTCGGATATATGCTGGAGAGGAATCTGATTTGGAGAGTGGATACAAACTGCAATCTGAGGACTAGAGAAGTGCAGTAAAGGGTATTTGGTGAGAGTGTGAATACATTGTTAGTTGTTATAGTTAGGCTTGGAAGGATCAGATTTTTAAAGGTAAATGTCAGTAAACAATTATACCATACACACATAAACCGATGAAAAAATATTTCCACCAATAATAATCAAAATTTACAGATAGGCAAAGTAAGAAAAATGCTGCTTGAAAATGTAGAGTCAAAATCCAGTGAGCTAGACTAAAAAATGTATAGCAAAAACAGGTATGATTTGATTTAAGGATATTCACTTTGTATATTTTGACATGTGATGTTGACCACTTGTGTTTTAATCGTTTATAAAGCTTTAATTTTGAGTCTCTATGTCTATTGTCATTAAATAATTGTCAACACTCCCCATAATTTCTGCAAATGTAAAAATAGAAAAAATGCTTAAGCACTGATAATATATATATATTATATATTTATATAAAAAAATCTAATTCTGCGAAGCCTAAATAGTTCTGATAGGATAGACTGTTTGCAATGGTTAAAATAATTTGAGCACTACTAACTGTTTTTCACTCCTTCTGTCCACAATAAACATTGGTTTCTCCACCTGAGCCGGACACACACACACACAGTTACCATTACCTCTTTAGTCCTTCTGCACACCCGATTATCTCCCCTCCCTCTCCCCACAGTAGTAGATGGAGGTGCTTGATGTAGGAGTTGGTTGTGCTGGGAGAAGGTAAAGGATTACATCCAGAAGGGCTGTTAAAAGGAGAGATGGAAGGCTGCAAGGTGAGGGAAGCAGACTGAAGGCTGCGGAGGATGGCCCATGAACAGCAGTAGTTGTAGCAATGTTAATGTTATGAGTGGAGGAAATATGTATTGTAAAGTGGCTCAACTTTTCTGGGTTTGCGTCAGGGGTGCTTCATGCCTAACTGCTTCACAACAAAGTAGGTGCATTTATTTTCTAGGGTTTTAAAAATGATTAATGGTGATAAGTATAGACCCTATTAGAGGGAGACGATAGAAGAGCAGCTGCCTATAGTCCTTCAATGACTGTACATAAATCTCTCTCTGTTGTGGGATAAAAATCTGATAGAAAAGCTCCTGACGGAGGTTGGGTGCATACCTGGCCGCTAGACAGGCTTGTGTGCACTGTGCTTAAATTTTCAGTTATAACATCAATAATAGCTAAAAGTGATCCCAACTCTAGCATCTGAAAACTAAGATCTACTCAGGAGCCACCCATTCACTAAATTTTGTATAGACTATTTTTAAGATAGTCAACAATAAAAGTAGGACTCCCGAAGAAAAAATTTCAGCCAGAGCTCATATTCAGGAAGACGTCCTATTAAAAACATATGAGAGAAACCAAGCAAAAAACTACACACAAAATCCAGAGCGTACATAAGAACTTACACTGTATGAAGTTCCACAACAACTCGCTTTTAGAGAAAAAGCAGGATTTTAAACTAGGGGTGTCAATTAATCACAGTTAACTCATGTGATTAACTCAAAAAAAATTAATCACGATTAATTGCAGTTTTAATCACACTGTTAAACAATAGAATACCAATTGAAATGTATTAAATATTTTGGATGTTTTTCTACATTTCAAATATATTGTTTTCAATTACAACACAGAATAAAAAGTGTACAGTGCTCACTTTATATTATTTTTGATTATTTTTACAGTGCAAATATTTGTAAACAAAATAGTATTTTTCAATACACCTCATACAAGTACTATAGTGCAATCTCTTTATCGTGAAAGTGCAACTTACAAATTTTTTTGGTTAGATAACTGCACTCAAAAAGAAAACATTGTAAAACTTTAGAGCCTCAGTACCACTTCTTGTTCAGCCAATTGCTAAGACAAACAAGTTTGTTTACATTTACGGGAGATAATGTTGCCAACTTCTTATTTACAATGTCACCTGAAAGTGAGAAAAGGCGTTCACATGGAACTTTTGTAGCCAGCACTGCAAGGTATTTACGTGACAGATATGCTAAACATTCATATGGTCCTTCATGCTTCGGCCACCATTCCGGAGGACATGCTTCCATGCTGATGATGCTCGTTAAAAAAAATAATGCTTAATTAAATTTGTGACTGATCTCCTTGGGGGGGAGAATTGTATGTCTCTGGCTCTGTTTTACCCACATTCTGCCATATATTTCATGTTATAGTAGTCTCGGATGATGACTCAGCACATGTTGTTCGTTTTAAGAACACTTTTGCAGCAGATTTGATGAAAGGCAAAGAAGATACCAATGTGAGATTTCTAAAGATAGGTACAGCACTCAACCCAAGGTTTAAGAATCTGAAGTGCCATCCAAAATCAGAGGGACGAGGTGTGGTTCTTAATCTCCCCCCAGCTCATCACTGACGGCGAAGTTGTAATATGCTACCTTAGCTATTCGGTTTTGAATTATTAAGACAAAAGACAGATGGACACAAAAAAGGTTTGCTTCATTTCTTTGACAAAACACACAGGAATGACTAAATTAAGTAAAAAAGATACTTCAAAAATTAGTACTGAGAACATGAAATAAAACTTTCACAAATGTAAATGTGTTACCTCCTGGACTTCCTCTGGATTTCTTCTTGAAACAATCTGAAAAACAAAACAAAAACCTGATCAGTGTCTGAATTTCTGTTTGCAGAGTTAAAAGAGGAACATACTATGATCTGTTGCTGATAAAAAGAAACCACACAGAAGGTGTATATCTTTTTCAATTTGCATTCAGCAGTTTTAAGTTAGTTTAGTGAAGTTCAACCTATGAAAATACAAAATAGAACAAGAGACAAAGTATTTAGTAACAAAGCTAATTGCCATGTTAGAAACTAGCAAATATATTACAAAATAGATAAACTTATGCCCTCTTCTAGGGGCTACATCCCCAAGCAAGTTTCTTATTAGGGACCACTTAGAACTGGGGCACATATAGACCATCTTCCCATCATTCTTCCAATTCTTTCCTGAAGGAATCGTTCTTAGAAATACAAGAGGAAAGTAACATTAATGTAATAGGTATGGCTTAGTTACAGCTACCCATTTTGAATCCAGATTACACACAACCTCAGCCTGGGTGGGTTTTGTATTTTTTAGGACAAAATCTCCCCATGCTACCCACAGCCCCCACTGCTCAGTTCTCTACAGATCACTTTTCATTTTGATTTTGTCCTCATGTGTATTTGCTACCTATTACATGTTGGTGTTTTCTGCACATTTGATCACACTGACTTTGCCCCAAAGAAATACCGGATAAAGACAGACAGGTATGGCAGCACAAGGCAAAGATGGCTTTGGTGTTTTTAAAGAAGAAATATATATTATATTGGTCAAGAGAGCCTCTAGCATGCCTGAGTTCTGCATTGGATTTACAAATAGCAATAAAGCCCATTGCTCAGACTGAAGGCTTGTCTGCACACATGCAAACCAAACTAAGTCAGCTTTAATTCACGCCGTAAATCAGTGTATGGACAATTTCATTCGAAATAAGACTGTCCATACACTGACATGCACTAAGATACTTAAAGGTGGGAATTAAAGCAGGCTTAATTTGGTTTGCTTGTGTGTAAGACAAGCCCTGAACTGCAGTGTTGTTTCGGTCTCAGAGGTAAAGTACACTACCCAGGAGTGCTCCAGACCATAGGCCACCTGAAAACGGCTCCTCTAAGCTACATGGAGGGTCCACAGTGCTGTAGCCAGACTGTTCTCATCTCCCAGCCCGCCACCCAGTTTTATTAGATTTACTCTTCTAAATTTTCCTTATGGTTTTCAAGAATCTCTGTGACTTGTTCCTCCATTTTTCCCTAACTTCAGCTTACTGCCCAACCCAGGGGCGGCTCTAGCTTTTTTGCTGCCCCAAGCACGGCAGTCAGGCAGCCTTCGGTGGCTTGCCTGCGGGAGATCCCCAGTCCTGCGGATTCAGCGTACCCCTGACTGCCGCCCTCGCAGGGACTGGCAGGCCGCCCCCCATGGCTTGCCGCCCCAGGCACACGCTTGGTGCGCTGGTGCCTGGAGCCGCCGCTGGCCCAACCTCACTATAGTGTTCCCATTCATCCTCCTCGTGGTTTCTGGAGGGTCTAGACTGAGGAGAAAAGGGTTATTTTTCCATTATTCTACCGCATCAACCTGAAACTCACTTCGTTCAAATTGCACCTTAAAACTCTCCTGTGCCAGTTTTGCCTACAATTGACAAAACCTTATTTACTTTTTCCCTTGCTGTGATTAGTCTGAAGGCCTACTTGCCTCTTTACCACAGTTATGTTTCAGCTCTTCTTTTTCACTCTACTTTCATCTTTGTTTCTGTCTATAGCAAAGTCACATCCTTTACACATCACAAAAGGAGCAGTAAATGGCATAAACTTTTTTATTTTGCAGTTCACCTTTCAGTAAAGCCCTGCAAAAGTTTTGAGGTTACAGTAGGTAAGTTACTCAAATGGGTAAAGGGAGACCTAGAACAATGAGTGCCATGAGGGGAGGGATAGCACAGTGGTTTGAGCATTGGCCTGCTAAACCCAGGGTTGTGAGTTCAATCCTTGTTGAAGGGACCACTTAGGGATTGGGAGCAAAATCAGTACTGAGTTCTCCTAATGAAGGCAGGGGGCTGGACTCAATGAGCTTTCAAAGGTCCCTTCCAGCTCTATGAGATAGGTATATCTCAAATTATTATTATACAACAAGCTAGTGAGAGTCAGGAATAGGATCCAGATGTTTCAGTCCCTTCTTCTGCAGATTACACTGTCTTCCATATCTATCACTCAGTTCCATCTGCTAGTCATTGTATAGTACACCTCTACCCCAATATAACGCTGTCCTCAGGAGCCAAAAAAAATCTTACTGTGTTATAGGTGAAACCATGTTATATCGAACTTGCTTTGATCTGCCAGAGTGTGCCCCACCCAGAGCACTGCTTTACCGCGTTATATCAGGTTGCGTTATATCGGGGTAGAGGTGTAATTATTTATTTATATGCTGAACTAATTTGTTCTCCATAGCCTTTTCATGAAAGTCAACACAGGCCAGAAACCTCTACAGAGTTCTTTCACTTTAATCAATCCTATCATCAATTCAGATAGTTGGCATGTGAGAACATGGGTTAACAACCCCATAAATCTCAAGCTCTGGGAAGATAAAAAAATTGCACAGAAAAATCTTAGAGTGGAATAAGGCAATCAGCATTGTTTGTAAACCCTTAATGGAAACAGCTTTCCTCCACAAAAATTAATAGGATATCAAAAGATGGCAAACATGCATATACAAACTGATCAATGTATAACTGATACTGTACGTTCTGGAAACAACAATCATAAAACAGGACCACAGGGATCTCCCTTTGTTACATAACAAGATGGTCAGAGTACCCAATGTTTTTGTCTGCTAGGCAGACATTCAGCATTAATAAATAGCAAATATTTTTTAATAATAAACTAATTTTTTTAAATCTCTTGTAATACTACATTGGATACTATCCTTTTGTGATGCCTTTTTTTAAAATCCTTTCTTATCTTTTCTTGGACTGTTGGAAATGAACACAGGAACTGTAATGCTTCTCTAACTTTGCAGATGCATGTAATGTCTTTCACAGTACAAAAGTTTAAATATATTATGTAGAATTCACATCTTACATACAGTTTCCACATTGTGCCAGCCTTGCTAAAAAATAAAAGGAATTTTTTCAGGCCTTCCACACTGTTAAACTAGCTTTCTTTTAAAATCATCTCCTAAGGACAGACCTTAAGAAAAAAGTTTCCCAAAGATGGCCCAGCTTAGCATTCAGAAAAGTCTCCAATGAGACCTGTGCATTTGGTTTAGACGTTCAGGGCACTTTCAACATGCAACTCTCCTACTCATGAATATTAAAGTGATATTTTATATTTGACAGTAAATTTCTCTTAACCCATTAAACCAGTTTTACAGATGATTCACAAATACGGAATCAAAAGAAATTGGAGATCTTTAGTAGAATGTGCTGAATACCCGAAATAGCTAGCATAAGAGGGGTATTCAGTACACTGGGCAGGTCAACCTTACTTTTTTCCAGGCAGTCCCCCAAAGCTGCAGATCACCAGTTCACGGTATGAGTGACACAGCCCCAGCAAGCACTGTGGTAGTGATGTCATATCAACCATGGAGCCAGCCAACTGCAGGGATGGGAGGGAGAAAACAAAAAGTGGTGGGGTCAGACAACTGCCTTAAACAAAATATTGTTACATAGTTTTGAACAGCTTCTTTTAATATTCTCCACTGTCAAGTTTTTACCCCCAGCCCAGTTATTATTACAGGTCCGATTAGAGTATAAGCCCTTTAGAGGCAAGAGCTGTGAACATTTCTGTGTTTGTGAAATCCCAAGCACAATGTTTGGGCACAATGAATAATATTTTATCACCTCTGGGCTATAAGGTATTAAAATACTTTGAAGAACTAATATTCTGGGTTTTTAAATAAGAAAAATCTGAATTACTCTGTCCATCAGCAAATTGTGTGACCCTGCCACGTGTCACTTGGAGCAGAAGCTGAGAACCTGCAACTTCAGGGACCTGATAAAATGTTGACATTCCCCATGACTTAAATACAACTTTCTTTCCGATTTGGAGAATTCAGCACATGTACTACAGCTGTGTGATACTGTATTTCAAATTAATATAAACAACGCAGAATACAAAAATCAGTGAAGAATTAGAATTAAGATAAATACAAGACTGGGTTCTATTGTCCTAGATAAAGGGGCATTGCTTTCAGTTCCACTGATGAAATTAAACCACTATATTGACCTCTTGGACTAAGCCTGTGAACGGAGTTCATCAGGATGAGATGTGGAAAAACTAAATGCCTTATCTTCCATGCCTCTGTCCCATGACAAGCTTCTTTAGCACTGAACCTACGGGGGAAAGTGTTTTTCTCACTAACTCAATAAAAAAACACCATGTTTTTATTTCACTTTAATTAGTGTTTAAACATCTTACATTATCCTATGATGGAATAAGGAATAATATTTTGTTCTAGATATGATAAAAGTTGTCTATGATCTTACAGTTAATGCAGAAAACAGACATGGAGACAAACAGCCTGAGAGCTATGTTTATTTATATATATCTACATTCTACACAGATAACTTTTTAGATTCTCCTCTTTATATAAAGAGACTGTATGTGCAAATATGGACAGCTTGCACAGGCAGAAAATTTACAGCAACGGTGATTGTGAAAGGACACGTCACTTCAATAAAACTTCTATAACACTTCCTATCTGAGGATCTCAAAATGAATGAACTGAACTCACAAGACCCTCCCACCCACTGCTATGCAGCATTATTTCCATTTGTGAAAAAAGAGGGTGGAGGTACATAGAAGGTAAGAGGCTTGCCCAAGGGGACCCAAGAAGCCTTTGGCAAAACTAGGAACAGAAACCAGGTCTCCTAATTTCCAGTTTTTTGCTTCCAACGAAAGACCATCCTCCCCTTCTACTAGGGCGATTCTGCTGCCTCACTCAGATTGAGTAATACCTTGCTCTGTAATTAGTTCCACTGATATTCCTCAGTGACTAAACAGTCACTGGGCCACAGGGAGAGAGAAAATTACTATGTAGTCCAGTGTTTAGGACACTAACCCAGGAGATGGAAGACGTAGGGTCCAGTCCCCCTGCTTCAGTTGCTCTTCATTATTATTCCACAGTGGATTAGCTTCAACAGGAAAGATTGAAGGTACCCAACATCAGAATATGCCATAGCTAACTGGTTAGAACAGTGTTCTGAGAAGTAGGAGACCTACGTCCAAATCCTGTCTCCCTCTTGGTCAGACAGGCCAGAATTGAGCCTGTCTTCCCCATCACAGGTGAGTGCTTGAACTGGGCACTGTCTCCTCTGGCCATGTTATGTACAGCAAGACAGGAGTCTAACTCATTCAGACAAGAAATGTCTTATTGCATAAGCTATCTGACTCCCAGAGAGGGGTTCCCATTCATGGAGCACTATGCAGAGAGAGGCACCTCGCTGTAGCCTGGACTTAGGTGCCTATCTCTGGGAGGGAACAGGGCTTAGGACAGGGGTCTCAAACTCAAATGACCCCGAGGGCCGCATGAGGACTAGTGCATTGGCCCGAGGGCCGCATCACTGACACGCCCCCTTGCTGCCCCTGGCCCCACCCCCAATCCACCCCTTCCATGAGGCCCCGCCCCTGCCCTGTCTCTTCTCCACCTCCTCCCCTAAGCGCGCGCAGTTTTAATAAATATATACACTCAGTAATGCACCTCACTCAAAGGACAAAACACGCACTTAGATTTACTGCCTAAGGCTCTGGGAGGGAGTTTGGGTGGGGGAGGGGGTCTGGATGCAGGCTCTGTGCTCGATGCAGGCTCCAGGCTGCGGCAGGGGGTGGGGGTGCAGGCTTTGGGACGGAGTTTGGGGATAGGAGGGAGTGCAGGGTGAGGGCTGTGGGGCTGAGGGCGAGGGGTACATGATGCAGGAGGGGGCTCAGGGCTAGGGAAGAGGGTTGGGCTGTGGGGTGAGGGCTGTGGATGAGGGGTTAATGATGCGAGGGGGCTCAGGGCTAGGGAAGAGGGTTGGGCTGTGGGGTGAGGGCTGTGGATGAGGGGTTCATGATGTGAGGGGGCTCAGGGCTAGGGCAGAGGTTTGGAGTGTGGGGTGAGGGCTGTGGATGAGGGGTTCATAATGTGGGGGCGCTCAGGGCTGGGGCAGAGGATTAGGGTGCGGGGGGATGAGGGGTTCATGATGTGGGGGTGCTCAGGGCTGGGGCTGAGGATTAGGGTGCGAGGGGAATGAGGGCTCTGGCTGGGGCTGAGGGTTTGGGGTTGGAGAGGCTCAGGGTAAGGGAAGCCTGCCTTGCCAGTACTGGCGGAGGGCAGGCACTAGGACCCTGCACCCTAATCCTCAGCCCCAGCCAGAGCCCTCATCCCCCCACACCCTAATCCTCTGCCCCAGCCCTGAGCGCCCCCACATCATGAACCCCTCATCCCCCCGCACCCTAATCCTCTGCCCCAGCCCTGAGCGCTTCCCTTCCCCCCCCCCCGCCCGGCCCCGGCGGGTCCCGCTTCCCTTCCCCCGCCCCGGCCCGGCCCCGGCGGGTCCCGCTTCCCCCCCCCCTTACCCGAGCGCGTCTCCGGCGGTCCCGCTCAGAGCCGCGTGGTGAGGGGGCGGGGCTGGGAGCTCCACACCGAGCGCAGCGCTCAGCCCAGAGCTCCCAGCCCCGCCCCCTCCCCACGCGGCTCGGATCGGGGCGGGGCTCAGGCGCTCGGACGGAGACTCGGCGCTCTATGCGCCGAGGCTCTCCGCTTTTCTCTTGGGGGCCCCTGCGGAGCTCCCCTGGGGAGCTCCGCGGGCCGCAGGGAAGAGCTCCGCGGGCCGCATGCGGCCCGCGGGCCGCATGTTTGAGACCCCTGGCTTAGGATATGCCCCTCTCATTGCTGCCATTGGCTAGCTCAGGCAGCTCACCGCCTAGTGCGCTGGCTTTCTGGATCCTGTTCTAAGACACCTTCCCCCCGTCCCCCCTCCCCCGCAGTGTATAGGAGCCTAGATGCCTAACTGAGGTTTTGCAGATCATAGTGTTGTTCCTGTGATTTTCTAGGCACCTAAAAGTTAGGTGCCATGCCACTCACGTTGCAACACCTAAGACCCTTTGTGGATCCCACTCTTACTCCCTATCTGTCCATTCCAGTGCTTCTTGCATCTTCCTCAGAACTGTGATTCTGGCCTCTGTCAGGTACAGGATCCTGTGTTAGATGGACTTCTGGACTGGTCCACTACTGCAGTTTTAAGGCAGCTAACAACTTCTAGCGCAGCGTTAACAGTTCCATCAGACAGAACAACTATTTTCTGTCACTAAGCAGCATTACATTACCAGACTTAAGATGCTATCAAAACACCTATGTAAGTCAGAAACTCAACAATAGACACCAACACTGTCTCATAGCTTCTGACAGATGATGTACAATTACACAAATCACAACACACAAAATCAATAATTACTGCATATACACTAGAGTCCAAACATTCAGGTTACCAGTCTGTCAGGTTAGGGCAAGTCTAAAGTACACTTATGAAGGTATTTAATGCTTTTTGCAACACCAGCATATTTGGCCTTGTGCAGTGCTTAATTTGTGCCAGGGCTTAGCACCTCTGAGCTAGGCAGTTCATAGCCCCGGCATCTCTGGGCTTTGCAGTTCGGTTATTAGAGTAAAAAAATTGCTTGAGTCCCAGCACCTCTTTCATTATAAATTAAGCACTGGTCTTGTGTAGCGTACACTTCGGAGACATTTATCCAAACAGAGCCTTCCCTCTAGCTTTACTTTTTAAAATAATTACAGGATAGATAAATTCAAACTAAATTAATCAGCTTCAAGTGCCACTGAGGAAATGTTAAGCAGACCTGCAGTCTCTCATTCATTTGGAAGAGGCCGGGGCTGTCATATGAAGACTCGTTTTGAAGACATCTGCTGAAGTCTGACACTCACTGGACCAAGCTTTTTTTGTTTGTTTGTTTTAAATAAAATAAAAACCACCTTCATTCAAAGTACCAGAGCTTGACGCACAGCAGGCTTGGGTATCTAGTGGCCTAGTAAAACCAGAAGAGCATGAGGCAATGTTCTTTAGGCTGGATAGGGCATTCTCTAGTTTCAGGGTTTTAAACTGTTGGGATAATCTGCATGGGTGGAATATTACTGAAGTGGACTCAAATCCTTGAGTTAATACTTATGAAAAAATTAAGATGAGTATACAGCAAAGTGGAGGCAATACAGGCTGAGTTACAGCAAGTATCAAATTTTAAATGTCTCACTGACATATCAAAATCATCTTCTCCCAATCCCCTGACAGACAAAGACACTGTAAAGCAAACTTCCTTATGAAGAGGATTCATTCATTCATTCCTCCCATCTCCTGTCCTCACCCATCCATCCCTGTTACATGAGACTTGCAGCAGATCAGAATGAAGCTGGACTGGTGTGCTGGGGATGCTAAGAACCTGTCCCACATCTGGACAGGTAGATGGGTGAAGTGAAGGGAAGATGTTCTCTTTCTCATCCTCCTCTCATTTGGGAACAGATAGGAGGCAGGAGGTAGTAAGGTGGGTATGCTCTTTGATGAGCCCCCCCCATAGATGCAAGTCTAGGATAAGGAATAGGGATGATCTCTGCTCTAGCCACCCACACCTTTCCTTGCACAAGGGCAGCTCTGAGAAGCTTCATCTGGGTCCTCCATTGGGAGAAGCTCTGTGATGGGGTGGATGCTTTCTGCCCGGGGCTACATTCACAGAAGCAGGTCTGGGATTGGGGGAAGAGGGAACTGCTCCCCCCCTTCACAAGGGCAAGTCCAGGATTGGCGGGGAGGGGAGAGGGATTCTCTCTGTTCCCCCCTCCCCATTCACAGGGGCAGATGGGGGGAGGCAGAGACGGCTGCTCTCTGCCCCCCCCCATTAACAGGGGCAGGTCAGGGATTGGGGGGAGGGATGCTCCCTGCCCCCCCCTCATTCACAGGGGGAGGTCGGGGATTGGGTGGGGAGAGGGATGCTCCCTGCCCCCCCCATTCACAGGGGCAGCTCGAGGATGGGGTGGGGGGAGGGATGCTCTCTGTTCCCCCCCATTCACAGGGGGAGGTCAGGGATTGGGTGGGGAGAGGGATGCTCCCTGCCCCCCCCCCATTCACAGGGGCAGCTCGAGGATGGGGTGGGGGGAGGGATGCTCTCTGTTCCCCCCCATTCACAGGGGGAGGTCAGGGATTGGGTGGGGAGAGGGATGCTCCCTGCCCCCCCCATTCACAGGGGCAGCTCGAGGATGTGGGGTGGGGGGAGGGATGCTCCCTGCCCCCCCCCCATTCTCAGGGGCCGCTCGAGGATGTGGGGTGGGGGGAGGGATGCGCCCTGCCCCCCCCCCCCATTCTCAGGGGCAGCTCGAGGATGTGGGGTGGGGGGAGGGATGCTCCCTGCCCCCCCCCATTCACAGGGGCAGCTCGAGGATGTGGGGTGGGGGGAGGGATGCTCCCTGCCCCCCCCCATTCACAGGGGCAGCTCGAGGATGTGGGGTGGGGGGAGGGATGCTCCCTGCCCCCCCCCCCCATTCACAGGGGCAGCTCGAGGATGTGGGGTGGGGGGAGGGATGCTCTCGACCCTTTGGGAGCGATCCGCTAAGGCCGGAGCTGTCCAGGTCCCTGCCGCCGCGGACTCACCCGTGCGGTGACCTTATACACGGTGTATCCCCGGGGGTGGCGCTGGGGCTCGGTGACCGTGTAGAACCGGGCCAGCTCCCCCGCTAGCTCTCGGGGGCCGCTCATGCTGGCCCCGCCGCCGCGCCGCGCCGAGCCGCTGCGATCCACTCCCGGGTCAGGCCTCAGCTGGAGGCGGAAGCAGCTCCGAGAAACTCCCCTCCCCGCCCGGCTTCTCCCTGGGGAGGCTGCCGGAGGCCAGGCGCGCCCCACCCCCGCCGAACCCCAATCCGGAGCCGCACCCGGCGTGCACACAGCCGGGGAGGCTGGGTTGCAAGGCAGGATCTGACAGTAGCGGTGACCTGCGGGGACAGAGCGTTTTGCTCCATTTCAGCGAGCCGCCCGCACCGCCCCTAGCATTGCTGTGAAGTCCCGAGCCAGCGGCCTTGAACCCACCGGCTCGGACAGCGGCAGCAGCCCCGCTCCTCGGACAGCTTTCAAAACCACAAAGGTGGCTTCGCCCTGGGCAGCAGCTGCTGCGGTGCCGAGCCCGCGGCCCAGCCCGGCCCGCTATGAGCGTGAGGCGCGTTCCCAGGGCCCGTGCAACATGGAACAGCTGCGGCGCTGGAGCGTGTAGCTACTTGGTCGGGGAACAGTGGTGTTCGTACTTCGTTTCGTTAGCATCTTGCAGCTAAAGCACGTTACAAGTATCGGCTCGTTAAACGTCCTGGAGGGCGGCTGTGAGATAAGCACTTTAGCGAGACAGTTTTTTCTACCATGGGAAAACCAGTGGCATTTTAGGGTTTGTAGTCATTAGAGTTCTGTTTATCTTTAGTTAATTGGCAGTTAAACCGCGCTTTAAAAACAAATATAGCGCAGGCATGGTGTAAATGTTTACTTACCTTTAATTAGAATGTTTCTAAACACCTTGCAAGTAGATTGTGTCTGGACTTTGTAATGGGGAGGATAGCTCAGTAGTTTGAGCTCGGGCCTGCTTAAACTTAGGGTTGTGAGTTCAATTCTTGAGGGGGCCATTTAGGGAACTGGGGTAAAAATCTGTCTGGCGCTTGGTCCTACTTTGAGCAAGGGCTTAGATTAAATGACTTCCTGAGGCCCCTATTCTATGGGGGAGGGATAGCTCAGTGGTTTGAGCATTGGCCTGCTAAACCAAGGGCTGAGAGCTCAATCCTTGAGGGGGCCATTTAGGGGTCTGGTGATTGGTCCTGCTTCAAGCAAGGGGTTGGACTAGATGACCTTCCAACCCTGATATTCTATGAATGTTGTCATTTTTAAGTGAGTCTTACTACACAAACCCATTTTCCTAACCTGGGTACAATTCTGATATAAACAAAGTCCTGGGGCTTGTTTAGACATGACTGTCTTTGACTATGGTAGGTGTTAAGTGAGGTTTAAAAACATGTTAAAAATACACACACCTACATCCCACGTTACCAGCATTCATGCATTAGCCTCTACAGTGCACCATGTTTTGCTCTTATTGTGGACAAGGTGCGTATCATGTTTAAGAAAATATTAGCTGGCCATAGTTAACTTTGGGGGTTAAACATACATACTTGGAACATTTTGTCCCCACTGGGGACAAAAGGGAGTACAGACAGAAGTAACCTTTGAACTGCAGGCAGAGGCGGGTGACTGGTGTCTTTAGCTTGGAGTATACTACTGGTGCAAATAGTACAAAGGCAAGTGCTACAAATTTGGATGTATTATACAGATTGACTTGGAATATATTATAAAATCTTTTTTCTCTGCAAGGATTTGAGGAATAGATTCCAGATTTAAATGCCTGTTTTCCTTTGCATATAGTAAAAAGTCTTCCCTAGAAGACTGGTCACAGACTTGAAATCCATGTTGCATTAGTTTCTCAGATTTCCATATATTCTTGTAACCTTTTAAAGAAAGCTAGCAAAACAAATACTTTTGCATAGGTTTTTGGAGGGAATACAATTTTGTACTGAGGTAAGCAAGCAAAGGTTAAGTGTTAACTGAAATCTTCAGGATTTGCTGATAGTCATTGGTACTGTACCAATAGGTTGCCTGGTTTTCGTCAGAAACAAAATATGCAGCATGGTGTCCAATATATGCAAGTACCTAGATTTAAAATGTATTAGAAGAGACTATCTTCATATAAGGAAAATCTTCACAAAGCAATCCATACCACTGACATTCTCTTTCACAGAATCATAAAACTGTAGGAAGGGAAGGAACCAAAGAGGTCATCTAGTCTAGCTCCCTACACTAAGCAGGACTAAGCCCTGGTCTACACTACGAGTTTAGGTCGAATTTAGCAGCATTAGATCGATTTAACTCTGCACCCATCCACACAACAGAGCCCTTTTTGTCAACTTAAAGGGACTTTTTTAAAATTGATTTCTGTACTCCTCCCCCACAAGGGGATTAGTGCTGAAATCAACCCTGCTGGGTTGAATTTGGAGTAGCATGGATGTAATCAATGGTATTGGCCTCCAGGAGCTATCCCAGAGTACTCCATTGTGACCACTCTGGACAGTACTCTCAACTCAGATGCACTGGCCAGATAGACAGGAAAAGCCCTGTGAACTTTTGAATTTCATTTCCTGTTTGGCCAGTGTGGCAAGCTGATCAGCACAGGTGACCATAGAGTCCCAGAATTGCAAAAGAACTCCAGCATGGACCGAACAGGAGATACTGCATCTGATCGCTGTATGGGGAGACGAATCCGTGCTATCTGAACTCAGTTCCAAAAGACGAAATGCCGGAATATTTGAAAAAAAAAAATCTCCAAGGGCATGAAGGACAGAGGTTATAACAGGGATCTGCAGCAGTGCCATGTGAAAATTAAGGAGCTTAGGCAAGCCTACCAAAAGAACCAGAGAGGCAAATGGCCACTCCGGGTCAGAGCCCCAGACATGCCACTTTTATGAGGAGCTGCATGCCGTTCTAGGGGGTGCCCCTAGAACAACCCCACCCCTGTGCTTCGCTCCTCCCCCACCCCTCCAAGGCTACCCTGGCAGTTATCCCTCCATTTGTGTGACAAATTAATAAAGAATGCATGAATTTGAAACAATGATTTTATTGGCTCTGCAAGCAGAGATCAAAGGTGGGTGGGAGGGTGGTTGGCTTACAGGGAAGTAGAGTGAACCAAGAGGTCGGGTTTTCATCAAGGAGAAACAAACAGAACTTGCACACCGTAGCCTGGCCAGTCATGAAACTGGTTTTCAAAGCTTCTCTGATGCGCAGTGTGCCCTGCTGTGCTCTTCTAACCACCCCAGTGTCTGGCTGCACGTAATCAGCGGCCTGGCGATTTGCTTCAACCTCCCACCCCGCCATAAACGCCTCCCCCTTACTCTCACACAGCAAGTAGTGAAACCAATATTCCCATAGTTATTACTGAGGTCTAACCGAGTAAGTAAACTGCGCCAGTGAGCTTTTAAACGTCCAAAGGCACATTCTACCACCATTCTGCACTTGCTCAGCCTATAGTTGAACAGCTCCTTACTGCTGTCCAGGCTTCATGAGTCATGGGAGCAAGCGGTAGGCTGGGGTAGGTGTGACCGCACGGTGCTGCCGACTGGGAGAGCAGCCCGAGGCAGAAGCTTCTAGCTGGCATGATATTCCAGGCAGGACTGAGTCTCCATTAGATGAAACTTGAAGAGAATGACCTGGCGTCACTCATTTTTGTCCAGGCTCCCCCGACTGACCTCACCAAGGCTGGCCAGGAGCACCCATGTCTGCCCAGACACTCCCGACCAACCTAACCGAGGTTGGCCAGGAGCACCCACGGGACGACAACAGTTAGCAGTCCTATTGCACCATCGGCAAGGCAAGGGGATGCTGCTGTATTGCGACTAGGGTGACCAGATGAGAGGAAGAAAATATTGGGACAGACTGGGGGGGCCGCCAGTGGAGAAAAAAACGGAGTGCGAAATATCGGCACAAATTGCCGGGACAGTCCTGATTTTATCGGGATGTCTGGTCACCCTAACCGTGTCTGCCAGCAGCACCCAGGAGACATACGGTGACAGTGAGCTGAGCGGGCTCCATGCTTGCCATGGTATGTCATCTGCACGGGTAACCCAGGAAAAAAGATGAGAAACTCTTTTTTGCCATTGCTTTCACAAAGGGAGGGAGGGAAGGAGGAGGGCCTAACAACATGTACCCAGAACCACTGACAACAATGTTTTTGACCCATCAGGCATTGGAAGCTCAACCCAGAATTCCAATGGATAGCGGAGACTGTGGGATAGCTACCACAATGCAACGCTCCAAAAGTCGACACTAGCCTTGGTACTGTGGATGCACACCGCCGACTTAATGCGCTTAGTGGGGACACACGCACACACACACACACTCGACTGTATCAAATAGATTTCTTAAAAAAAGAAATAGACTTCTATTAAATCAACCTAATTTTGTAGTGTAGAAATACCCTGAGTGTACCTCCTACCTAGACTATCCCTGACAGGTGTTTGTCTAAAAATTTGTTCTTAAAAACCCGCATTGATGTGGATTCTACAACCTCCCTTGGAAGGCTATTCTGGTGCTTAACTATCCTTATAGTTAAATATTCAGAAAAAATGTCTAATCTAAAACTCCCTTGTTGCAGATTAAGCCAATTCCTTCTTGTCCTACCATCAGTGGACGTGGTTTACTTTGTTTATTCTATATTACAAAAATACACCACATTTTTTAAGAGTGCAATTAACAAGAGCCTACCTGCTGTTCAATCATGTTGCTTTTATATTGCATCCCTTCTCCTCCTACCATCCTCAGCATGTGCTTTGTTTAGAAATCTCTGAGGCATGTATTCATGCATGTTTGTAAAGCACCAAGCTAACATGTGGCAAGATACAGTACAATTATACAAATGAGGTACACTATTTGAGTCTAAATAAGCTTAGTTCATTTAATACTTTAGATGAACAGTAATAATCTGTTCTTTTTATAATTAAAAGCATGCAGTAGCAGATTGATTCTATTTTTAACCAGTCTCTTATTAGCAGGTTATGCAGAAGATCTATATGAGACCAGAGACTTCCATAAACAAAAAAATACCAAGTGAGGTTCCTTTTTAAAAGAGAAGAGGCTTTCTTCTGAAGCTAACAGGCAAGCCTTTTCTTCAAGGAAAATGGCATGGCATCTTGAATCTTGCAATCTTCTCAATCATCTGACAGTTTAAATATTTAATGAAAGTCTGTACTACAATATTTAAGTTATTTTTCCATGACTATATCAGTCAGATTTGTTTCTGAATTTTTAAGTGTAGTTCTGCTTATTGTCAAATGCTTATCACATTCACATGTGATTTGCTGTTTGAGCATTGGGATAAGACACTATCATAATATCTATTACTTTAGATTTGATCATTTCTTTTCCCTCCTTTCCCATTTCTGATTATTCTTTTTAGATGGCCTTAACATTTTCATCTGTTACACAGCTAGTAATTTACTGCAGAGATTCTTTGTCCTTTTATACTTTATAGTCAAAAAGTCAGAATCGCTCTGCATGTCCAGACTGGCCACATTGGGAACATTTCCTTATGACAAAAGGACAGCTTATAATCAGACTCTGCCACCCTTACACGTGCAGAGTGGTACCTTACTCTATGTATAGTTAATGGGCCTTTAGGGAGTAATGTGCTACTCAATGTGAATGAGGGTGGGAAGGTCTGGTTCTTAAGGAGAGGGAGAGCTTTTCTTCTCACTGCAGTAGGTGGTCATTTTAGCATTTTTTTAATTAGATTTGCTGATCTCTGGAGGATTGCATTTCCATGAGACTTACCTGCTGTACTGAAAAAGTCATTTTTCAGAGAGAGGGAGATCTTGTCCACTATAAATTTTCACAAGGCTGTGATGGCAAATCGTTCACTTCAGGCAAGCAAGCATCAAAGAGAACTCCTCAGAGATCATTTGCTCTTGTTCTGGGGAAGTGATAAACATGCTCCCCAGTCCAAAAGACTAGAGTTCATCCCATGGAGTCTTGGGATAAAGATTACTTTCCTATATAGATTGTGCAGACTCTAGTTGCATCACTAAGGATTCTTTCCCGCAGCAGACCCTCTGTTTGGGGTCCTCTTAATGAAGAAGGTCTAAGGAAAAAAAAAGAAACTAAGCCAGATAGGAATCTCTTACAGGTCTGGATGGAAACAAAAAAAATTGAGCCCAGAAAAATTATCTTCCCTATCTTTCCCCTGTTTTGCCCCCAGGAAGCTAGCCAGATTACATTTGCAGAGACACTCGGAAAGCTAAAAAGTGGTTGCGGATGAAAATAAAGACCTTTTAAACAAAAAAAACCTCCAAACTTTCTAACATGATGGACTATGGTCTGCAAGTGTCCTCCCCAACCAGTAGCTATTCTAATCCATAACCTGAGAGGGCTTTCATATAATAAAAGCAGAGGTCGGCAACCTCTGGCATGCGGCTCGCCAGGGTAAGTACCCTGGTGAGCCAGGCCAGTTTGTTTACCTGCTGCGTTGGCAGGTTTGGCCGATCGTGGCTCCCACTGGCCAGAGTTCGCCATCCCAGACCAATGGGGGTGGGGGAAAGCGGCGTGGGCATGGGATGTGCTGGCTGCGGCTTCCCACCTCCCCCATTGGCCTGGGACGGCGAACTCCGGCCAGTGGGAGCCGTGATCGGCCAAACCTGCCAACGCGGCAGGTAAACAAACTGGCCCAGCTCACCAGGGTACTTACCCTGGCGAGCCGTGTGCCGGAGGTTGCTGACCCCTGTAATAAAGTGAGTAGACAAACATTTACGGCATAAGTCCATCAAGATGTAGTAGTTTTTAACCTTGGAAAAACACCTTGGGAAGGGCATGTACACAAGCCATTGGAACTACAGCCCGCAGGGATTAATCCATGGTGAATACCGAAGTGGAGCTTATTTAAATCCAAATAGTCAGCCCAGCTATAGACCAAGAGTGCCTCTCCTTTTTAAAATGTGAGTACACTGCAACAGATGTTTTGTCCCTTCAGTTATTAAAAACAGAACACTGTACATAATAGAGCTCTCTTGTAATCCTCTGGAAATGTACCAGCATTTCCAGTTCCTCCATTACTAAGGCATGGGAAAGTCTCAGTCCGAAAGGGACACTCTTTGACAGCTACTTTTTGAAGAGACTTCTTGAAAAGGAAAAGCTGGTAGACTGTATTTGAACTTTTACAGACACCATTCTCTCATTCTAATTGGTCAGTATTCCGGTTCAAAAGAAATTAAGCCCATCTATAAAAAGGAAGAGGAACTGGTGTGATGCTCCCCAGGGGTACTGAGGGTTGTGAGGCACCTCACCACCAGCCCTTAGCATAAAGGAGCCTTGGCTGTGCCTGCTGTAGATCAGCTCCTTGAAACCACTAGCCTCTGGCAATACAAACATTGACTCCTGCGAAGTCCTGGAAGGTATTCTGGTTAACTTGTACAGACAAAGACATACACCAACCCCAAAGTCCTCTGACCATTCCCGGACAGCTCCTTGTCCACTGGACACTCACACCATTACCAGGCCTGCTGTGCCTGAAGGAATGGTACACACCAGCTGGTCAGATTCAACTCAAGACCATCTCTTTATATAACCCCACAGCACTTAAATATATTTATAGTGAAAACAAGCATAAGTTTATTACTCAAAGAACAAAGATTCAAAGGATAGTGAGCAAGAATAATGGAAACAAAGTCTCACCCAAAATTCCCTCCAGTGTTTTCAACCAAGCCTGGTTGAAATCCCTTTTCATGAAGCAAATTCACTGTCCAGTTACTTAGGTGAAGGATGACAGGGTGTCCTCTCTGTCTCCAAATGTACTAGAGCAAACCTTTGATGTGCATCTCAAGATAGGGTTCTTCCTCCAAACCCAGTTTACTTCTTCCTGTTACTTTTCTCGCTTTGAAGTTTTTACAACCCTTCATTAGCATTTGATTTGGACTGGTGAGAGAAGACCCATTGTGAACCATACAGTACTTACTCCTGGGGGAATTCTGTGCCACTGTGCACACACAGAATTCATGTTTCCCCTGCAGATTTTTTTTCTCCACAGAAAATGCATTCTGCTGGAGAGGTGCTGCAGTTTCACCTTTCACCCTCCAAGGGCTGCTGTGGAACCAGAATAGAGAGCAGACAGCTAGGAGGAACGGCTGCATTCCTCTGAGCACCCTGCCCGTGGGGCCAGGTGAGGAGATATGGGTGGGGGAAGACAGACAGAGCAGGGCACACAGGACTGCTGTGGGGGGGTGTCACAGACTGAGGTTCAGAAGTGCTAGTGAGGGAGACAGACTAAGGCAGGAGCCAAATGGGAGTGGGGATGCAGAGAGACATGGGGACTGAGGGTGGATGAGTGGGGGGCGGGGCAGGGTCACATGGGGATGGGGAAATGAGGAGTGCAGGGACACATGGGGACAGGAGCAGATGTGCCTGACTGAATGGGAGAGGCTATGGGTCAGCCAGGGTCTGCATAGGGGAGGCTCCCCAACTCCCTACAATTCCCCTTCCCCCCCCAAAAAAAATCCAGCCTGTTCCATACTTCTCCCACCCACACCCAATAACACACCAGGTTCACTCCCAGGCTCCTTCCCAGCAATTACTTCGCTCTCCCTCAGCTACCTCTGACTCCCCTAAGCCTTTGCCCTGCTTCGGAAGGGAGCGGGAAATAAGTTTCTATATTGTAGTTTAAATGAATTATTACTCAAAGTTCTGTATTAATAAGCCTAGTAAGGAATCTATTTGTGTAAAAAAAAAAATTTCCTGAATCTTTGTGGTCTGTATTGTTACAGACATACTTGCTAACAGGTATTTTGAAATAAATTACCAAACTAATTGAAAATTGTGTGATTATATTGTGTTATTTTGACAAATAAAATATGCAGAATTTTGAAATATTGTGCACTGAATTTTTAATTTTTTGACAGAATTCCCCCAGGAGCAAATACTAAATTTACATGTCAACAGCCAGATAGGTTTTTTTTGTCAGACAACAAATGTTCATGTTTTTTATTTTGTTGGTGACCTGACCCTAGACAGACATTAAGAATATATATATATATATATATATATATATATATATACACACATATATACACACACACACACACACACACCCACACCCCCTAGGGCCCTACCAAATTCACAGCCATGAAAAACACATCACGGAATGTGAAATCCAGTCTCCCCTTGTGAAATCTGGTCTTTTGTGTGTGCTTTTATCCTATACTACACAAATGGGTGAGCCCAGCATTTCTAAAATTGAGGGTCCTGACCCAAAAGGGAGTGTTGTGACTCACTCACACACACAGGGTTATTTTGGGGGGGGGGGGTCATGGTATTGCCACCTGTACTGCCTTCAGAACTGGGTGGCCGGAGAGCGGCAGCTGTTGGCCAAGTGCCCAGCTCTGAAGGCAGCGCCCTGCCAGAAGCAGTAAAGTAGTAAGGATGGCAATACCATACCATGCCACCCTTACTTCTGCACTGCCACTGTTCTCCAGCTGCCCAACTCTGAAGGCAGCACTGCCACTCGCAACAGTGCAGAAGTAGAGGTAGCAGTACCACCCCCTTCGTTCCCCCCCCCCCAAATAACCTTGTGACCACCCCACAACTCCTTTTTAGGTCAGGATCCCTACAACTACAACACCGTGGAATTTCAGATTTAAATAGCTGAAATTTACTATTTTTAAAATCCTGAGACTAAAATTGACCAAAATGGACCATGAATTTGGTAGGGCCCTACATATTACTCTTTAAACAACATCTATACATGCATTTTACAGTGATATTGATGACCACTGTGACACCAGCTTTTATTTGAGACTTTACACAACACCGTTTGGTGAATTAGAATGTACCAGACCCAGAAGATCCCCTGCACTTGGTAGTTGGCACTAAGAGGTCCCTGGGTCACAGCTCGTCCTTTGGAAACTTATAACTACAGGACAGCAGCAGGCCCATAGTTCCAGGAATAGCATCTAACACTGCCTTAGTAACCCCAATGAAACTTTCTATTGGGAGTTTTATATGGTCTCAAAAAGAATCTGCATGTGGCAAGAGGGAATTTGAAAGTTCAGTTACTGTAAGAAGCAGATTTGAGCGATATCATGGCTGCAAGGTACAATACCCAAGTGTTCTGTTGGTGTATGTTAGTTATATTTTCTCTTTGCTATCTTAGAGATGTTTCCTCTGTGTGATCCTAGTAGAGATATGTAGATATTTGTTTTTCCTTTTGCAGTAACTACTTGGGTTCTTACCTAGATATTATTAAATCTGGCAATTTACTGCTAGCAAAAAGGTGAAATATTGCAAACTGTTAGTCATAGAAGTTCTCTCTCACAGCTCCGCCAATTGGTCTAAACCCACCTGTGAAGCGGTGAGGGATATTAATTCAGCCTCCATGCGCATTCAATCCTTGGCCTTTCCCAGATTGTCAAAAAGGTGCCAGTTGCCAAAAAAGAGGGATAACCTTTTTGTTAAAGCACAAAACTGTGAACCTCTCAACCAGTCTCAACTATATAAAAAAAACTGTAGTGGGTAAATTAGATATGGAGCATTGTATTGGTGACAAATATTCCCCAATAGACATCCCTCTATTTTGTATTATGAAAATTTTTTCTGGTTTTCAGCTTCATCATGTAATTTATCCTTTATCACGTGTATTTGCTGGGAATTTAAGAAAACGATCCAGAGATCTTGAGTTGACTTTTATAAAGGGTTACATTGGATGAGTGGGATACATGTTTACATATTTGAAAGTGGCAGTTTGACAAAATTTGAGATCTTGTTTTCTCAAGTGATGTTCTCTGTTCAGTTTGCTGGTCTCAGCTCATGTTGTTGTATAAATAAGTAAGAAAAATGACAATGCAACATTATGGTTGAGACAGTAAATGAACACAAATGCAGAAGTTTAAAGGTATTAACATCACAGCAGCCACAACTCTTGCATACTTGCACGAGTAACATTTGATCTTACAGTCTGTATCATGGTCTAATTATTTATTACTATATATGCCCAGTGTAGCTAGATTAAAGTCACTGTGGGAACCAGAACTTTGAGTTTCATCAAGTTTCCACAACTTTCAAACCTAAAAGTTAAATTAACAGTTTGTTTGCATGAATTTCATTGTTCTATGCAAGAAATTAACAAGGGACAGCACAGGGGAAAGAGAAAAAAGAAAAGTGTTAATGCATTTACTTGCCTCCACATAATCAAGCCATTTCAACTCTTGTGGGATTTTGGTCAACATCACATGATGTATTTATACACTAATATGTACAAACTTTGAAACTGCACATGCCAATGTGATTCAAGGGAAGCCATCAGATTTGCTATGACTTTAAGACAGAGGGGAACCCAGAAACCAGTGATGGAAGGAGCCTGAGGAGATTGTGTATTTCCAGACATCCAGATATAAAAAGCCAATAATGAAGTAACTTGTTAAGGCAAATACATAGTTTGAGTTTACTACACAGTTTAACTTGTTCATTATTGTTTTTCAGTTATTCCCTAAAACATAGCAACATGCATAGTTCTCATTCACCAAAGACTGTCACATGCTAGGTCTAAAGTTATGAAACCAAAGTGTTTAGATGTCCTCTTGCAATGCAATAATCTAAACCCCACATTTTCTGCCATACAAACAGGAACAAGTAGGTGATTAGTCATACCAACACTAGCCTTCCAATCCCACCACAAATAATAGTGTCAGAGCTAGGTGGAGACAAAGCATGACACAGCTTGCCCACAAGATCTTTTTGGAGGAAATATAAGCCACTGAAATCAGAGGTTTAAAATTAAAGTGCCTTTTGAGCTATAAATTTAGCCTCATTAGTGTGATGCTATAATGGAGTGTATATTGGGAAATTGAAGGAATATTCCAGTTTTCCATTTTTTCCACCCCTCTTGTTTTTAGCTCTTATAAACATAAGACTAAATCACTCTTACCAGTGGAGCTGCAGGTGCTGTTATCCTAATAAACCAAACAATGAGGATTCTTTGTGGCACCTTAGAGACTAACAAATTTATTTGGGCATAAGCTTTCGTGGGCTATAACCCACTTCATCAGATGCATGGAGTGGAAAATACAGTAGGCAGGTATAAATACACAGCCCACAAAAAGATAGGAGTTGCCTTACTGAGTTTGTGGGGGGGGGAAGGTCAGTGCTAATGAGGCCAGTTCAATCAGGGTGGATATGGCCCATTCTCAAAAGTTGACAAGAAGGTGTGAATATCGGAGGGAAAATTATTTTTTGTAGTAACCCAGCCACTCCCAGTCTTTATTCAGGCCTAATTTGAATAAAGACTGGGAGTGGCTGGGTCACTACAAAACAAATAGTTTTCCCTGTTGTGGCAGAGCTCTGACCTTGCCCCCGTGGGTCCTGCGCGTCTAGGCAGTTTATGCTAATCTCAGTGGCTCACTGTGACCCTCCACGTAGCCCTTCTCTCTCTAGGGCCAGGGTTACAGTCTACTGAGCCCTTTTCATCATAGGCCAGCAAAGAGATTGGTGAGAGAACTCCCACAGTCTCTGTTGTCCCTGGAGACTTATTTCAGAACAGTTTAGCCTCCTGTCCTGACAGGGGCCTGACTTCCCCTCCCAGAAGATGTTCCTATAGTGGTGGGTTGGGGGGAACCCAGGCCCGCCCTCTACTCCAGGTTCTGGCCCAGGGACCCTAATGGGAGCAGCTGTTGGCAGCCAACCTTTCACAGCCAGAGTTACTACATTTCCCTGGGCCACTTCCCCACAGCTCTCCTGCTTCTCCCTTACCTTAGGGCTCCCTTAATGATGGTTTGAGGCTGTTTTCATTAACCAGCCCTTCAGCCATACTTCCTCTCCTCTGGCTCCCTGGCTCTCTTCTGCCTGACTGGAGTGAGCCCTTTTTATAGTATCAGCAGGGCCTTAGAGTCAGGTGGTCACATTAGCTTAATGGCCTCACCTGACTCTTTGCAGGTTAAGTAGAGTCCGGTGTTCTCATTAGCCTGGAGCAGCCCCTGCTCTGGTCAGTCAGGGAACAGAAAACTGTTAATCCAGTGGCCAGTATATCTGCCTTCTGCTATACCCAACTGGCCTGGGTCTATCACACTCTGTTGATACTCACAACTTGTCAACTGTTGGAATGAACCACATCTACCCTGATTGAATTGGCCTGGTTATCACTACAAAAAGTAATTTCCAACAGTTGATAAGAAGGGGTGAATATCAACAGACAGAAAATGGGCCACATCCATCCTAATTGAATTGGCCTTGTTAGCTCTGACCACCTCTCTCCTCCCCAACCCTCAGTAAAGCAACTCCCATCTTTTCATAGGCTGTGTATTTATACCTGCCTACTGTATTTTCCACTCCATGCATCTGACGAAGTGGGTTATAGCCCACAAAAGCTTATGCCCAAATAAATTTGTTAACCTCTAAGGTGCTACAAGGACTCAAAGTTTTTTGCTGCTACAAACTAACACGGCTACCCCGCTGAAACCTGTTATCCTAATGTTGTTTCCATGACCTGACGAAGTATGCTGTTTTCAAATGCTTGTCCATTTTGTTTTTGTGGGTTAGTTCACCAGAGTACTTACACTAATAAGAGCAGAGGTTGTTTAGTTATTTTATAATCTACTGGAGACAGTTACTACTTTATTTTTGCATAAGACAAAGGAAAATGGTCATAAAATTAGCAGTATTCAAAGGTGCTGGAACTAGGGGTGCAGTAGCACCCCCTGACTTGAAGTGGTTTCTATTATATACAGGGTTTACAGTTTCGTTCAACGGCTCTCAGCACCCCCACTATAAATATTGTTCCAGCACTCCTGGTAGTATTGATGTGGGAAGGACACTCCTTCAGTAGAGGAAACAGCTCCTTAATAATCAAAACATCTTCCCAGCAAGTTGGTAGCATCCATCTAATAGAGAGTTTCAAAACTTAAAGTGACCAATAGGATATTTGGGCAATCAGAATCATAGAGATACCATCTTGAAGAATACTCCTTAACTCTGTTCTACTCCGTAGAAATGCATTAAATACTTAGAGCCAGGGATTTCCCAAAGTTTTGTAATAAAGAGGGGAGCAAACTATCTGTGACAAAGTGACACCTCTTGGCTTAGATCAATGTAGGGAGTAGTAGTTCAAGGGAACAGTTGTGATAAGTAGCTATTTAAATTTTTGAATAGATTAGTCTTTTACTTACCCTTTGTTTTGCCTGCTGCCTTACAAACCTTTCCCTGTAGTGACATGTCATTACTTTCCTTGAGGCTGACTTCTTTGTTCTTCCTGCTTTTCCTACCGTTAAGCTTTTGACATGCTTTTACCAACTTTTAAACTACTTTCCCCCCCCTTCCTCACCACAATTCCCAGTGTAGTCCTATTAAAATATTACTACTGAGAAAAGGCCTTTTAAAGTGACAGAGCAGCACAGATGGGTTGAATATAGTACTAACTATCAATATAGTAATTGTTTAAATTCTATGTGAAACTTCCCTTGCTAGGAAAATGGCTTAATAGGAGTTTGCTGTAGTTATTTCTTATTTGTCCCCCATCGCACAGAAAGATATATAACTAACAGAGATTATTGGAAGGTACTGACAGTACTAGAGCACTAGCAATGAAAATGGTTTTGGTATTTTGTGTGCATGTGTAGATGTAGTGGGAAAGATAGATGTAAATGTAAGATGAAGACACTGTGGGTAACCTGAATCAAGGATTAATAACTGTTCTCCCCTGGTAAATTGTAGAGAAGCAAATTAAGAATGAATGAGCATTTTTACAATTGAGATGTCTTAAGTAAATTACCTTTGAAAAATAAATACCCAAAGTGGACTTGATATGGTAACCACCCTGAACCTTCTTAACTCAATAACATCTCAATTTGTAAGAATGCTCCCCCACCCCCCTATACTGGGAAAACGCTAAAAATGTTTAAAATTTACATGTAACAAACAACTGCAGTATGGAAGATATCATACCCTTCTTGGTTTTAGTTCCCATGAAGCATTTGCACTGTTTCCCACTCCATCAGACCCCATCATATTCTCTTGTCTCTGCATGCTATTTATCTTCACATGCTGTTAAGCTGCACACCTGTATTGGCTTTGTCATCAAACCCCACCAATGTAGCTCTTAACCTTCTACTTATATTACATATATTGACATTTTGATAGAAATGAAATAGATGCTTCTTTATACCAGGAATTGAATAAAACTATCTATTTGTATGCAAAATCTTTCACAGGTAGGACCCTACCAAATTCACGGACATGAAAAACATGGCATGAACTGTGAAATCTGGTCTTTTGTGTGCTTTTACCCTTTATTATACAGATTTCATGGGGGAGACCTGTGTTTCTCAAATAGGGGGTCCTGACCCAAAAGGGAGTTGCAGGGTGGTGGTGGTCACAAGGTTATTTTAGGGAGGTCACAGTATTGCCACTCTTACTTCTGAGCTGCTTTCAGAACTGGGAGGCCAGAGAGCAGCAGCTGTTGGCCAGGTGCCCAGCTCGGACGGCAGCACACCAGCAGCAGCAGCAGCAGCAGCGCAGAAGTAAGGGTGGTAATATCATACCATGCCATCCTTACTTCTGTGCTGCTGGCTGCAGAGCTGGGCGGACAGGGAGTAGTGGCTACTTACTGAGGGCCCAGCTCTGCAGGTAGCAATGCAGAAGTAAGGGTGGTAATACCATATCGTGCCATCCTTACTACTATGCTTCTGCTGCTGGTGGCTCTGTCTTCAGAGCTGGGCTCCCAGCCAACAAATGCCGCTGTCTAGCTGCTCAGCTCTGAAGGCAGCACCGCCACCAGCAGCAGTGCAGAAGTAAGGGTAGCAGTACTGCAAACCCCCTACAATAACCTTGCGACACCCCCCTTCACAACGCCTTTTTGGGTCAGGACCCCTACAATTACAAAATCCTGAAATCTCAGATTTAAATAGCTGAAATCATGAAATTTACAATTTTTAAAATCCTATGACCATGAAATTGACCAAAATGGACCATGAATTTGGTATGGCCCTATTCATAGGAGCTGATTTTCCAAACTGGTGAATACAGGCAGATCCCATGCACCCCTGTAGAGCCCCATTGTCTTAAAGGGACTCTGCAGTGGGCTCAGGGGCCTGCCTACACAGAGCAGCTTGCAGGATGAGGCTCATGTTTGTAGTGCCTCAGAAAGCACTTTAAAGTGAATCACTCATAAGCTACAGTGAATAGAAAAGGTTTATTTTTATGTACATAATTTATGTAGTGCCCGTCACTGAAAATGCACCTTGCTGCTGTACAAGAATATAAATGAAGTGTCTAATAATCCATCCCTCCTCCTTGAGACACTTTACTTCCTCATCAGGAAGATACAGCAGGGAGCTCTGACCCCTTCCCTCTTCTTCATACCCAAACTCTATTCCTCCTCTTCTATTAGCGCAGGGCTCTCAAACTTAATTGCACCGCGACTTCCTTCTGTCAACAAAAATTACTACATGACCCCAGGAGGGGGGACCAAAGCCCGAGCCCCTCCCGTGCACTCAAGGACTTCAGGCCCAGATGAGGGGGACCTGTAATCTGAGCCCCGCCACTCAGGCTTCAGCTTTGGCCCAGGGTGGTGGGGCTCGGGTTTCAGACCCGGGTCCCAGCAAGTCTAACACCAGCCCTGGCAACCCCATTAAAATGTGGTCAAGACCCACTTTGCGGTTCTGACCCACAGTTTGAGAACCGCTGTACTAGAGGTATATAAAACTAGCCAGGGATGACCCACGCCTGCTGACAGTGGGAAGGGGACAGTGAGGGCAGCCAGCTTCAGCAGTGTTACTTAGCATGCTCAGTCCATGTAACCATACTCAGGGCCGGCTCCAGAGCCCAGCGCGGCAAGCACGCGCATGGGGCGGCCCTTTCCCGGGGGGGCGGCAGGCTGGGCCGGCGGACCTGCCGCAGTCATGCCTGCGGGAGGTCCACCGGAGCCCCGGGACGACCGGACCTGCCACAGGCATGACTGCGGAGGGGGCGCTCGTCCCGCGGCTCCAGTGGACCCCCCGCCGGCATGACTGCGGACGGTTCGCTGGTCCCGCGGCTCGGCTGGACCTCCCGCAGGCATGCCTGCAGCAGCTCAAGCGGAGCCGCTGGACCTGCGAACCGTCCGCAGCTGCGGGAGGTCCAGCCGAGCCGCGCGACCAGCGGACCCTCCGCAGTCATGCCCGCGGGAGGTCCGCTGCTCCCACGGCTCCGGGGCGCCTCCCGCGCATGACTGCTTGGGGCGGCCAAAAAGGTAGAGCCGCCCCAGACCATACTAAGTACAAGCCAAGCAGCAAATGGCCACATGACCCTGCATGGCCCTCATACGTTGCCTCTGAAACTACACTAGCATTAGAAAATAGGTGGAGTCATTCTGCAATGGCAAGAGGAGGGATTAGATCAGAGGTCGGCAACCTTCAGCACACCAGGATAATCCGCTGGTGGGCCACGAGACATTTTGTTTACATTGACTATCCACAGGCACGGCCCCCCGCAGCTCCCAGTGGCTCAGTTCCCGCACTTCCAGCCAATGGGAGTTGCAAGAACAGTGAACCGCGGCCACTGTGAGCTGCGGGGGGCTGTGCCTGCAGGTCAACGTAAACACAATGTCTCACAGCCCACCAGCAGGTTACCCTGATGGGCCGTGTGCCGAAGGTTGCCAACCCCTGGACTAGATGATCTAATGCACACATCTCAGACAGTGGTGCTATGATGTATAACATACACTATGGTATTGGAACATAATATCACAGCATTGCATCAAAGAATATTATCCTACTGGGATAAATTCTAAAGCTGTACACCAAAGTGCAGAATGTATCTAAAATTTGTACTCTAAAACCCCAAGTGTTTAAAAATCATCAGACAACACCCCCCCTTCCACTTCCAGAATAATGAGATTTTTAACAATAAATTTGTGATACTTATTATTTTCCTTCTGGTTCGGAATGTTTAGGGTTCATGTTTTCAAGCTTTTCTCTGCAATCCTGGGGGCTGGGAACTTAGATTTTTAAAAAAATGAAATCTGAGGTTCTCACCTGATCCCAGGACTCCAGGAGCTGGAGCTGTAAGAAAAGCATCAAATATTGTGTGACTCGGAATAACATTGTTAAGGCTCCGGTGCAAACAATGAACAATAGCAGGTGGCAGAGTAAAGTCACCCAATCCCCAGGCATTTCTGGACAAGTCACTGATGATAAACATTAGGCTTAGGTATCAGAGGGGTAGCCGTGTTAGTCTGGATCTGCGAAAGCGGCAAAGAATTCTGTGGTGCCTTATAGACTAACAAACGTATTGGAGCATGAGCTTTCGTTGGTGAATACCCACTTCATCGGATGCATCCACCCACGAAAGCTCATACTCCAATATGTTTGTTAGTCTATAACGGGGGTAGGCAACCTATGGCAAACATGCTGAAGGTGGCACGCAAGCTGATTTTCAGTGGCACTGACACTGCCTGGGTCCTGGCCACCGGTCTGGGGGGCTCTGCATTTTAATTTAATTTTAAATAAAGTTTCTTAAACATTTTAAAAACCTTTTTTACTTACATACAACAATAGTTTAGTTATACATTATAGACTTATAGAAAGAGATCTTCTAAAACAGGGGTAGGCAACCTATGGCACGTGTGCTGAAGTCGGCACACGAGCTGATTTTCAGTGGCACTCACACTGCCCGGGTCCTGGCGGCTCTGCATTTTAATTTAATTTTAACTGAAGCTTCTTAAACATTTTTAAAACCTTATTTACTTTACATACAACAATCGTTTAGTGTTTGGAGCGCTTTGGAGTTTCGAGTGTAGCCAAGCCCGGAGTCTCAGACGTACTGGAGCATGAGCTTTCGTGGGTGAATACTTTGCTGCTCTTAGTTACTAGTCACCACTCCCCTGTTGCAATTAAGTCACATATTAAAATAAAGGCCTTTGCACTTTGCCCAGAGCAAAGATGGCTACCAAGCTACAGCCCTTAGCTATGATGGCCTCTATGCCCGGCATCAGCCGTAAATCAAGATGGCCCCCAGCCTCCTGCCCTTAATCAAGATGGCCGTCCAACAGTCAAGAAACGGCGCAACTGCCGTAAACAAAAATGGCCGCTCAGCTGACTAGGTCAGATTCCCTTAACAAAAATGGCCGCCGGGAACGGTTCGTAGCGGGGCGAGGCGGTAGAACTACGACTCCCATGGCCTAGTGCGTGCTGCCCGGGTGTAGAGCCGCCCGGCTGGCGGCGATGGAAGCGTGGCGCCGTGTGAGGCGGGGCTGCAGCCGGTGCGGCTGCGGGGGAAGAGGCCGGTCAGTGCGGAAGGCGGCCGGGCCCGGGGGGTGGGGGAAGGAGCAGGTGGTGCTCTAGGATGACCCCACAGTCGGGGAGCGATGTAGGTGCCAGAGGAGCTCACTGGAGCGGCTAGTGAGGCGCCCTACCTGGAGGTAAAAACGGGCCGGCCGGGGGGCCTAGGCCTGAGGGGCCGGGGCGCTAAGGTGGCGGGCGGGTGTTGCGGGCGGGCTGGCCCGGAGGGATGGGCAGGAGAGGCGGGCCCAGTGGCGTGGGGAGCAATGGGAGAGGGGGCGTGCTGTCCCCGTGGCACGGGCACACAGTGATACTTTGCTACCTGGTCCACGTTTGAGGAACTGCCATTAACAATCTCTGGTTTGAGTATCTAAATACTTCAGTTTGTGCTGTATGCACTTTACAACTCTGTAAATAATTCATTCTACTTCAAAATAAACTGAGGGAGAATTAAAGATTAAAACTCTGGGGTGCTGGTCCATATAAGTACCTAATGGCATCACACACAGCAACACCTAGTTATGTTGGGGAAAGAAATATTTATTCCAATGAAAGTAGATCTGCAGACTTTGAATGAGAGCAGCAAATCATAGGCAGATAACTTGTTTATTTAAATCAGTTGAATTTTTGGTTGGACTATATTTAAAATATGTATAGAAAGATAAATATATTTAAGAAAGGTAATCTAAATGTTAAAATTATGAGTTCAGCATAATAATTTTATTTCACTACACATTCATCTCATATCAAACCTCTCACTACTTGTGATAAACAGTTGAGTGAAATTATTTAATAGTGGGACCCAACAAAATATTTTTGTTGTCTTATGTCTGTGTTAACCAACACAGAGCTGAAGTTTTTAATGTATTTTTCCAGTGACACAGCTAGCTTGTTATGAAAATATTCCATTAGTGAGACAACATGATTTCAAGTCAATGGTGTCTCTGCAATTTCATGAGCAGCAACTTGACAGTAACTTTAACTGACCTAACTTTAGTTATGCGTATTTAATGCTGTACCCAAAACTGAGACTGCTCATAAATGCAAGCAAATGCTTAAAACTAAACTGCAGTGGGAAATTTGAAAGTGAATGAAGATCATGTTTATATGCTAAATGCCCCACTAACTAGAATTGGGATTGGAGGCATTCAGGTCATAAAATTGAATCAAGCACAGTTTTGTTTTCTCTTTGCAATTCACCTGTGGTTTCCCAAACAGGAAAACACTTCATTAAAAAATGTATGGCTGTAAAAGGCTTTAAATTTGAACTATGAACAAAATCTAATCTGAGTGATTATAAAACAAGCATTCTAAGAACTCATCACAAAGTGGTGTGAACATCACTTATATCCAGACTACAGCAGAGCACTCTATTCCATTTGTATTAGTTTCTCTGTGTAAATGACCAGGAGGTCATTTACTAAAAAGTTGCTGCGAGAGGAGGAGAAATTGGATCTATTGAGGGCCGCAAGTATTCTGATCCACTAGACCAAGTGGAAGCTAGGAGGCTTTTGTCTCTAGCCTTGCTTCTGACAGTTACTAGCCTTAGTACTTTTTACTTGTAAATCCTATTTATTTAATTATTTCATAATTAAATATCCCTGTGTCCATTTTACAGGTGGAGAAACTGAGGTTTAGAAAAACTCTGACTTGTGTTGTGGCACTGTGGTTTAGTTTATTAGACCTGGACTGGAAACAAGGAAATCTGGGTTCTAATTCTGATTCAGACATTGATTTTATAAGAGGATCATCTCTTTGATACTCAATTTCTCCATCTGGAAAACGGAGACAATGCTATTTAACTGTTTAATTAGTAACTTTTTGTAAGTAGTCATAGGATAAGAGGGAAGGTCCTCTCGTGGTTCAATAACTGGTTACAAAACAGAAAACAAAGGATAGGAATAAATGGTCAGTTTTCTGAATGGAGAGAGGTAAATAGTGGTGTCCCCTAAGGATCGGTACTGAGACCAATGCTGTTCTACACATTCATAAATTATCTGGAAAAAGGCATAAACAGTGAGGTGGCAAAATTTGCAGATGATATGAAATTACTCAAGATAGTTATGTCCAAAGTAGGGCTGTCAAGCGATTAAAAAGATTAACTTATGTGCTCTAAACTTTTACATTGTTTTAGGGGTTTTTGTACATAATTCTACATTTGTAATTTCAACTTTTATGATAGAGAGGGCTTGTATGAGGTGAATTGAAAAATACTATTTCTTTTATCATTTCTACAGTGCAAATACTTGTAATAAAAATAATATTAAGTGAGCACTGTATGCTTTATATTGTGTTGCAATAGAAATCAATATATTTAAAAATGTAGAAAAACATCCGAAATAGTTAATTTCAGTTGGTATTCTATCCTTTAACTGTGAAATTAATCACGATTAATTTTTTTGAGTTAATCCCATGAGATAACTGTGATTAATCGACAGCCCTAATCCAAAGCATACTGTGAAGACTTAGAGGGATCTCACAAAACTGTGAGACTGGGCAACAAAATGGTAGCTGAAACTCAGTGTTGATAAATGCAAAGTAGCAAATCAAAAAACATAATCTGAACTATACATACAAAATGATGGGGTCTAAATTAGCTATTACCACTCAGGACCGAGATCTTGGAGTCATTGTGGATAGTTCTCTGAAAACACTTGCTCAAGCTGCAGCAGCGGTCAAAAAAAACCCCTAACAATGTTAGGAACAATTAGGAAAGGGATACATAATAAGATAGACAATATCATAATGCCACTATATAAATCCATGGTATGCCCACATCTTGAACACAGTGTGTAGTTCTAGTGATCTCATCTCAAAAAAGATATATTAGAATTGTAAAAGTTGCAGCAAAGGACAACAAAAATATTAAGGGTATGGAACAGCTTTCATATGAGGAGAGATTAAAAAGATTAGGACTTTTCATCTTGGAAAAGAGGCAACTAAGGGATATGATGGAGGTCTATAAAATCATGACTAGTGTAGAGAAAGTGATTAAGGAAGTGATTTTCTCTTTCACGTAACAAAAAACAGGGGTCACCTGATTAAATTATTAGGCAGCAGGTTTAAAACAAACAAACAAACAAAAGGAAACACTTCTTTACACAACACAGTTATTCTGTGTTGCCAGGGGATGTTGTAAAGGCCAAAACTATAATGGGGTTCAAAAAAGAATTAGACAAGTGCTTGGAGGATAGGTTCATCAATGGCTATTAGCCAGGATGGTCAGGGATGCAACCCCATGCTCTGTGTGTCCCTAGCCTCTGATTGCCAGAAGCTGGGAAGGGTGTCAGGGGATGGATCACTTGATGATTGCCTGTTCTGGCCTTTCCCTCTGGAGTACCTGCTATTGGCCACTGTTGGAAGACAGGCTACCAGCCTAGATGGACCATTAGTCTGACCCAGTATGGCTGTTCTTATGTTCTTAAAGTGCTATAAGTGTGAACGGTTATAAAAATCAGTAGCAGAGGTGGGGTTAGAACTCAGAACTGTCTAGCTCCCAGCCTTGTGCTTAACTCAGTAGACACGTGATTTTTGAAAATGTGCTAGAGGCTTACAAAAAGCCACAGGTGTGGCTTATTGAGGGTAAGTAGATCT
The DNA here is from genome assembly GCF_020497125.1 of Mauremys mutica. NCBI lineage: Eukaryota > Metazoa > Chordata > Testudines > Geoemydidae > Mauremys > Mauremys mutica. Next base: position 164,467,300 of record NC_059074.1, on the reverse strand, counting down.
CTGATTCTTTGCAAATTCCCTCTATAATGAAAAAAAATCATGCAAAATGTCCTAAAAAAAATGTTGAAACTTTGTAAAATTGCTCCAATTGTGCTGTTTTGTACTGACAAAAATAGATAAATTGTCAGAAAATGTTTTTTCTGATCATTCTTTACCCAGCTGTACTTGATTTCAGGTTTTGGTTTTTTTGTTTTAAGACACCTGTCCGCATGTCTTGGTACAGTGAGGTAATTGAGTATAAAAGGCAGTTAAAAATAAAAATAAGTGAATTATCTGTCCAAGATCATTCAAACTGAGAATAATAATAAACCCATTCCACGAGCCTGCAGGCTTGAACTTTTACCAATGGAACCGTTAATGGGGAAAAAAAATAAAAAATATTTTCAAGCCTTTTTATGTATTAAAAAAGGACACAGGCTCAGTCTCTCTCTTCTCTTCCCCGCCTCCCCCCCACCTTCACCCCATCCTTTATTATTTATTTATTTATTTATTTATTAGCATGTCACCTCCTTAGGCTCAAAATTTAGTTTTAAAGAGCCACAGACCATTTAGAAAAATTAAACCTCTTTGTGGTGGTAAAGAGCCAAATATGCTATATAGAGGAAACCCACTTCTGAATACGTTCAGTGACAGCTTTTCTTTTCTACAGGAAACTTCTACACTGAAGTGTGTGGTATAAGAACCTGTATAGAATAGATGATGTCCCAGCATACTAAAATACTGTACCTACCTTCTGGGCTTTCTCATTAGTACTCCTTGTACAGGTACTGAATGAAAAACCATAATCAAATCTGAAAAAAGTTATAACATGGCTTGTTAGTCTATTTTTCTTTTAAATAGGCCAACTGTTTAAATTGTAACTGAAGGAAGAAGTGACAGGTTTATAAAAAGTGATTGGATCTGATAATCAGATTCTTATTCTGTGCATCCAAGCTTCTGAGTGAGTTCTAAATGGAAAATGTTATTTCCCACTATCTTTATATAAATCAGTATATGGGGAAGAAATACATTATAAGAAATCACAATCAGCAACTTAGGAAAAATTGTACCTGCGGACAGTAGTCTGCATCTCTTGTTCTGTATGCAGACTTAGTTGAATAAAGAGCAATATGCTTTTAAGTAATATATTCTTCTGTTGTAGACACCCCATGCTGCCCCGTCACATGCAGAGGCTGGGCAGAGATTGGGTTGCCCACTGGGATAGCCCTCAAAGATTCTGCTGGAACAGTTGTATCTCCAATTCTATAAGGTGGGCTGATCACTATTCTTGGGCTCCGTATGTCAGCACTGCGGATTTTACAGTGAATTGGAGACCGCCTCACTTTTTTGGGCCTTGGAGACCGCCTCACTTTTTCGGGCCTTGGAGACCGCCTCAGTACTGGAACTGGCAACGTGATAACTTCACACACAACTCTTCTTTTCATCTCTCTAATCCTAATATGAAATCCGAGGGAGATGAACCTTCTTCAAAAAGGAGAAGACACAGTGGTCAGAATGATGTTTGCAGTCCTAATGAAGAAATTAGCAGCTCTAATCAGAATGAAGCAGCCTGTCTTTCTACTCCACCAAAAAATGAAAAAGAAAATACTGCAAACACAAGAGGTAAAAATGGTGTTTGCTATTTCTGTAGTGTTTTCTTTATATATTTAACAGGTTTTAAGTATCATTTTGTAGTGCCCTCTGTATTCCACCTCTTTGCTGGCAACTATACCAGGAGGGTGTTGGTTTTTAAAAGATATTACAAATGTCAAGTGCTGTAATTTACAGCTTTAAACTGTTTTGATTTTGTGCTCTCAAAAACCCTAATCTGGCAGACAGAGCTGAGCTCATGCTGCTTGAGATAGTCAGGGTGGCTCTTATTATTTGAAGTGGCACCACCAGGTGGTCATATTTGGTTTTGCCATTTATTTTCATAAATTATAATTTCAGCAGGCTTTGCTGCCGTTTTCTTTACCTATCTGAACATGAATCAAGTGCACCTATGCAGATAGTGCAGTAAAATATGCACAATTTCTCAGCTCAAAACAATGTGGTCTATACAATTCAAATCTTATCAGGTCTAAGTGAGATTCACTGCATCGACAATAGAATTATTTATGAACAGGGAGCCAGAATGCTTAATTATTTAAAGTTAACATGCTTGATGCTAAGAGCACAGTGAGGGCTTCTGCAGCAACTATTGTCTCTCAGTACTTTGACTTTAACATACTCCTCCTAAATTGTCCCCAACTGTTTGCTTAAGAGCTTTTTATTTTATTATTATTATTTAACATAATCTGATTCTGGGACTTGTTTGACATTGTGAATGGCTTTTTTTTTTAAAGGAGTGAATGGAGGCAAAAGAAAAATCATCTAATTAATCTAATCTACCCTAGTCCAGCTTTGTGCCTGTATTCTGAACCAGCAGCAGGAACTTCTAAGTTTTGTTGCTGCTTCTGATGCCTTGAATTTTCTTTATACCTCCCTCCACCCAAAGAGGCATGTCTGTTCTCTTCTCTAATGGACTCCTTTCGGATACCAGCATCTGGTGCTACCAGGAGAAATTGGTGGTAGCTATAAATGCCAAGAAGCTTCAATAAGACTTCATAGGCTGCTTTGTGCTTGGTAGTGTACATATTTAGTTTAATAAAGCAAAAGAAACAATTATTCTGTATATAAAATATTTTCAGTCACACTCCCCACCCGCCCAGTTCTCAGCAGGATATTTTGGTATGGGGTTTAGACTTTTTTGGAGATGAAAAATATCAGACCTATCTGGAAAATGTAGTCCTTGTCCACATAACTGAGTCTAGAGCCCCTGTCCTGCAAGCTGCCCAACACAAGCAGGTCCTTGTGCCTGTTTGGAGCGTCATTGACTTCAGTAGGGCTCTTCATGAATATAAGAGTGCCTACATAGAGCATCTTGCAGAATTAAGTCCTATACAGGCAGTCCTCCGACTTGACTTAACTCAATTGCTTCTTGAAAATTGTGTCATAAGTCGAAACGTCGGTGCCACAATCTACTCCATTGCAGGACCGAGTCGTAAAGTCGAAACTTGTGGTCATAAGTCAAATCAGAAACCTGTCATAAGTGCTGTTCATCGTAAGTCAAATGTTGTAAAGTCGAGGACTGCCTGGAAAGGCAAGTGACTTGCAGTGGCTCTGGGGAAGAGGGATAAAATTACTTCTACAAAAGAAGCAAATGTATGTTACATTTTAGATATGTATCAGCTATCCAGAACTGACCCTTCACCTAGACATCTTGAGTTAGCTGACTTCTTGCAGGAGTCTCAGCAATGGGATTTGAAGGAGAGGATAGTGGTCTCACAGATCAGCTCAAGGAGGACATTCTGTGCACAAGAATGGCATCAGTGACGCAGACATGGGAGAGTGTCATCTGGGCCATCGTTGGTAGAGCACAAGGCATAGGAAAAGATGTGATTAAAAAATGAGCATCTGATTAGGGAGGAACGCATTTGTGAAGGCCCTTAAATGTGAGGATCAGAGATTAAACTTAGTAGGGTGGAAAAAGGAGTCGGTGGAGGGATTCAGAAAGAGGAGTGGTCAGTGGGCAGTGCCCCTCCTTTAGTACCTTAGCACATGCAACTTCTCCCCACTCCTCTGAGGATGTGGAGTCCCAGTGATGGAATGTATTTTCTCTGGAAAGTCCTTCAGATTGCTGAGAAGATTCTGGGCAATACCTCCCTATACTGTCTTTCAGTGTGGAAGTGGCAGTTGTGGGGGGGGGAGGGGAGAACATAAATAATTCAATTAATGTCTACTTTGGCAGGGAGGTAATTTTGTCACTGTGCTTAATCACAGAAGACCACTTTAGGACTTAGAATGGAATAGCCCAAATACAGTTAAATAGCAGAGATGGGACAGCCACTGGCATAAATATTTAATTGGTGCATAGTTCAGGTATCTGTCTTCCAGCTTCCTTTCAAGGGAGTAAGAGGCAGAATTGTCATACAGTACATCTTTGGTCTCAGGCTATGTATAAACTTACATGGAAATGGTCAAAATACACTTGTATCTCAAGTAGTTGAACTGAATAGTTTTCATTAAAAATGGTCAATGCTTCCCAGGGGTATACTCATCCCTGCAGGATTCCCTTAGGCCCAGGGCCGGCTTTAGGCCGATTCCCCGGAATCGGCCTGTGCGCCTAAGAGGGCCCAGCACCTGCACCTAAGAGGGCCCCGTTCCGGGGGTCTTCGGCAGCATTTTGGTGGTGGGGGGTCCGCTCCGGGGGTCTTCGGCGGCATTTCGGCGGCGGGGGGTCCTTTGGTGCTGCAGAAAACCTGGACCAGACTCCGTGCTGCCGAAGCCCCGGACTGCCGCCGGGTATTCAAATCGGGCCCCGCGGGTCATAAAGCCGGCCCTGCTTAGGCCTGATCTACACTAAAAAGTTAGGTCGAAGGAAGCCGCTTTAAGTCAACCTGTTAATGTAGGTCTAAACTACTGGGTCATAAGTAGCCTATAATGTCCATTTCTGTAATCCACTTCTGCGAGAGACATAGCACTTAATTCACAAGGTACTGCAGATGCAGCATTGTGTAATTCGACTTAATTGGCTCCAGATTGTGTCCCACAATGCTCATCTGTGACCGCTGTGGAGATCATTCTCAACTCTGCCGCACTGCAGCCAGGTACACAGTAAACAGCCCCTCCCCGGCTAAAGCTCTGAGAATTTTTGATTTCCCATTTCCTGTTTGATCAGCACTGGGAGCCTGCCAGCTTGAGCACAGCTGATCATGGAGACTACATGCCCCAAATGTGCTCCAGCCTGGTCTGCACAGGAGGTGGTGGATCTCATTGCTGTGTGGGGAGAATAATCTGTGCAGGCAGAGCTCCAATCCAGCAGAAGAAACGCTGACATCTATGCAAAGATTGCTTGTGGAATGGGGGAGAAGGGCTACACAAGAGAGAGACAACACTGCCGTGTGAAAATAAAAGAACTTTGCCAAGCGTACCAGAAGGCAAGAGAGGCGAACAGCCATTCTGGTGCTGAACCCCATAACGAGCTGCATGCAATTCTCAGGGGTGACCCTACCAGCATACTCACAGGTGTGAGTCTAGGGACAACAAGGACGACAATATGGTAGATGAGGAAGAGGAGGAGGAGAATGGGAAACAGGCAAGCGGTGGATCCGTTCTCCCCAAGAACCAGGAAAGATTTTTAACCCTGGAGCCCTGTGGGTCGTAGGACATCATGGTGGCTGACCATGATGCTAGGGAAGGCACCTCTGGTGAGTATACAGTTACAATCAAAGTCCAGTTAAACTTTAGTGGGCACGCACATTTGGTGGTATTGCATGTTTACTGTGAAGAAAAAGCGAGGTGCTGTGGTTCTCTGCTTACAAGAGGCCACTCCAGCTACGCAGAGGGTGGCCCCTGGAAAAGACTGTTTAGGTGGACTGGAATAGCCTGGGAATCCTCCATGGATATCTCTAGGAAACTTTCATGGAGGTACTCTGCAATCCTTTGCAGAAGGTTTCTGGGCAGGGCAGTCTTATTTCTTCCACCATGGAAGGACACTTTCCCATGCAACTCCTGAATTAATTCTGCTGGCATCATTGCAGTACACAGCATAGCAGTATAAGGACCAGGTCTATACCCAGACACTTGCCGCATCTCCTTCCTTTCCCCCTCTGTTACCCTCAGGAGACTAATATCACATTGGGTTGCCTAGGGAAAACAGGAGAGAAGTTCTCATTAAAAGTGCCCTTACAAGGGGGGAAAAAAAAAGGGCATATAGTCACCACCACATACTTTCCAGATCGCCAAACCACACGGCCGCTAATGCGCCTTTACTGTGCTCGGCATGGGTCAGCAAGCAATTTAAAGTGGCTGATGGGGACTGGGGCTCCACGTGAGAGATTCCACAATTTGGGAGTGAAAACGTTCCCCTCCCCTGTTCGTAAACAGCTTCTCGTGGTGCTATGGGGAAGGGCCACTGTTCGACTAGCTACCTCTGCTCCCGACATGAGCCTGCATAAACTTTATTAAAAGTGTGTTCACCCATGACCCGGGGGGCCTACTCACCATGGCTGGAGCAGCAAAACAGCATAGGGAAAGGTTATGGATTCTGATTATGTTATGGCTTGCTCCTAGTCTAATAAGGTTTTTTTTATGACAACGACCTTGTTATGGAAACATTTTATTCATGTACAATGGCTCCTTTATTTTTTCCCATGACTGACAGCTGGAAATGTGTCCTTTGGCATGTCATCAACACCTTAAAGCAGACTTTTGCTGATTAGAAGGAGGAGAAAGAGAAGGCAGGAGGACAAGTTCACCGAGATAGTGAACGCCTCCGGGACCGCTGAAACAGAGTGGAGAGTGTGGAGGATTTCACTGTCCAAAAACTTAGACATGGACATGGAGAGCAGAAAGCTTCCAATGAGCAAGAGCGTGTGGAACGGGATGAGATGCTTCGGATTATGAGGGACCAAACAGACATGTTGAGGTGTCTGGTTGAACTGTAGGAACAGAAGCAGAAGGGTAGAGTCCGTCTGCAGACCCTGGTGGACAGCCAGCCGGCATTGCCTGGCGCAGAGTCACCCTCCCCCAAGTGTTCCATGAGGCGTGGGCAAAAAGTCCATTATCCCTTTCACTTACCTCGGGGAGGGTACAAGGAACAGAAGGCGCCCATTCACAGACCTCTGATGGCCTGGAATGCTGTGTTATGTTACACAGTGAAAATGTTTTTCCAGTTCCAACTTTACAACCCCTTTTCCCAAGGTTACATTTTTGTTCTGTTCTCCCTCTTTACTTATGTTTGTTAAATAAAGTAAATGGATTTGAGAAATAAATGTTCTTTATTGAGTAGAAGCAGTGGCCTTGGGTGGGTGGTTGGCTTTACAGGGACAGTGATACAAGGCAGGTGAAGGTTTGGGAAAGCACAATGCAGACAAGCAGCTCACATTACTGTGACTCATTATTGAAATGTCTTTTCAAAGCCTTGCAGATACACAGCGCCCCTTGCTGTGCTCTTCTTATTGCTCTGGTGTCCGGCTGCTCAAAAATGACTGCCATGTGATCTGTCTCAACAGCCCACCCCTGCGGAAAACTTTCCCCCTTTTTTCCCCACAGATGATATGGAGCACACAGCAAGCAGCTATAACCATGAGGATGTTCTCTTTGCTAAGGTCCAGCCTTGTTTGTAAACGTCTCCATTGCCGTTTCAAACAACCAAAGGCACATTCAGCCACCATTCTGCACTTGCTGAGCTTATATTGAACTGTTCCTTACTGCTGTCCAGACGGCCAGTGTATGGCTTCATGAGCCATGGGGAGCAAGGGGTAGGCTGGAAAGAAAGTCTCGGATTGCAGCTTTTTGAACAGACCTGAGTTCCTAAAGATGCACATGTCATGAACCTTTCCTGACCATTCTATGTTGATGACGGTGAAACGCCCCCTGTGATCCACTAGTGCTTGCAACACCATTGAAAAGTATCCCTTTCGGTTTATGTACTCTTTGAAAAGGTGGTCTGGAGCCAAGATGGGGATGTGCATGCCATCTATTGCCCCACCATAATTAGTGGATGGTTTTGCAGCGATGGGGTTCCTTATGTCCTGCACATTTCCCAGACTCACTACCTTTCATAGCATAAGTCGATTAGTGGCCCTGCACACTTGGATCACAGCAGCTCCCACGGTTGATTTACCTGCTCCAAATTGATTCCTCACTGACCAGTAACTGTCTACCATTGCAAGCTTCCAAATAGCAATTGCCACTCGCTTCTCTACTGTCAGAGTAGCTCTCATTTTTGTGTTGCTGAACTGCAGGGCCGGGGAAAGCTCTGCACAAAGTTTCTGGAAGGTGGCCTTCTGCATTCGAAAGTTCTGCAGCCACTGCTCATACCTGCAAAACGATGAGGTCCCACCAGTCAGTGCTTGTTTCATGGGACCAGAAACGATGCTCAGAGTGCAGCTGCTCTGTGAATTGCCAGCAGCAATTGTGAATTGGTTTTTCAATGGCTTGCAGCAGGGCTGCTTGCAGGACATTGCAATGTTCTACGCAGCAGACCCTACTTTGGCTCGGGAAATAATGCAGGAGAAGGCACGAGGTGTTTGAGATGCTCACAGCAAGAGTGCACAACTGAGCAGGCTCCATGCTTCTGGGGTTATGGCGTACGCGTGGCGGTTTTAAGGCTTGAAAACCACTGAGTTGTTTGCCATTGAGCACAGTGCATTATGGGATGCCGAAGCAATGTTCCTATTCTCCCCTGTGACAATGTTTTGGTCTCATGAGACATTGCACAAACTTCCCAAAACACACTGTGGCAAGTCGCACTTTGGGATAGCTCAGTGCATTGATGCAGGCACTGCTAGTGAGGACGCACTCCATCGAGACAATGAGCATGGTGTGGCCACGCACAATTGATTTAATTAATTCAGAGACTCGAGGTCGAATTAGATAAAGTTGACTTAATTTTATAGTCTAGACAAGCCCTTAGATAAGAGAGTCAGTTTTGCTACCTGCTTTCAGATCCTCTACCATTCTTGATACTGTATAGGAGATAATGCAAAGAGGCAAGATGGCATTTTCAGTGGTTCTTGTGGCTCCAAATTTAGAACCATATGGAAGCTTTTGAGTCTCTCTCTAATCCTCAAACTTTACAGGAGAATTATAAAGACTGAGTAGCATATCTGTGGAAACTGGCCATAATGAGCTTCATAGGATATATTAGGTTACTCCAACTTCAGAGAAGTCTGAAATGTGGGGCATACAGTGGCTAAAAATTATGCAGTTTATATGAGCAGTTTATTTCCATCTCAAATGGAAGGTCTGAAATATTTCTAATCATGAGATACAAATTTGCCTATAATTTGTTTAAGCAAAGGGAGCTCTCATGAGGAATAATAATTCCTTAAGTACAATATGTTGCATATGAAACAAGTTGTAAGATCAACATACGGTAATGCAAATGTATTACATGATCATTCACTTTGGTATTTAATGTTTTAACAGGCCTGATCAAAAGACATTGGGAGTATTTCTGTCACCATAGTAAAACAATGAAGATTCTTGAAGATAAGCAAATTGACCAAAACAATACAGAAGACAAGGGAAAGTTTGATTTTACTGTGATGTCCTACAATATCCTTTCACAGAATTTGTTAGAAGATAACTCCCACCTGTATAAACACTGCAGACGGCCAGTGTTAATGTGGGGTTATAGATTTCCCAACATTCTACGGGAAATCAAACAACTGGATGCAGATGTAAGTGGAAAACTAACACAGGTTTTATTGAGAACAGTATATTCAACGTATAGCAAGAGTAGTTTTGGATTGTGTGTGATCTAGTAGATAAGCTGTCTAATGGATTCAGCTGTCCTTTAAGTTATCAAGTCATGCTTATTAGTACTGCTGGTTCATGTTTATCAAAGTAGAGTTTTCTGAGTGATCTAACCCTGAGGCAGTAGCCACAGGTAGCATTACTGTAATCCTCACTACTATATTTACACATGCACTTCTGAAACTGTCCTTCATGCTTCTATGGTCAAACATAGTCTCTCATTATCCCATCATTCCTGCACTTTCATGACTTCATTTCCTGATTCTCTTCCTACCCTTTAGGTGGTCTTATTCAGTGGGTCATCATCCTCCTTCCCTCCCTTTCAGTGGAAGGTCCTCTCTAGGGCTCTGCCTTTGGCAATCTTCTCTTCTCCCTCAGTATTTTATCTTTCGTTGATCTCATTTGCAAATGTGGCTATGACTACCATCTTTATACTGATGACCTGCAGATCTGCCTCTCCACACTAGAACTCACCCCTCCATCTAAACTAAAATTTAAGCTTGTCTTTTGTGATGTCTCGTCATGGATGTCTAGCTGACTCTAAAAATGAACATGGGCACAACAGAATTCATTATTTTCTCTTGAAGCTAACTTCTCTCCTGCCTCTCTATTGGAGTGGACAGCAGTCTGTCACTCAGGCCTGTAACTTTTACTTCATCTTTAGCTCAGCCCTCTCTTCAAACCTTCACATCCAGGCCATGTCCAAATCTTCCCACTTTTTTTTCTTGCACAACTCCTCTAAGATCCAGTCTTTCCTCTCTGCCCATGCTACCATAATTCTTATCCAAGTCCTGATTGCGTCACACTTTAACTATTTAACTTTTTCTCACAGTGCCTACAACCTCATCACTTAAGTCCATTCAAAATGCTGCTGTTAAGAACACCATCTTGCTTGCAACAGCTCTCGCAAAGTCCTTCACAATCTACTTCTGCACTACCTATCAGACCTTCTAATTTATCACAAGGTCAACTTCTGCCTTTCCTTCATCCATGATGCTGGGCTTGATTGCCTTGATTGCCCACTTTTACCACGTGCGCTTCCTCCTATGCTGCCCATTATGAGTGGAAAAAGATCTCAGTCAAAATCTAGAAAGCTGCTTACCTCATTCTCCTTTAAATCTCTCCCCTTCCTTAATGTATATATGAAATGGTAACCTGAGAATGTTGGTGACAAATTGTGATTGCTGCTCCTGATTGGCTAAGAATTGTGCACGTTGCTGTTGTTCTCCTGTCTTCTCCATCCCACGTGAACTTGCCTGTTTTGTCCACCTGTTATATCGTCGTTCAGATTGTAAAATCTTTGAAGAAGAGACTGTCCTTTACTGTGTGTTTGTACAGCCCTTTACACGTGTTAGTCTAGTCTGGCTGGAGCTGTAGATGCTAGCACAATATAAATGTTTGTTTGTAGGCAGGGCGGGTAACATTACTTTTTAAGGTTGTCTGACAGTTTCCATTATAATTAAACTGAAAATAGGGTCTTGTAACTAACCATTTGGGCTAAAATTTTCTCTGCTGGGTGTCTGCCTCATTGAATTTTCTTGGAACATTTCAGCCAAAACAGATCAATTGTTTGCAAGAATGGAGCCAGGGAAAAATGCATTATTTTGCCATGTTACATTCTGGTGAGCTTTTCTTTGAAAAATTCTAGTTCCCACATGCTTTGGAGTGGTGGGGATTTGAAATATGGTAGTGCAGGGGTGGGGAGCAAAAGCGGGAGGCCTTTGTGTCAGAGATGCAGCTTTTGCTGGTCTTGAAAAAATCCACCCAAATTTGGCCAAGTTATAAGCCTTTGGGGAAAAATAATCAGTTTGCAAATGCATAATAGAGATTTTGATTTTTTTAACTGCTGAAATCTGACAGTTCTATCCTCTCCGAGCCTCTCTCAGTGCTGACCAGACTGACCATGTGCCATCCCCTTAGGATGATTGTAACCATGGGCTGGAGCATGCTCAGGGATTCAAAAAGACTTTCCCTATAAGGGCTTATCTACACTGGCACTTTACAGCACTGCAACTTTCTCACTCAGGAGTGTGAAAAAACACCCCCTTGAGCACAGCAAATTTCAGTGCTGTAAAGCACCAGTGTAGACAGTGCCCCAGCGCTGGGAGCCGTGCTCCCAGCGCTGTTAGCTATGCCCCTTGTGGAGGTGTTTTTTTTTAGAGCTCTGCCGCGACTACACAAACCATGTTAAAGCACTTTAACAAGCCCTAATTGTTGATCTTGGCTAGGATGACCGGATAGCAAGCCTGAAAAATCGGGACAGGGGGTGGGAGGTAATAGGAGCCTATATAAGAAAAGGACCCAAAAATCAGGACTGTCCCTATAAAATCGGGACATCTGGTCACCCTACTGTGGAGTAGGGCTTGCACTGGAACAAAGCATGGAGCCTGTCACTCCTGTGCTTTCAGTGACTCCCTGCTGGTAGCAGCACAGCAGGGAGGAAGAAGCTATCTGATTTGAATTGTGAGGGCACAAAATCCAGATTGGAACAAGATTGGGATTTGGGAGGCGGCAGGGGGACTGACTGTGAGTTGGAGTGGGGAGATGGGCTGGCTGGGCAAAGAGACTGGCAGCTAGTGAAGGGCGTGCAGGGTTACTGGGAGCCACTTGTCTTAGGGGGATGGGAAACTGAAATTAGACCAAGAACTGGGGGGGAAATGGACAGGCTGGACGAGGAGATTGGGACTGAGGACGGGGGGAGTGGACCAGAGGAGGGGAGAGAGGTCTGATAGGTAGTTGGGGTACAGGCAGAGAACTGGGACTGGCAGGGCAAGGAGACTGGAACTGAATGTGTGGAGTGGAGACTGGGACTCAGCAGGGCTGGAGGGGAAGACTGGCATGAGAAGCCAAGGAGTGGAGACGGACTGGGATTCGGACAAGGAGTCGGGTAAGGAGGAGTCAGTACTAAGACATGGATGGGGCAGAAGGGGTCAAGCTTGGGTTTGGGGAGGCAAATGGGAAGAAGAGTGTCCCTTAGAGCCTTCAGTGGAACCCAAGATTCCTGAGTCTCCCCATTCCTCTGCTTTCAGCAATATCTGTGAAACCCACTGGCAGACTGGGTCTCATCCCCCACTAATGCTGGTCCCCACACAGAATGACAACTTATCACTATCACTTACTCTGTTAGCTTAAGTGACAGCGGTAGATCTAAAGGTTGTAGTCCTGGTGGTAACCCATGTGGGTGTCAGTATGATGCCACATGATCAAATTTCTGTTTTTCAGTTTCTTTTTTAAGAACCTAGGAAGTTACAGAAACACCATTATGGAGGTTGCAAAGTCAACACTTAAATTACAAAATGTCAGAATTAAGATGCTTGTACAACCTTAATTCGGCCCCATTGTGTGTACACTTTGATACAATCTTTAATTCCATGATTACATACTGTTTTTTTTTCACAAGACTCCTGCCTCATTCAGTGTACAGGCTGGACCTGCTTTGGGGATGAATCAGGGTTGTGTAGTAAGGGAGACTGTTGTCTGTAGGACCCAGCTTCATCTGTTGCAGAAGATGAAAGGTTTGTAGTGAATAGGGCAGAGGATGGCTGGAACAGGAAGGGTGGGACTGGTAGTTAAGACAGTTGAATGTTGTCCTGAAGAACTGGTTTCTATCTCTACCTCTGCCACAGAGTTCCTGTGTGATGCTGAGCAAATCACTGAAACTAGACTTTTCAGAGGTAGTCAGTAATTGTGTATTCTCCATTTTCTATTTCTCCAACTTCAGACTCTGGAGTCTGACCTGCAGAAGTGCTGAGCATTCACAACTGGCACTAAGACAGTGGGAGCTGTGCTTTAAACATATAACATCCAAACTGCTAGGCACCCTGAAAAATCAGGTTTCTCAAATTGAGCACCCAAAGTTAGTGGGTATTTTTGACCTTGATCTCACTGTGCCTCGGCTCCCCATCTGTAAAGTTAGGGATAATACCATCCCCTCACCAGGGTACTGTGATGCTAAATTTATTTACATTTGTGAAGCATTTGAGCTTTTTTGTGATGCTCATCACTATAGTGTCCAAGTGCTTCAGAACAGAGTTTGAATAGTGTCTATTAAATAAGGCCCAGAGCCATATATTGAACGAGGACAAAACAAAATATTGAATAGCTCATTAAGTGAACATCATTCATCCTGTGCACTGACTGAGGCAGAGGTCCTGTGGTCACGTAATATCATAATGTACGTGCACAAGGGGGCTGAATTAAGGTTGCACAGGCAACCTTATTCCTGGCGCTTCCTAACTTTTGACTGCTTGGCTTTGCAAACTTAATGTTCTTTTCAATTTTTTTTGTGTGACTAGGTATTGTGTTGTTCAAGGTATTCAGTGAATCATAGGAGCCCCTCCTGAAGTCTTGCTGTGATACTTTGAAGCCTGTTGGTGGAAAAAGCACTGGAGCAGCTGCTCCTGTGTGGATCCTTGATTGGGAAGGCAGACACACTACACTAATATACTTATTTGGACTGTATCAAATCCTTAAATGATAGAACTGTTGCTGGTCTCAGGTTTCAAATACGTAGGCTCCCCAGGCTTAACATTCAGCAGGACTCAATCAGTTCTTCTGAGATTAGAGAAATATGGTTGTTTGCAATGCGTGTCTCTTTCAGATGAGACTTAGACCTGGTTTGTGATAGAAAGTTAGGTCAACATAACTATGTTGCTCAAGGGTATAAAAAATCCACGCCGCTGAGCAGCGTAGTTAAACCAGCCTAAGTCCCTATGTAGCGCTAGGTTGATGGAAGAATTCTTCCGTTGACCTAGCTACCGCCTCTTGGGGAGGTGGATTACTTACTCTGAAGGGTAGGGCCCTACCAAATTCACAGTCCATTTTGGTCAATTTCACAGTCATAGGATTTAGGAGGGGGGGATAGCTCACTGGTATGAGTATTGGCCTGCTAAACCCAGGGTTGTGAGCTCAATTCTTGAGGGGGCCACTTAGGGATCTTGGGCAAAATCAGTACTTGGTCCTGCTAGTGAAGGCAGGGGGCTGGACTCAATGACCTGCCCATTCTAGGAGATAGGTATCTCTCCAATTATTATTTATATTTATTTATTTAAATATAGTAAATTTCATTATTTCAATCTGAAATTTCAGTGTTGTAATTGTAGGGGTTCTGACCCAAAAAGGACCTGGGCAGGCGGGGGGTGGTGTAGTCGCAAGGTTATTGTAGAGAGGGGTGCAGTACTGCTACCCTTCTGCGCTGCTGCTGCCTTCAGAGCTGGGCAGCAGGAAAGTGGCAGCTGCTGGCTGGGAGCTCAGCTCTGAAGGCAGAGCTGCCACCAGCAGCAGCATAGAAGTAAGGATGGCATGGCATGGCATGGTATTGCCACCCTTACTTCTGTGCTGTTGCCTTCAGAGTTGGGTGTCCGGCCAACAGTCGCTGCTCCCCGGCTGCCGAGCTCTGAAGGAAGCACAGGAGTAAGGGTGGCAATACCGCACCCCCTCTAAAATAACCTTGTGACCCCCCCCCCGGCAACTCCCTTTTGAGTCAGGACCCCCCATTTGAGAAATGCTGGTCTCCCCTGTGAAATCTGTATAGTATAGAATAAAAGCACACAAAAGACCAGATTTCATTGGGGGGTGGGGGGGGAAACCAGATTTCACAGTCAGTCGACGCATTTTTCATGGCTTTGAATTTGGTAGGGCCCTACTGATGGAATAATCCTTCCTGTTGGCATAGGTAGTGTTTACGCCAGAGATGGGCAAACTACAGCCCGTGGGACCGTCCTGCCTGGCCCCTGAGCTCCTGGCCTGGAAGGCTAGCCTCCAGCCCCTCCCCTGTTGTCCCCCCTCCCCCACAGCCTCAGCTCACTTGCTCCGCCACTGGCGCATTGCTCTGGGCGGCGGGGTTGTGAGCTCCTGGGGCAGCGCAACTGCACAACCTGGCCTGACCCAGTCTCCGTGCTGCCTGGTAGTGGCAGCGGCGGCATGGCCTGGCTCCAGCTGGGCAGTGCGACTGTATTGGTGCCAGCCATCGGCATTCCAGGCAGCACAGTAAGGGGGCAGGGAGCAGGGGGGGTTGGATAGAGGGCAGGGGAGTTCAAGGTGGTGGTCGGGGGGGGAGGGTATAGATAGGAGTCAGGGTGGTCGGGGGGGGGGAACAAGGTTGAATGGGTGCAGGGACCCCGGGGGGGGGGGGGAGGGACAGTCAGGAAGGAGAGGGGTTGGATGGAGGGGCAGTTGGGGCAGGGGTTACGGGGGCAGTCAGGGAACAAGGAGAAGGGGTGGTTGGATGGGGCCATCAGGAATGAGAGGAGGGGTTGGATGGGGCGGTGGGGGTCCGAGGGTGGTCAGGGGACAGGGAGCAGGGGTGTGTGGATGGGGCAGAAGTCCCGGAGGGAGGGGCGGATAGGAGGTTGGGGTCAGCCCTTGACCCCCCTCCCTTAACCAGCCCTCCATACAATTTACAAAACCCAATGCAGCCCTCAGGCCAAAAAGTTTGCCCACCCCGGTCTACTCGGAAGCGCTACAGTGGCGCAGCTGTAGCCCTGTAAATGTAGACAAGCCCTTAGAGACCGAGTGGTACTTTCATAACAATGGGTGAGCAGTCTGGTGTTTTCCTCTTCCACCCCACCTCCCAGTTGTTCTCCAGCATTTAAGGTGCAGGTTGTTTTGCTACTCACCAGGTTTGGGGTGATGGGTGGTTATGAGCTGCTCTTTGTTCAGGACTTGAAAAATGCACTTGCTCTTGAGGAGTAGGAAGTTTTCCTGGGAGTCTCTCATCACCTGCAGAATCTAAACTTTTCTTTAAAAATAAATTTCTAGCCTTGTGGTAGTTAATCTCCCAAATGTGAGATGAGTGTAAACCTATGCAATGCTGTTTTAGGGAGTCTGTGGGCAGATATCTCCAGAGCCTCTGCTACTACTTAGAGCTTTGCAAGCTGATGTCATCAAAGCTTCTCACATGAGTAAAGTTACTCACGTGCATAAATGTTTACCAGAGTGGGGCTTAAGTGCTGATTTGTGTCCAAGTATAGGATTAGGACATCCCAGCCAAGCACCCAAACTTGAAAATTAAGCTTCTTGTCAACAGGGAGCTTTTTTATTCTTTGTCACTTAGTTATTTGGTAAATCTACATGATTAGACAGATCAGATTTTTGAATAAATAGAATGGGTATCAAATAGTATTTACACTAAGCAGTTTTTAAATAGAGAAATCTCTTGCATGATAGTTTTTACCTCTGTAAATAAAGTTACTAAAGCTTCAAGGAAAAACATAAATGCACTAGTTAATGAAGTGAAAGCTTTTGTTAATATGTTTGTTAATGTATTAAATTCAAATTGGAAAAACTCTTTTAGGTACTGTGTTTGCAAGAAGTACAAGAGGACCATTTTGGAATGGAGATCAAGCCGAGTTTGGAATATTTGGGTATGATGGAACACTTTTGTCCCACAGTTTATTACATTTTCCTTTTTTTATGTACTTATAAGAAATAATCTATGTGGAATGAAGAGAGAGGCATTTTTCATATGGCAAAAATTAGATAGGTGTTACTTTAAGACCTGCTCTTGCACTCTTTATTTTGGCAAACTCATTAATGCCTGAATTTTGCCTGCATATGAAGTGCAGAACTGGGCCCATAACTGCTTTCAAATGAATTTACTTAAGACCTGATCCTGTAAATTGCTGAGTGCCCTCAGCTTTCATTGGCTTCAGTGGGAAAGGAGGCCACTCATCATTTCACAAGAGATGCTTAAAACATGCAAGTCAGTCCCTTAAATTCTAGAGGGATGTAGATGTTGGATCTCAATTCTAGGTATAACTGAAGCTACAAATCAGAAACAGTCTTGTTGATTGGCTTCTAAATTCTATATTATGTATGCTTTAGCGTTTAGTGTAATCATTTATTTAAGCTGTTGTGTTCCCTGAAGTGGTTAATACACTCGTTCTTTCTTGATAATTTAAAGTATACTTTCACAAATAGTTATTTTTAATTGCTGTGGAAGATGTAGCGTTTCAGTCATAGATAAAATTGTAGAAAATACTTACCTTTTTGACAGTTACAGTTAATGGAAAATATTATAATCCCGAAATAATGTATCGGTATTGTTGAATATAAATGTCTTGCTCTGTATAAAAAGAACTTTCAAAAAAGCTTGTCATTCCTAAGATGCATTGGGAACAAGGCACTCTTAATTTATTGAGAAGGCACTGGAAGCTTATCTTGAGACCTTGCAGCTACTGTAAAGCAAATTTCAGAAAGTTGGGTGATTATCATAACATACTGTTTTAATATAAACTACTGAGTTTTTAAAGCTGTCAGACAATCATTTCTGACCTACAGAAATCTGTCAAGTACTGTTCTTAATAGGAATGTTTCACAAGTGAACCATTATTAAGCTACTCTGGTAGCACCCTGATTAAACTTTAAGCATCAATCATTTTACATTTGACTTGTCCTATGACACATGAGAAGCACCATGCTGAGTATCTTACATCATTAGTTTAGAAGTATATACACCGCAGACGATACTGGATTGGAATTATTGTTCAAATTAACTTCTCACATCCAAGTTTTTCTTTCTTTTCTGAGTTCCTTGGGTGCATGCTGTATAGCCTAAGAAATCTGTTTTTATTTGAACAAGTCACACTGAACATAGACATATCCGTAAAGGAGGTATGATACGGCTACATGTATTTTTTTCTCTTTCAGAGAATGCAAAAGTGAACTTTTTTTCCCTCCCAGAAAACAAAAGTGCTATTCAGGGCCTGAAATTTGAATGTGGGTTGTTGAGCTATAAAGCTTGCCCTCTTGGGATGGCAGTACAGTACTAGATTGAAACAACTCTTATTTTGAAAGATGAAGATCATGGGCCTGATGCTCACTTAGGCCTGGGCTACACTAGCGGGGGGGTTCGAACTAAGATATGCAACTTCAGCTAGGAAGTATCTTAGGTCGACTTACCTGGCCGTCCTTATGGCGGCGAGTCGACTGCCGCGGTGCCCCCGTCGACTCTGCTTACTCCTCCTGCCAAGGTGGAGTACGGGTGTCGATTAGCAGATCGATTTATCGCTTCCAGACGAGACGCGATAAATCGATCCCCGATACATCGAACACTACCCACCGAACCGGCGGGTATTATAGACCTACCCTTACACTTTAGTCCCTTTACACTGCTCAGTCAGTGTACAGAGCAGTGTAAACAGCTCTTTAGGCAAATGAGTATCAGGCCCTGTGTTAACATGTGCACTCGGAGAGTGATTCACTTTTTTCCCCCTCTCAGCAGCCATTAAAGTAAAAGGAGATTTATTGGTAAGAATATGTATTGGGAGGCACATTTTTAGTAAGTCATTTATAAAGACTATTTTCTCTTTACATATGTATTTAATTATGCAAAACAGCTTCCATTATAATCCCCCCATTTTCAGATGCTTACATTCTTTTTGATGATTAGTTTTCAGACAGAGACCAAATATGGCACATTTCAGTCCAAAAGGTGAAGATCTCAAAGTTAGGAACATTTGAAAGTGGGTACAGTGGAAACTTTTTACAGCCTCGACTATAGCAGGCTCAGGTATTGACTACTATGGAAAAACAATAGCATGAGCTATGTTCTTGGGTTTTTTCGTTAATGATTCACATTTCTTTCATACAGGTTATCATTGTGAATATAAAATGAGGACAGGAAGGAAACCTGATGGCTGTGCTATTTGTTTCAAAATTTCCAAATTTAATCTTCTCTCTTCAAACCCAGTGGAATTTTTCCGCCATGATATTCCACTCTTGGACAGAGACAATGTTGGACTAGTGTTGCTTCTGCAGCCCAGATTTCACTGTAAAGCTACTGCTGCAGTCTGTATAGCCAACACGCATCTGCTGTATAATCCAAGGCGAGGGGACATTAAACTGACCCAACTGGCGATGTTACTGGCAGAGATTGCCAGCGTTGCCCATCAGAAAGATGGTAGATTCTGTCCTATTATCATTTGTGGTGACTTCAACTCTGTTCCTGGTTCTCCACTGTACAGTTTTATAAAGGAAGGAAAGCTGAATTATGAAGGACTACCTATAGGAAAGGTAGGTGTTTGTTTCATCTCATGTAAGAATTAATGCTGGTGGAAAAGGAATATTTTATGGAGTGACAATGGCCACCTGTCACGGTGTGCACCACTCACCGCTTATCTGGTGCCTCTTCTGATCAGTTGTGGGATTAGCTCTCAAGATCGTCACCCCTTCTTGTGGTCACATGCAACCACATTGTCTCTCTCAGGTCTGCAGCTCCTCTCGTCGCTGGAACTGCAGTGTCTTCATAATGCAACCCTCCGGCTAGGTCACTCAGCATTTCCCCTTTCAGGATACAGTCCTTCAATTCTCTGTCACCCCCACAGTCTCTGCCATGCCCTTAGTGACTGGTAGGGGAACCCAAGCTCATTCACTACTACAAGTTCCAGTCCAGGGACTCTACACACAGCAGTTCTGGGCTTTCCTCTCACTGCTCCTTCCCTGGACTGCTTCCTACAGTTCCTAGTTCCCCATCTTGCCCTGGGTATAACAGCGCCAAACCCTTTTCCCAGCAGCAGCCCCTGTCTGTTGCAAGCTTCCTGGCTTTGAACCTGCTTGCAAACAATTCCTTACCCCTGGCTTTCCTTCCAGGTGCAGCCTGTAGAATTAATAGGCCTACCTGACCACCTTAACCCTTTCCAGTTCTATGTGGAGTTGAGTTTCCATTAGAAGCCCGATTTTTGACCTCCACTCTAAATTTAATCTACAAACAAAGGAAAGTCTGCCACAGAATTGCTATGCTAGGTCTGAGGCTGGCTCAGTGTTTTGTTTCAGAAGTGCAACTTTAACTCCTAATTTGCTGACTCTAATGTTTTAAAACATATAAACAACTGTTCTTGAAAGTGGTATATGTTCAGTTACAGATATGTATCTGGACCTTACCTCTGGCTTAATTTAGGTCTTGTCTTCATGTACACCACAGCTTTAGTGAAGACTCTCCTATGCCAATGGAAGAGCTTCTCCCATTGGCGTAGTTAACCCACCTCCCCAAAAAGCTGGAACTATGTTGGCGGGAGAAGCTCTCCCATTGACATAGTGCTGTCTACATGGGAGGTAGGTCAGTAAAACTATCACTCGGGTGTGGATTTTTTACACCCCTGAGTGACGTAGTTATACTGATATAGGTCTGTAGTGTAGATCTGGCCCATTTTTGTGGGAACACTTTAAATGCCAAGTCTAGCACTTGCCAGGTGTTCCTTTTCTTTTGTAAGGGGTAATTTTTCCCCCAAAAGAATTGTATTTAAGTATTAAGGTAGTCCTTTTACAACTGGCAATACAATAGGGCCTATGTTATCAGTCAGGCTAAGACCAAACTTCCCTTTTCATTAACTTGGCTGAAATGTCCATAAAACATGTTCTACTGACACAGTAAAATACTGTTCCACCTTGCGTCATTATCATTTTTTTTTTGTGTGGAAGGAGATTTAATCATGGACCTTCTGATCCTTTTCAAAAGGATTATTCTCGCATTATGGATGAGCCAGGGCTGTATTGGTTAGCGTAAGTGTAAAGTCAAAGTTATGATTGCTGGGTGACCAAAGTAGAAGTCATGTTTGAGTGTGGCACCACATTCTAAGATATTTTATGTGAGTTTAGTGTGAAGATAGCATTCAACATATCACAAATAGCTATTTAATTTGAAGTGACTAAAGCATTTACACTAGGGAAATGTGAATTTTCCATTATTGGTGTTAACTGCCCATCAGCTGCCAACCCCATTTTCAGCCCCCTTTTGATTTTCTCCCAGAAGAATAAATGCCCCGTTGTTAAAAGCAATGTCAGCAGTCAGTGAACTGTTTATACTAGAGCTTCTAATGTTGCTAACGAGGTCATCGTATTCTCTCGGCTAAGTCTTGCAAGAACTATTTTACAAAATAGGATTGTTGTAAAGATTGTTGTAAAGCGAGAGCAAGTTGCATATAAAGAATATCATGGTTTAGCAGAGAAAGCTCTGAAGAGTTGCTACAAAAGGCATGTTTGTAAGGCCTGTATAGAAGAGTGGACTCACTGCAAGTGTGCCCCCTTGTGGCTGGGTGTGGCATAACATCTTTGCCTTTTCTAGCATCCCTTGCTGATGGTTTTCCAGTCCTTTAGCGGTCTCTCTCTTCTCACCTTTTAGCCCTCCAGCTAGGTCACATTTTAGTTCCGGGCTCCTTTCATGGTAACAAAGACCCACAAACAAAAGTCCAACAAATCACTTCAAGGACTCTGGCCTCTGACTCAGGGTCCATTGGCCCTTACCCCCATCTCTCCAGGGTCTGAATTGCCCTGATCCCCTTACTTCCGGGGGCTTCACACCACTTTTCCAGTGGGTGGTATGGGAATGCAGGCCCACTCTCTATGCTGGGTTCCAGTCCAGAGAACCTAGGACGAGCAGCCAAGGTCTGCTCTGTCAGACTCGTTGCCACCACCTCTCTGGACTCCTTTGTATCATTAGTCTTTTCTTAAGCCTTTTTCTCCAGGCCCTTTCTGGGTTTTTTGCAAGAACCAACACCTCCCAGAAGGTCTCCCTAGAGATCTGGTTTGTATCCCTGCGTCAGGGTCAGCCAAAGGAGCTTGCTCCAGACTTGTGTCTTCCAGATTTCTCCCACTTTGTAGTGCCCCGAGTGTGACAGCAGAGTTCTTGCCTTTCTCCCTGGAGCCCCTCAATGTCCAGTCTAAATGATTTACTTGTCACAGCCTCTTGCACTTAACTGCCTCTAGTATCCTGCTGGCTCAAGACAACCTGCCTCTGGCTCTAGGCTTCACTGCCCCGGCCTCCCAATCTTCCTCCTGGCTTGAGGCCCTCCAGTTTTGGCTCTAGGCCTCCCAGACTTCTCAGCCTTTAGCCAAGAGAGGAAACACCCTCTATGCCTCACCTGGGTATCCCCCATTGCCTTCCTTCCACTGCCCCGTGCTCCTTCCTTTCTGAAGATCCAGCTCCTCCCAGTCTGTTCGATCACCAGTTATACCTTATGGCCTAATTGGGCTTAACTGTCTACTGGTTACCCTGGCTTCAGACACTCCATCACAGCATGGATAAGAAAAGTGAACTCTTTAGCAGTATGTCTTTTGTTAATTGGACCACAGTTGATTTAAAAAAAATAGTTTTTTAAATTAAAATTTTGCACAGGTATCTTGTGAACTAAATCAGATTCTGTTTGAAACAATCGTATATCTTTTCTAGGTGTCTGGGCAAGAACAGTTTCCTAGAGGACAAAGGATCCTAACTATTCCAATTTGGCCCCCAAGTCTAGGCATTTCACAGAGCTGTGTGTATGAGATACGACAGCAGCAACAAGAAGAAAACACAGGTCAGTTTCTGAACAGGTAAACTTAGTGGTTCTATGAAAACATCATCCAGATTTACTGTTGAAGACCAGATATTTTTTCATTTAAAAAAATGGGCCCCAGTCTTACAAACATGAGCTCAGTGGGACTACTCAGAGATAAAGTTTTTCACCATCCTAGGCATTTGCAGGCTTAGGCCTTAGAAAAATAAATTCCTTTGAGATTAACATGCAGTAGGTGACTTGAAATATTAGAACCATTATTGTTGGATATTTTTAAAACCTTCCATCTAAATCTACTTTTTGTCTTTATATTAAAGGTTAAACATACCATTTCAAATTAGAAAGCAATTCAGATGAGCTGAATGTATGTTTCTAAGTAAAATTTTCTGGAAAGGTACAGATTTGTTTGAAGGGGCTCTAATGAAACTGGGCAATTCAATC
The DNA here is from genome assembly GCF_020497125.1 of Mauremys mutica. Lineage (NCBI taxonomy): Eukaryota > Metazoa > Chordata > Testudines > Geoemydidae > Mauremys > Mauremys mutica. The sequence continues at coordinate 164,444,303 of NC_059074.1, read as the reverse complement.
CAGTTTTTATTAATTTGATCTTTCCCATCAAAAGAAAAATAAATAACATTTGAAGATGTTGTCCTAGGCTACTTTTCCTATAGTTTTTCTCCAATGGTCTTAATGATCTCATTTAAAACGTAGATTAGAAATTCTCTTTATTTTTGTAGGTGGAGAGAAAAAAGAAGCGGAACTGGAGCACACAGAAGAGATCGTAATAGCAGCTGAAAAGTAAGTCTTAGAAAATCTGAGAAGGCTGTTTGGTGGCTCCTATTTAAAAAAAAAAAAAAAAAAAAAAAGGCAAAACTAAAACCTTGAGCATATATGGTATGATTTCAAATTAGATAACTGATAAAACTGTAAGTGGTCTTCTAATTGGGTTTTGTATCTGCCTGTGTAGGTTGTTAAAATATACATATTTACATGTACATTATCTAATAAAACATCCCCCCCCCCCAAAAAGACATTTTCAAAAATAGACATCACCACACCTAAACACTCATCTTCTCAAGTAAAAGTCTCAAAAATTGAGTCAGTGCAGTTTTCAGAACTAATGTAATGTTTCCTCTGACATTTCACAACTATGTTCTGGTGAGTTAGTTCCTGCACCCTTGAATTGTTGGAGCAGCTAGAGGATGTGAATAAAAATAAACTAAAATTAAATTGTATATTTCATCATTCTTATACTGGTGGTCTTACTTTCAGCAACTATACTAGTTCAAAAGCATGACTGCCTATTGTTCTCAAAAGTAATAATTGGAGAACAGAACCCAGAAAAATTTGGATTAGGATAACTATACAAAAGGGCAAAAAATCATCTTTCATTTAAAAGTGAAAGAAAAGATAACCACAGATGGGAAAGGATTAGAATTATATATTGTAAAGGACCATTTCTATATGGGGCAACTGATGCATGTTATTCCAAACTAAGGAGCTGAGGTTAAGGAAATATCAAGACTGACTACAGGGCAAGTTCCATCTCTCCTCATTAAACAATACTTTTGACATCTGTTTACTTTTGGATATAAACAGCACTCTTTGTTTTATAGTGATGTAGCAAAGCCATAGAATTTGAGGCCAGCTGCAGAAATCTGTTTATAAGTGGCAGCTCTATCGAGCTGCTTAAATTCTCATATTTCCTCTCATTTTGATCATTTTGGAGATGCTGGTTTCTAAATGTTAATAAGTATCCTTATTGGGGAAACAAAACTGTGGTAACAAAGAGGAGATAGCTCAAACTGGATAGAACAGGAAAAAGTTTAATTATTTAAAAAACCCTCCTCCCCAAGAATTCCATATTGGACAGGCGTGGAGACAGGTACTTTCTCTTTTTAGACTCATAACTAAGTTTTTTTTTAAAATAAAAAGCCTAAAAGCTTTTAAAGATTTAATATGAAAACTGCTAGTCAGACCCAAAAGTTTACTTAAAAATCAAGAGGTGGCATCCAGTTTAGAATGGCATGGAAGGACATGTGGTTGGTGTCAGGAGGAAGGAAGAATACAGTAATTACATGGGTGGAAGAGCTAATCAAGATAAATCACTTAACCAAAGGTCTGGCCTACATTACAAATTTAGGTTGACTTAACTACATCATTCAGGGCTGTGAAAAATTTCTCTCCCTGTGCAATGTAATTAAGCCATCCTCAGTCATGGTCGATGGAGGAATTCTTTCATTAATTAGCTACTGCGTCTTGCTGAGATGGATTACTACAGTAATGGAATAACCCCTTCCAGCTACACTACAGCAATACAGCTGTGCTGCTGTGCCATTTCTAGTGTAGACTGACCCTAAATCTCTTTGAAAGTCAATGGGATAGGATCCTAAGTGTTAAATCACTTGAAAATCGGACTTAGGCCATGTTTACGCTACCACTTATGTCGGCAACACTTATGTCACTTGGTGTGAAAAAACAGACCCCTGGTCGACATACGTTTTTTACTGGCAAAAGCTCTTGTGTGCACAGCGCTATGTCAGCGGGAGACCTCTCTCCTGTTGGCATAGAGCAGCTACATGAGCGATCTTATAGCGGTGCAGCTGTGCCACCCACCATAAGTTTCCTAGTGTAGACATGGACTCCTTTGAAAATTGTACCTTAGATCCCTGCTCCAAGAAGTTAACAAGATGCAAAACATGAGAAAGTTACTTAGCACATTCGGAGGGCGTTAAAAATAAAGACTCTGTTTATGCAGCTTATTTGTTTTGCCATAATAACTAAATAAATGTGTTTTATTAATGACTAAGTCTTTTAGTTAGTAGCGATAATGAAGTAAAATACTTGTGTAATTCTGTTTAGGTTTCCTTCAAAATTACAACACCACTTTAGATTATCTTCAGTCTATTCTCATTACTTACCTGAAAGTGGGGTTCCAGAAGTAACAACTTGTCACTCCAGAAGTGCTGTCACTGTGGATTACATTTTCTATTCTGCAGCAAAGGATGATAGTGCTGCTCAGCCAGGTAAAGAAGCTGAATTCAAGCACTAAAGTTCTCTTAAAGAATATCTCCCTGCTGAATGATAAAGTTCAGAACTTAGCCTAAAAGGAGGCATATTGGTAAATTTCACAGATCTCAAGTACACAAAAGATACTAACCTCAGTGATTTACGGGTGCCCAAACATTTTGAACATGTGAACTGTTCCCTCACAGATTAAGGCTACAATCTTAACTCTTCCTGTCCTTTATTTTCTCCATTACTGATTCATGTTAGCTTGTTGCTTGCTGGGATCATTGTAGTACATAGGGAACGTCCTCTGTAGAACACTGCAGTGGCCTGCACCATTTCTTTTACCAAACACTTGGACATTTATGTGGTCATCATTGTCTCCTTGACTACAAGATTCAAGGAGTTGAGGAATCCTGATGAGCATTAATTAAAGAAGTAAATACCAAGGTACTATCACTATCATTCAGTAACCTATGTGAGCTTAGTGACTAGACCAGTGATATGATTGGTTCACGTTTTCAAGAATATGATGAACAGAGATTTCAGATGCGTTCGAGATGAGATATGACAACTTCTGCATGAGTGGTCATGTTTAAAATTACCTTGGAGCAGCATTAGTGTTTGTCTCAAGAGATGACGTACATGGTTTTGAGATCTCTTGGTATGAGGTGAAAAATCACAATGGAGCACTGCATTTGAGTGTGTGTACCTGTGCTGCAATTTTGTGGTTGCAGTTGCAGCTAAAACTCACCAGATGGTGCAAGGAAGACATAACACATTTGGGTGGGTGCTTCATTGGTAACGTTTAAATGTCAAGAACGGGTAATGTACCACTTACTGTATTTGTGGCCTTGTTGTGGGTTCCCTGAGAGATTTCCATGTTTTACAATTGGCCATCTGCTTTGCTTCATCCTACATCATCATACAGGATAATGAGCCTTTTCTATTGCTTGAAATCCTTTTAGTTTTCACAAAAAACAGTACAGCCTGGCCAGCTGAATCATTCTAGGGGTAAATCCCAGAACAGGGAGACCTGCGTTCCACTCCTACCTTAAGCACAGTCTTCCGGTGTGGCCTTTTCAAATTGCTTAACCATCTGTGCCTCAGTTTTCTATACACTACCAAATGTAAAAGGAAAAATGCAATAAAATTAATCTAGCTTCAAGGACTTGGTTTTGCAATGTGCCATGTGCCCTCAACTGCCCCTGACTTCAGTGTGAGTTAAGGATACTCAGCACCTTGCAAGACTGAGCCCTAAACACCTAGAATGTATATACACCTCTACCCTGATATAACATGGTCGTGGGGAGCCAAAAATCCCTACCGCATTATAGGTGAAGTGTCATTATATCGGGGTAGCGGTGGCAGGGCTGCAGCGGTGATTTAAAGAACCCAGGGCTCCGGCCGTGGGGAGCCCCAGGTCCTTTAAATTGCCGGCGGAGCCCCGCTGCTGCAGCCACGGGGTGGCAGTGATTTAAAGGGCCCAGGGCTCCCCACAGCAGCCGGCGCCCCGGGCCCTTTAAAGCGCCGGCGAACCCTGCTGCCGCAGCCCTGGGGTAGCGGCAGCAGGGCTCCGGCGGTGATTTAACGAGTTCTGGGCTTTGGCTGCTGCGGGGAGCCCGGGCTCTTTAAATCGCTGCACGAGCCCCGCTGCCGCAGCCCCGGGGTAGGAGCGGCAGGGCTCCAGCAGTGACTTAAAGGGCCCAGGGCTCCCCACAGCAGCTGGAGCCCCAGACCCTTTAAAGCGCCGCCAGAGCCCCGCTGCTACCACGCTATATGCGAACCCGTGTTGTATCAGGTTGCGTTATAGCAGGGTAGAAGTGTATTTTGGTAGTGCCATTGCATGCCCTAATTAAGTTTGTATTCAGCTTTGTTCTGAAAACGGGAGTTCAAGCTCTTTGTTTTATATGAAAAACAGTGTATCTGCCGCAAACTTTCAGCATATAATCTGAGTAAAACTTGAATTTTCTGAGCAGTTTCAAGGAAATCGGTTAATTAGTTTCCAAGTACTAATAAATTAAAAATTGGCCTAATAAAGAGTTCACATTTTAAGTCTCGTAATGTTTTGGGCCTTGTTAGCTTATAAACTACAGGTTGTAGAAAGTCTAGACTTTGTACATAGTAAGTTTGGGAGTGGAGGGGTCTCTGGAGCGAGGTCATTTTATTAATTAACCAAAAAAATGGGTTTTACTGCATAGTTGTTGCTTTATTCTATGCTTAGTTGAGGGAAATAAGTTTGAGACCCAGCTTTTGGTTCTTTGTAGCCCAGGAGTTCTGTGGTACTGTTCAGACAGTTCAGGAGCACTCCTGAACCAGCTGAATAGTTTCATCTATGAAGATCAGGATCTTTGCCACAGCAACTGTAGCTTTGAAGACCAGGATGTGTGTGAAAAGTTCAACTTGTTCAGGATCTGTGCTGAAGTGACTAGGCTTGTCTTCAATGCAGTCATAGTTGCTAGCTTGTTAGAGCTCTGCAAAGCCATTCAGCTGCTTGAAGAGTGAAGTTCCTGAACCAGCTGAGTAGTTTCATGGAGACCAAAAGTAGCTGCTGACTTGTTGAAGACAAGGAGTTCTGTGAAACTGTTCAGCTGTGAAGGTCTTCAACTATCTGCTTTTCATGGACAAAGCAACAGCCACTGTGTCAAAGGTCTTGTTTGTTTATGTATAGAAGGATCTCAACTCTCACACAACATAGTGGATATAATCAGCTGTGAAGTGATTTTGTGCAAATTTGTGTATAGCATCATTGTGACCAAAGCATTGTATTAAGACATCACAAGCCACTCCTCCCAGGTTGGAGTCCTCCTTCCAGGTATAAGGTGGGTGTGGGTGTGTATGATTTGGCTCACAACTATGTGTTTTCTGCACATATGGTACTTTTCTTCTTTTCTTTTTATGTAGGAGTTGAAGATACTTTTGATGGAGGTCTGAAGCTTCTTGGTAGATTATCACTTTTAACAGAGCAAGATCTGTGGACAGTTAATGGTCTTCCCAATGAACATAACTCTTCTGATCACCTTTCCTTACTAGCTCAGTTCAGGCTTATTGAAGAATAATTCCCAAATTATTTTTATACCTGCACTTTCCTTCACCACCTCTTCTTCCTGTAATTTTTTTAATTCAAGGACTGTCAGACTGGTTAAATTAAGTTCGCCTGCATGCTGAATTTTTAGTGTTGTGTAAAGTAGAGTTTTTAAAGAGATTTCTTTGTAAAGTTGCTTAAATTACTTTGTGGAGTCATTAAGACAAAAAGAAATGAGTTTACATTAGCTTCCTCTTTTTGATAATGGAAAATGTCTGTGCCATAGTCTGAAAATGGCATTATTTTTAAAAAAGATGTTTTTATTGTAAATCATAGTAAAATGGGTGATGGTTCTTAAGTACAGTGTACTTCTCTCAATCCTTCAAGCAAAAGATTGTGTTTGCAGCAAGTTTCATAATGAACTCAAAGTAGATTTCTATGTAGTTTCAAGTGTATTCTATTTCAAGTTGCTTTTGTTGCCCTTCCCAAATATCTAAATATTGGGCACAATCTTGGAGTCCCTCAGCAGGAATTTAGCTAATGCCAGGGCAGCAGGATTGAGCCTATTCTTGCAGTGTAGTAATTAGTTATGTTCTAAAAAATGATTGTATAATGGTTAATCTTACAAGAGTACAACATGTTTTGCTGATGTGCAGAAGCTTTAAAAAGAATCTGAAATGAAACCAAATAGGCAATTTGTGGTATCTGAACACACAGCGGTAAAGCACAGGTAGATCTGAAGGAGCTTTCATGTTTGAACACTGTGTGTGTTTGTTTGAAACAGACTTATCTGGGAGTCAGACCTTTTGAGGTTTTGGAAGTGTTTATGGAATAGATGAGGCTGTTTTTCATGTATTCATCATTTAAATATTGTAACATTACTACAGCTCCAGAATAGTCAGTATTTAAAGATTCCCTCATGTTCAGTTTCATAATACACCATGACACAGCACACCCTGCAAAACACCTAGGATTTACAGATGAAACTTTAATGTGCTACTGCATTAACAAACTTCTTGGCTGAGGGGAGGAGAAACAGAAATTCTTGTGACTTAAATTATATATGGATCTGTGTGTGATTGAGTTAACTAGGGGGAAGGGATAGCTCAGTGGTTTGAGCATTGGCCTGCTAAACCCAGGGTTGTGAGTTCAATCCTTGAGGGGGCCACTTAGAGATCTGGGGCAAAAATTGGTCCTGCTAGTGAAGGCAGGGGGCTGGACTCAATGACCTTTTGAGGTCCCTTCCAGTTCTAGGAGATTGGTATAGCTCCAATTATTATTACTTTATTACCTAGAAGTATAATTTCTAAATAGAGTTGCTGTCACTAGTGTGCTGCTAGAAAAACTGAAACTTGTACTTGATGATATTCCAATAAGCACCTGAATTCAGAAACCTTTCTTTATATTCAGTCCACTTTCATGTCCCATTTTCTATATTTTAATTTTAACTTTCATTTTACTATTTTAATTACAGAATAACCATCTTCTTGATTGTCACTTTATATTCTAAGACTTAAGCTAAACATTATTTCAGAGGAATGTGGGGCCAATGACAGTCCAATTGATTGAATTCATAATTCAGACTTAATGTTTTGGGGTGACTGGAGTTTTGGTTCTCCTTGAATGGTTTTTCTCTGATCTTTGCTAACTAGATTGTGACATAAGGATCCATCTGCACGGTAAGCTGATCTGTCTGGCTCTGTAGCCATTCATTCAGTTAATGCTGAAAAACAAATGCTAGCTATTTTATTCAAAAATAGTCAGATACTTCTTGGCATACCCAATTTTATGTGGGTTAGGGTCAAGCCTCTAAGATCTGGAACCAGTAAATGCAGCCATTTGCCTGATAGCATCGCTGCATAACTTAACTATTTTTGTGAAGATGCCACAAATATCTGGCACCAGATAAATCTGAAAAGGCCATCTTCTCAGCTTGTTGTGCAAGTGCTGCATGTGGGTGATCTGTATAGGAGCAAGGGTAGATAGCAGAAAGGGTTGAAGCACTGTCACTGTAGGAGAAAGAGATTGCTGCTGTCTGGGACTTCTATCCCCTCTATGCTCTGGAGGGGCAACAGGACCCCTGATGGCACCTGATTTTTCCTGCAAACATTCCCAGTTCTGGTCTCCCATGTTTAAGAAGGATAAATACAAACTGGAACAGGTTCAGAGACGGACTACTAGGATAATCCGAGGAATGGAAAATCTGTCTTATGAAAGGAGACTCAAAGAGCTTGGCTTGTTTAGCCTAACCAAAAGAAGGTTGAGGGGGGATATGATTGCTCTTTATAAACATATCAGAGGGATAAATATTAGGGAGAGAGGAATTATTTAAGCTTAATACCAATGTGGACACAAGAACAAATGGATATAAACTGGACACTAGGAAGACTTGAAATTAGACTAATGTTTCTAACCATTAGAGGAGTGAAGTTCTGGAACAGCCTTCCAAGGGGAGTAATGGGGGCAAAAGACATATCTGGCTTTAAGACTAAGCTTGACAAGTTTATGGAGGGGATGGTATGATGGGATAGCCTAATTTTGGCAATTGATCTTTGATTATCAGCAGGTAAGTATGCCCAGTAGTCTGTGATGGGATGTTAGATGGGATGGGATCTGAGTTACTACAGAGAATTCTTTCCTGGGTGCTGGCTGGTGAGTCTTGCCCACATGCTCAGGGTTTAACTGATCGCCATATTTGGGGTTGGGAAGGGATTTTCCTCCAGGGCAGATTGGCAGAGGCCCTGGAGGTTCTTTTCCTTCCTCTGCAGCATGGGTCACTTGCTGGAGGATTCTCTGCAGCTTGAGGTCTTCAAAACACAATTTGAGGACTTCAGTAACTCAGACATAGGTTAGGGGTTTGTTATAGAAGTGGATGGGTGAGATTCTGTGGCCTGCATTGTGCAGGAGGTCAGACTAGATCATAATGGTCCCTTCTGACCTTAAAGTCTATGAGTCTATGTTGTCTTCCAAGGCACTCATTCAGCTCCTTCTTCCATTGCCTTTCCCATAACCACTGCAGCTCTTAAATTGGAGTTATTAGATTATTATATAATCAACATTGACAGTAATTCCCACTTTGTTTCAGTGGGTCTAATATGCTCCATAATGCATGAGAAAAGAGAGAGCCTAGCACTAAGCTTATTGGTTGTTCTGCCTGGTTCATTATCTGACCTAGTGTGTTCAGAGTCAGATTTTTAGGGAGTTTTTTGTCCTTGCTTGTTACCCTCATTTTTTTTCTTCTTTTGCTGCTAGGACAGATTAAGGGGGATTAGTAAACAGTGAATTTATAGTGCTTGGAGATAGTAGTAGAGGTGGTACATGGAATATCACACAAGCACATATTAGAACACATGTATAAACCTCATGTGTTCGGGTATTGAACTCCATACACTTGTACTCTGATTCATGGTGGAGTCTTTCCTGTATTTTTTTTTTATAAAGGTGGCTATGGGTAGAATTTGATAAAATTCCCTGTTTTTAAAATGGTTCAGCTGTGGGGTTTAAAGAACACTGGGAAAGTTTCCAGCTTTATAGAATTGAAGTGAGGAAAGGGAGCAAGGCCCTTTTTACTCTTCATGTACTAGTGCTAGAGTTTCTGGCAAACAGCTGACTCGACCTTGCACACTGTTTAACAGTGGTGCTAAGTACGCTACAGCTACTTGAATATCCTTTACATAAAGACAATTGAAACATTTTCACTAAAAATGTTTGCTGCCTAAGGGAAACTAAAGATTTCCACTGAAGCCGGAGGTCTGTCAGGGTGTCAGCTTTTATTTATCTACAAGTCATATGATAAAGCTAAATCAATTTAAGTTGTAATTATTTTAATAAGGATGTTGTAATAAAAACATGATCTTCCTAACACCCATACAAGATGATGGGGTTGCAAATAGAGGCTGTTCCCCCAATTAAGTGAGACGGGCAGACTTTGACATTTAGGCTATATACCACCTATCCTGTAACATAAGTTTTCAACTGTCACACCTGTCCCACACTTATTGAGCTGGAACAATTTGTGCTAAGCCACTGCTCAGGCTCAGCTAGTGGCAGAATTCTTGCATTTTAATGGCTGAAAATAAGAGGCATGAAAAACAAGAGCTACCTTATCACTGACAAGCCCTAGCCTATTTGTAGAGCAACACTGCTCCTCCCCATACAATTTTAGCAATGCGTTGCAACTCACCACTAACCCATCACATCACCACACACAACATTAGGCTGCTGCATAACAAGCTGGGATGATGTTGATACAATATCTTTCTCCCAACTCCTGCCTTCATAGGGGAAGGGCAGGCTAAGATCTCGTTTTCTTCTGCCAGTGAGTGGCTTCGAGTTCTTCCCAAGGGCCTGTTCTTTTTGAACCCTCCACTTGTGGCTTTGTAACAGGCAGTGCTGATACAAGCCAAGGCCCTAGCTGTACTGAAACATTTTCAGGTTTTGGTACACTCCATACACATACTTGTCAGCACCAGCTCCCATACTGCTGTAATCCATACCAACCTCTTAGTTCATACAAGGGATTATAGACCAGACAAACTTAAACAGAAAATAGTTCAAAGGAAAAAAAGTTCATGCTGAAAAATTGAGTTTCCTCCTCCATACCACCTCCCTGCCCTACAAAGCATAATCTTGGTTTGGTAGAAAGAGGACTTTTTTCTTCTATCCCTACAGGATAGTTCATTCCTTGGCTTGGCTCCACTATGTACAGTGCTAGTCTGTATCTGCTCACAGTTTTGAAAGATGTTATTGTTTGTTTACCAATTTAAAAAGCCAGACACTTCAGAAAGTAAAAGCTTAGCCTAGTCTTTATCTGACAGATAGCTATTTGGTGCTGCTAGAACTGCAGTGTACATACATGCAGGCTGTATCAAGGAAGGCTTGTTATATCTTAACAGCCAGTTAACCAAAGGTGTTGAAGGAAGATACCTGCCTGCCTCAAGGACATTCCCTTTTTCCCTCCTGCCCAGATTTAAACCAACAAAGCCAATAATACTGTTCTGCTTCATTAGCACATATTAGCAAAGAACCTGAATTACTTCCTTCCCTCTTCAAGAGACAACCCTTGTCTGATGACAGTGCTTTAGGGATAGAGCAGAGACTTTACTGTCAGAGCAAAGCAGCAGCAGCTGTTCACGGGGAGATATAGCATTTGGTACTCATGAAAGATGTTGAGTGAGTGGTGGCTATTGTTCCAGAGAGATTGCAAGCCAATGATACTGTCTCCTTTCAGTTTCTTGGCAGGTGCCATCACTAGGGGAAACAAGAACCCACCATATGATTAAGGGCTTAATGTGTAGGTTACTTTGTGTGCCAAATAGTGGTTGGCTGATTTTATATTGAAGATTTATGATGACATTTTGCATCAACCCCTCCTCCATTCTGGTGTTACTAGCTTACAATGACAAAGAGTGACTGCTTTAAAAACACTCTCCCCACAATGACTATATAATTTAGTTCATACTACTACCTGTACATTAACACATTCCAAAAATGATAATAGGCTATTAAAAAAAGACCAAGGACATTTTATTAAAGTTCCATGCTGCACATAAACATACAAGTGATGAGAAAAGCAAGACCCAGAGCCATGCACATGTATTCGTCCAGAATATCATTTGCCAAGTTTGCAATGAGCTAGAAAAACAGGCAGTTGGAATCACAGTTTTAAAGGTAAGACAAAAATGCAAGTGCAAGAGCAAATTTGAAGAGAATGAATAAAATTCACTTGTACTTCAAAACAAAGTACAAAATAATGTCACAGCTTTATAGCTTAGAAAAGCTTCGGTGTAGCAAGTTAGACGTTCAGATAAACCACGTAAGCCAAAATACTCTGGATGCTGGTAAAACCACATCATCAAGTTGGAAGAAATAGTCAGGGTACTGTAGAAAAACAAATTTTTTCAAAATCAAGTATATTCTAATGGCACCAAAGTACAGTTAAAAATCAAGGCTTCTGTTGCTTAACTAAACCTTATTTTCCTTATCACCTCATTAATGAGGAATCTGTTGTGTAAGCTAACAGTTGGCTTATGCTTACAAGGTCACAAAACACTGAGCAGTACATATTGTTTTAGAACTGAAATTCTATTGATCATAATGGCTTAAAATTTTACACTAATACAAACCATGATTTTTTTCCCCCATTCTTTACCCTCACACCTAACCTCCTCCCTCTCCCCAAACCCCCATCCTATTCAAAACCTATTTTAAAGCAAATAAGACTTGATAAGTATACAAAACAAAAAGGTTGTGGGCTGTAATAATGAAGCCTTACGTTTCACTGCAAGGAACCCTCTCCAGAACTCAGGAAAAGGAAATCCTCTAAATTCAGTCAAGTCATCACCTGTGCTGTTCTTCAGACAGAGGGGGAATCGTTTTCAGTAACCAAAATGAAATGTGAATTAGAAGAACTTACCAGCTGTTTTTTGTTTGTTTGGTATTGGGGGGGATAACTTAAAAAAAAAAAGTGGGGAAATACATAACCTCAATCTTGCAATGAGCTCTAAACACATCTGCAGCAAACACAGCCGATTTCAGTGGAGCCCTGTTCAATTGTATCAGGATCTGCCAGGGCTTGTTGCCAGACTGGGGCCTTAATTTATTCTCTAGTCATTTTGTAGCTTATTTCACGATTGTGTATTGCAAAAATTCCATGACTTTATAAAAAGTCATGCTCTCTTCCTCCAGGCATAAGAAAGGCCAGATGACAGATCAGTACATTATTCAGTGTTTATACAATAGCTTGCTTGGGGAAATATTTCCATCTGACATTACAGTAAATCAACTGCCTTAGTACTTTTACTTTATAATAAAATTCACCCCTCTGCCCCACCAAAATGACTATGGCCTTGCACCTGCATTCACACCTGTGTAAAGTGAGTAGTCATGCTTACACCGTACACATAAAAATGACTATGCAAGCTGCAAGGCATGAAAAATCAGACTCCAACTTTGGGGACTGACTTCTCTTTAACAGCTAAATATTCATTACAAATCTTGGACTCCTACTTCTCACAATATTAAAGCTTTATCCATATACATCTCATATGATAGACGTATATTGGAGTCTTTTGAATTCTCATGTACAATTGGAATTAAACTGAAAGCTGTATTTAATGGAAGCTATATTAATGTTTATAACAAACACTTATGTTGTATTGTCATCTTGTCCTGTGCTGTTTAAGTATTTGCCCACTACACAGTATGAAAAGCTTTCCCATGCAGGACTGTTTTCTTCAAATTACTGTTGGCATTCCCATCTGCTTCTGTATCCATTTGAACACTGGCTCATTCAGTGTTCCAAAGCCTTAGTACTTACTAGAATCTTACTATGTTTGTCGTCTTTATTACCTCTCCACCTCATCTCCTCAGAAAATCCAAAGGACAAAAGGCACCAATGCCCTATGTTTCTGGCTTGTTTGTTTTTTAAAACGTAACAAAAAAAAATAAAAAGCATGGCTTACCATGTACAAGCTAGATTTTCAGAACAGCTCAGCTCCCATTTATGCACCTAAATGAAGTGGCTAAACTTTCAAGTACTCAGCACCCACTAACTCCCAGAGTTCAATGAGAACTCCTGGGTGCTGAGCACTTTGAAAAATCTGACTACTTCCGTTAGGTCCCTAAATGGGAGCTGAACTGGTTTGAAAATCTAGCCATACATCTGTAGTGCTAGTTAAATCCATCAGTAAAAAGGACACCATAAGGAAGGAGGAGATAGACAAACAAACTTGTTCTTGAAAAAAATATGTGAAAATCAGCTATTATTGCTACGCTTACTCTAACAAGAATCTTTTTAAAGGTCACTAAAAGTTACTGTAATGCATATAAGGGAGAACCTTCCCTAACTAAGTTGTGATGTCTGATCTTAATATAAGACACAAAGGCATCATCCCCTTCAAAGACAAATGATTCAAAATTACACACAAATATGGATAGAAAAGTAAACTCTCAAGGAAGCCTACTGATTCTGACACTTCCTCGTGAGTCTGAGACTGTACATACAGTTTGACTGTTAATACAGTGCAAATGCTAGTCTCTACAAAACAATGATCTCCAGGTCTTGTGCTTTAACACTGTAGTCTGCAAAGTTTAAAAAAAAATTAAGAAATTGTAAAAATTCATTGTTGGTCAGTTATTTAAAAAACCAATAGAAACCTCAACTGGTTCTCTGTATTTCTAAGACACTTGCATATAAATCAAACCTTACACTTTTTCATAGGCATGCACATAGTAAAGAGTGGCAGGGTGCATCTAATGCAGTAATATAGTACTCCCAGAAATGCTGGAAAACAGTACAAATTGGTTATAAAATTAAAATTGTCAATTTTGCATATCTTTTGTATACTGAGGTAATAGACACTTTAAAAAGTCACATCCACCTCTGCACTGCTATTTTATTGCTGAATAAAAATATTAATATGACTTGATGTTTAAACTGACTGCACCCCAGCACGTTAACACTAACGAGAAATATTTCATTTCATCACCACTCCTAATACTACCAATGGAGCACAATATTCAAAGCCAATTAAATAGAGTAAACAATTATTTAAATTAAAAAAACAAAACCAAAAACACCACAGTAGTTCCCTCCTATTTGATGCGGGGAAGAAATCCTGTTGAAGATAATTTAGTTTTTCATTGATGTCACTTAATGAATTAAAAAAAATAATACTGCAATCATTCTAGAATTTCTATTTTCTAGGTGAAACTTTAAATAAAATCCACAAGTTCTTAATAAATAGTCTCAGTTTCTTTCCCGCCCCTCCCCCCCCCTTCCTTCAACGGGGCATAGGGTAATGTGCAGTGAGAAGCACCATGGAAGCCCTCCATCTGGCCTATGGCTTTGTTAGATGCGTAGTTGATAGCCCACTTCATTCAATGTAGTGAGATCACCCACTTTCTTGTCCATCACTGCAGGCCTGCAATCAAAGAGGGAAGAGGTGGTCAGTGTTCAGCATTTCTTTGAGACAGAGATTTCAATTGCACAAACACCATTGCAAAAAACAAAACTAATGGAACAAAGTCTCTTGTCACTTAATCTAATGTAAAAACAGGACTAAACTTTTTTTTGTTGAATGAACTAATTATGCAGAATGCAGCCATGTTATCTTGACATTCTGATGGCAGGAAGATCAGAGCCGCATGCAGAGACTCGGGGAACAGTAGGTAAATCCTGGGAGTTGCCCGCTTCTTTGCGAGGATTTAACCATTACATAGATATAAACATTAAACAGCAAAACATCTCAAAAATACAGGATTTATTTAGAAAAAGTGAGGAAGAGAGATACTCAAGTCAACCTCTTCAGACATCTCGTTTGGTTGGCATATCATTTACTAACCCATCCTCTTTCCTGTGACACTCTCTCTGCTGCATACTTTGGACAAAACTTGCCAATTGAGTTGTAACTGGAGCAGTTCACTTTTGACTATTAGCTGTTCATTTAAGATGCATAGTTTCTGCTCTTTGATTAAGAGCGTTGCACCACTCAAGGTGAGGGCAGAAAACACCACATTTCTACTATGAATTCATATAGCTTTTGAGATTTGGGAACCTTGTGAGTAGCTAATGCTCCTTTGACTATTCACAAATTGAACAGTTTATTCACTAATCTTTCTACAACTAGCTCCATAAATAGTTTCATCCTCTTCTGAATTGTTACCCTGTGTCCCATCTTATTTAGCTTTTAAACACTTTGCAGAAAGGAAAAAGTGTATTAACTATGGGCCCAATCACCTGCGAGAGGGGATTAAGCCTGAGAAGGTCTCTGCAAGGTTTTTGGTGAGGTTTTTCACATATTCCTTCAGAGAGGATAGGGCCATAGCTCCATCTCCCAGAGCCTGTGCAGACCCCAGACAACCAGTGGGAGATTAGCTCCGTGTCCATGAAGGCCAGCGCTCTGGCTCTGCTGCCTCGACCTTAAAGGGGGAATTGCAGCAGTTGGTTCAGTAGTGCCTGGAGTTGTATTAGCAGCAAAAGAGTCTTGTGGCACCTTATAGACTAACAGACGTTTGGGAGCATGAGCTTTCGTGGGTGAATACCCACTTCAAAGTATTCACCCACGAAAGCTCATGCTCCTAAATGTCTGTTAGTCTATAAGGTGCCACAAGACTCTTTGCTGCTTTTACAGATACAGACTAACACGGCTACCCCTCTGATACTGGAGTTGTATTAATTTTCTTCTTCTGCAAGTCTGGGGTGGGTGGGATGATTCCCTTGGGCCTGCCCACCACTTACCAACCTGCCTACTCCCACCAGCCCTCCTATTTGTGAATCCCAGTACCTGCAACATACATGAGGCTTGGGGGAAAAGGCAGGGGAACATTAACATGCAGGCATCAGAGCCGCCTTTCTTTTCCCATGGTGAGGGGACTGACTTGCACCGAGGGTCCCTTCCATGTGGATTATGGGGCTACATTCAGGCCTTGTAACTGTGCTATATAAATACTGTATGAGCAGCTCTGATCTTCCTGGCCTAACATGTCCATCGGGCTGCATTTCCTGTTGGAATTGTGACTAAAATGGCAGCCACAGGCACTAACCAGCTCCTCAGTTTATACTGATTGTGAAACATCTTCAGGTATTTTTAAATACTGCTTTAAAGTCTTCTTGTATATCCTAATGAAGTACATCAATCTCTAGGCTTCTAGAGCAACACAAACTACTACAGTTTTCCTGTCAACCTCTAATCAAAGTCAGTCTCACTAGACATATTACACTCACATAACATGCATTTATTAAAATTTCACGTAATATTAGCTGAGAAGACTATATATTTTGTGAGCTGACATTTAGCAGCACAGCTACTGGTGCTGACTCTTGAATTACATCCAGTCCCTATCTCTTTCCCCAGATTAAAAATGAAACACTGGTTTCCAGTTTCATAAAGATGAATCAGAATTACCAGCCCCTCTGCTTTGGGTTGAGCAGAAAGAACAGAACCAAACAAGGGACCATCATGTGCTAACACCACCTTACAGTTTAGAGGATTTTTTTTTAAGCTTTATCCTTGTAAAATTTTCCAAAAGGATAAAACTTAACTTTTTATTTCAATGTATAATTAAATATGCACCACCCTGTGGCTTTAAACTGAATATGGGCCTGATTCCTTCCTTATATCAGTATTACACTGGTATGACTCCATTGAGTTCAGTGGAGCTACTCTAGATTTATGCCAGTGAAAATGAGATGCGAATCAGACTGCAAAGGCCTGATCCTGCAAACAGTACCTGGCATAGTGCTCAGCATCCACTGTAGCAAGCTGTATATCCAGTAGTAAGTGTCTGCAGGATTAAGCTCTAATTTAAATAAAACTAAAAATTAATCTGAAATAACTCTCCCATTTGAGAGGTTTTCAGTGCAAAACTAAGTAACGGGGGAGATTCTTCTGCATGACTCCATCCAGCTGGATTGTCTAATTAGACGTTTTCATGGATGAATCTATCCCTATTGTATTTCACTTGTAACTATAGTAAATGCACAGAATTAACTCAAGATTATCTTCTGAAAGCCTGGATTAGCATTCTGCTCTTTTAGGAAAATACAAAACTCATTAAACTGTAATGAACAATAGAAGGAACTGAAGCTATTCTATTTGGATGTGTTTACACTGGGCTGGAGGTACCCTGTCATTGTGAAAGGCCTGAACCTAACAATGTAATAGGAGCCAACATTTCAGAACACTCCCTCCATTGGTGCATCCACAGCACTGCACACACAATGTGGTCCTATTAAGCACTAGCATGCAGGTGAAAGGTTGGGTAGATATGGGGCAGCTCTAGCAGGGACCCATGGGTGCAATTTAACCCACAAAAAATCAGGATTAATCAATGTGCACTGGGTGCACTGCAAAGGGACACTTAGAAGAGTGGCTGGCCCAGCACCAGGTCATGACAGAATGGCTGCTGGGCCAAATTTGACCGAGTGATGATGTGATCTGGCACATGGGGTCACAGCACCACTCAGGTTTCATGCCTGCCCCAGCAGGGCCCAGATCCCACTGGTGCTGCCACTGGATTCATTTAATTGGGCCTGAGGCAACCCAGCAGGCCAGGAACCCAGAGGTAGGAGTGGGGTCTGAGGTACTACTCCCACCGGCGGTAGGGCCAGAGCTCGGCGAGACGGAACCAGGAGCAGCCACCCAGCCGCACGCAGGGCACAGCATCCCCATCCCTGCAGAGAGGGCAGCAACCCCACAGGTCTGGCCCCTCTGAAGGCCCTTCCCCCAACCCCGCATCTGTTCAACTGTGAGGCTACTGTGTCCCTGGGATGTATATAATCCACCTAGAAACAGAAGGTCACACATTAGCTCTTGAGCTCAGGAAAATGTTGTAGTGAAAACATTTCAGCTTCAGTTCGCTGAGTCTCTTCCCAGGAGGGGCCTATATAATTTTACTGTCGACAAAGAGCAGTCTGTAATAACAGCTTGCCATCAGCAGGTGAACCCTCTCCAGCAAATGCCAGGATCTTATTCAGTTTCTACCCGCTAATAATGTAGCTCAGCCTAGGATGGGTATTGTGTGGCATGAAGGGCCTCTCTACTCAGTAATTGGCAATAATTAGAGCATGCAAATAAGAGATTCATAAAGAGATAAGATGCACAATGCCCATATCCACTCTCTAGCTGTTCATTGTTTTGGTTAGGAGCACAGGTGCCTAAACATTTTTTTGCTAGATGAATAAATTTGAGGCCATCTCAAAACAGCTAGGTTCCTTCCCAGCCAAAAGAGGAGGGAGTGCACAAGTTTTCTTTATGTATTTCCTTCCCTGCACATTAACTAACTACACCTTAACTAACCTTTGAAAACCCTCTTACCCCTACAGGACCAGCATACTCTCCATCAGTCCTCCCAAGTGACTTACTAAGTGGCACTAAACTCACCTCCTTGCCCCTTCGCTTCCCGCCCGTCCCAAGTCTGATAGCTCCAGTTACAATAGGTAGGAACCAAGAGTCATTTGGCCACAGAGGGGAGCAGGCTCAGAAAGCAAGGGGCTCCTGGAATTGGAAGGGATGGTCTCCCAACAAGAAGCTACCTACAGCGTCAGAACCATCTGCAGGGCAGGTCCACAGTGGCTTGGCTGAAAAGAGGAAAGTGGCCAGTGCTCAAGCTGCCATAACTGCGAGTCAGTGTCCTAAGGGTTAGTGTGGTTTTAAAACAAGGCCTGGATTCTGCTCACTCGCATCAGTTTTACACCAATGTAACTCCACTGGCTTAGTTACTCCCGATTTACCCCAGTGTAAATGAGAGCAAAGTCAGTCTCCACGGGCCAGATACTAAAGTATTTAGGTGCCTAAAGACAGAGATGGGCATCAGTAGGATAGCAGTCGAGGTGCTTTTGAAAATTCCACTATGTGCCTATCTTCATCTTTAGGCACCTAAACACCTTTGAAAATCTGGCCCCTGGTGACTACAGTGAACCATGTTCCAGTGTAAACAGACTGTATAATGAGGGGAAGGAGCATCATTTAACAGCAGCTTCTTCAGCCTTTACCTAACCCAGGCATGTCAATCCATATCCAGGCATCTTTACTAAGAGGCCGGCTTTCCAAAGGAGCGGCTGCAACTCCCCTAAAAGTCAATGAGCAGCAGCGAGTACTGTGCACCTCTGAAAAGCAGGACTTAGTTAGGTGCTTGAATACAGATTTAGGCATCCACGTTTAACATTTTTGAAATTCTCTTTCTCTGATGGTGGAAAAGTGCCTCTGTTCAAGATCAACCCTTGCAGCTTGGTCCTTGTGGAAAGGCCCAGGTAGACTGCACACAGATTAGGAAGGCCACCGCATGCACCCATACAGCTCTTGAGGTTCTCCTCATATAGTATGTCCAGTTAATCTACATTCCAGGCTGAATGGCAGCCCTGACATTCCTCCTTCGTGGTATGGCAGCTGCAGGCTACTGGCGGACTTCACGTCAATAGGCTAAACATCCAAAGTTACTATGTAAATAAAGACATTCCAAACTTAATCACAGTTGGCACTTGGGTGACTTTTCTCCTCCTCTTTCTCCCATGGAATCTGTCTAAGGCCTCGTCTACACTGGCACTTTACAGCGCGACAACTTTCTTGCTCGGGGGGGTGAAAAAACACACCCCTGAGCGCTGCAAGTTTCAGCGCTGTAAAGTGCCAGTGTAGACAGTGCTACAGCGCTGGGAGCTACGCCCCTCGTGGAGGTGGGTTGATTGTAGCCACAACAACTACACAGCTATGTTAAAGTGAAGACATGCCCCAAGTCCGGTCTGCTCTGGGGGACCACAGCACTGCCTGGAATCTCTACAGCACTACATGCTGCAGCCCAGTCCCCAATACACTGCCTCCTGCTGCATGCTCCCTAGGCAGCACTTGGAGGGCAGGGGGAGGCTCAGAAGGCAGTCTTAGAGCTGTCTTTCCCTGTTCCTGAGGGAATCCTCCCCGTAGCTGGATGCTGAACTTCAGAGCCCCTTCTTTATGCCACTAGTGTAGAGGGGCCGGAGCAGGAATGAAAACTCATGCAAGGAGTCTCAATTCCCTGCTCTAATCAGACCTGCTGTCTAGTTACAAGTCATTATACAGTCCAAGGCTTTATTTTACTATAACGATATGTAATACCATTAGAGATGGAGCACAAAGAACACCGTGCAAGACTAGGGTCCTGGGCAAGTGTGCGTGTTTCTGCAGACCATGGAGTCACCACCTGACTCCAGTGGGACAAAGCTAGACTACTTTTATTTCACCTGTCCTTTCATAGTGCATAAATGAAGCAATAAGAAGGGAGCAGGTTGCTGTGCAGCTGACGCTTGCTCAGCAGTTGGCTCTCAGAAAGCCTGAGGCTTCTTTGTCAAGCCAGCGACATTGACACTCCTCTGCAGAATGAACATCTGTGCCATTCGAACAACTGCGGTAGCAGTGTTAAAAACCCAAAGATGTATATGGGAAGGGAAAGTGCCTGGAGTAGCAGGGCCTTTAACTACTATAATTATCCAGACACTAAATGAGGACTGGAGCCCCTGCTGATGGGCCTAATATATAATGATGCAGATAGAATATTAATTTACATGTAAAATGTAAACCTGCTGTTAAATCAGCAGCTGCTACCTGCATTAAAATATATTTAGAAAGTCAATCTAACTTCTTTCTTAGCTGCTAACAAAGTCCCTCTGGAAACGTACTTAAAAAGTATCACAGGGGTAGCCGTGTTAGTCTGGATCTGTAAAAAGCAACAAACAGTCCTGTGGCACCTTATAGACTAACAGACGTCTGTTAGTCTATAAGGTGCCAGAGGACTCTGTCGCTTTTTACTTAAGAAGTGCTCATCATAAACAGTGATGAATTTGTGGCCACATAGGTACTTCATAGGTGTCAGTTTGCTGCACAGCATGGCCTTTCAGAACTTCACTCCAACAACAACATGGCTAGAACTTACATCCCCTGACTCCAAAAGCACAGACCCTTACCACTTGACCTCTATGAGAATTTCCATTAGCTTCTAGCAGTCGGGGCGGCTCTAGGCATTTCGCCGCCCCAAGCACGGCAGGCAGGCTGCGTTCGGCGGCTTGCCTGTGGGAGGTCCGGCAGTCCCGCGGCTTCGGCGGACCTCTTGGCGTGCTGGGGCCTGGAGCCGCCCCTGCTAGCAGTATAGAGCCCATGATACAAACTCTGCCCCTCCAGCAGCTCTGTTATTAAGAGACCGCATAAAGAGCATGCACAATACCACCATGCTATTAGCACTGACAGCTAGAGCCATAGAATTAACCAGAATATCTATAGCATACACAAATAGGGAAACTGCTATGGTGGGTGAATCCCAATATTCCTCCAAATCTGTAGTTTAGCTTTACTGTGTCCTTACACTGAGTTTCTGATCCATCAATGAATGGGACATCAGCTCAAAAAGAACACATGAGCGGTAGCAAAGCAGAAATACTCACGATTTGTCTCTTCTGCACACCCGTCTCTGAGGGCTGACCTGCCTTCGGCGAGGGGACAGTGACTTGCCTCGTGATCGCTCTTTGATTGGAGAGTGGGCACTTGAGGGTTTCAGAATCTGAAAGGAGGAAGGGAAAGGAGGCACTGAATAAAGATGCCTATTCAACATTTAAAAAAAAGAAAGACCTCGTGATAATACTGGAGATCAGAGATGAGACACAGAGCCTGTAGTCTCTTGAGGGTTGTTTGAATCCTGCCCAGGCTGGGAGGGACTGAAAGCTGTTATCAGTGTCCCATAGTGAAATTAGTTGGTGGCCTCAATCCAGCTTCCAGATACAAAAACCATCACCACAACTGGCCTTCTAGTCAGCAGTCTCAGCAGAGAGACCATGGGACGGCAAACAAACTACCCTGTCTCCTTAGGGGCGGTTGCCCTCAACTCACAGTAAGGCACATTGTGGTAGCAGCATGAAGGGAAGCTTGCGCAGCCAAAACAGTTCCTGGAACTGTTCTATGGACGAATACAAAACTTGAGTCTCAAGGGCTGTCAGCTAGATTTTCTGCAATCAGGAGGCCTTCTTCCTCATCCCTTGTCCATTCACACATCTGGGTAGAGTTCCTCTAGGCTGATGACTTTCATCAGCACTACATTCATACCACTTCTATTTTAAGGACCTGATCTTTCAAAAGATATCATGTGCATAACTTTACACCTTATGAATAGCCCCAGGGAAGCCCATGGGTGAAATTCTGAGCCCCCAGAAATAAACGGGAGTTTTGCCATTGACTTCAATGGAACTAGGATTTCACCCAATGAGACTACTCAAAATATGCATGTGCTGAAGTCTCCTCAGGATGAGGGCTTTGAAATTGTAACACTCTCAAGGTAAGGACTATGTCTTTTCCATCTTCTGCACAAGGGCTGGGTCCAATGTCAGAGCTAAATGCATACATGCAATAAAAATAAACTATGCTTGCTTATTTGATCAGAATACACTTCAGATCCTAGCATTCTATCTGGTATTAAAAATGTGGAACAGAACGCTGAAATCATTCTAATTCCATATGCAATTAAATGTGTTACACTAAAATTAGAATACAACAACTTCAGCCTAGGGCTTTCATACCATCATTGGGCCTGATTTTCATCTCACTTAGCACAGTTTTAGACCACATTAACTCTACCAACTTCAGTGGAGTAACTTCTGATTTACCCCAGTATGATAGGGAGATCCATTATTCTCTATCTAAAAACCCCCATAAGGAATCTTTTAAAGATTAGGCAAAAAATAGCAGACCAGTTCCTCAGCTGGCATAAATCATAGTGGTTCTACTGTGGCAGGTTACACCAGCTGAGTGTCTGGCCCGTAATTCCTTTTTGACGGAACAACAATGCAAATTACGCTCCATCCATCCCAACATCTCAAGTTTTTAAGTGAGTGATCACAGTGGGACTGACAAAGTGCAGCAGTTCATCTCGCCCCATGTTTGAACATGAGCATTAGAAAGATTTAGTGTGTGTTACAGACATGCAGGGTCGCAGTACACTTTGTTTTCCACATCTGGAGACCCTGGGAAACATTCTGTTCTCAGTTACATCAGTGTAGATCCAGAATAGTCAGTGAGTTCCTCCAGATTTACATCTGTGGACCAGAGAAGAATATGGCTCCCTACTTCTTTGGTCCTGCATGGAAATCTACCTGTTTCTTCCTGCATTTGGGTCTGATGGACACTAGGCAAATAACCTATTGTCAACAAACCTGTTAATTGGAGTTGACGGGGACAAATCTTTTCTCCGCCATCACAGGGAAACCTGCTAGCGCGCACTAGACACCACATTCTGTCCGTAAAGGGACGGAAAACAGTGGGGCCTTAACTACACTGGTCTCAGCTGTCTTGAGAAAACCCACTGTCAACAAGAGAGAATTTCCCGAGTGTATTTGGACTCTTATTTGTGCACAGCATAAGCCACCAGAGAGTGGAAGAGCAGGGTGCTGCTGGTTGGCCTGGGGGTCCACTGGCAAAGTTGTACGTGCGAGCTTTCGTGACACCTGCAAATACTATACATTGTCGAGACCTGCACTGTCAGCCCCTTGCTTGCATAAGCACTGCATTCACTCAAGCTACGAATTCCACAAACATTGCCTTGGCCTAATTGTTACATTCCCCCCCACTCCCCTTTGTTAAATGAAGGAGCTTCATAGGAAAGTGTGGATGAACAACAGTGAGCTCTATAAAATGGGGATGATGGTACTTGCCTCCTTTGTAAAACACAGAGCTAGGAATGAAAACTGCTATATAAGAGCTTATTATTAAGACAAAGCTGTGCATGGAGTGAGATCCGCACATACCAAACTGTACACTCCACACTGAACAAGGGATGTGCTCTCTCACATGGGTCTTGCTCCAATTCTTGCAACCTCCTTTTGCTTTCTCCCCTTCTGTCATGCAGGCACGTTTGAAGACTTTACATTTAAGGGAGGAATCCTGCTGGTCCTTACTCTTGCAAGGAGCCCCACTGACTCCACTGTGCAATCAGCACTGGTTTCAATGGGACTCCTCGTGGAAGTAAACCAAGCAGGTTCTGGCCCTTGATTATCTGGTAAAAACCAACATTCAGTATCTTACAATATCCTCGGAGGTTTAAAAGGTTTAATGCAAATAAACTGCCCTGACAGTCCCATCAGCTAGAATAAGGCTGGGTGCCAATGTAGAACTTTGCAGTGTTGCTGTGGGACAGCACAAATGCTTACCTGAGCCTGCACTGCCAACTCCCACAGTTTTTGGCCAATGACACAAGTTAAGCTGTAAAGTTTCAAAATAAGCCAGACAATCTCAGACACTAACAATAGGCCAAACTCCCCCCCTGGGTAACTCCAAAGAATGACCCCCAGCATGAATTGGTTCCATTGTCTGACTGATCTGCAAACAAGCCAGATGCCCTGCCTTCCTGAGTGTAAATCTGATAGCCTCCCCTTCCACTGCCTTCTTGGAATCATAACTATGCTCTGCACAACTCACTGGCATTAACTTGAGGTGAATGATCTGGGTGAGGAAAGTGCCTGAGGACAGAAGCCAGGATGAGCACAGTCACTTCAGACCCACATCCCATCCTCCACACGTGTACGTTGACAGTGGCAGGAGAGGGGGCTGTAGCAGCAGCACTAGGCAGATTTACCACCCATTCTCCATTGTGCTATGCAGTGGCTGTGCACAAACTGAAATGGTAGAGGCAGGCGCTGTAACACCACACCACATGGAAGAAGTACTCTCTGCCCAGACAAATGATTCATTCTTTGGAGGACGAGGAGGGAGACAAAAAGTCAGAAGTGGCATGTGAAGGAACTTACAAATGATGCCACATACCTCTCGGAAAAGGGAAGCAGCCCTGCACTTCATGAGTGCACCTGCTTTACCCCAACTGCTGACAGATGGCTGGAAAGACATCAAATCCAATTTCATTGCAACTGAAACCTGCTCTTCACCCCCAGCTGTCACTGAAGCATATTCAGGAACTCCAACCCGAAAGGGAGTCATTCTCAACTCTTTGGCAACTGCAGACAAAGATCTGCAAGTGTCCTCTAAGCTTTTCAATCTGACTCTCCAATGGGGAAGTGTCAGCAATCTAAGGATTAAACAATAAAAGAAAAATTCATCTGTTGCTGATTCTAAACCAGAGAACCAATCCTGCTGCCATCCATGAAAGGGAGGACTCTAGCAGAACTTCCAAACCAGATGCAATGAAGGGGTAAGACAATTCCAGTCCTCTGCAGAGGAGAATTTGTTCACATGAGACAGCACATGCTCATTAGACCCTGGAGACAGCTACAGTACTTTACATACAACTCCTCTGCAGACTTAATTTCAGGTCTCTAATTGGATACAGAAAACAGTGCACCTCTTGGCAGACTTTTCTGTGCCACAGGAGGCCACTGCAAACTAATACCCTGTTGGCCTAGTTAGGCACATGAGGTGATACTTTAAGCCAACAACTCAGAGGAAATAACAGAACGGCCTTCCGCAGAGCCCTCACTATGTCCCTTCCACAATGAAATTCCCCACTCCACCCCCAAGAGACAACAGGGCTCACTCCCTCACCAGGTGAGAACAGGCTGGAAGGCAGTTATGACTTTGGCAGCACGAAGAGGTTGGAATATAATCCTAATTCCTCTTCTGAGGAATCCTCAGTGGGGGAAGAGCTGGCATAGCTGGTTCCTACACTTCCCTCTCCCCACAACTCCTACTGCGGAAGAGGAGGCACAGCCAGAGTATGCTGCTCTTGGTTAAACTAAGCTGGCAGATGGTCCCTTGGAGACCACTGTCAGCAGGTGCATGTTACAACAGCCTCAGAGCTGCTGTAACATGCAACGGGGCTGGGCAGTGAATCAGGGAACCAGTTCTGGTTCCCTGACAGCCTGGGACCACCTCTTTGCTGTCCCAAGCAGCAAGTCAATGCAGCAGAGAATCCGGGCCAACAACTGGAGCATGCACATGACTCCCCAGACACCAGAGATTCACTAGCTCTGCTCAGTGATTTTCTTCCAAGCTCAAGACTCAGCAAGCTATTTGCTAACAGCAGACTGGATATTTACCCCTTATAACTAGGAGAAGTTCTGGGCCACAAATGTTAGGTGAGGAGGGAGAGATCCTACAAAAAAAAAGTTACAGAAAAGGACTTGAAAACATGCAGCACACAGTTGAGGAGAAACACACAGAGGGACAGATTAGATGGACACACCAGGTCTGATTCTAATCTCACACTGGTTTTACTCTGGTGTAACTCCATTAACATCAGCAGAATTACTCCCAATTTACTCCAGTGTGAACAAAATCAGACCCAGACTCCCAAGGCATTATAGAAATCATGCACCTACCTTCATTCTCATATCCCTGGCATATTTCTCCAGCTCCTTCCTTATGTCTGTCCGCAACATCTTTGCTACATTGAGGACCAGCTGCTTCCACTCAATGGGCTGAAAGCTGTGTGGCTCATGTGGGACGTATAATCCAATTTTTACTTTTTTGACTGAATGTAGATACTTTTTATAGGAATCTTCAAATTCAAAGACGAGATCGGTCAGAGTTCGATAGGTCAAAGGTTTGTCCATCAGATCTGATCTTCTGCTCATGCCCAGTGACCCGTACCGGCCATTGCAGTAAATCCCAAGCACCACATGATGAAAATAGTTTCCTGAGAAGTGGGTTTTAAAGCTGATGGGGAATCGTTCCATGGAAGGCTGCCCATTGGTTAAGTATCTGTTATGCATTGTGTCAAGGCAACTCTGAACAAAGGTTGTAAAGCAAATATTGTTGTAAGTCCTCTTGCACCTTCCACCCCAGGAGCTCAGACTCCTTTATAAAAACATTCACTCCCACAATGCCCCTGCAAGGTAGGTGTTATAATACCCATTTTACTTAATGGTGGATGAGGCACAGTAAGCTTAGGTCATTTGCCCCAGGTCACGCTCCAAGTCAGTAGCAGAGCCAGGAAGGGGCCTGACTCCCAGTGCCCTGACCACACCTGTAAAAAAGGCAAAGCCAGATCAGTATGCAGGAAAACTAGCGCATGCCCCCAGCATTCGTTCCTTCAGCTAATACCATGCAGAGTTCCTCAGTTCTGCAGTCCCAAGGACCTTCCTTTGGTTCCATTTTGGAGCTGGCTGTTGCTCAGAGTTTTCCACATCTCCACAGCCTTCAGATGCTATGAAAGATCCCACACCACAGGTCTCATTTGAAGAGGTTTTTATTCCTCCAGTTTATAAAATCACCTTCGTTCTGACAACAAGTGCCATGTGAGTGTTTTTGTCCTCAGATATCCCATTAAATGCATAAAACAAGAGCAACTGGGTTAAAGAAAGGATTCGCTCCAGACTCTGGCACAAAGAGATGACCAGGAGTAGCCGTCTTTTAACCTGACCATGTTATGGTGATCAGCCATTCCAAATTCTGCCTTACAGCAGCAGAATACAGTACTCCACAGGGAAACTACGTGTAGTTATCTAGATTATTTCCTCAGCCCCTGCTGGTGCCACCTCTGTGTGATCGTTTCTGGAGTGGCTCCCTACAGATTCAGGACTGGTGCTGGTTGGTCCCAGTGGGAGCCAAATCCAGCCATCCTTTGCCAGCTATGAGACTGGACAAGATGTGGTCTTAAAGGGGAAACAGAAATGATCCTGACATCCTTGTGCAGGCAAGTCTCCCTCTGCATATTAGGACAGATGGGTTGGGCCTTCTGAATACCTAGCTTCTTCATTTCTTGTTAATCATCACAAGCAAACCTACCCAAAGAACCCAGCAAGTCCCACTGGGCCTCAGCCCCTTTTTTCTTCTATCTAGGCTGGGGAGGGAGGTGATATTGTTCATGCTTTTTTGTTTCTTCCATCACTTCACCAACACCTGACACTAAATGCCTACCCTACCCCATGTGTGTCTGGAATGCCAAGTGTGTGACAACTGCCCTCTTGGCTGTTACACTGGCGACTGAATCAGGGACCTCCAGAGCTAAACATATGAGCTGCTACAGCTTGAGCTTTAGCTGTAGGCTATAACAACTCATATCCTCTGCATATCAGCACGGCATAACACCCACCCACCGTTGGGTTACAGATGCAAGGGGCACAGATATGGTCAGCAGCAGCATACCAATCACATTAACTTTGCTGAAAGGTGAGAAGGAGGGACTAGAATGGAGGCACTAAAATTAGATCCTTTAGGCCTGGTTCTGCTCTCAGCCACATCAGTGTGAGTCAAGAGTAACTCTTTACGGTCAAAGGAATCTGACCAGCGTGAAGCCAGTGTGAAACAGAGAAGCAGGCCCTTTGCCCTCAGAGTAAGATGGCCTCCCCTCAAGTTAAAGGGCCAGATCTTGACCTGCATCAGAGAGAGCCACTCAATGCAGCCAGAGGAAGGACTCTTGCCCTGCCTCAGGGGCTGCTAAGGGCTAGTTTAACCCCAGAGCAGTCTCTATTTCAAATTCCACTATTCTAAGCTCCCTTCCCTCAGGGCCATTACCATGGCCAGGGCTCACTGAAGCAAAGCATACGCTGTCCACACCCATGGCACACCCCTGTGCTCCTCCCTATCCTAGCCAGCTGGTTATTCCAGAACCCTCAGCTGCTCCAGTAGCATAAAGGGGCTGGAGCAGAGGACAGAATCTGGATCCTCAGCTGCCTTATGCTGCTCTGCCAATGGGTTTCTTTGCGAGGTAAAGCTGCTAACTCTTCTCAGTGGTGGAGTCAGAGGACATGGCTACAGGAAAGGTAGCGTTGTTGGGGTATCCTTATGCCCAGCTGAACCCTGGCTGCTGGACCAGGCCTAGAACAGCCAGAAGAAGTTAGAGGAGCCTTCAGCCCTTAGAGAAATGCTCTAAGTTGCACTGTGAGGGAGAATTAGAGGAATAGGCCTAGCACAGATCAGCCCACGATCCAGAGGGACACAGATGGTTTAAGACTATCCCCAAGCACTCACCCACACTGCCCTGACTGCAGCTCAAGATCTGGCCAAAATCTCTCTCAGTATAGAAAACAAGGGATGACCCAACAAGGAAAATGTTGCGTATACAATTCCTGATCCTGGGATCTTTGGCATTCCCCTTCTCTTCCCCCCCCCCCCCCCCCGCAAAAAAAATTCTTTAAACACAAACATAATGGGCATTACATAGTTGAAATGGCATAGGACATTAGTCTGAATATTCTCCCTGCCTATAGCCTGCTTTCCTCCCCGCTTCCTGCATACCAGGAGTGCCTGACAGCTGCTTAGATATTGGAGAACAACAAACTTTTTACCAAGGAAAGAAAAGATGAGGATTCTGATTCTGAGTTCACTTGAACTGGCACTATATACTTATGCCAATGTAACTCCATTGAAATCAATGGAGCTACTCTGGATATACAGTAGCATCAACTCAAATTCAGCCCTTAGTTCCTAAAGTGGTGTGAAGAAGAATACCCAGTGATCCTCATATGTCCTCTAAATTCTTTTCTCCAGGTGGTTTCACCCAGCTGGCATTGGACAAGTTTCAGTTTGTGAGAGCACCACCATTTTTTCCTATTCTTCTCCTTCCAGCATGAGCATGCCTTGGAATCCCTGAAACTCACTAGAAAAGGATTCCAGAATCATCTAGACCCAGAGGTCTAAAGTCAATACTCCAAAGGTTAAATCATATTGATGTCTTTCTTTGCACAGCACCCCAAAACAAACAGTCGGCCAGATCTTCTGCTGGTGTCGGCATGGTTCCATTGACTTTAACAGAGTTCTGCCAATTTACACCAAGTTACATCACCTCTCTACCCAGTGAGACCAGAACATGAACTCATTACCCTCTGGTAAGAACGAGAAGAGAGGGGCTCTACATGCGAAAAAAACTCACTTGTTTTGTATCTTCCTAACCATGGTTAAGGCCTGGAGCCATTAAACCCAGAGTCACTCCACTGAAGTGGAGGATTAAATAGGAATCCAGCACATTCAAGAAGGCATCATTTTTGAGAAAAAAAAATTAACCTCTGAGCACCAAACTGAAGAATCTGATACAGAGAAAACATATTAAAAGAAGTAGAGACAAACATAGCAAGCCTGGTAGGTCTACATCTTCTGCGCATTAATAGACTCTCCCCACCAACCAATATGCATTTCTTGCAACACAGAATAAAAGAACAAGCCTGCAAAGTAGATCGTTTAAGCAGTCCAGAAATCCAAGCGCAACACATGGTGCAACTGGATAAACCATGGCAGTATATGCATCCCGCCATCCATCTACTACCTCCAGATTACATTAAACAAACACAGATTCTGATCTTAGCTACACTGGTGTAAATCAGGAGTATTTCCATTGCATTCAGTGGTCTTGACTGTAAGCTCCATTACACCAGTGAAAATCAGGAGTAACCCCACTGAAGTCAGTGGAATTAAATGAGTGTAAATCCAGAGAGAGATCAGAATCAGGCCCAATGCAGTTACACCAGTTGGAGAATTACGCCTACAATGGCTTCATTTAAAATGTGACCTCACTCTTCTAGTAACAGAATGCAATATTCTGTATATATTAAGATCAGGTTACTATCATTTTTCTATGGATAGACTCTTTTAAAGGCCTATTCTATTTATTATTCTATGTAACTGTCTAAACCAATGCCTTTTGTTAGCACCTATTCAACTTTCAAGTGTTGCACTGATCTGCCACAATTGTTCCCTTCATTATAAAAGGGTTTTAACCCTGTTTCACTCTGAGTAGCTCTCTACTAAGTCCACACAAAGCCTCCATGGCCACCTGCCCATATGCACACACTTCTACCATAAGGTCTCAGAAGTCGCAATTTAATTGCATTAAGCTCTAAGTAGGAGTAAAAGCCTTTAGAGGAAGGAAACGGCTTTACTTACCATCAGCTATCACAGAAACAACTGCTGTGAAAATTAACCTTTAGGTGCATGATGCATCTGCTAGGCGACAAGTCAATCAGAATCTCCACCAGAGATGAAATGAAACACACAGCAAATTGGTTAGAAAGGCAACTTAGATCTTCCCCTCTGGCTGGGTGTCATTATCTCCTTTCTATTCTTCCCCCCCCACACACACACGTAGAGCTGTGCTGCAGCAAACAGAAGGCCACGACATACCAATACCGCTCTCATAGTCACATTTTTGAGAGACGTGGGTCTGTCTGCAGGACTGGGAATTGGGAATTCAGTTCTGTGCTACAGCACAGAAGGCACAACATGCCAGAGGTGGAAGAAGCAAAAGTGGCTACCCCCTCCAAATTCCAGGCTACTGCAGGGGCCAATATAGCTCTGGTTATAAATTAGAGCAGTCTCCCTGGGGCTATATATGGGCTGTACAGCTGTCCAGAACCCCCCATAGCACTCAGGTATGCTAATCTCCCAACCTGCCTCATCTTGCCTGATATCTCCTACTCCAGGGGTCACAGAAAAGGGTGGGAGATTCCACAGGGTATTTGTCAGCCTGCACAACTCCTATGCAACACGAATTCTCCCCTGGCCACTTGGAGTTCCTTAATTGTCCCTATACACCACTGGAGCACATATGGAAAATGAAGCATGAGTGGACTCACCATTCCCCACCCCCAATCCCCTGGCAGGAATTCCCAAGAGCTAATCCTGGTTCTGATACAGATTCCCTTTGTGGCTTTACACTAGTCATTTAGCCTCAGTTTCCCCATGGGGACATTAATGGCTTAGTTAAAGGGCCTGGTTATGATCTCTCAGATACACCAGGTGGTTGAAGTCAATGGGCATGCACCAGAGTAAAATCAGTGATAGGAGAATCAGACCAAAGCTTGAGGGGCTTTGAAGATGGGCCAGATTCCCAGCTGGTATAAACTAGCATAGCTCCATTGAGAAGTATTTTAATAAATTCAAAAATAAAAGTTAATGGCCTGTACAAAATAAACATTTTCTTTCAGTAGAAATACTGGGCCACATTCCTCACCCCAATACACTGGTTTTACTGTTATTTTAAAATGGAGCTATTCATATTTAAGTCTCCTTTGCTTTAACGGTAGCAAACGCTGGAGATGAGCCCAAACCCAAATTCCTGCTCTGAAACCCCCCTGCTACCCTGATCCTTGGGAAAATTCCAATCCAGATCCAAACTTCATAATCTTGGGTTATTCCTATAACTGACCTGAACTGGAACACAAAATTGAAAGACACCTGAACTCTGAGGCTTGCCTGATATTCCTCTCACATTGGTGTAAATGAGAAACACCACCACTGAGGTCAATGGAGTTACGTTGGCTCACATCAGTGTAAGTGAGCTGAGAATCAGCTCTAGTCTTTAAATTGGATTGATCACATCTTGCATGGACACTTGAGTCTATCTAGGGAGACCAGATTGCGAGTGTGAAAAATCAGGACACATTTTTCTGGAGTAGGGGTAAAGTTGTGTATATAAGACAAAGTCCCTAAAATTGGGACATCTGGTCACCTAAGTCCATCTGAAAGCATCTTATTGACACTGCATTCCAAACCCACTTCATTATCAATGGAACAGTCATGATCATTTCACTGACAGCATGATCATGGCTTTTAAATTAGACAGAAGTACTCAAGCTGCTGGATCTCAGCCAGTTATAAGTTAAAAATCCAGGCATCACATACCTGTTTTCACGTATTTGCAGTAGAAACAGATAGTAGCCATTAATTTTTACCAACACCATGCACCACTGATGAAACAACAGCTTTAAAAAAAAATCAGAATTGGAACACAATGCCATGTTCACAAGAGTCCTAGCAGAAGTAAAGTACCTTCCTTCCCTATCCCCACCAATAGCTGCTCTATGATTACCCTGAAACATACCAAGAGTAGTTTCAGGTCAGAAGACATTCCTTATTTATTCTCCAACAGTGACTTCCAGGTCGACTTTCCTCAGTTTGTTAACCTGAACACGATTTTTCAGAGTTCCAGTAGCGTGAGCTCAACTCCAGTGTCAAAGTCAAGCTGTCTCTGGGCTGTGTACATCAACAATAAAGTTTCTGGAATGGGCACTTGCAGCTGGCAATATCGGTGTGACAGCAGCTGGCTTTCCATGGTGAGATGAGCTCAATTTACTGCCCAAAATCAATTTTACACAGAGCCAACAATACACAGCATGTAGGACTGGGCTAAGGCCCAAAGACCTTAACCAGTTTGTACCCAGGCCAAACTCCTATTGACTTTGATAGGAGCTTGGACTGAATAAAGACTGAGGCACAAACTGCCCCTTCTGCCCACTTGGGAGAGAGGGGAACAAACACCTAGCAGTCCTGGGGAGGAACAGAGATGGACAGACAGGATTGCTGCTTTCAGTGAATCATACCCCCATTTCGTGGACCTTCAGGAAGCTCCTCCACTGGACATCTGCAGAGGTTAAGATTCACAGCTGTGGGAGAGGACTGCTCTCTGTTGCATTTCTTCCCCTCAGCTTGCTGGGCTCACTATCTACCGACTTTATCACTATTAACTTAAGCACTTTCCCCTTCTGCAGCGTGAACCCCTCCCTCCAACCAGGAGCAGCTGCAGAACCAGCAGGGAATTCTCCTCTGGAGCTAACTGCTAGGAGCTGGAGGGGCCCCAGGAGAGACCACGGAGATATGCCAAGGGCCACTATATAGCTGCAGGCTTTGAGAGCCAAGTCTCTCTCACACACACACACACAC
Source organism: Mauremys mutica (assembly GCF_020497125.1). Classification (NCBI taxonomy): domain Eukaryota; kingdom Metazoa; phylum Chordata; order Testudines; family Geoemydidae; genus Mauremys; species Mauremys mutica. The sequence continues at coordinate 164,410,802 of NC_059074.1, read as the reverse complement.
ACACACACACACACACACGGCCAAAGAAATGATCCAGTCCAAGCTCCATGAAGGGAAGGTTGCCCGGATGTCAGTTCCCTGCATGGGATTTTCCTTGAGTAGGGACTTGAGAATTTGTTCCATGGAGAGGAGATATGGACAACAACAGGGGGCTGACCTTGTCTGGCCTGAACCACACTAGGGGAACAGCTGGCATCAAAGTATTTTTTACAGTAAAATGGATGAGAGATGCTTGGCAAGTTAAATTCACTTCATCGGAGGGCCAGGACTTTCCAGCTGACTATGAAGGAACTGCACAAAGAAGTAGCTTCTGTAGAGACTTTCCATAGAGTCTGTTTCAAGCAAAATGGCCTAGCTGCAAAGTTCAGATCTGAACCTGAGTTTCTCTCAAGGCTTGGGAAGTGTTTATTTCTGGGTTTTGGGTTCAACCCAGCATAAATATAGGGTTCAAGACACCCAAAATATCAGATCCAAGATCCAGAATTTATGCTATCACGGGAGAAAACAAAACAAAAAAGAACTAAACTGTGTCCTTATAGTTGAGAGGAAAAGCTTGAAAATATGGATCTGAGCATAAATAAGTGGAGCAATGTCTTCCTAAATCTGCAGGCAGCTTGAAAACAGCAGCTCTGAAAGGTGTGAATTGTCCCATTCGGCTCAAGTATTAGCTCTAGAAACAAGGAGAGCAGTTTAGATTGTTAACTATTTCACTGATGGTGATTTTATCAGAAACATTCAGTTCGGTGCACTTATCTCAGACCCAGGAGCGGCTCTAAGAATTTGGCCGCCCCAAGCAGGGCGGCATGCCGCAGGGGGCGCGCTGCCGGTCCCGTGGCTGCGGGGGACTTCTTGCAGACGCGCCTGCGGAGGGTGCGCTGGGAGGGTGGCAGGCGGCTCCGGGGGACCTTCCGCAGTCATGCCTGCGGGAGGTCCACCTGAGCCGCGGGACCAGCAAACCCTTCGCAGTCGTGCCTGCGGGAGGTCCGCTGGTCTGGCAGCTCCGGTGGACCTCCCGCAGGCATGACTGCGGAAGGTCCGCCGGAGCCGCCTGCCGCCCGCCGCCCTGCCGGCAAAATGCCGCCCCAAGCGCACGCTTGGCGCGCTGGGGTCTGAAGCCGGCCCTGCTCAGACCCCAAATTATCTCCAGCACCTTCCCAGGTACCAAAAGCCATAACAGCTCCCTCCTCAGCTGCCAGAATCACAGGCGCCGACTTTTAGTTTTTCCTGGTGATGCTCCACCGCTGCTCCGCCCCAAGGTCCTGTCCCAGGGCCGCCCAGAGGAGGGGGCAAGTGGGGCAATTTGCCCCGGGCTCCGCAGGGGCCCCCCAAGAGAACAGCTGAGGCTCCCGCCTCCGCCCCTCTCCTGGATCCTTAGCGCATCAAGCGGCGTCCTCAGACAGTGCCGCAGCATGTCTCCGGCAGGACCCCTGAGCCCCGTCCCGCTCAGAGCCGCGTGGGGAGGGGGCGGGGCTGGGAGCTCCAGGCTGAGCTCAGCTCCCTCCGCTCGGTGTGGAGTTCCCAGCACCGCCCCCTCACCACGCGGCTCTGAGCGGGGCAGGGCTCAGGCCCCACCGGAGACACGCTGCAGCTGTTCAGCGATGCGCTGAGGCTCCGGGTGAGGAGGGAGCCGGGGGTAAGAGGCTGGGGCCAGGGGGTTGGCTAAGGGGCAGGGAGTCCTGGGGACAGTCAGGGCAGAGGTTGGGGGTGCGGTCAGGGGGCAGGGAATGGGGGGGGTTGGATTGTGGGCGTTCCGGGGGGGGTCTGTCAGGACTCAGCGGGGTGGGGGGTGTATAGGGGTTGGGGCAGTCAGGGGACAGGGAGCAGTGGTGGGGTCCCATGGTGATGGTGGGAGGGGCTCTGGGGGACGGTGAGGGGACAAGGAGCAGGATGGGTCGGAGATTCTGAGGGTGGCAGTCGGGGGCAGGAAGTGGGTGGGAGGTCGGATAGGGGGCAGGGCCAGGCTGTTTGGGAGGCCCAGGCTTCCCCACCCTAAAGCTCATTCAGCAGTTTGAGGCTTGCAGAAGAGCCAAGCTGTTAGCTTTTCCATTAGGGTTACCATCCCTTTCACTTCTCAAATGCCAAATTATAGTCTATATTTAATTTCAGTGCCATAGGGAGATTCATGTCAGGGGAGGGTAGCTTCATTTAAAATTAGCCACTGGGGGGAAGGATCACATGAGAAGAGCAATATCTTTCCCAACCCTACCAAGGGAGACCCCCGTCCCCTGCATTCCCTGAGGCTTCAGAGGGGTTAATTCAGTGGCTCTCAAACTTTTGTCCTGGTGACCCTTTCACATAGCAAACCTCTGATGCGACCCCCCCCCTTATAAATTGAAAACACTTTTTTATATATTTAACACTATTATAAATGCTGGAGGCAAAGTGGGGTTTGAGGTGGAGGCTGACAGCTCACGACCCCCAGTAATAACCTCGTGACCCCCTGAGGGGTCCTGACCTCCAGTTTGAGAACCCCTGGATTAATTTAATTTTAGCACCCTGTGTCCATTCACATGCATGTGCTATTTTGAGCATTTCAGTTTTGACAACATAGGCTCATCCCAGATTCTGGAACAAGCTCAAATGCTCAGTTCGTGGAGTATGTACATAAGCTATGCTAAAAACAAACTCACTGTAACCATCTCCAGCTTGTGAGGGACCACATGGCGCCAGTCTCTAGGAAACAGGTAAATGCATGGAGATTAAGTCCATTAATGGCTATTAGCCAGGATGGGTAAGGAATGGTGTCCCTAGCCTCTTTTTCTCAGAGAGTGGAGATGGATGGCAGGAGCGAGATCACTTGATCATTACCTGATAGGTTCACTCCCTCTGGGGCACTTGGCATTGGCCATTGTCAGTAGACAGGATACTGGGCAGGATGGCCTTTGGTTTGACCCAGTATGGCTGTTCTTATGTTCTAACCTAAATGAACCCAAAGTTATGGAGACAGATATGAGTCAAGGAAGCCAGCAGAGTATCAGAAACCTGGAAAAATCTCTGCCTGGATGAGCTCAGGTGTTTGGTTACAAGCTGAGGTGGTTCAAAAGTTTTGGATTTTTTTTTAAGCAGAATTTTTTTTATTGTTTCTTTAAACAATCAAACACAGCAAGCAGCAAATATTTGGCCACACACTTCTGAAACCTCAAACCATGTTCAGGTTTTGGCAGACTAATTTCAGCTTTTCAATTAAAAAAAACAACAAATTTTGAAGGAAAGCAGACATTGTCCATGATTTTTTTCTGCTTTTTAAAAACCCCTAGTTTTTGATCCAGAAAAAAATTTGATGGAAAATATTTGTCCAACCCTTTTAATGAGCTTTAGTGCCTTTTAGCACTAGCTGATGCTGAGAACCAGTGATACCTTGTAAAGAAGTTTTCTCAAAACTGGGTTTGTGCCGAAATGCGGAAGGTTTATTTTTCCCAGGGGCGCCCGTGGAGGGGAGCAAGTGGGCAATTTGCCGTGGGCCCCACAAGGGCCCTCAGGAGAATATAGTATTGCAATTTTTTTTTTATAGAAGGGGCCCCCAAAATTTCTTTGCCCCAGGCCCCCTGAATTCTCTGGGCGGCCCTGCCCTGTCCCTTCCCCCAAGGCCCCGCTCTCGCTCCACCTCTTCCCACCCTTGCTCCACCCCTCCCCAAGGCCCTCACCCGCCCACCACTCACTGGTCTCCGCCCTCCCCCAAGCCACCAAATTAGCACCTGCAATTAGCGAATCAGGGCACCGCCAAACAGCTGTGGCTGGTGAGTTCTGAGCACCCATGGATGGTCCAGCTCTGGAGCACACACGGAGTCGGTACCTATGGCCAGAATATCCTGATTTGCTCCTAGATGCAGTTATGTGTTTTCAATACAAACATTTATGTCCTATTGAATGAAAACTGAAATAGCAGAGAGAGCATCACATTGAATTTACTGTCAGATAACTAGCAAGTCCCTGCTGTACTGATTATGCTATTGATTTTTACAATTAATTCACTAAAATCCTCCATTATTTTACACATTTCCAGCCTGACACATCACAGAGCCCAGACTCCAGGGACACTGCTGAATTTAGGATCAGCCTGCCATGGAGTTCACATGACTCCCATATACTCTTTTCTTGCCTTGCCCAAGGCTAGGGGAGCAGCACATAAGGCCCCTGGAGTGCTCACTGCTGTGGAAGAGGAGATGTCACAAGGCACTGCACTCATCCTTAGCTAGAAAAGCTAAGGGGATAAGAGCAGACAGAATGGGAGGCGGCTTTATTTAGGCTGACAAGAGTGAGGCTGCTAACTTGGTGCAAGGCGGCAGAGGGGGAACTAAACCTCACACCCTTGACATGTTTGTCAGAGGAGGTTTAAGGCTTCAGCAAAAATGGATAAGCTACTTGCAAAAGCATCATGAACCTGCTAGCAATATCAGAGAGGCAGAGGGCCTCACAGGGCCAGCTGTACATAATCAGAGAGGCCCCAAGCAACGTAATGTGGATTCAGATCCAAGTTCTCCAGAGTCCAAGGATGTTTAGATCCAGGGATTTGGTCTAGCTCATTATTACTGGAGCAGATAGCTACAAAGTTCACATCTGGACCTGATCTTCTCCAAGTGTTTGGATCCAGAGTTTTGGCTCGGTCCTTCTCTAATGATAACCACTGTGTACAACAGTTATGGCTCCTAAGGAATACAGGCAGGGCTTGAAACAGCGGAAGAGGAGATGGGGTGGGGGCCTCTCCTCTCAAACCCGCCATGCCAATGTTGCTCTTTCTAGAGTGCCAACCTTCAGTGTCCAACTAGAATTAAAGTTTCCCAGGAGATTTTCAGTTACATAGATGGCCCATTGCTAAAGATTCCTCTTGCTCCCTTTTTACAGCATCTATTATTAGCTATCCAAGTGGTTATAGCTATTAAGTAGAAATCTTCCAACAGTCCAGTTTTCCTGCAGTAAGGGAATATCTTTCTTACAGAACTCAGTGATAAATCAATGGGATTCACCCTGCAGGCCAGGAAATCCTTTGCAGGACAGGTGGAAATGCAGGGATCCAGGATGGTAGCTGTGGCAAGTGTCTTTGAAACTGGTATCCATTAATCAAATAAATGGCAGGTAAAATAAGCCATTAAATCTCCTCAATTCTCACCTTCCTAGCATGGTTATATGCTGATCTCTTTTCCCCATACAACTGCTTTGCTTCTTCTTTAAATATACTTTCTGAGCCAGACCCTCAACTGGTGTAAATCAAGGTAGGTGCTTTGAAGTTAGTGATTATATAAGCTGATTTATACCAATTGAGGATCTGATCCTCTGTATTGCACATAAGATTTTCCAACAGTATGTCCTAGGTGACCTTCCACCCCCCTTCTGATTCTTTACCTGCACTTGTTTTAATAAAATGAATTTGGGGTGGAAAAGGTTCCCATGGCACTTTTTGGTTAGCTTTGACTCCTTCGCCATTACTCCTGTCCGTGAACAGAACTAGTTCTAATGCTTTCTCGCAGTGGATGTGGTGGAAGTTCCATTGTTCGATGGATTTAAACCTGGACTGAACAACGCACAAAGAATTAGGGGGCTCATTTCTGCACAGCTGTGCCTGTGATGATGGGATGAGGCCAGATAGTTAGATGGGTTCTGTTTGCTAGGAATCTAATAGCCATGGATGTGGGAGCGCCTCTGCTAAGCACAGAAAAGCTGCTCTCTCGGCATATGCAGGCACTGCAGTCCCAGTATCTAACTCCTCCCCCTGTCCAAATGCGTCTAGTGCGAAAGGAAGTTCTGTAAAACCTAATTCGACACGAAGGAGGATTACACAAGTGGTTAAAAAAGTCTCAGTAAAAGCTGATGGCACAAGCTGGCAAGCAGCCCGATTAAAGTGACATCTCCTTAATCTGCTCTGCACTAGGAGGTCTCAGTTTAAAGACTCCCACAGAGGGCTGCTGTGTTGGTCTATGCCCTTTTTGGTATCCAAGCAACAGGGAAGCTTGTCAGCACACAGAAGTTGTTATAACCAGTATCTTATTTCCACAGACAGAGAAGGGAACCGGAGGGTGACACAAAAGTCAGGGATGCGGCTCAGACATGTTTGAAAAGATCATCTTGACATTCAGGGAAGGGACAAGAGAATGACAAATAATGTCTCCTAACTGGAAACCAAGCCACAGATGCTCACGCTCACTGTTGCCTGCACAGAGAGGACAGCGTCTGGGGGCAATCCAGAGGTTGCGACAACAGCTAAAATACACCAAGGGCCTGATCTAAAACCCAATGAAGTCTATGAAAAGACTCCCACTGATGGATCAGGTCCCCAGTGCTCATCCCAAAAGGACCTCCCACAGACTATCCTTGCCAAGACCCTTGACAGAAATACATTCCCAGCCATAGGCGCTGACTGCGTGCGTGCTCCGGGGCTGAAGCACCCAAGGGAAAAAAAATTGTGGGTGCTCAGCACCCACCGGCAGGCCCCTCCTTCCCCTCCCCCCAGCATCTCCCGCAGATCAACTCCTCCCCCCTCACAGCACCTCCTGCCTGTCAAGAATCAGCTGTTCAGCGGTGTGCAGGAGGCATGGGGAGGGAGGGGGAGGAGCTGGGGGAAAGAAGAGACAGAGCGAGGGCGGGGCTGGATGATGCATCGGGGGGACGTCCCCAAATGCCAGGGAGTGGAAGGGGCTGGGGGACAGGAGCAGAAAGGGCAGGACTAGCCCCTTCCAGCCGCTGGGACTCTGCTGCGTGGCTGGCTGGCGGCTGCCTGAGAAAGCCTGGCTGGGGAGGCGGCTTCCGCTCCCTGCCAAGGCTGGGTGCCAGGGGCGAGCAAGCCTGAGCCCCCCTGGCATGTTTCCGGCTCACTCAGCATGCCTCCTACACAGCCCCCAGCAACTACATTCACAAACAAGCACTGAGGGCATCACATTTTGCACAAGAAATTTTGATGGTGAGTTTTGAACATGTAGCCATACACATGACACCTGGACCGGTTACTAGTTCCTGGGGGTTCAAAGCCTACAAGAGCAAGGAGCTCCTGCAGGAGGGTCCATCCTCTCCCCGGCAGCAACTCCAGGTATCTGGAAAATGGGTGAGGTTTTCTAGGGAAACGAACAGGAAAGCAGTTTCTATTCAAATGTTCCATGAAAAAACTGTGCTTTTTTGGTAGGAAAGTCAAAAATTCAGCCAAAACCTGAAAACTGTTGAAAATTGCCAAAAAAATTATCCAGAAACTGCTAAAAAAAGTTTCCATTCTGGGGGCTCGGTTTGCTGACCAAACAATAGGTTTTCAAGAGAAGCAGACAATTCCCACAGAAAGTTCATTTCCTTGAAAACCAAGTTTTCTAACAAAAAAAGTTTCAACAAATTTTTCTACCAGGCCTAGCAACAACATATTTAGGTGACATGTCCATAAGCATTCTGCATGTATGCAGGTATATACACATAAACATATGGGAATGCAAGTAATAGGCTAGCATAGGACCATAAAACCATGATTATAGGCATCACAGATCATCACTTTTGTTCCTGGAGTCAGTCTTTGGCCCTAACAGCTTGATGCCCTAAGTGTGCCTAGGATTCCCAGACCTGCATAGTCACTGTACTAGTACCACTCCTTTTGATTTTCAGTGGGAGGGTGGGGGAGTTTTAGGTGTGGGGATGGTCTCTCCACTTTTATGGACTCAAAATAATATAAGATCTGGTCTGCCCTCATACTTCTACCATCCAGAAAGTGAAATACTATCAGATGACCAGAAATTATGTTATTTTCGTCCCACAGGTGGCACCCTGAGGCTTTAACAACATTCCAGGAAAACCCAAATGAGCCACTTCCCCACACCTATTTAAAACCTGCCGGAAAGGTTATTCACATCCAGGAGGGTAGAAACCATCAGGAGAGAGATAAACATCTGCAGGCCTGATTCTGAACTTTCCTATAGGTATAAATTCAACTCTATTCAAGTCAGCGGAGTTAAATGGGTGTAAAGCTAGCACGAATGAGATCAGAATTAAACCCCAATGTCTCTTTTCCCTTTTCTATCATTTTAACCAAGCACAAATGCATTGTAGACTTGAGGGACCACTCATGAGCCAAAATACACTGTCAGAACAGTTCACTGTAACTTGGACTTCGCTGACCCAACAGCCACTAGCCAGGCAAAGTCAGCTCCATCCAAAGGAGATGGCTGGCTATGGTTCCTTTCAGATGTAGCACAAGTATTTTAAAAGACATCTTTTCAAATGAAGATCAAGTTGTAAAGACTCTGGCCCCGAGTCTATTCCCAGTTTCAATGGGCCTGTTTGAATGTGACTGGGAGCAGATCCTGGCCCTCACTCAGATAATTTGCATAGAAGACACTAGACGAAGCTTCTATTTTGGTCGGGGGGAAAGTGGATGGGAGAGGCAAAGGTGATGGAATCAGCATTTTGGATGTCATGAAACAGTTCTCCTGGAGAAAGCAAGAGATTTTACCTCACCCTTTTGTACAGCTGTTGATTAATCGCAGTTAACTCACGCGATTAACTCAAAAAAATTAATCGCGATTAAGCACAGTTTTAATCTTACTGTTAAACAATAGAATGCCAATTGAAATATATTACATATTTTTGGATGTTTTTCTACATTTTTCAAATATATTGACTTTTATTATGCAGAATACAAAGTGTTCAGTGCTCACTTTATATTATTACAAATATTTGCATTGTAAAATGCTAATCAAAAGAAATAGTATTTTTCAATTCGCTTCATACAAATACAGTAGTGCAATCTCTTTATCATGACAGTGCAACTTAAAAATGTAATTTTTTGTGGTTACATAACTGCACTCAAAAACAAAACAATGTAAAACTTTAGAGCCTACAAGTCCACTCCGTCCTACTTCTTGTTCAGCCAATCACTAAGGCCTGGGCTACACTAGTGGGGGGGTTCGAACTAAGATAAGCAACTTCAGCTAAGTCAAAGTACCTTAGTTCAACTTACCTGACCGTCCTCACGGCGGCAAGTCGACTGCTGCGGCTCCCCAGTCAAATCTGCTTACTCCTCCTGCCGAGGTGGAGTACGGGCATCGATTAGCAGATTGATTTATCGCATCCAGACGAGACACGATAAATCGATCCCCGATACATCGAACAAGTATAGACTTACCCTAAGACAAGTTTGTTTATATTTATGGGAGATAATGCTGCCCACTTCTCACTTTCTGGTGAGACTGTAAATAAGAACAGGCATTTTGTAGCCAACATGGCAAGGTATTTACGTGCCAGATAAGCTAAACATTTGTATGCCCCTTCATGCTTCGGCCACCATTCTGGAAGACATGCTTCCAAGCTGATGATGCTCGTAAAAAAAAATAATGCATTAATTAAATTTGTGACTGAAGTCCTTGGGGGAGAATTGTATATCCCCAGCTCTGTTTTACCTGCATTCTGCCATATATTTCATGTTACAGCAGACTTGGATGATGACTCAGCACATGTTGCTCATTTTAATAACACTTTCACTACAGATTTGATAAAACGCAAAGAAGGTACCAATGTGAGATTTCTAAAGATAGATACAGCACTCGACCCAAGGTTTAAGAATCTGAAGTGCCTTCCAAAATCTGAGAGGGACGAGGTGTGGAGCATGCTTTCAGAAGTCTTAAAAGAGCAATACTCAGATGCAGAAACTACAGAACCCGAATCACCAAAAAAACAAAATCAACCTTCTACTAGTGGTATCTGACTCAGATTTTGAAAATGAACATGCATTGGTCTGCACTACTTTGGATTGTTATCGAACAGAACCCATCATCAGCATGGAGACATGTCCTCTGGAATGGTGGATGAAGCATGAAGGAACATATGAATCTTTAGCGCATCTGACATGTAAATATCTTGCAACGCCGGCTGCAACAGTGCCATGCGTACACCTGTTCTTACTTTCAGGTGACATTATGAAAAAGAAGCAGGCAACATTATCTTCTAAAATGTAAACAAACTTGTTTGTCTGAGCGATTGGCTGAACAAGAAATAGGACTGAGTGGACTTGTAGGCTCTAAAGTTTTACATTGTTTTGTTTTTGAGTGCAGTTTTTTTGTACATAATTCTACATTTGTAAGTTCAACTCTCACAATACAGAGTGCACTACAGTACTTGTACGAGGTGAACTGAAAAATACCATTTCTTTTGTTTTTTACAGTGCAAATATTTGTAATAAAAATAAATATAAAGTGAGCATTGTACACTTTACATTCTGTGTTGTAATTGAAATCAATATATTTGAAAATGTAGAAAACCTCCAAAAATATTTAAATGAATGGTATTCTATAATTGTTTAATTGCTCGATTAATCATGATTAATTTTTTTTAAATCACTTGACAGCCCTACCCTTTTGCATTTAGGGCCCTCAATGCTCTGCCACTGAACTTGCCGGGGCGCAGGATCAGAACACACATGGTATGCAGCAGCACACGTAGCCCAGTCTTGTGCTACCACAGAACCTTAGGACAAAGCAGGTTGACTCACTGGTACCAGTACAAGGAAGAGAGTCGCAGCCTGAAAGCTGAACATCCTTTGCTTTTCTGGGTTTGAATAAGAACCAGAGTGTTACTTTACAGTAGTTTAAAGGTTTAGCTACATTACAACGTGCACATGCTTAGTTCTGTACGCAGCACAATTACAGAGGATCAGTGACGAAAGGCATCAAGACTCAGCTAAGTACTGTGTTGGGCATATGTTATAGAAACCTAGATTGTACTGAGTTTGAAATTCAGGTCTGTTAACAGGCTGTTAATGATTTGCCCAGGATGGCTATGGAAGGTTTAAGAGCTGAACTAGATAGCTATTTATCTAGGCATTTAGGGTCAGATCCTCAGATGGTGTAAACAGATGTCAAAGTCAATGGAGTTGACTTTAATAGGATTATGCTGATTTACACTAGAAGATCAGACCCTAGTACCATGCTGAGTTCCTAATAAGGAGGATTCGTTTACTCAATAAATCACTGAAAATCACAAACACATGGAGCCCCTTTAACTCACCTTCCACAGGCCCCTTTAACTCACCTTCCACAGGGGCTGTCATACTGTATCCCTAAAGTGCAGATACATTAACTAGTATTATTTTTAAGTGGTTACCTCCATTGGAACAAACTGCACATGGAGAAAAGGATACATCCCCAGGATAACTGCTTCAAGGCATTTGATAGGTAAGGATTCCCTGGTCATTTCTCTTGCCGTCTCCATTAACCTAAGATAGAAAAAACTTTCAGTCCTTTTAGTGAAAATAGTTAATAAAAATTAAAAGGTTCCTCTTACCTTATTAGGGGCCAAATCCCTCTGGTCTTATTGGGCCCAATTCTCCTCTCAAACCACATTCACATGGCTGTAACTCCACTGATTCCTATAGAATCACTCCTAGTTTACAGTGGAGGGGGATAAAAACCAGGCCTTAATCTACAGGTAGCCAGGACTGAGTGGCAGCAGATGTATTGGAGAACCCAGATGTCTCAGAAGGGTCACCCTTAAGTAGTGGCTTTTGCTATTTTCTTTACTTAGGGGCAGATTCTGAGCCCATCCCTCACATTCAGTAGTACCATGCACCAGCAAAAACCAATGAGACTAATCAAGGAGAAAGGATCTACCCAGCATGGATAAGGGCATCAGAATCTGAGCCTTAGACTAATCTCTATGGAGAAGGGACTGTCTCTCATTACATGCTTATACGGGGCATAGGGACTCTGGGTGCTACTGTAATACAAATTATCAACACTAACAGAATATATTATTTCTCTACACCACCACAGAGGTGCGTAACATTTTGATTTAAAAAACAAATGCCAGTGATCAACTATTATTATTAACAAGACAGCAGCTCTGCTTTGATCAGGAAAAGCTGGTACATTTTCAAGTAAGCGTTCGTATCTCCTGCTGCAGCAGCATCTAAGTTGAGAACTACCTGCCAGCAGAGTCACAGACGCTTGGATTTAAAATCCCGTCCTGAGGACTGCTGCCGACCACTGGAATTCAGTAACGATTTGGCTGATGGTGCAGAACAGAATCCTAGTTGCTCTCCCAGTGCTAAGTCAGAGTAACAAGCAGCACAATCACATTTTAGCCAGGAAAGGAAGTACCTAGGACTCTGAAGACACAGAGAGCGTATCTCTCAGATAGGAAGTTGCCATGCGTGTAACTCACCTCAAGCACAGCCAGCCCCAAACACATCACAAAGCACTATTAAGTCAGAGTTTTACAGACTTCTAGAGGGAGAAACAAGATAGCTTTGAAATCTGGACATTTCAGGCACACACCACACCAAATGTTCTCCTTTGGACAGAGACAGACAGTCTTCCTCTCTGCTCCATACAGCACTGAGCACACGTACAGTACAAAAACAGATACCAGTGGCAGAGAAGTCAAACAAGATTAGACATTGCATATATTGAGCCAATTGTTGCTGCCTCTCCACTGGCTGCGGCATCAGGTCCCTTGTTGACTACTGTTATAAGTTCATAATTATCACCAGTTCCAGACGCAGTCAGTGTGGGTAGAATATTAATGTCTCCATTGCCAGGGAGCCTTTGCAAACCAACTGGCATAAACAAGTTGCCAAATTAGCAGTGACTTATCTGTCATGACAACATTCATATTGTTTATCACTGTTACAAAGTTACATTAAATGTATGTTCTGTTTACAATTCAAGACAAATGAGTTCATGCATCTCTCCAAGGGTATGTCTACACAAGAGTAGTTCGATTTAACTTAGGTCGAATTTGTGGATTCGACCTTATGAAGTCGAATTTGTGTATCCACACTAAGGACAGTAATTCAACTTTGTGAGTCCACACTAACGGGGCAAGCGTCGACATTGGAAGCGGTGCATTCTGGGCAGCTATCCCACAGTTCCCGCAGTCCCCGCTTCCCATTGGAATGCTGGGTAGAGCCCCCAATGCCTGCTGGGGGAAAAAATGTGTCGAGGGTGGTTTTGGGTAACTGTCGTCATTCAACCGTCACTCCCGCCCTCCCTCCCTGAAAGCGCCGGCGGGAAATCTGTTAGCGCACTTTTCTGGTCAGTGACAGCGCGGACGCCACAGCACTGCGAGCATGGAGCCCGCTGCGATCATCGCTGCACTTATGGCCGTTGTCAACTCCTTGCACCTTATCGTCCACCTCTTCCACAGTCAGATGCTGAGAAATCGGGCGAGGAGGCTCCGGCAGCGCGGTGAGGACATGAAGTGTCAGAGTGGCACAGACCTCTCACAAAGCACGGGATCCCGCGCCGTGGAGATCATGGTGGCAATGGGTCACGTTCATGCTATGGGATGGCGATTCTGGGCCCGGGAAACAAGCACGGACTGGTGGGACTGCATAGTGCTGCAGGTCTGGGATGAATCACAGTGGCTGCGAAACTTCAGGATGCGTAAGGGCACTTTCCTTGAACTGTGTGACTTGCTGTCCCCTGCCCTGAAGCGCCAGGACACCCGGATGCAAGCAGCCCTGAGTGTGCAGAAGCGAGTGGCCATAGCCCTCTGGAAACTTGCAACGCCAGACAGCTACCGGTCAGTAGCGAACCACTTTGGCGTGGGCAAATCTACCGTGGGGGTTGCTGTGATGCAAGTAGCCCACGCAATCGTTGACCTACTGCTCTCAAAGGTAGTGACCCTGGGAAACGTCCAGGTCGTCATAGATGGCTTCGCCGCGATGGGATTCCCAAACTGCAGTGGGGCTATAGATGGGACTCACATCCCTATCCTGGGACCGGCCCACCAGGCCAGCCAGTATATTAACCAAAAGGGCTACTTTTCAATGGTGCTGCAAGCACTGGTGGACCATAGGGGACGTTTTACCAACATCTACGTCGGGTGGCCGGGCAAGGTTCATGACGCGCGTGTTTTCAGGAACTCTTGTCTCTTTAGACGCCTGCAGGAAGGTAGTTTCTTCCCGGACCACAAAATAACTGTTGGGGATGTGGAGATGCCTACAGTGATCCTCGGGGACCCAGCCTACCCGCTAATGCCCTGGCTCATGAAGCCCTATACAGGCGCCTTGGACAGTGACAAGGAGCTCTTCAACTACGGGCTGAGCAAGTGCAGAATGGTGGTGGAGTGTGCTTTCGGACGTCTCAAGGGGAGATGGAGGAGCTTACTGACTCGCTCGGATCTCAGCGAAACCAATATCCCCATTGTTATTGCAGCTTGCTGTGTGCTCCACAATCTCTGTGAGAGCAAGGGGGAGACCTTTATGGTGGGATGGGAGGTTGAGGCAAATCGCCTGGCTGCTGATTACGCTCAGCCAGACACCCGTGCGATTAGAAGAGCCCAGCGGGAAGCGCTGTGCATCCGGGAGGCTTTGAAAGCTAGATTCCTCAGAGAGCAGGGTAACCTATGACTGTCCAGTCTCTTTACAGAGAAGCTGAACCTGCCCCTGTTTCAGTTACTATTCACTTTTTTCAGCGGTTACATACCCCGTTCACCAGGTTTCCCCCCTTCCAACAGACGTTTAAAAATAAAGTTATTGGAACATTGTTAATTAACAGTTTTCTTTACTAACGAATTCGCGTTAAAGGGTTCAAACAGGGACGCAGACTGTGGTGGGTACGGTGTGCAGTGATGTACAGACCGCTTCTACACTCGAGGAATGACAAGCTCCTGCTCCTACAGCGGTCTCTGGGGGGAGGACGGTTACCGGAGGGTGTGCAGGAAGGGGTGGGTTTGCAGGAAGGGGTGAGGGGTGTGTGGGAAGGGTGAGTAGGTGTAGGGGGATGATGGCTCTGGCTGGGGCTCAGGGCATCGGAGAGGCTCATGGCTAGGGTGGAAGGGCATGGTAAGGGCAGCCTGCCTTGCCATTTGTGGATGCCAGGCGCTCGGACCCTGGGGCAGCGTACACCTCCCAGACTGACCTGGGGCAGCAAACACCTCCCAGAGTGACCCGGGTGCCTAGTGACTGCACTCTGTGTGTGACCTGCTGTTGATCCTGCCCCCATGTCTGTACCCTGGTAATGGTGGCTGTCCTATGCAATTAACAAACCCCTCCCCCCCCTTCACACAAAGTCTTCTGCAAAGAAACATGACAGAAACAGTAATTAACAGCAAACTATTTTTAATACTCAACTACACAGTTGGGGGATGAAACTGGGATTTGGGATTGGGTGAGCCAGGAAGGGAAGCAATTTAGGGAATGAGAGCTGTTTGGTACATGAGCGCTGGGGTGGAGTGACAGTTTTCACAGCCCCTAGCGCCCCTCCTTCTTGTTATTTTGGGTGAGGGGGGGACAGGACTTTGTGGCGGGGGAGGGCGGTTGCAGATACAGTGCAGGGGGGCTCTCTCCTCCTGCCTGTGGTCCTGCAGAACATCCACAAGGCGCTGGAGCGTGTCCGTTTGCTCCCTCATTAGGCCAAGCAGCGTTTGAGTCGCCTGCTGGTCTTCCTGCCGCCACCTGTCCTCCCATTCGCTGTGTGAGCGCTGCTGCTGAGAGAGGGTCTCCCTCCACTGGCTCTGCTGGGCCGCCTCGGCTCTGGAGCAGGCCATCAGTTCAGCGAACATCTCGTCCCAAGTCTTTTTCTTTTGCCGCCTAATCTGCGCCAGCCTCTGTGAGGGGGATGCCGGGGCAGGTCGGGAAACAGCCGCAGCTGTGTGATGGGAAAAAGGAAGCGATTTCCTTGCAAAGATACATGTTTGCGAACACTGAACACAGTCTAGTCTGTTTCTGTGAACAAGACCATACACGGCACCTATCTCATGCGCTCTCAGGACAAGTTCGAATTTTTGGCATTCGCTTTCATTGCCTGGGGTCTTGCACTGGAGATCAGACAAGTGGGGCAGGACAGCAGAATCCGTGTAGCAGCCAGGCCTGGTAAGCCGTAAACTTTAGGCTGCTTAAAAGTTAATGAATAGCAGTGCCCTCCTGCTGCAGGCAATCTGGAAAGCATAAACTCTGACCCTGTTCCACCCCCTCGCGGCTGTCCCCGGGAAAGATCCCTGTATGCTTCCCCTCTGCAGCCTCCACCACGTGGCTGTTAAACGATGCTTATTGTTATGCAAAGGAAAAGTGAAGCATTCCCAATAGTAACATTACACTAATTCCCCTAATTAGATGCAGCAGTCGCCGAGCGAGATCACCCTAAGGCAGGTCACTAAGAGAGACAGAGAGTGCATGCTGCGTGAAACCCTGCACAGACCAGGGCCCTATGCTGCCATGCTCGTCGAGGCAATGCTCCCACTGTACGTGAGGATAGCCTGGCGCGGAAGAGTGTGCTTCCACGGAGCACCCAATAAGGCACCTCTCCCCAGGAACCTCCTGCGGAGGCTTTTCGAGTACCTCTACGAGAGCTTCGTGGAACTCTCCCAAGAGGATTTCTGTTCTATCCCCATATGCATTGACCTTCTTTTCATATAGTTTTTATTCCTGTTTTTAAAAAAATAAATGTTTACATGTTTATAGCACTTACCGACTGATCCTTCCCCTGATTCAGAGTCCGGGTTAACGGCCGGGGAGGGTTGGTAGGGGATCTCTGTGAGGCTGATGAAGAGATCCTGGCTGTCGGGGAAAGCAGTATTGTAAGCGCTGTCGCCTGCCTCGTCCTCCACAAACCCTTCCTCATCTTCCCCATCCGCGAACATCGCCGAGGAACTGCCCATCGACACTATCCCATCCTCAGGGTCCACGGACACTCGTGGGGCAGTGGTGGCAGACGCACCGAGAATGGCATGCAGTGCCTCGTAGAAGCGGCATGTCTGGGGCTGGGCTCCGGAGCGTCCGTTTGCCGCTTTGATTTTTTGATAGCCTTGTCTCAGGTCCTTGATTTTCACGCGGCACTGCGTTGCATCCCGGCTGTATCCTCTGAGTGCCATGGCTTTGGAGACCTTCTCGTAGGTCTTTGCACTCCGTTTTTTGGAGCACAGCTCCGAAAGCACAGACTCATCGCCCCACACAGCGATCAGATCCAAGACTTCCCGGTCAGTCCATGCTGGGGCCCTCTTTCTACTCTGAGATTGCATGGACCCCTCTCCCGGAGAGCTCTGCATCGTTGCCGGTGCTGCTGAGCTCGCCCCGATGTCCAACCAGGAATTGAGATTCAAACTGGCCAGACAGGAAAAGGAATTCAAATTTTCCCGGGGCTTTTCCTGTATGGCTGATCAGAACATCTGAGCTCGGACTGCTGTCCAGAGCATCAACACAGTGGTGCACTGTGGGATAGCTCCCGGAGCTACTAAGGTCGATTTCCGTCCACACATAGGCTAACTCGACATAGCCATGTCGAATTTAGCGCTACTCCCCTCGTCGGGGTGGAGTACCGAATTCGAACTAAAGAGCCCTCTAGGTCGAACTAATTAGCTTCCTGGTGTGGACGGTTGCACGGTTAAATCGAATTAACGCTGCTAAATTCGACATAAACTCCTAGTGTAGACCAGGCCCAAGATACATTAAAACAGACTGAAATTCAACATATGAGGCATTCTGCTGGCTTAACAAAGACAGACACACTGTCTATTGGTGCACAACCCACCACGTACTATAGTGGTCTGCCTCTCATCAAAGTCAGTGGCAGAATTCCCATTCAATAGAAGCAGGATCGTCCCTCCTATTTTTTGTATTAGTGTTCTAGAACAGTAGTAGTCCCTAACAATAGGGATTAGAATGGGATTCAGAGCCTTTCACCATTAGAGCACCAGTTTAGGTTGACCAGACAGCAAGCGTGAAAAATCAGGACAGGGGGTCGGAGGTAATAGGAGCCCATATTAAAAAAAAAAGCCCCAAATATCGGGACATCTGGTCACCCTACCAGTATGGAACTAAGCTAGGGCACTAGTGACCAACAAAAAGTTACCGGTGATCATCTGATGGCTGTTCACGGACATACAGGGAATGAGTTGGCTACATAGTTTAATTCACAGTAGACACACCATGGGAATCCATCATAATGCGCATCATTGCTTACAGTGTCAGAGGCCAAGGACTGACTGCACAGGGAACTGCCCACCCTCCACTAGAGATGGCCCCTCCAGGTCAAGGTTGAGACAAGCCGGTACAGTGGTGAAGCTTGCCCTGGGGCTGCCTGGGCCAGGCCTCGAGGACTTCAGTCTCCACAGCTGTCACTCACACAGATGTGCAAAAGAATAATATTTTTTCCAAAAGGCCTTGTTGAGACTGGGGGGGGGGGAAGCTATATTTGATTTGAATTTGCATTTGTAATTTATCGGGGGGAGGGGAATAATCTCATAATTAGAAATTAATCTGGAACACGGTGGTATTAAAATAGGATCCAGTCTAGTTCCCACAGAGGTCAAGGACAGTCTTTTGTTGCCTTTAGCAGCACTGGGATCAGGCCATTAAACTACATTTGTTTTGGTTATTGGAAGTCATCCTATTGGATTTACCACTCATGATCCTCCACTGTATCCAAAAGTCATAGTCAAAAGCATCTCCTCTTGCCGCCTGTGAGACCCTCGCTTGTCCTTCCTGTGACTGCATAGCACAGTTACGCAAGGCCTGACCCAATGGGCCTTTCCACTGCCTTCAGTGAGCTTTGGATCAGGCCCTCAGCCCCCAGCCAGTCAAAGGAGGAGTCTAAACTTAAATTGCCTTAAACGTCACGCAACTTCTCTCTTTGCTGGAGTGTACAATTTGGCCATCACCCCCAAACCTGCACAGTCAGTCTTTCCCCCCCAAGCCCAGCCACTCCTACCCCTAATATATGTAACCAGTTCAGTTGGCTGTTCTAATCAGAAGTCTTTTTCCTTTTGCTGTATACCTAGCACTGTTTCAATGGGCGATATTTCCTTCTACCGTAAATTGCTTCAGGACCATAAAATATCAGAGTGCCCATCTGGATTAACTCCTTTGCCATACATACAAAAAGAAAATAGTGTGTTAATGGTACCTCTTGGGAATCTTGGAATTTCCATTAAAGCAAGAGGAGTGCTTACAAAAATTCCACAGCAGTTGCCTTTTTTTTTTTTAATCAGGGCACTATACCCATGTCACACAAAGGCTTACAGCTAACTGGCAAAAGTAAAATGTACTGAGGCCTGGTCTACACTACAGAGTTATGTCAACGTAAGGCAGCTTACGGTGACCCAACTCTGTAAGCATCTACACTAAAGTGTAGCTCCCACCAATGTAACTCACCTACTACACCAACATAATAGTAACTCCACCTCCGTGAGAGGCAAAGCACTGGTTGATGTAGTTAGATTGACGCTGTGTCAGAAGGGCCGGCTCCAGCTTTTCTGCCACCCCAAGCAGCACCAGAAGAAAAAAGAAAAAAAAAAAGCGGACTGGCAGCACTTCGGCGGCAGCCCAATCGCGCCGCTTCAGTCTTCCGCGGCAATTCGGCGGCAGGTCCTTCACTCCCTCTCTCTTCGGCGGCAGCTCAAAGAGGAAGAGAGGGACCCGCCGCCAAATTCCCAGAGATGCTGCCCCAATACCGGATGGAGTGCCACCCCTTTGTATTGGCCGCCCTGAACACCTGCTTCCTTCGCTGGTGCCGGCCCTGTGTGTCAGTGTAGATGCTTGTTGCTTACATCAACTGTTGCTGCCTTTCAGAAGCTGTCCCATAATGCCCCACACAGAGGTAAATCGGTGCAAGCACTCCTAGTGAGAATGGACACCGCTAGCACAAGGAAAGGAGTGTAGTGTGGACGTGCAAAAGCGATTTAATTACTGCAAAAGCAGCAAAGAATCCTGTGGCACCTTATAGACTAACAGATGTTTGCAGCATGAGCTTTTGTGGGTGTACTTGCATCCGACGAAGTGGGTATTCACCCACGAAAGCTCATGCTGCAAAACGTCTGTTAGTCTATAAGGTGCCACAGGATTCTTTGCTGCTTTTACAGATCCAGACTAACACGGCTACCCCTCTGATACTTAATTACTGCAGTGGCTGTACGTCAATATAACTTAGGTAAACTTAATTCTGTAGTGTAGACTTGCCCTAAGTGTCAAACTTTTATCAAGTAGAGTCTGAGGGGTCTTGACATACTCCCTCTGCTGGTGTTTATGGATGATTCTTTTCACTGATGCACCAGTGTGAATCTGGCCTAGCATCACTGAAGTCAACTTACTGGTGTCAGGGATCTGATCCAAAGCCCACTGAGGTCAATGCAATGACTTCCATTGAGTTTAATAACTTTGGATCAGGCCCTAAGTGAGAGCAGCATCAGGCCCTATGTTTTCTATTAGGGCCCTACTCCTCCCCCAGTACTGGCACGTTTGACATCCATGAACTCTCCCCCTACCCCGAGTATTTCTACAGCTAAGCACTAGCTTTGCCAAATGTGAACTTCACAAGGTTTCTCAAAGTACCTCACAACAAGGGAATTTCTATCAGTCCTCTGTATATCCATTTAAGCTTTCTGGGCACTTTGCTTGCATATATAATGCCCAGGGACTCTGTATTCTTTGGAGAAAACTAAATCAGCAATAATTTAGTATTCTCAATGACACAGACAAGAAAGTGAACTGCTCAAATCCAACTACAGCAATTGGAGCAGCTACTGGTAGAGTCATGACAATAACATGGGGGTGCTTTAATGGGAAAACGTACATTAGCTTCAGTCTGAATAAACCAGTACGTCCGTACATTTTCCTCTATCTGCAAGATTAGAAGCAGATGTTCAAATATTCTCTCCAGGCTACTGTCTGGACACAATATGTGCCAAATTCTCCAGTCCCACTGGGGTTCTGGAAAACAGGGTATGTTAACACAGGGCTTGCTCTTCTGTTATTAGGGTAAGTAGTTCCCACCTGCCTGCTTCTGTCACACTTCAGTTTTGGTTTTTTTTAAGCACTTCTTTAATCAATTATCCATTATATTCCCAGTCACAGAATTACTCAACCTGGTCCTTCTGCAGATCAGCCTCTGTACTACAATTTCTCTAAGCCCTTGGAATCTGACTCAAGGAGTCTGTCCAGATGTGAGGTTTTGGTAGGGTTGTAACTCAAGCTAACTGATTACCAGTTAACTAGAGTCAATAACAAAATTGCAAGTGTTTGTTCCTTGTTGTGGGTCATGTTTGTGTCCTAGAACAAAAGATAGTGGAGTTCTAGACTGGCATTAGCAATTGTGTTAATTGATTCCCAATCCATCGAGTTAACTACATGAGATACAACACAGTCAAAAATGCCAGAGAAAAATTGTCATTAGCATATAAGTGACATAGGCCTGGTCTACACTTAAAAGTTTTAGAGGCATGAATTGTTATACTAGTAAAGAACTCTAGTACAGATGCAGTTTTATCAGCTTAAAGGTGACATACCAGTACAGTTCCTCCCCTTTCCATATGGCAACAGCTGTACCAGTTTAAAGTATTTATAGTTAAAAAAGCTTGCTTAAGGCAGTACACCTTTCTAATATAGAGGGCCCTATCACTTCTGAAAATGGCACCTAGGCATTTTTGAAAAGTGTCTCTAGTCTAGATAAACCCTAAGCGGTCTGGCTGGAAGGCTGCCAATCGTTAGCCAACAGTGAGTTATTCTTAACAGCATTTTTAAATATTGCATCCTATCAAGCCTGTCTCCCTCAACATTAAGCCTCTCAAACAGATAATTCATGCTCTCTTTCCTACGCGGAGCTCTGAATTTTTATTCTCTCATGGATCAGACTGATACTGGTAATAAATCCCTCCTGTGTCTAGTCCCTCTTTCCATAACAAATACCAGAGCTATTTCAAAACAAATTTCATATGATCTTCAATTTGTATGTAGCCTCTCAACACATTTGAGCTCACCCATTGGTCTCTTGAGGGGAGGAAGCAATAGAACCTTTGTTAGGTCAGAGCCTTCATAATATAGAATCATTTGGAAAAAAAATAAATCAGCTTCATAAGCACAAGATAGGAGCCCAATGTGGCGGTGCGGAACACGTACAACTCCCAAAGGAGTCAATGGAAACTGAGGGCACACTGCTGGATCAAGCCCCATATGTACGCTTGCTCGTCCAGATGGACTTCTGTATTGTCACACGATCAATTCAATGGAAGTAATGAGCCTTTCACTAGCACCCTGAAAGGGAGACACTTACCAAATGCAGATTTTATTGAAAGCCAAACTCGGAGGCAAAGAGCTATTAAAAGACTCAAGCTAGTGACCCTTGAGAAGGATGGTCTTGTAGTCACTAAAGTGGGCCTTAAAAGATCAAGGTTCAATTCCTGGCTCTGCTCCAAATTCCCATTGTAATTTTGGGCAAATCACTTCATCTGCCTGTGCCTCCATTTTTCATCTGTAAAATGGAAATAATAATGCCTTTTCCCCCACCCTTCATCTGTTCTGTCTATTTAGATAATTGCCAAACTAAAACCAAGTTTAGTGACCGTTACGGTTACAGCAGGACACAACCCACCCACCCAAAACCTTAAAAACATGTAAATAAGAAGTTTAGGGGAAAGACTTGTACGTTTCTTGCCACCTTCAAGTTGCCTACAACGCTGCTTCAGTAACACACTCCATAACTTCACTTCCATCGCCAACAGTTATCCCAAAGCGATACCTACCCCAACTCCAGACATGCACTCTTATACTTTAACAGTGACCTCATCTGTGTTTATATCAGTTACATCAAAGACCAGCACATCTGGCCAGCACACATTCCATGCATTTGGGAAGTGTTACCTATCAGCTGTGTTCTTGGGGAACCAGAGCGCAGTGCCCAGCTTGTCTGACTCACGACTCCAGCCTCTGCTTGAGCCAAAACTGATCAGAAGAAAGACTTACAAAAAGCAATGAAAAGGCAGTGGGAGACACACCTAAACCCCTCAGGATAAGGGTGACAGGATTAAGGAAACTCGCCTAGCCTCATCTGCATCAAAGATGGGACAGGGAGGCATCCCCATTAGCATACAGAATGGAGAACAGAGATCCTAAGGCAAGAACCACACGGAACTCTGGGACCAGAAAAGCAGGAAAGCACTGCATGATGGGGGATCTCTGCTCCAGATGTTCATGAACCCACACCTGCACACAGCCAGCTCAGTAGTTATCAGACCAATTCTAGTAATAAATCCTTTATTGGTATCCAAAATACTGAAGCTGCCTAATTGCATTGTGAGCACCCTCCAAGGAACACCGCCCATAGTCAGGAATAATCAGTTCCTATTGTCTAGCCTGAACGAAACAACTTTGTGGGTAAACTGATGGCTCAAGGGAGTATACCAAACAAATCTAGTGTTCTCCCTTGAACCATTGTTCTTTCCCTACAAAAACTCCTACCCATGCTCAAGTAAGTGTTCTGATGCCTGGATCCAAAATCTGCATCAGTTCCATTGGGACTTCATCTTCTCCTGTCTGATCGTGCTGGGGGCTCTGCCTGTCTCCAGCACTCTGGCCCCTCAGCTACCACCACCACCTGGGAACCCTGATCAATTCAAACTTAATAGAGTGAAGAGAACCCATCTCTCTCTCTCTCTCTAGGTACAGCCTTCTGACCCTGACTTGTGTGATCAGTTATAGTTTTCTAAATCTGACTTTTATAATAAAATTTAAGTTAGATTTAATATTATAACTTTTGTTTGTTTGGCTCCCCTTGTATGGTTATTACCTGGCAATAAATAACTTTCACCGTTAAGCTGGTTGCTTCTCTCTCTCCTCCCCCTTCCCCCCCATCGTGGGTGTTTTTTGGCTTCCCCACTTGCTCTGCAGCAACGCTCCTCGTATCTAAGCTAAAAATCCCTGCAGCGCCCAAAAATCCTGTGAGGTTTGCTCATCAAGTGGGTTACTACCAGAACAATTGTAATGTGAAAGGGAGGATAGGGATGTGCTGAACCTGGGGCATATGAGGGTGGCAGCTTGAAAGTGCTGCTCAACCCAGCCTACTGAGTCCAGGAACATATAAGAGGTCAGCTTGACAGTGCTGATTGACCCGGTCTGCTCAGACTTGCTCTGTTAATATATGTGTGGGTGTTCATCTGGTTCTGGGGCTGGAGGAACCCAGCCCTAGGGAACCTAGTTCCTGCGGAATAGCTCCATTGGGAGGGGACTTGCAGAAGGGAGAAGTAGAGCTCCGTATGAGAACGCAAGTGACACAAGCAGTACATTGATAGAATTACAGAACACCCCCCCAAAGAGTAACCCTAATGAATGAGGGTACCCCAAAGTAACAAGCAAATCTGGTAACAGAAGTTATTCTGCCCCAACAGTACTGAAGATAAGCAAATAAACTGGTATAATCACCCTGAACGCCAGGGTGGTACAGAGCCTAGGACTGGAGTTTGACCTGGATTCTGTGCCTGCAGTAAGTGACCTTGCAGAAGTGTTTCTGGTAACGTATTTAAAGCTTGGGGGGAGGGGTGTTCAGCAGCTTTTCCCTAACCATCTTCTAGGTTGAGGTTCATGGTATCAGTTAATCATAAGGATAGGGAACTGCATGGCAATTTATACAGCATTTAGAACAGGGGAGATTTGAACTCCTGGGCTCTTGTTTCCTAGCTCAGGGAGCTTTCTCCTACATTCCAGGGGTATTTGGTGAGGGAGTCGGAGCGCGTCACTCAATTTTTTAGCTTTCCTCAGAAGTAAATGACTGAAGATCAGCTATGGCATGAATGCTACCGAACTGCAATCTGGAGGATTTTGCCTGGCAAAAATGTTGTTACTGTTAAAAAGTTATCAGTGTTTTACAGGCAAACATTCCCGATGCATAACTCATATTCTAGGAACCAGCATATGGGGAGCAACAACGTGGCCAAAAGAGAGGGCCCAGAGTGCTTTAGATTTCTGGGAAAAGGGGTACCAAGGCACAGAAGACAATCCAATGAAAAAATTGCACAAACAGGTGACTTTTCCAGGTTTGTTACTATCAGTTTGTTTTTCATTGAACTGCCATGAAAAATTCAGATTGTGCTTAAAGCTTTGATTCCATGGCTTGGTTTTTGCCATTTCAATGAGACTTTCAAAAAACAAAGACTTAAAGCACCTCTTAAAACTCAACTCTGTAACACAACCCTAACTATAGTGATGTTACCTCTGCATCATATGCTCTTCAAGGCAGGGATTGAGACTTACTATATGCTTATACCATGCAGTTCTGATCTCAGGTGGGGTCTCTAGGCATTACTGTAAGAAAAAAAGTGTCCAAAATAAATCTTGTAAATAATAAGCTTAATTCATCCTGGCATGAAACTTCTGAACCGAGACCTAGACCAAAAACTCAAACTCAGCTGCACAATGGAGGAAGAAGAGACAATACATGATCACAATTAAAATTTGAGAGAAAATCCCAAAGAAATGTACAAAGTTAAAAAGAGCACAGCTAGCAATAGCTAATGAAAGTAGCTCACCCAGCAAGCTTTTCCCAATACTACTTTGTCATTTCAGGAACAAAATAAACTTGTGGCACTCAATGTGTAAACCAACACGAATCACTACTGAAGCACTGAGCAGTAAAGCCTCTGGAAGCATCCCTGAAAATAATCCATCAATCACAGCAGGCAGAGTTTGCAACAAAATGAAAAACTTCTGTTTGGCCAATGGCCTTTGATTTAAAAGACAAACTTGGGGATTGACCCTGCACAGTTCTAGGCACTTCACAGAAGTGCTGAGTGTCTTCAGCTGGAGAGAGGGCCCAATTCAGCACAGCAATTAGGCACAGGCTTAAAGAGTCAGTGACTGAAAGCATGTGCTGGAAGTCAAGCACCTACTTCAGCGTTTATTGAATAGGAAGGGATTGATGCACTCCTTACATGGTTTGCTCAATCGGGGCTTATGCACCCTGGCTTCAGGTTTCATGAACTGCTGCACAGGGCAGCTGGAAGACACAGTGATGACCAATGATTTCTTCTCCCTGTCCCCTTTCCCCACCAACAGTTTAAAACAAACAAACAAATAAATCCAGCTGGCATTTTACACCCAATGGCTAAGTAATTGCAGAGCAAGAAATGGTTTCCCCAACAGAGCCCCTATTTAATCACTGCAATAGCCATGGAAAAATGTGTGTACTTAAAGGGCCAGATCCTCAGCTAGTGTAAATCTGTGTAGCTCCACTGACTTTAATGGAGCTATGCCAATTCACCCCACTGGTGGAGCTGGCCCATACAGTGCAGTTCATTAGAGTACCTGAAAACAATTTACAGTATTATTCCTGTTTCATATATGGGGAAACTGAGGCACGGAGTGGCTGTGGCCAATGTTTTCAAAATTGGGTATCTAAAGTTAAGCCCCTAAATCCATATACAAGCACTGAAATTCAGGCTGCTCATTTGAGAGGTGCTGGGCATCCAATGAAGTAAAATGTGGGTGCCCAGCTGGAGACACTCAGCGTCTCACAGGACTGAGCCCTTCATGAGAAAGCATTACATTTTCATACAACTTGCAAACAAGCTGAATGAAGCTGATCAGTCTTCCCAGGCCTCCAGGCCTGAGTGGTTAACTGAGATCAAAGAACGCTAGAGTGATTATGGTAGCTCAAGATCTGATCCATTAGCTGCTTCAATAGTTCTTATTGTAACTGCATGACAATTGTCAGAATTATCCTCCCCCCCATATATAGTAAGGGCTAGTCTACACAGGCAATGCTAAAGTGTTGCCGTGGCAGTGCTTTAATGTGCCTAAAAAAACACCTCAACAAGGGGCATAGCTCCCGGCACTGGGGCACTGTTTACACTGGCGTTTTACAGCGCTGCAACTTGTTGCGTTCGGGGTGGGGTGTTTTTTCACACCCCTGAGTGAGAAAGTTGCAGCGCTGTTAATTGCCAGTGTAGCCAAGCCTTAAGTTAGGGTACCCAAAAAGGCCAGAGGATCAAATGCACCTCACAGGCCCTAAAGTACATCTAATAGCTGATCAAATCTAGGCTATTATTGCTGGTGGCCTTCAAACAAACAATTTCTATTCATCCGTCAGAAAAGGGACCAGTACAAGCAACATTTCAGTGGGCTTGTAAGGATAAGGCCTGTAGCCATATTGTGAGGCCTAAAGCCTTCGTCCGCAGTCACGTTAAAACAGCAGCAGCCATTGGCTGAGAAGCAGGAAGTCACATCCTCACATTCCATCTAAATTACATTAAAACAATGTAATATCGGGCTGTTCAGAAGGCGACCCCGTCCTAATAGCACCCACTATCACCAGATAAAGAAACAGAGCTTAAGATGGTTAAAGAAAACTTCGTTTGACAGCATCCTGCCTGGCAAGAAACCACTTATCAATAGTTGTGGTTGTGAAATCCTCATTTATTTATTGTTTTGTCATTATGGTGCCCACTTCCTTACTGTTTGTCTGAATGATCTGTCTGGTTCTTTGATCGTTTCTGTCTGTTACATAATTAATTTTGCTAGGTGTAAATTAATTAAGGTGGTGGGGTATGATTGGTTAGAGAATTTTGTTAGGATTGGTTAGTAAAATTTTAGTAAAATAATTGGTTAAGGTATAGCTAAGCAGGACTCATGTTTCACTATATAAACTGGGGTCTAAAAGGGAGTTCTTTGGGAAACCAGCTCCAGGACACAGTCTCATTGGAGCTGCCAGACTGCAACACTCTGCCAATGACACTGTCAGGGCCGGCACCAGTGCAGCAAGCAGATGCTTGGGGCAACCAACGGAAAGGGGCGGCACGTCCGGCTCCTCGGCAGCAATTCAGAGGGAAGGACCTGCCGCCAAAGAATGAAGTGGGTTTTTTTTGGCACGCTGCTTGGGGCAGCTAAAGCACTGGAGTCGGCCCTGGACACTGGGCAGAAATTGGAGTCCCCCAGATGGACCTGATCCTGCCTGGCCAGCAGGGAAAAAATCATCTGTCTTCTTGGGAGTGGTGAGCATTGTATGTGTAGCATGTGCATTCTGGTTTTGGTGATTGGTAATAAACAGAGGATAAAGATATTACTGTGTAAGGCTCTTTCATTGGTAAAAGATCCTGCAAACCAGCAGAAAATTACACTCTAAGTCCTAAGAACAGGGTAAGGGTGGGTGCCCTACACTAGAGTGTAAGGTTATGCCTGAGCCCACAGAAGGGTAAGAGTGGGTGCCTACATTAAGAGGGTTACACCTTGAGCCCTAGGAACTGGGTAAAGGTGGGTGCCCCTAGAGTGTGAGAGTAACAGAAAATTTTGTGCGGGTAACCGGCTGAGTTCATACTTTTCATTAGTGATGTAAGTTTATTTGCAAACCAGATGCAGCCCATTACTCCCGGCAAATTGACACCAGGGGTGTCACAGCATGAGGGCACCTCTGCTCTTAGCTGTGTTCTTCGAAGCTCTATACAGGTTTATTTTATTCCCCATCAATAAAGCTCCTAACAGACTTTATGAAAAGCCCTTTCAGGAAGGTAACGATGAGAAAAATCGAAGTGCTTCCAGCTTTTATAAAAAAAATAGAGATAAATGGGTAAATAGAGGAAATGACTGACATTAGACACCCCCACCCCATTGCCAGGGGGGTTACAGGAATATCCTGATTCTGCTAGATTCTGGTTCAACAAAGACCGTCATGTCAGGTCTTAAATGAAAGCCAGGGTCACACTGGTTGTTAATACCCTTGTGAAGTGTATGTACAGTATACGGAAAATATGTTTTTTAGATTCTGTATCACAGGAGAGGTGGAGAAACAGGTTTCCTGTCAGATTGTTTATTCACCTGTCTCTCTGTCAGATGAAAGCTAACACAACAGACATCCATTTACATACGAACTCACGGAAGGAATATGAAGTCAACAGGGCAGCACCACATAGGAAAACAAGCCATGGAGCAGATGGGGGGTTTATACTGTTATACTAGACAATAAACAGGGGAGGAGGGGAGGGATATAGTTAGGAAGCAAGGAAGACTTCCATCATAATGGCCCAGACTGGAAGCAGTCACAGAGATGAGTACTGGACCTTCTCAATCAATTCCAGATTCAGCCCAGAACTGCCATCAGTCTCAATTGCAAGCTGTACTCAGGCCAGGCATTTATGATTACAGTCACAGTGAAGTACAGGAGAGAGAAACCATGGGTCAGATCCTTAGCTGATGACTTCAACAGAGCTATGTCGGTTTATACCAGCTGAGGATCTGTATACACGTGTCCAGGAAATGCATTAGACTATCTCAGAGCCTCAGGAATGTAAGAGAACCAAACCAATCTGCAGGCAGGCAGATGCCACTTACCCACTTAGAGGTCTTGTTTTCCTAATTTCAAAGAACTGAGTTCCTGTGTGATTGTATCTGAATTTTGTCATTTAAAGTAAAGTAACTTTAAGAAAGAGTCGGACAATAAAGCTCACAAAGGTGATGGAAAGTCTCTTTTCACTCTCAAATCGTAATTCCCGCTGGAAGCATAAAGCAGGTACTAAAAAGCCACCAACTCTCATGGCAGAAATTAAATCCTATATATGTGAAATAAAACTTAATTCTATTTTATCAACTGTGAAGAGACAAGTGAAAGAGGTTGTTAAAGCTGATCCAAATATTAAATGCTGCAAGAGATAATTATTAATTTTCTGGCCATCTCAGATCTCTCTCCTGTTAGTATGGGGGGAAGGAAAGAATCACAATGGAAAAGAGAAATAAAGTTATAAATCTATCTAGAACAGTCCACCTCATTCATTGTTTAAGAATGCTCATAACCTCCCCTTCATGCAAAAAGAATCATGCTATTCATGTAGGGTTGCCTATAGGCAACATGTGGCTGATAATTTCCAAATATAAACAAATGTAAGTCATTCTCCGTGACAGCAAGACAATGAGAACATCTGTTGACAATATGCGGTGGGGAATGAGCCACAAGCTCATAGCACACAGCGCGCTAGTAGAAAAACAAAATGTCAGGACCCTTTAACTGAATGTACCTCTGACTCTCAGCACCAGTGGCGTGAATTTTCAGAACAACCAAGCACCGGCAGCTCCCACTGACTTCAGCTGAAGTTGTGGATGCTCAGCACTTATGAAAATCAGGCCCTACAGACAAAACAGAGCCTGAGATCTGAGCTGGGTTGCCCTTACTCAGAGTATTCTGAGAGAAACAGAGTGGCATGATAGCCCTCAATGAGAAACCAAAACCCTGCATTTGAAATCCAGCAGACTGTGAAACGTGTTTAGGTCTGGATCCAACCTTTGAGTTCTCTAGGCCCTCTCTAGCACCTACCAAGTAGAGTGGTGTCTACTTTTTAAAATTAAAAATCCCACATATGCATTTCATAGTGTGACACAGCCTCCTGTCTGCATCACGCCGTTCCCCCCTTTAATGCACATTAACAGAGCTCACTGTGTCTGAGTAGCAATCATGCACCAAGGAGTAAAGAAATTCCAGGTCCAAACCTAGCCCAAGGCTGCACCCAACCTCTGCCTTTGCAGCAGCCTCGTGTTTCAGTTACGCCGTGGATTCAGTGCAGAGTATAATGACTGTGCCACCCACCCTAGGGCCAAACTCAAGAAGGATACTGCAGCATCTTCATGTAATTCTGTATTGCCTGAAGCCATTCTGGGATAGACATGGAGAGCCTGTAGTTTGGCACTGGTGGCACTGAAGGCTGAAAACAAAAAGGATAAAAAGATGATATAGGTTATTGCTTCCAGGACAGCAGCTAGAACCATTCGGCTCTCAAGGCAGGTGCTTCAAGGGATACAATTCAGAGTTTAGGGCCCGAGAGTGAAAACCCCATATGAAAGCAATCAGCCCCATGCAAATAGTGCAGATTCTGATCTCGGTTACAACAATGTGAACTATATGTTCACTGGAGTTACCCTGCATCTATTCTGGTGGGACCACTGGCATGAGGAAGGGGCAGCCTTTAAATATCATCCTAGACTGAGAGATCCTGGCACAGAAACCAAAAGTGTTTGTGTTTTAAAACTAGAAAAACCAATTTTGCTCAGATTAATGGAATCCCAATGCTGGATTTGTTCCAGACGCTTCAGAGTATTAATTTCAATTTTAATCTCTGGTTTTATCTATCTCAGAGGTTCTCAAACTGGGTGTCAGGACCCCTCGGAGGTCCCGGGGTTATTACATGGGCGGTCGCGAGCTGTCAACCTCCACCCCAAGCCCTGCTTTGCCTTCAGCATTTATAATGGTGTTAAATATATAAAAAAGTGTGTTTAATTTATTGGTATGGGGGTCGCACTCGGAGGCTTGCTGTGCGAAAGGGGTCACCAGTAAAAAAAGGTTGAGACCCACTGATCTACCTTGAGAGCGAGCGAGCGATGAATGGAGACAAAGAGCAACTTTGACAATATACATTTTTCCATCTGCTGGTGGAGTGCAGCACCTGACCCTAAGTCTGCTGGTAGGGGCAAAGCTCAAGGATTCATCAGGCAGTCCCAGCTCAGCTTTCGCCATACTATCCTGCCACATTATAATGGTCATGGGGGAAGGGGACTGCCCTCACCTGTGACTGATTAGCTGCCTCCCTGCTGAGGCTGTGTGGCTAGAGCTCAGGTGACAGCTTGAAGATCAGATGGGGCCAGATTTTGGAAGTCAATGGGAGTTAGGAGCTTTTTGTAAATGCCACTGGGCACCTAAATACCTTTAAAAGTCTGTCCTCCAATTCATGAGAGACTCCCAGGCAGACGGCCTGTGCAGTGCACTCCTGTAAGCGCTGGGTTAAAGGGCATAACTGATATGTTCAGATTGTGTTAACTAGTTTTTATTTTGAAGAAATAACTGAAGCCATGAAGAAAGGGACTGGCACCCCGTGGCTGGAGAATGTTCTTTGGTCCGCAGGCTGGTCAAAGAGCTCACTAGTTTACAATAATCTAATCCCGACCCAAGACTTTGGAGGTGCCAATTGTTCTCAACCCCAACTAGTTTTCAGTGGGAATTTGGGGCATTCGGTGGTTCACAGGAAGGACTCAGGCATTTACTGGTTCAAGCCTTTTTGGACAGGACCATCTTCAAGGTCATTTCTAACTCCATGCCCATTTAAAGCCAATTTCACCAAATCAAACAAACAATGTTGCATCACTGCCTTGAGGAGACATCTCAGTCTCTGCCCATCACTGCCAGTCGAGAATTTCCCCAGGATATTTACTAAATCTCTTTCTGTGCCAGCATTATAGGGCTCATTATTTTACCCAGCATTCTTCATCCTTTTGTACGGGTGATTAATGAATTAACATGTCACAATAAATAAAAGCCGTAACTTCACTAACCACTGCAGAAGGCAGTAGCCAGACACTACTATCCCATGCATTACAGACATACCAATTTGTTAAGCATAAAGTTCTTGTATTAGGGAACCAAGTTCACGAGGAACTGTTTATTTAACATACTAGGCCAAACTTTTCAAGAGTGTCTAGCAATTCTGACGACTCCATTTTTGGGTGCCTGTTTGAGACACCTTAAACGGGCCTGGTTTTCAGAGAGTTGGCAATCAGCACTTCCTGGGAGAAAAAGGGTCCCTTTAAAGTATCACAGGCTGGACACCAAAAATCACCACAGGTTTTGAATATGTAGGTCTTAGGGCCCAATTCTACCATCAGATACATGATACAATTCCATGGGAGAAACAAGTGATGAGTGCATGGATTGGAGTCCTTTGGGAACTGCACCCACATATTTGAAGGCAGAACTGGCCTTAAGAATTACCTCCCCATACCTTGTAAGGTGCCACAAGTACTCCTGTTTTTTTTTCTCCCCATACCTTGTGATGGTAGAATAGTTTCAGATTGTTTCCCAAACTCCTGAATATTTCCTGCAAATCCCTTCAGTAAATTACTATACTGCAGCTGTTCCCAATTCCGATTGCCTAATACATTTGGACTCCAATTTATCATTTTAAACTAGTTTGAATGCTGTACTGAACAAGTAACAACTGCAGTCATTATAAGCCTAATTTCAAATAGACAATGTGTATTTGTAATAATGATATTAACACAGACTGAGCAATTCACACATCCATGGGTTGGGTATCAGGAGAGCAATATTCAGAAAAAATGGGTGAAATCTTGACACTGTTCATGCCAATAGCAAAACTCCTACTAGTTTCAATAGGTCCTTTCACCCAAGACAGGTTAGGCACAAACTATAGATTTTAGACAATTGCTACTAGCAGAAAGATGCGCAATCAGTCCTTTTTCAAAGGAAAAAAAAACCAAACCAACCACATATACACACTATCCTCCAACATCAGCGACATGGAGAAATAAAGTATGGGAAATCCTTTCAATGAAAAATATGACAGCGTAGAATCAAGACATTTATAATGTATGGTTACCATTTTGGGAGTTTGAACAACAACAACAACAAACACCAAACAATAAGACATTGTCCAAACACAAATGTGTCTTTTAATGGTAACAAACACAGGCTATGAACCAGATTTGTTAATATTTGTATGGAAAGTTCATGTCTGTTAATAAGGTTTTTTTTTTTTTAAAATAGCTTTTAGGGGAGAAAAATATTTGTCAGCATCAACATGGGTAGTGTAAAGAGACTCATTCAGTATTATGGTAACACTATGTTAAACAGAGTGATCTGATTATTATATCAATCTATAAGGTCTCTCTAAACAAAATCTCACTGTTATAATGATCATTATTTTGTCTCTGATATTTACATGGCAAGGATTTGTAAACCTGTTAAAACCTCCTAAATAAATTAATAGTTGAAGAAATGTTTTGTGTCTGCCAGCAAAATATTCCCCTTTACTTCTTGCAACCCAACCACTGGGATACTGTGCTGCTGCACAGAGACCAGAAAGTGCCCGAACTGCAGGAACTGCACACAGAGTAAAAATGGTGAAAAATAACATGGATTGTTTCAAATAATTTCAGGTTTAGTCATTTATGCTGCTGTAAACGTAAGAGTAAAATCACCCCTTTCTTTTTATGTTACACAGACACACCCAGCCTTTGGGTGGGCTATTCAAAAGCTCTCAGTGTTAGCCGTACTCTGCTCCCAATGTGAAAACTCCCATTGACTTCCAGAGAAGCTGACTCAGGCCAACGCCAAGCACCCCAATCCTTTATGTTTGTACAGCGCCTAATAGAGACCCCAATCCTGATTGGGGCGCCTGGATACTACCACACTATAAATAATCAATAATCTCACAGTGTCCCATTCGGAATGACTAGATACTGAAGTTTTGTATGTATGTGAAGTCGGAGAATGCAGTTTAAAATGATTTTTTTTTTTAATCATGTGAGGCGCACGCAGGCTCTCACAGACAGACACTACATGGCTCAGGAAAGGTCAGATTTGCAAGACTGTTATGCTTGAAACCATTCCACTATCAATTATGGTAAAGCATTAAGGATGGGTCTGCCTGGAATCCAGGAAGGCCAGCCAGGGAACCCCGCTGTGTCTCAGAACCACACAGCAGACAGTTTCCCCCCAAGGTAGAAACCAAGGACCTGATCCTGCAAGGCACTGAGCACCTTCAACTTTCACTGACTTCAGTGGGAGCTGAGGATGTTCAGCATTTCACAGGCGGTGCTCAGCACCCTGTAGGTTTGGGCAGCAAGGGGAAAACAGACATTGGTTTTCTGTGGAGCTCTCCATGCTCCAGCCCGCACTGAATTTCCAAGTGCTTACACCTCAAGCCCTGCAATAATACTTTCAAATCTTGTGTGCTCAAACACACAGGGAACCTACAGGCAGTGCCAGAGTGAGAGAGAGGAAGGTGGCTGTGGAGGCACTATGCCTATGGGTAATGACTCCAGGGCACTGGGCAGCGAGCGCTTCTTTGCAAGTAGCTCCACAGGCACCATCCAGTGAGACTGGGTCCTCACCAAGACACACATCTCTGAGGCTACTAGTGCTGATGGCAGTGCTGGCTGGCCTCCCCCACTTCTGCTCCCAAAGCACAAGCTACCTGCTACAGCTTCCTGAGCCCTCTCAACCTCTTCCTCCCAGTGAACCCAGGCTGCTCAGACCCAGATTTGGCCTTCATGCTGTGACAGAATTCAGTTCACGTGTTCAAGGGTAATAATTGTTGGATGTGATACACCAGGCAAAGCAAGCACCTCAGGTTGAAAGCCTCTTACAATAAAGCCTGGAAGCAAAACAGATTAGTAGAAGTTAAATAGCTTAACTCCAGACAGGCCACTCTTTAACTTTCTTCTCAGCCCCCCAAACTGCTAGGGAAAGACTGTTAACTACAGCAAACAAGAGATACATGGATGCCCAGGACAGGTAACACTGAGACAAATATTTCCCATGTAGGTCTGAAAAACAATATAATGCAAGAGAAATCTGTGGGCCAGCCTCTCCAGTCTGTTAGGGCAAATCCTGCTGAGAATTCACCTTCTCCACTACCAGAAGAGTGATAGAAGCAGCTTTATGAGTCACTCTCCTATCCCAGCAGAAAGAGAAGGAAGGGGCATGTCGGAGAATGGGGCAGGGAAAGGGGGTAGGGTTGCCAGGCATCCAGTTTTCGACTGGAATGACCAGTCAAAAAGGGACCCTGGTGGCTCTGGTCAGCACTGGTGACTGAGCCATTAAAAGTACAGTCAGTGGCGCAGCGGGGCTAAGGCAGGCTTCCTACCTGCCCTGGCTCCCTGCCTGCCCTGGGTCCACACAACTCCTGGAAGCAGATGGCATGTCCCTGCAGCTCTTAGGCGCAGGAGCCACCATGGAGGCTCTGTGCACTGCCCCTGCCCCAAGTGCCGGCTCTGTTGCTCCCATTGGCCAGGAACTGCAGCCAATGGGAGCTGCAAGGGTGGCGCCTGCGACAGGGGCAGCGCGCAGAGTCCCCCTGGCCGCCCTTGCACCTAGGAGCCAGAGGGACATGTCACCACTTCTGGGAGCCTCCTGAGGTAGACACAGCTGGGAGCCCACACCCCAAACCCCCTTCTGCACCCCAACCCCTTTCCCAGCCCTGAGCCATCTCCTGCACCCAAATGCCCTCCCAGAGCCAACACCCCGCACCCTCTCCCGCACTCCAACCCCCTGCCCCAACCCTGAGCCTCTTCCTGAAACCAAAATCCCTCCCAGAGCCCACACCCTCTCCTGTGTCCCAACCCCCTGCCCCAGCCCAGACCCCCCTCCTGCACCCCAAACACCTCATCCCTGGTCCCACCCCAGAGCCCACACCCCCAGCTGGAGCCTGCACCCCAACCCTCTGCCCCAGCCTTGGAGCCCCCTCCCACACCCTGAACCCCTCATTTCTGGCCCCAACCCATTGCCGGTATGCCCAGCTGGAGCCCTCCTCCCACATCCCAACCCCCTGCCCTAGCCCTGAACCCCCTCCCACACTCCAAACCCTTTATCCCTGGCCCCACCCCAGAGCCCATACCCCCAGCCAGAGCTCTCAGCCCCTCCCGCATCCCAACCCCCTGCCCCATGCATGGCAACTGAGTGAGGGTGGGGGAGAACGAGCGATGGAGAGAGGGGGAATGGAGTGGGAGGGGCAAGGGTGTTCAGTTTTCTGCAATCAGAAAGTTGGCAACCCTAAAAGGAGGTGTGGTGGAACAAAGCTCCACTGCAACTGAGCTTCCACTTGCTTAACGTCCATGAAGAATATTATGCCAGTGGCATAAGTTGGGCTGCCCTGTTCCGCCCTAACTTGCCCTGAGACATGCGCCCCTACATCAAGGAGTTGCAACCAATTCCCTGCACCCTCCCCTCTCCACTCCATCTGGGCAGAGCTGACATGGCCTGGAGAATCAGAATGAGATTGCAGACAGCACAACACTTACACACTAGGGCCCACTCTAGCACCATGGCAGTCAATCGACATTTTCCCGTGGTTTACAATGGGAGCAGGAGCAGGCTCTAGAACAACATTGCCACCCTTAGCCCCAGTCAGGGCCTGACCATCAAAAGTGCTGAGCACCTGCAACTCCCCCTGAAGTCAACGGAAGCAGCAGGTGCTCAGCCCCGCCCAGGATTAGGCACTTGCTGAGGCTGATATAGTTCCATTTAACAGAGTCCTGAGCTGGCCAACCCAGCACAGAGTCAAGAGGCTGATCAAGAAAGACATTGTGCCAGACATATCTAGCTGTTAGAAGGGCAAGTTCTCCATGTCGATTCGATTACCTGAATATCTACAGAGGGGTACAGGTAACTGCTTTGAAAACCGTGTTAGTTCTAGTTCCAGCAGTCAGGGGGATGGGAAAAGGAAGAGGTGAACAGGTTCTGTGTTTGATGAGAAAGATGGATCTAAAAGCTAGCCAGTGGATAACACCTATATTGAAATGAAACTTTTAGTATAAGCATCAAACAGCCAGGAGTTTGCATAGCAAATTTAAATAAAGATAGAGAGCTCAAATGCTGAAGCTTATCAACACTGTGTGGGCAGGTGTTATTCTATTTGCAATTATAAAAGCCAGTGTCTTAAATAAATACCAGAGGTTAAAACCTAGCTCCACAGAAGTTTTGCTCATGACTTCCATAGAGCAGAATAGGGAGGAAGGATGGTCCTGTGGTTGAGGCACTAGCGTAAGCCTGGGGCGATCTGGGCACAGACAAATCATTGGGCCTCTGTTCCCCGTGTGTAAAACAGGACAAGAGAACTTCCCTACCTCACAGGGGTGTCGTGAGGATAAACACACTAAAGATTGCGGAGTGCTCAGATACTAGGGAAATGGGGGAGAGGACGCCATATAAGTACCATACATAGAGCCAGGATGTCACTCCATGTTAGTACTGTTGCATATTTTGACAGAGCTGTCAGATCAAAGGTCCTATGTCTCCTCAAGAAATTTCAGTTTCAGAAACCCATTAATCTCCTTCTCCTGTACTGTCCCTACAGAGGAGTCTCTCTTCTCCTCATGCAGGAAGTGAAGTGAAGTGACATGGACCCTACTTTCTGAAGCACCATTTGCTGCTCTCATTTGAATATCAAGGGAACACATACAGTTTGTCTTCAGTGGCACCGACTGACAGCGGACAGCTTACTCACTACTCCCTGCAGAACATCACCTATAGAGGAGTGTATCACAAGTAGAAATAGCCTGTGGAAACCTCCCTCCAAATAATAATAATACAGTTCTCTATAGTGTAGTTCACATCATCTCTATACTTACTCAGAGATTAAGTAAAATACATAGGGACAAATTATTCTTTGGAATAACTCCACTGATCACTACAGTTATGCTAGGGATGAATTTGGCCCATGGAATCCAAGTGAACTTTTGAAATTTATATCTGAGGACTGTCTTATACACAAAGAACTCCAAAAGCTAAAAATCTCAATTCGCTTTATTATTATTATTTTTTTTAATACCTTGAGTAGCACTAGCTGGATAAGATCATTTTAAACTAACATCTTTTAGCACAGCATTTCTCAAACTGGGCTCTGCGAGGGTACTCCAGGGGGTCCGCCAGCCCTGCTGATCAACTCCTCCCTCCCAGTGCCTCTTGCACACTGGGGAACAGCTGTTCAGTGGTGTGCAGGAAGAGTTGAGGGAAGGAGGAGGAGTTGATCAGTGGGGCCGGCAGACCCCCTGAATTACCCTTGGTTCCTGGCATGCAGGAGGTGCTGGGAGGGAAGGAGAGGAGCGGGGATGGGGGTGCACTTGTGGGAGGGGGCAGAAAGAAGCGGGGAAGAGGATGGGCAGGGGTGGGGTGGGGCCTTGGGGGAAGAGGTGACATGGGGGCAGGGCTTGGGGCTGAGCGGGACGCTTGGGGGTCCACAAAATTTTTAAAATCAAGATGGGGGGTCCTCGGTTGCTTAAGTTTGAGGACTGCTGTTTTAGCACATTTACAAATAGGCTAAGCAACTAAGGGTAAGTTCCAAGCCTCCAACTTGCATTTTTCCATTCAGTTTACACCTAGTGTTGGCAACTACTCCAGACAAAGGTGCTAAGATCAGTCCTCCCACAATTCTACCTGCTCATTCCATACAAACAATGCATGAAATGCTAATGCAGCAAAGTTTTAACCTCGCACTTAAAAGCGAAGTGTGGCTGTCTAAATACTATGCCCTCCAAAACAGAGCATTCCAGTCATAGCCACACATCCCAACAGATGCAAGACATCTGCAAGAGTTTGTAATGGGATAACTGAACAGCTGAAGGAGCACAGAATGGAAGGAAACATGAACCCAGCCATTCATGAATTATAAAGCGAATGACAGATTAACAGAGACATATGACAAAGGGGCAGATTCTGATCTCATACCAATGTTATTCAAGAATAAGTCCACTGAAGTCAAGGGGGCTACGCCAGTATAAGATATAGGTGAGATCAAAGTCTGTATTAAAGCCCACACAGAGAGGAGGGATTGTCTTGAGGCTAGTACTTTTCACAGGACCAGGTTTCAAGCAATATGGGGTCTATTGCTAGCCCCGCCACAGGCTTCCTAC
Source organism: Mauremys mutica (assembly GCF_020497125.1). NCBI lineage: Eukaryota > Metazoa > Chordata > Testudines > Geoemydidae > Mauremys > Mauremys mutica. Next base: position 164,371,738 of record NC_059074.1, on the reverse strand, counting down.
ATGACCTTGTGCAAGTCACTTAATGCCTCTGCACCTCAGTCTTGGCTGCGTAATACTTACTGACTCTGTGCCCTCTCTCTGTAAGTACTCCCATTATTACTCAGCAGAGTGGAGCCATCAGAGAGACTGCTGGGAGGCTTCATTCATTAGCCTTTGCAAGGCACTTTGAGAGCCAAGGCTAGCTGGCACTATAGCAAAAGTACTAGCTAAAGGACCAGTACAATTTACTAGGCACTGATAATAAACTGAAGATGGGGGCAGGGTGGGAACGGGGATAATCCTGAAGATGCTGGCATTTCCAAACCCACAGCTCAATCAGTGTTTTAGGGAGACATCTTCATTTCCAGAGAATCCAGTGTTGGGAGGGAAAGGGAGAAAAATCAGCCTTGTGTTTCTGTAATTTACATCTGTCCCCCTAACAGCAACCCAACAGACAAACTTAGAAGCTGCTTACTGCTGTACACTAAGAGGTAGTGAGTCTAATGCTAAGATGATTAGTTCAGTCAAATGCAACTTTCTGGAAACTTTCTCATTGCCCATCACTGGGAATTAAAATGATTCAGAATCCAAACTGAACTCATCAAATTCATGCAAGTAGCTATGTGAATAGAAATCATGTTCAGCTTTTAGTTACTGCAAGTAACTAAAGATTCACTTTTTAGAAGGAAGGTGCAAGCTAGTGGACTCTTACCAGCTTGAGCAAGATCAGTGCTACACCAGTGACTACTTTAGGCCCCGGCCTCCAGGCAAAAGTTATTGGTTAACCAGACGCTTAGGCAAAATATCAAAATAAATAAGTTCTTTGGCCCCACACAGGCTACAGCTCCCAGAGACTTTTCTCTCACCTCTCTCAGCCAGTGCCCTGACCCAGGAACTCCTATAGGAGCCTTTCTATACCCTACAATTCTCTCCTTCCCCAGCCTATTTACCTAGGACCCATCCAAGAGCTAGGTCTCCATTTCCTATTCCTTGTAGTTCACCAGCCCAACTGAACATTTGTGGGCCTCTATAAGGACCAGGTGCTCTTCAGGCAATCACTTGTCCCCTGGCATCAGCTGGGAGGCAGCTAATTAGTCACAGGTGGGACTGGGCCCATTTCCCCTTAAAGGTGCCAGTCACCCAGTGCCAGGAGGTCTCCTGTTGCACCATAGTGGAAGGAGAACGGTAATTCTTCTCCCACTGATCAGTAATTAGTAGCCTGACCTTTCAGGAAAAGAACACATGAAACTATCAGCTGTCTAGTTTGACAGGTATCAAGTGTTATCTCTACACTATTATGGGGCGCTCATGTACATAACATGGAATAGGGATTCAACTCTGAAGATACTGAAATACAGTGAGAAAAAGGAAATCACCACCAGTGCTCCCCAGCATTCAGCTATATCAGGTGGCCTTCAGGGTGCTGGTATACTTGAAATGTTTCTGCTTGTTCACCAGTTGCTTCATCAATCACCACAGACAAACCAAGTGTAAGTCATATGATGCAGCAAACCCTTTGGGACTGGAAATCAAGGGGAGAGAATCAAGTCCAGTATGTGCTTTGCTATCTTCTAATAGCAACTAGAGATGCTGAGCAACAGCAAAGTCCTCAATGGAACTCTGACATTTCAATCCTTTCTACCCGAGGGGAAATCTACAGGTACAAGGCGGCCTACACACCTTTTCTAGCCCTCTATACTCCAAAAGGAAAAAGTGTGCGTGTCTTACAGTCTATATACCACTATCGCCCACACAAACCAGATTAAAAATAAAGTGTTTCAAGTCAGCTAAAAGGTCCACAAGAGAGTCTAAATCTAAAGACAATCACCAGGAAGAGTGTTGCCAGATACACAAAGAGCAGAACCTGCTAGAAAAGACATGAGTACCTGATGCATTGTACAAGATCCCAAATCCAATCTCTTCCTAACACAAATTGACTATGGCTGAGCTGAAAGATGCCACAAAACATGATGCAAAGAAAAACTCCATGAGCCTGTGAGTAGCATAGTAAAACGTCAGCATCCAAGAAACTATGATGTTATCGTTAGTACCATAGTTTACAATATTGCACTCCTAAGCAGGAGTAGATCATATTCCAGGACAAGACCTGGTCCATGCTAATATATTAACAGGGGAGAGGAAAATTAAAGAAATAAGCATCAGGAACTACACTAGGTACCCAACTGTTGCTGACTGTGATTGTCAGTTCCCCCCGCCATCCCCTCTCAGTCTGCATTGGTTTAGAAAGCTTTAGCCATTGGTTTAGAAAGCTTAATCCATTTCCATGCCATTAATGAAAACATGACAAGTACTTCATTCCACCAGGTGCAGATGGACCCTTCATCTAACAGCATCTCATCCTAGCTATTTCCTATAGGACCCAGGAACTGCAGTAGCAGCACAGACCAATGGGCCCATATGCAGTAGCATTGACCTCTGTCCAGCACATAGCTGACACTTCAGAGGAAGCATGACATGCTGAAGTCAAACCTTCCCACTTCACGTGTATCTTAACTGTCATTTGAGAAACACCTCCCCAGGGAAGACGTGGCTAAGGGACACTCAGTCACTTACCTTTCCAACTTCCATATTAGTTACTTTGCTAGGCCCAACTCCACACACCCTTGCAGTAAAGTCCTCCCAGGAGCAAGGAAGAGAATTCAAGAACTCCATTTGATTCAGCCAGTTCGTCTTATAGGATTTCTATTCCATGCTCCTACCAGGGGAAGGACTTTACAGCCTTAAAGGGAGCAGAGTGTGGGCCTCCAAACTCCACAAGAACCTGACGCTCCACAGGGAAGGGATGTTCCAGACAAGTGGATCCTTTGGGATGGGCTGCTATGGGTTCTCCATGATGCACTTGAGTTCTACACCCTCCAAGTAGGGGAGGTGATGTGGTGATCAGGACTGCTGACTTTCTGGAGGAAATAACTCCTGTGTTTGAGCCTGAGGGGAAGAATCCTGGGGAATGACTGCTCCTGGTTGCCACAGGCAGTGCCACAGCTTTGCGGTGCTCAGACAGGGGGGCTCCTGCAAGCTCAAGGGAAGGGGAAAAAAGCTGGAAACTTAGGCCCAGACCCATAAAGGAACTTAAATCCAGATTAAATCCACAAAATCCCCACTCAGCTGCTGCCTAACCCTGTAGGTGCTTAAGCTCATTCAGCACCTACATTTTTGCTGCAGAAGTTCCCTGGGCACCTGTATTTCTGCCTCTGGGCATGTGCACTTCTGCCTTGCTTTAAGCATCCTTACATCTAAGTCCCAGAGCGAGCCACAAACTGGAGAAAGATAGGCACTCCTCCTCTTATCTTGCCTGTGGGGCCCCATCCAGTAGGCATGCTCTGAGTATACCTAACGCCACACAAAATGCCTGGGGACAGGAGGAGGCAGCCTCCCTTATACTCTTTCGCCCAAAGGTTAGGTTACTTCTCTGGGATACGGGAGACCCTGGTTCAGTTCCCTCTTTGCTTGATAAGGCATTTGAATAATGATCCCCCACCTCTCAAGTGAATGTCCTAACCACTCTGCTAAGGAGTGAGAATCACTGTCTCTCTGGCCTCATTAATTATTCAACTTCAACAGAAGAGACAGAGGAAGCCCCACATCACCATATCCCATAGTCCGATGGTTGAAGCCCTCTCCTGAGAGGTGGGGAACCCTTGTCCAAATCCCTTCTCATCAAGTAGAACAGGAGTGGCCAACCTGTGGGTTTGGAGCCACATGCGGCTCTTCAGAGGTTAATATGCAGCTCCTTGCCTAGGCAATGACTCCAAGGCTGGAGCTACAGATGCTAACTTTCCAATGTGCTGTGGGGTGCTCACTGCTCAACCCCCTGCACTGCCCCAGTTCCTTCCACCACTCCACCCCTTCCCCCAAGACCCCTGCCCCTTTCCCCGAGCCTGCCATACCCTCACTCCTCCCCACAAGAGCTTCCTGCACACTGCAAAACAGCTGATTGCGGGAGGCGTGGGGAGGGAGGGGGAGGTGCAGATTGACAGGGCTGCCAGTGGGCAGGAGGCGCTCGGGGTGGGAGGGGGGTAGCGGATGGGGGGCTGCTGACATATTACTGTGGCTCTTTGGCAATGTTCATTGGTAAATGTTCATTGGTTCATCGGTCAAAAAAGCAAACAGGATGTTAGGAATAATTAAAAAGGGGATAGAAAATAAGACTGAGAATATATTATTGCCCTTATATAAATCCATGGTACGCCCACATCTCGAATACTGTGTACAGATGTGGTCTCCTCACCTCAAAAAAGATATTCTAGCACTAGAAAAGGTTCAGAAAAGGGCAAATAAAATGATTAGGGGTTTAGAGAGGGTCCCATACGAGGAAAGATTAAAGAGGCTAGGACTCTTCAGCTTGGAAAAGAGAAGACTAAGGGGGGATATGATAGAGGTATATAAAATCATGAGTGATGTTGAGAAAGTGGATAAGGAAAAGTTATTTACTTATTCCCATAATACAAGAACTAGGGGTCACCAAATGAAATTAATAGGCAGCAGGTTTAAAACAAATAAAAGGAAGTTCTTCTTCACGCAGCGCACAGTCAACTTGTGGAACTCCTTGCCTGAGGACGTTGTGAAGGCTAGGACTATAACAATGTTTAAAAGGGGACTGGATAAATTCATGGTGGCTAAGTCCATAAATGGCTATTAGCCAGGATGGGTAAGAATGGTGTCCCTAGGACCCTAGCCTCTGTTCGTCAGAGGATGGAGATGGATGGCAGGAGAGAGATCACTTGATCGTTGCCTGCTAGGTTCACTCCCTCTGGGGCACCTGGCATTGGCCACTGTCGGTAGACAGATACTGGGCTAGATGGACCTTTGGTCTGACCCGGTATGGCCTTTCTTATGTTCTTATGTTCTAAATTCTGGCTCCTTCTCAGGCCCAGTTTGGCCATCCCTGAAGTAGAAGGTGGAACTGAACGGGTGTCTCCCACATCCTCGTGGAATACCCTAACTACTGGGCTAAAAATTATAGAAGAAGTCATGATCCTCCTCCTCCCCATCCTAATGGTCCGTTGTGTGGCACTAGGCAAGTGCCTAACTCATTCTTGTAAGAAATGGCTTAGGCACCTAAGCCACCTGACTCCGGGAGAGGAGTTCCCAGTTGTGAACCACAAGCAGAGATGGGCACATCCCCGCAGCCCAGACTTAGGTGCTGAACTCTGCCAGAAGGGTGAGGCTTAGCCCTCCCCACCTTCTTGGTATCTCCCATTGGCTAGCTCAGGCATCTCCCCACCTAGCATTTTGGCTTTTATAGGGAGCCTAGGCACCAAACTCAGGCTTTGTGGATCCCAAAGTTGTTCCAGGGATTTTCTAGGTGCCTAAAAGTTAGGCATTGCAGTGCCTACGTCCCTTTATGGATCTGGGCCACGTCTCTTCTCCTCCTTCCATGTGCTTGCCCTCTTCTGTGTCACAGAGCAGAGGGAAGCACAGGTCTCCTAGTTACTAACCTAGGCAAAGAACAGGGACATAACTAGCCATTTGAAGTTCATACACATACTACATTTATTAAACCATTCCCCCCTGCCCACCCCAATATTCTTTCCCAGCGGTTTTTACTCCTGATCTACACTAGTGTATGTGGGAAGAGAATAAAATCCATAATCTTGGAGGGTGGACAGATCATTAAATACAGTCTGATTACTAATGCAGCAGCAGAGAGACAAGCAGAGTGTGATGAAGAGCCAAACAAACCTGCTAGTCTCAGTAGGAAATGTTGCCAGCAGAAATGTTAAACTGTACACCATGGCTTACGTGCCCTATGTCCACCTACCCCCAGGTCAGTCTTTCATTAAACTAACATGTTAATGCAAAAGCTACATGTGAAGTATCTATTCCTCACCAAGGGTTTTTCAGCCTTGCATTCATAACTCAATACAGATGTAAGGGGCTGGGGGAGAGAGATGGGCTCCAGCTGTGAAGTCCAGTCCTCGACCTAAACTTTCCCAAAGTCTCATATACACACATTCTAGGTGAAATCCTGGCCGCACTGAAGTCTGTGGGAAATTTGCTGTTGAACACAATGGGGCCAGGATTTCACCCTCTTTATAAAGAGAATGTCAAGGTTGTGTAATTATTAGTATTCCTGTTTATTACTGTGGTGCTTAGGCACCAACCAAGAACTGTTCTAGGCACTGCACAGAGTGCGTGGCAGCCCCTGCCCTCACGATCTTACATTCTAAATAGAGAAGGCAGACACAGGGTAAACGACAGGGATAGAACATAAATAATGGACTCAAAGGCCGGGAAAGCCCATAGCAAGGTTGTAAAGCCAAGGTTTCAGATTGCTTTGGCTGAGGCAGGACTCCTTAAGAGCTCTTTCTCATTCAATCTGGACATGGTCACTATGCAGCTGAGTGAATGGTACATTTGTGCACCGCGCAGCTGCTGTTCCATCTGAACGTTGCTTTTAAAGTGTTAGTGGTGTTCAGAGTGTACTGTCCATACGTGCAGGGCGGTTTTCATGCTCTCCTAACTGCCAAATCAAAACCAATGTTCACCGAAACACTCCAAGGCACTTCTCAGTGAGGGTTGTTAACCTGCTAACTTTCAATTTAGGTTTGGTCTGGACTGCTAAAAAAAGTGTGTTTTTACCATGGATTAACTAGAGAGCGCACTAGCTACAACCCTAGTGGAGATAAGGCATTTTAGTTTTACTGCAAGGTCAACCACAGGTGGAGGGTATAGCACGAACCTTGCCTACTAGCTACCTTGTGTTAAACTCTACAGTGCACTCAGCCCGGATGTGAGGACCTAAACAGAGGTCCATGTCTAAATCTTGCAGATTCTTTCAGCAGAATATCAGCAAAATAAGGCCTTTCTTGTCCTTTCACACAGCAAAACTCTCATCCAAGCTCTTGTTATCTCGCATCTTGATTACTACACCATCCTTTCCCCTGGCCTCCACAAATGCAATTTTGCCCCACTCAGATCCATGCAGAGCATTGCTGCAAAGATCATTTCCCTAGCCTATCGCTTTGGCCACATTACCCATCTGTTGGCATTCCTCCATTCACTCCCTCTTGTCTATCACATCAAATATAAGCGACTTGTCTTCCCTTTCAAAATCTTTCACGACCTATCCCCACCCTACCTCTCATCCGTCATTCAGAATTGTAAGGTTGCCTCCCACTTCCACCCAGGGCCACGATGCCAGTCACCATTGTCCTCTTGTTAAATTTTCAAACAAACACCTTTGTGCTTTCTCCCGTTTCTCCCCAGGTATACTGTCAGGCCCACAGGCTTCAGGAGCTGGTGTTCCTTCCAGCTGAGTTTTCACCAAGTTAACCCTTAGAGGGTCCCATTTAAACTCCACACTGGGTAGGCACTCCCTGTACACATCTGCAAAGCCACCTCATTATCCACCTTCAAATCCTTCCTCAAAGCTCGCTTTTGCTGTGATGCCTACAAAAACAAACTTGACAAGTTAGGCTGCTGATGTGCAGAGACCACAGTTTATCATACTGACTATCATCATCGGTTTCCTTGGGTACAAACAAACTGATGGAGGATTACATTTGTTGTCTCTTGTCTTACAATCTAAATATAAACTCTTTGGGGAAGGGACCATCTTTTTGATCTGTGTATGTACCCCATCTGGCAAAATGAGGTCCATGCCTGAGGCTCCTAGGTGCTGAAGCAATACAAATAATAGAATATGGTGCTTTATCTCTATTAGGATTTTACACTGAGATAACTTAATAGTTATCTCACTGTTAAAAAAAAATCTTTGCAGCAGTGAAGACTTGCATTGCCATCGCAGCATTAGAACTGTCAACAAATAATTGCAAATATATACATATATTGGCAGAGACCAAGCCTAGAAACCCATAGGTGATGTTTTCAAGAAATTATTCATGATGCAAAACAGTGCTTAGAATGGAAACACTTAGGCAACCTTAACTATAGCTGTTATTTGCACACAAGCTATCACATACACACACGTTTCATGAAACAGAGAAAAGCAACTGCTGTACTAAGTTTCTTGAGATCTCAGGATTCTGCCAAGTCCTAGAGCCACTTACTTTAGCCAGGTATGCAGCATTCCTTATTGTCTCCACCATCTCTCTGCCTGCAGGGTGCACCTTTGCCACATGCACCCACATCCTCTCCCAGGTCTGCCCATCGATAGGGAAGCCACTTTTATTGACGAGGAAAAGCACCCCTCCATCTTTGTCTTCTTCTTCCGAGCCCCCGTTGTTGGCAGTGCTGACAGGCCGTGCATGAGTGCTCCTTGACCTGCCCCCTTTGGCTCCCTTGGGATGGGGGCAGTGGTGGGCATTGGAAGTAGAGCCTGTCATGATGGGTTTGAATTGCGAGAGCAGTCCAAGCAGGAAGTATGTATACAGTTCAATGCCACAATAAGGAAGCCATATCCATCTCTCACTTTCTGCCACAGCAATCAGGCAGAGTGGTTATTAGCTAAAATTAGCCAGCGTGAGTGCTGCTGGGTTTATTCTCTTGTGGGCTGAATCTAAAACCAGCAGAGGGTGAGAAAGAGAGGAAAAGAGAAAGCATGTTAACAGAAGAAGAGGAGCAGAGTTTATGCAAAGCATTCATCTTACTGCATCACCCAGGGCTGGCACACAAGAGGATAACAACATGGCTAGATCCCTTTCTGTAACTAAGACTGACAGACAAAAGGACAATAGCAATCTGGAGAGACACCTCTCTGTAAAACTCTCGAGGGCGTCACACAAGGGTGACAATAGCAATCTACCTAGATCCCGCTCCTGGGGGTTCCCAAAGGGGGCTGACAAGTGACCTGGACCTGGCTAGATCCCTCTGCTTATCACACTTAGGGCTGTCACATTAAGAGACGATAGCACTCTGGCTAGATTCCTGTCTGCATCACCCTGTTCAGTCTGACACAATGCTGGAGTCCAAAATGTAAACGTAACACAATTCCCCTCGAACTAAAGCCCAGAGACCTTGCACGCCACACTCATCCTCTCCTCTTTCCTCAGAGGTGGGTGATTCTGTGTGAGCCAGCAGCAGAGAGCCAGACTGCAGCACTAATGGCATTATCGGTAGGCTCAGCTCGAGAAGGGTCCGTTCGCCAGCGATCCCCAGCAGCAGCAGAGGGCTGGGCTGGGAGTGGGTGGGCGCCTGCCTGCTTCCCCAGCTGCCGCTGCCGCTGCCGGCCATTCTTTAACAGACATTCCACCCCTGCCATCAATCCGCCCCCATACCTGGTCGCAGCGGGATTCATTGCACCACGGACTCTCCGGGCGCCTGGCGCTGCCTCTTTCGCCTCATTCCCTGTTCCATGAGTGTTACTCTCTGACACGTCACCATGTTACCCGGCAGCCGCCGACGTTCCGAGCGCCCCCATTGGCTGCCGCAACAAAGAGGGGCGGCCCCAGGAGCTGGAAAGCCACGCGCAGAAGCTTTGCCGAGTTCTGGTTGGCTGTGATCGTGCCAGGGGGCAGGGCCAGCAGGAGAAATCGGATCACTTAGAGCTGGAGATGTCTGGAGCTCCCAGTGGTTCGATGCGTTTAAATCATAAACCGGAGCGATACATCTGTTAGACATTTGTACGTAGATGAAGATTAATTTTCTAGCACCAACAGTATTCTATGTCGGAACGTTTATTTAACATACTGTACTAATTATTCTAAATTAAGGTAGGTTATTTATTTCTCTGGTACCCACAGGCTGCAAGACACTTCACAGCTACGATCCCTGTCCCAAAGAGTTGACGATCTAAAACCTTAGTCCTGTAATCAAATCCACATTTGCATCTATACAGCTCCAGTTACAGAACCATGGTCTAAAGCAGGGGGGATCTCAAACTTCATTGCACTCTGACCCCCTTCTGACAACAAAAATTACTACACGACCCCGGGAAGGGGAACTGAAGCCTGAGCCCAACTGCCTTGGGCAGGGAGGCCAAAATCAAAGCCAAAGGGCTTCAGCCCCAGACAGCGGGGCTGCAACCTAAGCCCCACTGCCCAGGGCTGAAGCCCTCAGGCTTTGGCTTCAGCCTCAGGCAGTGGGGCTTGGGCTTTGATCCTGGGCCCCAGCAAGTCTAAGCCAGCCCTGGTGACCCCATTAAAATGGGGTTGCAACCCACTTTGGGGTCCTGACCCACAGTTTGAGAACCACTGGTCTAATGTAAAGTGCCACCCTGCCCACCACTTTTACTCTCTCTCCCCTACCTCAGTGGGTTGTAACCAGTGACACTATCATTCCAGTCATACACATCGTCACACCAGGTTTCCCCATTTCACTTTCCCAGGGAGAATTTCCAACTCCTTTATTGCCCAGATGCCAGTGCCAAGAGCAGTGTTGCTTCTCTTCACGAGTGATATCTTGCAGGGCATATACACTGCAGCACAGCATTCCCCTGCGTCCACACCTGTTACTGCAGGATAAGTTATCTGTAAGCCAGGGAGAGACTCCATCTCACGTGTCCCTTTCTTCCTACCGTGGAAGGTGCTGGGGAGAAAGAGAACATGTCCCCAAGGCTGAGGCAGAATGGGATCGCTGGCATTGCAGCATGCTCTCCGGGAACCCTCAAGCCTTCCCTATCAGCTCTGCTGCATCAGAACAACAGAGCCTGGATTGGAGAAAGGGAAAGGCCTGTTTTCCACAGAATCCTTCCATCAGGCTTGTAGCATTTAGAACAGAAATTCCTGTGGGAGTTAATGTTGCTCTAAAAAGAGCTGCCAAGGGGTGTGCAGCTTCTTGACAACACAATGCAAAGTGATCTGTTTGCAGAGATGCATAAAGCCCTGCACTGATTTCGCTGAGAGGATTCCCGCAAGCAGTTGGGGGCAGGGGGGCAGGACCTTATTCCTTACTTCTCGTGACAGGGGTGTGAGAGTTTGTAGAGAGCCAGAGGCAGCTTTCTAGAGGGTTAAATCAGAAATTCCCTATGGAACCTAGGGGCTGCGGCCTATGGCAGGAAGGAGCCAGGTGGTTGTTGGAGTGATTCTCGGAGGAATGCTATGGGATAGCTCTCTGATCACCCCTTCACTCTGCTTCTTCCCACACCCACCTTTGGGGTAATTCCATCACCTCCTCCTTAGTGCGTGTGGGCTGGGACCCAGATACGGCAATAGAGAGGTTGCTCACTCAGCCCATGCACAGGAGGATCCATTGCGGCTCAAGTCCTCCTGCTTGTCACAGCCCAGAGGAACGCATGACACTGAGCCTGGACTCTGTGACTGCATTAGTCACCAACAGGTGAGTGTGGCAGGAGAGGACACATAACATGTCTACAAACAGCTTCTTCTGGACTGCTGAGGTGGCGGGAGAGAGGCCAGATTCCATCTGGCTCCTAAGGACTCTGAGGAAGCTCTGGGATCTGGAGAGAGGTCTCTGGAGCCTCGGGATGTGCAGGTTTGGAGACATATGGCTCCTACCTAGTCCAAAGTAACCTGCCGTGCTCCCCCACAAAAGCCATATTAACAGGCAACAGTGCAAGTGACCCCCATGCCTCTCTATTTCCTTGGCCACATGTACCGTGTCCTTTTTCTGGTGGCTAGTCCAGAAAAAGAGGACAAGAGCTCACTACTGCTACCACCTCAGAGATTTGTTGGGTTGAGATCAGCTGGTAGAAGCATGGAATAGCGACAGAATCTGGGACTTCAAGACCCTAGAGTGACCTCTTACCTTTATAGACCTGCCCTTTCATCATACATGGCTATTTTAAAGTGTACTGTGATTGTAAAGAGACCCATTTTCAGCTCTTCACCACACAGGACAAAGCCCACAGTATTCATCATTAACTATTCATTTCTACTCTCCTGGCTCCCAAACTGCTTTTCCTCCCTACTGCTGCCAGCCACCTTCGAGTTCTCCCTCTTCTCTCCCCGCTCTGCTCACTTGATTGCAGCAGCTCAGTGGATGGTCCAGCTTTGTTTCTTCACTTCCATTCTTCTTCTCTTCTGTGGATGGCTGCATTTGCCATTGAGCAGCCCAGCAAGAGGGCTGTGATGCCATGCCTGGCCGCCAAGGGGAGGCAGAATGCCTAGAACCAAGCTCCAAATCCTGGGGCGAGAACGCTATCTCTGTCTAGTGGCCCCAGGAGACAGCCACTGCAGGGGACCCAGCCACCCCCACTCCCTGAGCTGTGTCATGCCCTGGCAAAGTGTCCTTACCTCCCCCACCCTGCCTGTGTTCCTGTAGCCCAGAAGCCTGCTGTCCTGGTGTCAGTCCCAGCACCACAGGTCTTCGACCTCATGGATGGTCAGCCCTGGGAAAGAGACACACACACACATTTTTCATTCTGGTTGCAGTGCTTGTGCCCTTCCAATCCCATTGGTGGCTGCACAGTGGGCAGAGTCCTCGCTGCGTGCCTGGCCCAACAGAATTACAGGGCGTGGTGTAGAACAGAGAAAGAGACACACAGAGACTCATCCTCCAGCCGGGGTCAGTCTGAGAGAAATTGGCTGGGGTCCCAGTCTCACTCTTCTATCAAGTGCCATTTCCTAGCTGGGTTCCTCACCCCTCTGGTGCAGCAGCAGCTGGTAGAGCCGGTAAACCCCCTCCCTGGCCTGCTGGCTGAGGTCCTTGGCTGGGTCACTGATGAACAGAGCCAGCTGTGCCACATGGTGACCTATCCTGGGGAATTCTGCTGAGTTCTAATGGAAGGGAGGGGGAGAGGGGACTCCATCAGCATTTTCCTGCCAGCTCCCAGTCCCCCCCCCCCCCGGGCCAGGACTCTCCTTCCCCTCAGCCCCTCTGCAGGAGATGCTAGAGGACAGGACCTAGAGCTGGACCCTTAATTTTCCCTGCCCCCAAGGGAGCCTGGAGCACAAGGATGAGGGCAGGGCCCTCCATGAGGACTTGCTTCCCCAGCAGGATCCCCCCACCTGCCTCCCACTCCTCCGATTCCTGCCCACTAGTGACCAATCTCAGAATTTCTCCCATCTCTTCTCCCCAATCTTCACTCCCGCAATCCCTGCCCTCAGCTGCCCCTCCAGCACCAGCCATCCCCGATCCATTGGCCTGGGGAGACCCCTGCCCCCTCCCATGTCTCTGTCCTTCCTCCAGCTGCTGGGCTCACTCACCACCATCCTCTCCACCAGAGCTGCCTTGCAGCACTGCGGCTCCAGTGTGTCCTGCCTTCTCTGCTGTGCAGCGAGACACGCGGGGTGGATGGCATGCAGGAAGATGAGCTGCTGGGCCTCATCCTGCACCTACCAGGAGTGGGGTTAGGGGAGAGAGAGTCAGTTAGCCAGGGACCTCCCTGCCCCACCCACACCAGCTGCAGGACTCAGGCCAGAATGGGGGATAGTGGGGACCTGCCCATTGTCCAAATCACTCACAACTCCTGCACAAGCAGGATCAGGAACTGGGACAGTGCCTGTGAGGGGAGTAGACCTTGGCTGGTGTGTGACAAACACCCCCATCTTGGGAGTCCCAGATCATGGAAGAGAAAGGTCCCCATTAGGGCTGGTGGATCATCAGAGACAAGAGCCTCTGCAGGAGGTCAGGGTGCTGGGAAAGGGCTGGACAATCTCAGTTCCAGCACAGCTGGGGAATGTTTGTACCTTTTCTCGGCTCTGGAGCTGCTCTTGGATGTTCTTGAGAGCAGCCTCCTCTGTGGCCACATCCATCCATTCCTCCTCCTCGTCCTCTGAGTCCCTGGGGGTCCCTGCACCAGGAAGAGAAAGGGACAGGGTGACGCCTGCTGCCACTCGGGGGAATGCCAGGCAATGTGCCCTCTTCCCACCTCCAGGACCCAGGGCAGATCGGGCCCCACACTCCCCCTCTCAGTGATGCCTTTAGCCCTATGTTCCCTCTAATTTTTGACAGGCTGTGTGTGCAAAAAAATTCTTCTGTGCAAATTTTTGAAGCAGAGTTCTAATTTGTGTGCCATGAGGCAAATGTGCCCAAGCGAGTAAAATGCTTATACATTTTAAAAATTTTAATTTGCAATTTGTGATAATAATAGTTTTACACCATGTTATTTTATAAATGTCATTTTTAAATACTTAGAAAAAGGAAATGTAACCATTCTTCATGAAGCAGAAGTTAGTTTTAAGCATTACACTTCATGATCTTTTTTATAGACAATCACGAGCATATATCAAGCACATATTAATCATGATCATTATCAGTCCATAGGCTTCTGCCCGTTGGTGTCCACTTTCACATTTCATTCTATACACATGTCCGAAAAGATTTTGATAAACATATAATAAAGAGAATTTAATAAGTATGCCATTATGTCAATTTATATGGGTTTTCAGATAGAGACATCATAAGTAAAAAAAAAGAAAAACAAGAGTTTGTGTTTTAAATTTAAAATTTTCCTAAAAATATCAATAAATGATTATCAGCCAAAAATAAGATATGTAATTACAAATGCATTTTAATTTCCTTATTGGTCAAAATGTCAAAGACTGCTAAACTAACCTTACTGTTTTTCCTGCGATCTTTTTCATTTGCCCATTCAATATAAACTCTGTCCAGATCTATCAGTCCTCCATCCAGTGGTACCTCTTAATACACATCAGCATGTCCAAAGGATCTACTTGTAAACGATTCTGTAGTTTGTTTTTTAGAGTGTTCATTAAGCTAAAGCCACACTCACAGTTTGCACTTGATGCTAGGAATGTTCCTTCAATATCCATCAACTTTGCAAGATCCTGAAACTGTTTGTTCTGGTGAGCAAATGTCACCATACCCAGGAAACTTAAAACCAATTGGCTTTTGATTCTTTCGGCCACTGCAAACTTGAAGTCATTGTACTGACTGACTATAACAATCTCTTCAGCAAGAAAGTCTTTGTATATTGAACATAGGGATTTGACCTGATGAATTCCAAAATTGAAGTCACACTTAACTATTGCTGCACAATCAAAAGTGGACCACTCCTGGACTTCATTGTCTGGAAACCTGTCTGCCAAATGTGCACACAAGATGTTTATGAAAGTTATTATGAAACTGGTTTCAATTTCATTATTTTCTTGAGAGCTCATATCTAAGAGAGCCTTAACTTTGTCACTCCATAAGACTGAATCGCCAAGGTACTGTCTTCTGATCTTGTTCAGTTTACCTTGGGCAAGGTGAAATGCTTCAAGAGGTGTAAGGCCCTGTTTCTGGAGCAGCGTGGATAGAGAAGCCAGTGCCGACAAAACATCATTCAAAACTTCTAATGTTATTCGGTATTCCATGGTATTCAGCTTTTTGTGGCAGTATTTAGAAACTGGATCAGTATCTTTGTCTTGCTCAAAATATTCCAGAAGAGGATTATAGCTGTGAATAATTGCTCAAAGTACAAAGTGCCCAGATAACTAGCACTCTTCACTGAGTGGCCTGAAAGCCACTACTCACATTCAGAAGCATCCGCTATTTCCTGAAATTTGCATTTTCTCCTGGATGCCCGACAGAACACCATGTAGACAGTTCTCATTAAGGTTTCGATGTCTCTTGTCAGCTTGACCTCTTTTCATGCATCAGAAATCCCCAAGTCTTCCCGGTGTGCAATGCAATGTTGCTTGACTAAGTGTGGAATATCACATTTCAGCTGAGCCGCCATGCCATTGAGTTTGCCCTGCATCACGGAGGCACCATCAGATGTGAACATCACCATTTTCATTAGATCAAGTTGGTGTTTTTTATAAAACTCTTTGATTGCAGGCACTATTAAACAGCATCACATTCTTGCAATCGTAATGGTCCACCAAACTAAGTTTTATAATCTGCAGAATTTATGGATCTATATTTAAAGTAGAGTATCAAGTATCTGTTAATGGATATATCGGCTTTCATCAACAGCTAGAGTATGAAACATTGCCGATGCTATTTCATGCATGAGGTCATTTTGGACAATGCAGTTGATAATTTCAAGAAATTCAAAAGCATAATTTTTACTTCTCCTGCTCGCTGGTATGCACACACACTTTTCCATATGGTCATTAATATCCTGAACAGAAAGCACTGAGCTGTTCGTTTTAATAGCCAACAATACATTGTCAATAAGTACCTTGATTTCTTCTGGGTTTGAGCGCTTGCATTCAAGATTAATTTGCGTCCTCTGCTTTTCAGCTGGGCTTTCAAGAATCATGCTAAGCAATCCGCTCTTTACGGAAGGGTTTTTGTTTCTAAGTCTTGTTACACCATCTATATGAGACTCACTTGACAGATGACGCTTTAAGAAATCCAACTTCCATATATTGTTCCACATTCTTCCCATTTTGAAAATTCTCCCGAAGCTCTGGCATCTCGACAGTATACACAAATCACTCCGTTGTCCTCATCATATGTGAATATTTCACAAAGTTTAACAAGCATTACACTATGTGACTTCGGTGTAACCATCTCTATAGTCTCATCCAGCCATCCAGATTTAAATGAAGTCGCTGTTCTTTTATGCTTTAGACCTCTAGACAGTGACATTTTGGGATTGATTTTTTTCCCTGATTGGTTTATTTAAAATTAACACTTTTATTATATGGCTACTATTTCAATGCGCTTAACAGCGTGACTCAACAAAAGGGCAAACGGGAGATCATTCAGATCAGGATACTGGAAGTTTGTGCATAGCAAAAAAAGTGGCAAAAAAAGTGGAAAAATGGCAAAACATCACTAGTAAATGTATGAAGTCCAATGCCTTTGAAATATTTCAGTCATGAAAACAACACTTACCTTTGTTCATTTCTGGGAAATCTTTGCAGTTCCTTAGCAACTACGGCCAGGCATTTTGACTTATTTGCACATACTTGAATTTGTACACAGCCAAATGAACAGACTACAAGGAGATGTGTGGGTCCCGACCGTCCCGACATGATCAACTTTCCACGTTCAAAATGCTGGCGGGGAGGGGTACAAATGATTCATTGCCCTCCTTTCCCTTTCCCCCCCTTGCCAGCTAGTAGAATCTGGCTGTGTTGATAGATGTCAGGCAAACAATGTCAAAAGTTGCCCGTAAATGATATTTTGGCCTGGCTCTGATGTAGTATTTCATTTTTTGTGCGCGCGGTGTTTTGCCGTGTGTGCGGGAATTAGGATCTGTGTGTACGCGCACATGCGCACAGCTTAGAGGGAACAGTGTTCAGCCCCCAACTCCTTCAGGAGCCCACAGCAAAGAGACCCCCCACACACACTGTCCTGGACTCCCTAGGAGTTGCCTGCCCCCACCCCCCAACTGGAGAATCAAGGACCAAAGTGGCAGCCTCTAGTGTCAGTGGGGTTCCCGTGGCTCAGGCCAGACACCTGGGCTGGGGACCCGCCCCCAAAGCACTGGTCGAGGGCCTGGCCTCAGGGTGTTCACAGCCCCCTCCTCACCCTTCCCTGAGCCCAGCCTGGCTCCTCACCTGGAACAAAGCAGCGGCGCCCATTGGCTTCGCTGCTGCCCGAGTCCCGGGTGCTACTGCTGTCCCATGGGGAGCAGGACGAGCTGCTGGTGCTGGGACAGGGATCCTCCACCTCCTGCCCTGGGGAGGCTGGAAGATCCTCAGTGACCAGGCAGGGCGATGCCTCCTGCTGGGAATCAGGGCTGGGCTCCTGGGGTCGGTGCTTCCCACACAACAAGTCCCAGAGCCACCCGGCCTGGCTCCCCTCCTGGGCTGGGTCCTGCCTGCCTAGCCGCATCCTGGGCCAGCTCCATTTTGGCCTGGCTGATGCCTCTCCTACCTTGGCGCCTGCGCCAGGAGCGGGTTTCCTCTGCTGGAAGGCTGGGCACTTCCACCTCCTGGCCTGCCTGGGAGCTGGAGGGGCCACTCTGCTCCTGGGGAAGATGGCAGCTGCTTCCCTCAGGCTCTGGAGCCACCTGCAGAGCCTTCTTCCTGAACATCCTCAGGAGCCTGCTCATCCTGGAACCGAGCGGGGAGCAGGTGTGATTCTGGGGTCAAGGCAGCCTCTCACTAACCCCAGCCAGAGCAGCTCCTCCTCCCCCCACAGGGGTGCAGGAAGTGCAATCTCCACACACTGGCAGGAGTTCATTGCATGATCTGCTCCCAACATTCCCCCTCGTCATGCCTGGTGCTGCAATACCTGGGGAGTCTCCTCCTTTTCAAGCACTAGGGTCAGTCACAAATACCATCGGTTACTTTGGACAAGCAGCTCCCTCCTGCCGTCTCAGGCCACACTCCCCACAAGGCTAGAGAAGGAACAGAACCCAGGAGTTCAGACTTCTCCTGGGAAACCATTCCCTACATCAAAGTCCCTAGGCATAGCAAGCCCAGGGCCCCCTTGTTTCCCATTGATTTCCATGCTCAGCAGCTCACAGGGTCTGGCCCAGCTCATAGATTCTCAGCCTGGGGAACAGTCTCCCACAAGGGAAGGGCTGGGAGCCCCATTGCTGGGACCTTTCCAAACACACTGGAAATGGCTCTGGAGAAGCCCCTCCCTGGTCTGAGAGCCAGGGGCTCCTGGGGAAGGGTTGCAAATCCAATCTCCTTTGGGAGAGATTCTCTCCCCCTCTTTCTGCCTCTCAGACAGACAGGGAACCCTAATGCCACTCACTTGCTCTAGGTGATGTTGCGATGGGTGGCGGATGTTCAGGGTCACCAGCTGTCGCTCGCCCTCCTCCTCACCCTCCAAGCCCAAGGCAGGCTGGAGAGGGTGGTGACCTGAGGAGTTACTCTGCCCAGCCAGCAGGCAGGGTGATGACACTGGGCGATCGACTGGCTGTGAAAACAAGAGTCTGTCTTATTGTCAAGGGATGGAGAAACTCAGCCAGCAGCAGAGGGTACAGAACACTGCCCTAGTGTGGGGGTGACAACGCCTCCCAGATCCTGACATCCCGGCACTTTACACACCTTCCTGGAGCCTCCCAACCCCCCTGGGCTTTAGGGACTGCGACCCCAACCCTGCTGATGAGAAACAGGCCTGGGGAGGGGAAGCTACTGGCTCAGGGTCACACCAAGTGTCAGAGCTATGGATGGGACCCAGAAGTCCTTGTTTCCATGCCCCTTCACTGACCACTGCTGCACACTCCCTCCCACAGCTGGTAATTACAACGAGGCCCTCATGTCCGGTCCCCCTGCCTTTGAGAGGGCGTGTGCTCTGCTGTAGTGACTGGACCAGGGGATTGGGAGTCAGGACTCCTGGGTTCCATTGCTGGTTTTCCTATTGACCTGTGGGACTTTGGGCAAGTTGCTCCCTCCTCTATGGCTCTGTCCCCAGCAGTCAAATGGGGATTTCATACTTTCTCACTATTGGAAAGTGCTGGGAGAATCCCCCAGCAAAAGCTGCTCTGGCAGTGCTAAGCAGCATCTGACCATTAAAGGTCGGAGTGCATTGCCCAGGAGGAGGAGTGTTTGGCTCTGGGGTTTCACTTCAGACCAGTCTATAGAGAGGGGCCCAGCCATAGAGTTTGACTCAAGAAGACCAATTCTCCAATTTGTAAAGGGCATTTTGAATTCCAATCCTGTGCTCCGAAGTGCTTGGTGTCATCTGCAGATTTTAGAAGCATTCTCTCCACTCCATTTTCCAAATCATTAATGAAAATATTGAATAGTACCGGACCCCGGACTGATCCCTGCCGGACCCCCTAGGTGCACCGTCTCAGTTGGACAGCCAAACACGGAGAAGGACTCCTGGAGTGTGAGCTTTCAACCAGCTGTGCACCCACATCATACTACTTGCACCTAGGCCACATTTCCCCAGTTTGTTTGTGAGAATGTCCTATGGGACCATGTCAAAAGCCTTATTAACACCAAGATAGATCACATCTACTGTTCCCCCCCATCCACTAGGCCCGTAACCCTGTCAAAGAAGGAAATAGGATTGGTCTGGAACGATTGTTGAATAATGTGTTCCAGTATCTTTCCAGTTATGGAAGTGAGGCTGGCTAGTCTGTAAGTCCCAGCGTTCTCTTTTTTCCCCTTTTAAAGATAGGTACTGTCTTGTTAATGGATGTTCTTTTTCGGAGATCTCAGACAAGAACTGGGACATAGCATCTGGTTTGTTAAGGCCACAAAAATGGAGGCAGGAACCTCTTCTCTCCTCCTGCCAAAGAACCCCAGGTACCTAAAAGAGTGGGACTCACATCCCTGAAAGGGCTTTAAAAAAGACAATGGTTAAAATTTGGCCCCGACCATTTCTTGTTTCCACAGACTAGACATTTTAGCAAAGTTTAGAATTCCTTGGTGCTAAACACCGTGAAACTCCCCTTTCTCCTTCACAAAGGGCTTTAACGCCCCTTGTCTCATCCAGGCTCATGGCTGCCCAGAGTTTGAGAATTGTCCCTGTTCCCATTGGACAGATGGGGAGCCTAAGGTACAGAGAAGGGAAGTTACCTACCCAAAGGCCTACACAACAAGACGGTGGCAGAGCCAGAAAGAGAAGCCACCATTCCTGACTCCTGTTCTAAGAGACAACAAACCTCCCAGAGGCAGGGATAGAGCCCTGGGCATTTTTCACCAGATTTGGGAAATTTTTAGAGCTAGGTTGGGAAAAGTTGGTATCATGATATAGAAGCACTGGCAGTGCTAATGTCCTGCCGCTGGACAGACACTTTGGAGATTTGAGCTACTCCCTGTGGATCACCCCACTCCATGAGTGTTCATTCTAGGAAGCCAGCTGACTAGACAGTAAAACATCAGACGCTGCTCCCAATGCTACACTCAGTTTTTCAGAAATTAGTAGACTTTATGGCCAGAAGAGACCATTAGAGAATCTAAGCTGACCCCCTGCATATCACAGGCCTCCTATGTACCACAATAGCTAATTTTTGGGCAAACACATTCCAGAAAGGCATCTAGTCTTCATTAAATTACATCAAGAAATGGAGAATTCACCACTTTCCTTGGTAGCTTGTTCCTGTGGTGAATCATCCTCGCTGTTGAATATTTGTGCCTTATATCTAATATGAATTTGTCTCTTTTCACCTTCCAGCCATTGGGTCCTGTTATGCCTTTCTCTGCTAGATTAAAGAGCTCTTTAATAGCAAATATTTTCTCTCCATTAAGGCACTTCAACACTTCAATGAAGTCACCTTTCAATCTTCTTTTGATAAGCTAAACAGGTTGAGCTCTTTCAATAGCTCACTAGAAGGCATTTTTCTCCAGCCCTCAGAACATTTGGTGGCTCTTTGCTGCCCCAGCTCTAATTTCTCAACATCTTTCTCAAATGAGGACACCAAAACCAGATGCCGTATTCCAATATCAGTCTCATTGATGCTGTGTCACCTCCCTATCCTACTCATGGCCCTGCTTCTACGTCTAAGGATGGCTTTAGCCCTGTTCACCACAGCATCACACTGGGAGCTCATGCTGAGTGGCTTCTCCACTATGGCCCCTAAATCCTTTTCAGAGTCACTGCTTTCCTGGATACACTGCCCCATTCTGGAGGTGTGGCTGGCATGCCTTGTTGCTAGGTCTAGGACCTTGCATTTGGCTCTGGTCAAACTTGTTTTCTTTGAATGGGTCCAGCTTGCCGAATGAGCCAGATTGCTCTGTATCACTGCCCTCTCCTCATCAGTAATTACCACTCTGCCACTATTTTGTCACCTGCCAATCTTATCAGCAATGATTGTATGTTTTTTCCCAATTCATTGATAAACATTATTTTTAAAAAATTGTCCTTGAGAGCTTGTTCAGACCCTTAGTACCCAGGACCTGCTCCCCACAGCACAGTGAGAAAAGGCCATCCAGCCCTGTTGGTACACAGGAGATAAGCACAGAACAAACACACTTTTAGGAGCTGTGTTGTCCATAGGCTCTGAACAACATGTGGGGGTCATCAGCTTACAAATGCACTGCAGACCTGTAGTGTAGACAGGTCCCAACTGTGTCTCAGTTTCCCACTCTGTAAAATGGGGAGAACAAACAAAACTTTGATTAGCTCTATTTGATAGTTGGGAAAATGGAGGCACCCAGCGGTGAAGAGACTTGCTCATGGTCCCAAAGCCAGGAATAGAAAATGGCAGGTCTTCTGATAGCCAGTCCTGGGACCTAGCCCCAGTTATCCTGGCCTCGCTGCTCTAAGTTTAGTCACAGCCTCCATGTTTTTTCCTCCGTGTCCCTTAACCCCACGTCACTGCAGAAGAAAGATTTTCTGTTAACCAGCAGGCTCTAATGCATGTGGATGTCATTCCAAAAGACAGGCTCTGGCTCAGTCACATGTTATGGTTGTCCGAAGGAACCACTTGGTGACATTCTAGGGCCTGAGTTATACAGGAGGTGCGACTAAATGCACATAATGGTTCTTTCTGACCTTAACATGTATCAATCTATACATTTTATGCTGCCAGGAAGATAACTCTGGGCCTATTTTCTCTCATTCACTTTCAGTTGGAATAATTTAAATCCAGGCCAAAGGATTTCCTTTTCCATTGTGTCTTCAGCACCTTTGAGAGCAAAGAGTTACTGTTAGCCCACAGGTTTCCAGTTTCAACCTGTCCCAGGGTGAGATAGCCAGGAAAGGGGTTGGAGCTCAACTGCACCTAGCCCAGGTTATGCAGCTCCCTAGGGAATAAGTGTGGGGGTAAGCTGATTAGATAGCAAGTGTCAAAAATCAGGATGGGAGGTGGGGGGTAATAGGTGCCTATGTGAGAAAAAGACCCCAAAATTGGGACTGTCCCTATAAAATTGGGACATCTGGTCACCCTATGTGGGGGGTCACGCAGAGGTGATGGTAAGCCGGTCCGGTCCGGCGTACCGGCAAGAACCAGTAGGCCGTGCTGGACCGCACCGGCTTCCACAGCGGGGATTGAAAGGGCTCTGGGCTGCCCACGGCTGCGGGCAGCCCAGAGCCCTTTGAATCCCGGCTGCGGCTCCGGCGGCCGGGCAGGGGCCGGGATTTAAAGGGCTCAAAGCTCCAGCCCAGAGCCCTTTGAATCCTGGCCACGGCTCCGGCGGCCGGGCAGGGGCCAGGATTTAAAGGGCTCAAAGCCCCAGCCCAGAGCCCTTTGAATCCCGGCCGCGGCTCTGGTGGCCGGGCTGGGGCCAGGATTTAAAGGGCTCAGGGTTCCCCTCAGCAGCAGGAGCTCTGGGCCCTTTTATTCCCTGCCCCAGCCCCGCAAAGCTCGGGGTTCCCCCCGGCGGCCAGAGCCCCGGGCCCTTTAATTTGCCCCTGAGCCCCAGGGGGCTCCCAGCCACCTCTTCAGCTGGGAGCCCCGGGTTGATTTAAAGGCCCTGGGTCTCCCAGCCACAGCTGGTGCCCCAGGGCCTTTAAATCTTGAGAGGCCCCGCCTCTTCCAGGAGAGGCCACGCCTCTTCCGGGTGAGGCCACGCCCCCTCAGGACTCCAGCAGTACCCCTAAGTTCTGTAAGTTACTTTCACCCCTGGGGTCACGTGACAAGAAGCAGCATGTGACTAGGACCCAGGCCTGCTGAGAGATATAAAGGCAGACAGTGCTCAGCCAGGAGAGAGACCCCAAGGGGAGCAGGTATGGGAAGGGCTTGGATAGTCCTTTAAAGGTCAGGGACAAGCCGGGAAGGGGCCAGGCTGAGCCCTTAGGACAAGGCCCTAGGAGGAAAAGACAGGGCAGTTTAGGTGATGAGACAGATAGTCCAGTTGGTTTAGGCTCCCAGGGCTAGACACCCACAGGTGAAGGTGATTGTCAGGTGATATGTCCTTCTTCCCCCACGGTAGATTTGATAGTGGAGAAGACTGATGCCATAAGGGGGAAGTGAGTTAACCCCAAGGTCACCCAGTAAGTTTATATCACAAATGCATACTCAGAAGGATCCCATAGAAACATGGATTTTCCAGTCTCTTCTTTCTAGGAGTCCCCAGGGCTAAGGTAAAACCCCTGCTGCACCTCCCCATTCTGCTCACCTCCAAGATGTGCTGGAATTTGTCTGTGCTGGGGGGGTGCTGTCAACAGGATCTAGAGCTCCATGTTCTCTGGGCAGGCCTTGCTCAGAGCCTGCCAGCGGAGGGAGACCATGGGTCAGGATTATGGAACCTGGGGCTACACCTGCCAGGATGACAGCTGGCTCTGCAATCCTTGTCCAGAACATTCATCAGGGAACTGGAGAGTTCAAGGCTGGCCAGAAAGTGTGCAGTATATGGCATTAATCAGTATGTGTTCTGCCACCTCACTGGTTTTGGAGACAAGGGTACGTCTCTTGGAGAGAGGGGTTAGAGGATCTGTCTCAGATGTCAATAGTTGAGAACAGAAACCCCATCTGTAATCATTAGAGACAAAACCCTCTGCAAGGGTTCAGGGTGCTGGGAAGGGGCAGGACAATCTTGGTTCCAGCACACCTGGGGAACATTTGTACCTTTTCTCAGCCCTAAGGAGTCAGTAAAGGAGTTGTTACAGCATATTCATTTTGTTTCTTAAAAAGTAAACCCATAAAATAAAGCATTATAATAATTTAACCCAAAGAGGTCGGTAGAGTATCATCTTTGGAATGTAATTTTTACCAATTTCCAAAATTTATGAAAAATATTATATGGCAGATGACAGGAATAGCAAAGCTTGTGTCATATGTTAGATCTTTAAATGAAGTAAAACTAGTGGACAGATCCTCAGTTGCTGTGCAACCATATTGTATTGCACTGCTGATTCATTCAGAGTACAGAGCTAATGTAACCAGCCCCAGAAGGACCACCTCAGTACAATAGTGATGTAGATCCATTGTAGAGCATGTGGCATGGCTAGATGAAAGGTATAGAGCCAGAACTTCCATTCTGTGCTGATCCCTACTTGTCGGTTTGGCTCCTTGGGATCCCACCAGCTAGTATAACTTAAAACGACCCTTGGCCCTGGTCTACACTAGGACTTTAATTCGAATTTATCAGCGTTAATTCGAACTAACCGCTCAACCGTCCACACCAGGAAGCCATTTAATTCGAACTAGAGGGCTCTTTAGTTCGAATTTGGTACTCCACCCCGGCAGGTGGAGTAACGCTAAATTCGCACTTGCTAGCTCGAATTAGGCTTGGTGTGGATGCTAATCGAACTTAGCAGCTCCGGGAGCTATCCCACAGTTCACCACTCTGTTGACGCTCTGGACAGCATTCCGAGCTTGGATTCTCTGGCCAGCCACACAGGAAATGACCCGCGAAAATTTGAATTCATTTTCCTGTCTGGGCGGTTTGAATCTGACGTTCTGGTTGCACATCGGGGCGAGCTCCGCAGCACCTGCAACGATGCAGAGCTCTCCAGCAGAGGAGTCCGGGCAATCCCAGAATAGAAAGAGGTCCCCAGCATGGACTGACCGGGAAGTCCAGGATCTGATCGCTGTGTGGGGCGAGGAGTCTGTGCTCTCGGAGCTGCGCTCCAACAAGCGGAACGCGAAGACCTTCGAGAAGGTCTCTAAAGCCATGAAAGACAAAGGATACAGCCGGGATGCGATGCAGTGCCGCGTGAAAGTGAAGGACCTAAGACAAGGGTATCAAAAAGTCAGAGCGGCAAACGGACGCTCCGGAGCCCAGCCCCAGACATGCCGCTTCTACGAGGCACTGCATGCCATTCTAGGTGGGTCTGCCACCAGTGCCCCACCAGTGACGGTGGACTCCGAGGACGGAATAGTGTACTGGGACAGTTCCCCCTCCCTGTTCGCCGATGGGGAAGATGAGGAAGGGTCTGTTGAGGACGGCGCAGGCGACATCGAACCCACTCCCGCTTTCCCTGACAGCCAGGATCTCTTCATCACCCTCACAGAGATCCCCTACCAACCGTCCCCGCCCGTTAACCCGGACTCGGAATCAGGGGAAGGATCAGGCGGTAAGTGCTACAAACAGGGATACATTTATTTTTTTAAGAAACAGGGATATATATAAAAAATAGAAATACTATATAACAATTTTTAAATATGAAACTAGACAAACAGCAGGTCTACACAAACAGCAATGGAGCAATAGTCCTCTGGGGATAGTTCAAAAAAGCTCTCAGAGAGCAGCTGGAAAAGCCTCAGCAAGAGGTTTCTTGGGAGAGGTGCTTTATTGGGTGCTCCGTTGAAGCACACTCTTCCGCGCCAGGCCATTCTCAGGTACAGGGGGACCATCGCCTCGACGAGCATGGCAGCGTATGGTCCTGGTCTGTGCAGGGCTTCTGTTAGCATCCGCTCTCTCTGTGTGCGCCTGACACGCCTCAGGGTGATGTCGTTGTGGAAGTGCTGCATCTAATTAGTGGAATTAGTGTACTGTTACTATTGTGCATGGTAGACTTTTACTTTGCATAAGAATGACCCTCGCTTAACAGAGTTTTACTTTGCATAAGAATGACCCTCGCTTAACAGCCACGTGTTGCAGGCCACAGAGGAAACGCATACAGGGGTCTTTCCCGTTCACTGGCGGGAGGTGCCGCATAACGCTCATCTTTTCTGCTTTGCACATTGCCTCCAGCAGGAGAGCACAGCTAAGCAGTAACTGATAAGCACTCTGTACTGTAAGGCTTACCAGGACTTTGTGCAAGAGGGATGCAGCTGTCTCTCCTCGCTTGTGCACTATCCAGTGCAATCGCGCCGCCAATGAGAGCGTATTCCGAAATCTCGGACTAGTTCCGAGATCTCCTGAGACTTGGTTCCCTGTTTGGTCTTCTTAACTGAAACTGACTAGACTGTGTTTACTGTTGGAAAACATGTATTTGTTCAAGGAAATCACCTACTTTTTCGCATCACACAGCTTCGGGTCCTTCCCGGACTGCCCCGCCATCCCCCTCGCAGAGGCTGGCTCAGATTAGACGCCGAAAGAAAAAGACAAGGGACGACATGTTCCAGGAACTGATGGCCAGCTCCAGAGCGGAGGCGGCAGAGCAGAGACAGTCGAGGGAGAGCCTGTGTCAGCAGCATCGCACACACATGGAACGGGAGGATAGGTGGCGGCAGGAAGACCAGCAGGCGACTCAAACGCTGCTTGGTCTAATGAGGGAGCAAACGGACACGCTCCGGCGCCTTGTAGATGTTCTGCAAGACCGCAGTCAGGAGGAGAGAGCCCCCCTGCAGTGCATCTGCAACCGCCCTCCAACGCCAAGAAGTCCTGTCCCCCCCTCACCCAAAGTGACAAGACGGAGGGGCGGTAGGGGCCGTGAGAACTGTCCCTGCACCGCAGCACACCGATAATGTTCGAGACAACTGTCGCGCTGTAAATTTGTACAAGCTCTTTCCTTAAAGCATCAACCAGTCCCAACTCCAAGTTTAAACCCCCCACTGTGTACTACATTATTAAAAGCGGTTTTGTGTTACTGACTGTTTCCGTCATGTTTCTGGTGTCAGAAGACTTTCTGTTGTTCTGTAGGGGGGGGGGGGTTGTAATTTCACTGCATAGCCCACAGTGCCATGCTACAGACTTGGCTGCAGGGTCAACTGCAGGCCACACACAGACTGCAGTCACTAGGCACCAGGGACAGTCTGTGTGGTGTATGCTGCCCCGGGTCTTTCCTTGATGTGTATGCTTGTGCAGGGTCCTGGTGCCTGACATCCCAGAATGTAAAGGCAGGCTTCCCTTCACATGCACTTGGACCGTAGTCACGATCCTCCCCGGTGCCCTGAGCCCCAAAAAGAGACCTCATCCAGGGGCAGATACTCACCCTTCCCCCACACCCCTCACCCCTTCCAACGCCCAAACCCACAGCCGTCATGTTAACCCCTATCCAAACACGGCACCCCTCGCCCCTTCCTGCAAACCCACCCATCAGTGCACACCTTAACCAGCACAGAGTGCTTCCATGTTTCAACGAAGAAAGAGAAATGCAAAGTCA
This sequence comes from Mauremys mutica, assembly GCF_020497125.1. Lineage (NCBI taxonomy): Eukaryota > Metazoa > Chordata > Testudines > Geoemydidae > Mauremys > Mauremys mutica. Next base: position 164,344,192 of record NC_059074.1, on the reverse strand, counting down.
ACGAAAGATTTATTATTAATTACTAAAACATGTCCTTAGTTTTAAAACGTCCTTCGGAACTGGGGGAAACTTGGTTTATGATCAGGCTCTCTTAAAATCAAGTGGACAGTCACAGGTTACCCTGCTCTGCGAGGAAACTCGCTTTCAAAGCCTCCCTGATGCATATCGCTTCCCGCTGGGATATTCTCTCAGCACGGGTGTCTGGCTGATCGTAAACAGCAGCCAGGCGATTTGCCTCAACCTCCCAAGCGGCCAAAAAGGTCTCGCCCTTGCTCTCACAGAGATTGTGGAGCACACAGCAAGCAGCAATCACTACGGGGATATTCTTTTCGCTGATGTCCGAGCGAGTCAGTAAGGTCCGCCATCTCCCCTTGAGACGTCCGAAAGCACACTCCACCACCATTCTGCACTTGCTCAGCCGGTAGTTGAAGAGTTCCTTGTCTCTGTCCAAGGCGCCTGTATAGGGCTTCATGAGCCAGGGCATTAGCGGGTAGGCCGGGTCCCCGAGGATCACTGTAGGCATCTGCACATCCCCAACCGTTATTTTGTGGTCCGGGAAGAAAGTGCCTGCCTGGAGGCGTCTAAACAGACCAGAGTTCCTGAACACACGCGCGTCATGAACCTTGCCCGCCCACCCGACGTTGATGTTGGTAAAACGTCCCCTATGGTCCACCACAGCTTGCAGCACCATTGAAAAGTAGCCCTTTCGGTTAATGTACTCGCTGGCCTGGTGGGCTGGTGCCAGGATAGGGATGTGAGTCCCATCTATAGCCCCACCGCAGTTTGGGAATCCCATCGCGGCGAAGCCATCTATGATGACCTGGACATTTCCGAGAGTCACTACCTTTGAGAACAGTTGCTCAACGATTGCGTGGGCTACTTGAATGACAGCAATCCCCACGGTAGATTTGCCCACGCCAAAGTGGTTCGCTACTGACCGGTAGCTGTCTGGCGTGGCAAGTTTCCAGAGGGCTATGGCCACTCGCTTCTGCACACTCAGGGCTGCTCGCATCCTTGTGTCCTGGCGCTTCAGGGCAGGGGACAGCAAGTCACACAGTTCAAGGAAAGTGCCCTTACGCATCCTGAAGTTTCGCAGCCACTCTGTGTCATCCCAGACCTGCAGCACTATGCGGTCCCACCAGTCTGTGCTTGTTTCCCGGGCCCAGAATCGCCGTTCCACACCATGAACTTGACCCATTGCCACCATGATCTCCACTGCCCGGCGTACCCTGCTTTCTGAGAGGTCTGCGCCACTCTCCTCACCGTGCTGCCGGAGCCTCCTCGCCCGGTTTCTCAGCATCTGACTGTGGAAGAGGTGGACGATAACGTGCGAGGAGTTGACAACGGCCATAAGTGCAGCGATGATCGCAGCGGGCTCCATGCTCGCAGTGCTGTGGCGTCCGCGCTGTAACCGACCAGACAAGGGCGCGAACAGATTTCCCGCCGGCGCTTTCAAGGAAGACAGGGAGGGCGGGATTGACGGTTCAATGACGACACATTTTTTCCCCCAGCATGCATTGGGGGGAAATCCCACAATTCCAATGGGCAGCGGGGAGTGCGGGAACTGTGGGATAGCTTCCCACAGTGCACCGCTTCCAAAGTCGAAGCTGGCCCCGTGAATGTGGACTCAGAAGTTCGAATTTGTGTATTTAGTATGGATACACAAATTCGACTTCATAAGGTCGAATCCACAAATTCGACTTAAGTAGATTCGAAATAGTCCTGTAGTGTAGACAAGCCCTTGGGCTGTCCAGCTTACACCTAGACAGAACCAGCTTAAAGCAGCCCAGAATTGGGGAATGCAAAGGTGAGCTTTATGCAGCCTTTCCATACTTCACTCTGATTTGCATTGTGTGCTCCTCAGCTGTATCCATGGATCTTGCCTGATAGTTTAGTGAAAAAGTCTTTAATAAGCAAGTCAACCCAGTAACAATTTATCTCTACTCTTGTAGTTTGAGAAGTTTGGATGCTCATTCAAACTTAATGGCCTTTGGAGATGTCTTTGTGTGACCACACTAGTGAACATGATATAGGCATTAAGGGATCAACCCAACAAAGCCTACAAAATATTGCTCCTTGAACTGAAGAGCTGAATTTATAAAACCAGAATTATATGAAGGCTTGGCAGAATTGGAGTTCTATTTTTTATCATGTCAACAGCTAATACTGGTGTTTATTCTTAAAAATGTCTTCTGATTTTGATTTTAAATTTTCACAGTTGTGCAAAGTTCTGTGCTTTAAGCTTGTTTTCAATTTTTATTGATTTAAATTTTAATAGTTGAGGGAAATTAGGAGGGGGTGCTAGACAAAAGGCAGGGCCAAACAATAATTATTTAATAAAAGTAGACATTGAGATTGAAAAAGCTAAAGCTTTATAACCATTAAAACATGAATGGTTTTAAATATTGATATGCATGTCAAAATATACAAAGTAAATATCCACAAATCAAACTCTAATAAGTTTTCAAGTTCTCTATCCGTAAATTTTTATTATTATTAATGGAAATATTGTTTCATGTGTGTGGTAAAATAGTTGTTTAGTGACTTTTACCAATAAAAACATAATCCTTTCAAGCCTACCTATATGCTTGTATTGATGGTACATTACAAAACTGTATTTCTACCCCCTTTACAATATCTGCACTAGAGAAAAAATAGCTGGAATCAAATTATGAAGTCAGTCTTGTATCTATGGATATGTCACTATATAGAGAGTAATTAATATTGATTCACTGGCTTCGCAGATTCCTAAATACTGCATGTTCATTACCAAACACATGTATATTTAATTCTGATGTATCCACTTATGTTTGCATTGAGCCATATAGGATCCCTATTTGACAGGTAAATATTTTATGTTGTATTTTACTTTTATTCACTATGAATTAATAAAAAGATTGTATAAATGACTATGTTTCCTTTGCATATTAATATTGTATAATTCTGATGTGAAATTTATGCTTCTAATGAGACGACATTTATTATTGGAGGAACTGCAAATTATGTATTGCAATCATTATGTATTGTATCAGGGTAGAGTCTTGAAAATGCATTTAACATGATCAGGTTAAACAGGAGTTACATATTGGAGTCCCACTTTCAGACCAATAGAGTCATCTAGTGGGCACGTTCTAGAACTGCAGTTGCCACAGATTACAACAACTGATTTTCTTAAGATAGGCTCTCTATTCTGTTTCCTGGTTTTAAAGTCCAACAGTTAGATGATTAATTGATACTGTGTTTACAGTGGGTTGGATTTTCAGAAGTTTCTGTGTGGTTTACGAGAGCAAAAGTCCAATTGACTCTAAGTAGCTTGTTAATTGTTAATTTTCAGATGTCCCAAGGTCGATATAAAAATCCCACGCATCTTGAGGCATCTTTAAAAGTCTGGTACATTTCTGTGGAGATCCAATTTCTCTATGTGCGTTGCACCTTCCAAACCATTTTTGGGCGCTATTATCTTATTGGCCAGGCCCCTGGGCCAAAAACATTTTGTGTACGTTGTGTGAGAACATGAAGCACTGATTGATTTAAGATTTGCTGGAAGCATCATCGCTGTCTTCTGTTGGAATATCTGTATAGGTTTGTAAGCAATAATATTGATGAGAGTGGCTTTTTCTCAAGTCTTATCCTTCCTCCTCCCAGCTATGCCCCGAACACTATGATACCCAAGTATGTGGAGGTCATGTATAAGGACTTCTTCTGGAACTGTGAAAGATAATGCCACTGAGGCCTGGTCTACACTAGGACTTTAAATCGAATTTAGCAGCGTTAATTCGAACTAACCGCTCAACCGTCCACACCAGGAAGCCATTTAATTCGAACTAGAGGGCTCTTTAGTTCGAATTTGGTACTCCACCCCGACAGGTGGAATAACGCTAAATTCGACATGGCTAGTTCGAATTAGGCTAGGTGTGGATGGAAATCGAACTTAGTAGCTCCGGGAGCTATCCCACAGTGCACCACTCTGTTGACGCTCTGGACAGCAGTCCGAGCTTCGATGCTCTGACCAGCCACACAGGAAACGACCCGGGAAAATTTGAATTCCTTTTCCTTTCTGGACAGTTAGAATCTCATTTTGTGGTTGGACATCGGGGCGAGCTCAGCAGCACCGGCAGCAATGCAGAGCTCTCCAGCAGAGGAGTTCATGTAATCTCTGAATAGAAAGAGGGACCCGGCTTAGACTGACCGGGAACTCTTCGATCTGATCGGTGTGGGGGGCGAGTAGTCTGTGCTTTCGGTGCTGCGCTCCAACAAACGGAATGCAAAGACCTACGAGAAGGTCTCCAAAGCCATGATACAGACAGAGGATACAGCCGTCATGCAACGCAGTGCCGCGTGAAAATCAAGGACCCCAGACAAGCCTACCAAAAAATCAAAGCGGCCAACGGATGCTACGGAGCCTGCCACCACTGCCCCACCAGTGACCGTGGACTCTGATGATGGGACAGTGTCGACGGACAGTTCCTCGACGATGTTCACGGACGGGGAAGATGAGGAAGGGTTTGTGGAGGACGAGGCAGGCGACAGCGCTTACAACGCTCGTGTCCCTGACAGCCAGGATCTCTTCTTCACCGTCACGGAGATCCCCTACCAACCCTCCCCGGCCATGAACCCGGATCCTGAATCAGGGGTAGGAGCAGTCGGTAAGTGCTTTAACCATGTTAACTTTTATTCTTAATATAACAGCAATCTGAAGTGTGTGAAAAGGAGGGCTCTGTATATATGGTGATAGAACAGAAATCCTCCTGGGAGATCTCCACGAAGCTCTCCTGCCGTTAATTGATAAGCATCAGCAGGAGGTTCCTGGGGAGAGCTGCCTTATTGGGTGCTCCGTGATAGCACACTTTTCCGCGCGAGGCTTTCATGCAGTATTCAGGGAGCACTGCCTCCCAGAGCACGGCTGCATAGGTCCGTGGTTCGTGCTAGATTTCACGCAGCATGCGCTCTCTATCTCCTTCAGTGCCCGTCCTCACGGTTATCTCGCTCGGAGACTCCTGCATCTAAGTAGGGGAATTACTGTAATGTTACGCCTGGTCCAAAGTATTTTTAAAAAATCTCCGGACAGACGGCATAGCACAGACTCAGCACGCAGCTGCGTGACGAGCGTAACGGAAAGCCAAAGAATCAAATGGACGCTCATGGAGGGAGGGGGGAACGAGGACGCAAGGTATCCCACAGTTCCTGCTGTCTCCGAAAAGCATTTGCATTCTTGGCTGATCTCCAAATGCTTCTAGGGTCAAACACAGTGTCCGCGGTGGGTCGGGGCATAGCTCGGCAATTTACGCACCCCCCCCGACCCCCAGAAGTTAAAGGGAAAACAATCCTCTGTTGACTCTTTTACATGTCAACGTATCTGTACTGAATGCTGCAGATAGACGCGCTGCTGCAGCACTCAACAACAACATCCTTCCTCCCACCCCGCCATGGGTGGCTGATGGTACAATAGGACTGCTACCCGTCCTCATCATCAGCCTATTGGCACATGGGGCAGTGCAAAAGGACTGGTAACCATACCAACTTGCTTGGGACAGGTCGATCAAGGTCGCCTGGTCCTAATTTTTCATGGTAGATGGTACAGTATGGCTGGTAACCGTCCTCATCATTGCAACAGGGGGCTGAGCTCCATCAGCCCCCACTCTTCATTGTAAAGAAAAGATTCAATTGCCCCTGGACTAGCAGAGGGATGATTGGCTCCCTCCTCCACACCCCTTAATGTCATCTCTGGACTATTATTGCAGCTGGAGGCTTCCTTCCACTCACAAACGACTACCTGTGTCTTATTCATGCATTCTATATTACTTCATCACACAAGTGGGGGGACAATGGTATTGGAACCCAGGAAGGCTGGGGGAAGAACGGAATGAACAGCTGGGGTTGTTTCAGGAGCACACCCTGTGAATAGCATTCAGCTCAAAATTTATGCATGATTGGCCAGAGAGCAGCTGTGCTCTCTGGTTCTATGATACAGTGGTTCTCTAGTACAGTTGCCCATATTCTAGGCAGGACTGATTCTATTTTTAGATACCCAAAAAGGAGGGATTGACTCGGGGAGTCATTCCCAAATTTTGCTTTTGCGCCCCTGGCTGATTGGCCAGGGGCACTTATGACAGCACCAAATGGCGCAGTGCAAAAGGACAGGTAACCATGACCATCTTATTACCGTCTTCTTACCAGTTCATGGTATGGTAGACGGTACAGTATGCCTGGTAACCATCGCTGCTGTCATGCAAAAGCAAAAGCATGCTGCTGTGTAGCGCTGCTGGTCCGCCTCTGTCAGCGGCATCTAGTACACATACGGTGACATACACAAAAGGCAAAATAGGGTCCATTGTTGCCACGCTATGGCGTGTGCCAGGGCATTTCATGGAAAACGTGCTCGAAATGATTGTCTGCCGTTGCTTTCCCGGAGGAAGGAATGACTGGCGACATTTACCCAGAATCCACCGCGCAAATGATTTGTGCAACAGCAGGCACAGGGGTCTCAACAAAAAATTCACAGAGACAGCCTAGACTCAGTTAATTGTTCGCAAAAAAGTATCTTTGCAAGGAATTCACTAACTGTTTCCCATCTCACAGCTTCCACTGTCTCCAGACCTTCCACAGCATCCCCCTCGCAGAGGCTGGCGAAGATTAGGCGGCGAAAGAAAAAGACAAGGGACACGATTTTCGATGAATGTGTGGGCTGCTACCTAGCCGAGGCGGACCAGCAGAGGCAGTGGAGGGAGAAAGTCTCTCTGTACCAGCGCTCACACAGCGAATGGGAGGAGAGGTGGCGTGAGGAACACAAGCAGGCGACTCAAGCAATGCTTGTACTAGTGAGGGAGCAAACGGACACGCTCCGGCGACTTGTGTATGTTCTGCAGGACCGCTGCAGGACAGAGCCCCCGGCAGTATCTCTGCAACCGCCCTCCCCCGCCACAAAGTCACATACCCCCCTCACCCTAAATAACCAGGAGGATGCCCGCCCTGGGCCGTGAATACTGTCACTGCACCCCAGCAGAGTGCTCAAGTAACCAAAAGCTCTCATACCCTACATTTGCATAAGTCCTTCCCTTCCGGACTCAAACAAGTCCCAATCCCAGTCCCATCCCATAACTGTGTACTTAAGTAATAAAAATACTTTGCTGTTAAGTACTGTTTCCGTCATGTTTTTTCACTGAAGACTGTGTTTGAATGGGGTGCGTGGGGAAGTGCGTTGCTAATTGCATAGGACAGGCACCTTTCCCAGGGTACAGACACGGGGGCCGGATCAGCAGCGGGTCACACACACAGTGCAGTCAGTAGGCACCGTGGTCGGTATGGGAGGTGGTTTCCAGGATCTGTGTGGGCGGGGGAGATGTGACTTTGCAGCGGGGGAGGGCGGTTACAGATCTTATACAGCGGTCCTTGTCCTGGACCGCTGAGTCACGCAGCAGAGGAATCTGTATCCGTCCTCCTCCGCCACAAGGCCACATAGCCCCCCGCACACAGAATCCCAAAAAGGAGGGATGGCAGGCTCCGTTGAAACAAGCAGTCCGGCAATGCGGACCGCTGTAGGAGCAGGAGCCTGTCATTCCTTGAGTTTAGAGGCGGTCTTTACATCAGCGCACACCCTACCCACCACAGTCTGCGTTCCAGTTTCAACCCTTTAACGAAAAGTCATGAATAAAGAAACCTCTCCTCAGTAACAGTGTGACATGTATTTTATTTTTACACGTGTCTTGGAAGTGGGGGAAACGGGGAGAATGGGGTATTTAACCGAAGAGGAGAGTCAACAGTAACTGGGTAAAGAAACAGGGGCAGGTTCAGCTTCTCTGTAAAGAAACTGAACAGTCACAGGTCACGCTGCTCGCTGCTCGCTGGTATTTGAAGAGTTCCTTGTCGCTGTCCCAGGCGCCTGTATAGGGCTTCATGAGCTGGGTCTCCGAGGATCACTATAGGCAAATGCACATCCACAACAGTTATTTCGTGGTACGGGAAGAAACTACCTTCCAGCAGGCGTCTGAGCAGCCCACAGTTCCTGAGAACACACGCATCAGGAACCTTGCCCAGCCATCCGACGTTCATGTTGGTAAAACGTCCCCTATGGTCCCCCAGTGCTTGCAGAACCATTGAAAAGTAGCCCAATTTCTCAGCAGCTGAATGTGGAAGAGGTGGACGATAAAGTGCGAGGAGGAGAAAACGGCGAGGATCGCAGCGGGCTCCATGCTTGCAGTGCTGTGGCGTCCACGCTGTCACTGACCAGAAAAGTGCATGAACAGATTGCCCGCAGGCGCTTTCAGGGAGGGAGGAAGGGAGGGCGTGATTGACGGTTCAATGACGACAGTTACCCAAAACCACCCTCGACACATTTTTTCCCCCAGCAGGCATTGGGGGCTCTACCCAGCATTCCAATGGGCAGCGGGGACTGCGGGAACTGTGGGATAGCTTCCCACAGTGCACCGCTTCCAAAGTCGACGCTGGCCCCGTGAATGTGGACTCAGAAATTCGAATTAGTGTATTTAGTATGGATACACAAATTCGACTTCATAAGGTCGAATCCACAAATTCGAACTAAGTTGATTCGAAATAGTCTTGTAGTGTAGACAAGGCCTGAGATTCAAGCAAAAGAGAGTCCTGTGGCACCTTTAAGACTAACAGATGTATTGGAGCATAAGCTTTTGTGGGTGAATACCTACTTCGTCAGACGCATGTAATGGAAATTTCCAGAGGCAGGTATACATATGCAGGCAAGAATCAGTCTGGAGATAACGAGGTTAGTTCAATCAGGGAGGGTGAGGTCCTCTGCTAGCAGTTGAGGTGTGAACACCAAGGGAGGAGAAACTGCTTTTGTAGTTGGCTAGCCATTCACAGTCTTTGTTTAATCCTGATCTAATGATGTCAAATTTGCAAACGAACTGAAGCTCAGCAGTTTCTCTTTGGAGTCTGGTCCTGAAGTTTTTTTGCTGTAAGATGACTACCTTTACATCTGCTATTGGGTGTCCAGGGTGGTTGAAGTGTTCTCCTACAGGTTTCTGTATATTGCCATTCCTGATATCTGACTTGTGTCCATTGATCCTTTTACGTAGTGACTGTCCAGTTTGGCCAATGTATATAGCAGAGGGGCATTGCTGGCACATGATGGCATATATAACATTGGTGGACATGCAGGTGAATGAACTGGTAATGTTGTAGCTGATCTGGTTAGGTCCTGTGATGGTGTTGCTGGTGTAGATGGTGCATGGATTGGTTCCTGAGTGTGATGGGCCTGGTGCCCCAGCGCCCCCTTGTGGCAGGGGCGGGCTGGGGGCCTAGCGCTGCACCACTCGCTTGTCCTTTGGTCTGCCCCTGGTAGCCGGCGTATTACGGCCTAGCGACCGGAGTCCACAAGCACCCCTGCGGGGCGGGGTAGCGCGGCCTAGCGGCCGGAGTCCATAAACACCCCCTGCGGGGTGGGGTAGCGCGGCCTAGCGGCCGGAGTCCACAAGCGCCCTCTTCGGGCGGGGTAGCGCGGCCTAGCGGCCGGAGTCCACAAGCGCCCTCTTCGGGCGGGGTAGCGCGGCCTAGCGGCCGGAGTCCACAAGCGCCCTCTTCGGGGCGGGTTAGCGCGGCCTAGCGGCCGGAGTCCATACACGCCCCCCTCGGGGCGGGGTAGCGCAGCCTAGCGGCCGGAGTCCATAAATACCCCCTATGGGGTGGGGTAGCGCGGCCTAGCGGCCGGAGTCCACAAGCGCCCCCTTCGGGGCGGGGTAGCGCGGCCTAGCGGCCGGAGTCCACAAGCGCCCCCTTCGGGGCGGGGTAGCGCAGCCTAGCGGCCGGAGTCCACAAGCGCCCCCTTCGGGGCGGGGTAGCGCAGCCTAGCGGCCGGAGTCCACAAGCGCCCACTTCGGGGCGGGGTAGCGCGGCCTAGCGGCTGGAGTCCATAAACACCCCTTCGGGGTGGGGTAGCGTGGCCTAACGGCCGGAGTCCACAAGCGCCCCCTTCGGGGCGGGGTAGCGCGGCCTAGCGGCCGGAGTCCATAAACCCCCGCCTTCAGGGTGGGGTAGCACGGCCTAGCGGCCGGAGTCTCCACACCCCCCCTTCGGGGTGGGGTAGCGCGGCCTAGCGGCCGGAGTCCATAAACACCCCTTCGGGGTGGGGTAGCACGAGGTGGGGTAGGGGGACTCGGGCCCTCCCTCTCCACCGAGCCCCGACCCAGGGCCCTGTTTGTGGCAAGTTCTCCTTGCCGCCCGCTCGGCGGGGATCTGTCCGCAACACGCCGAGCGGTACTGCAGCTTTAAGGCTGTCAGTCACTACAATGCCCCTGGGTCACTTCCTACCCTGTCTTGCCGGACGCTTGCGTTGTGGGAGCGGCTCCCCCGTAGGTCTGTCACTGCCGGCGTCCCTCCCCGGGGGCTCCGGGTCGGCCCCTGCTCGGCTGGCGCCCCGGTCTGAGCTCCTGGGCTCTCCCTCTGCAGGAGCTGACGGTCTGTGTGCTTCTCCCCCGGTGGCCAGCCCAGACTGAGCAGACCTGCAGGCTTTTGTACTGGTCTGCCAGTTGGAGCATGCCCAGCAGAACTTCCTGGCCGTAGTGCCTCAACCGCCCACTTTACTGCCAAGGCCTCGCGTTCTATGGTGGAGTACCGGGTTTCGCGGGGGAACAGCTTGCGGCTGAGGTACAAGACCGGGTGTTCTTCTTCCCCTACCTCCTGTGACAGTACGGCCCCCAGTCCCACCCCCGAGGCATCTGTCTGTAGGATAAAGGGTTTTGAAAAATCCGGTTGGACTAGTACCGGTTCCCGGGTTAATTGTTCCCTCAGGGCGCGAAAGGCCTTTTCGCAACCCTCCGTCCAACGTACTTTCTGGGGTTGTGAAGTGCGTGTCAATTCCGTTAGTGGGGCCGCGAGTGTGGCGAAGTTAGGCACAAACCGCCGATAGTACCCGGCCAGCCCCAAGAACTGTCGGACTTGCCGCTTGGTTGTGGGCGTGGGGTACGTCCTCAATGCCTCCACCTTATCTACGAGGGGACGGATCTGACCCCGCCCAACCGTGTAGCCCAGGTAAGTCACCTCCTTCTGGCCCAGGTGACATTTCGCCGGGTTCGCGGTGAGGCCGGCTTCGCCTAATGCCTGTAGAACTTCAGTCAGGTGTTGTAGATGTTCCTCCCAAGTGCTACTGTAGACGACAATGTCATCGATGTACGCCGCAGCGTACTCGTTGTGGGCGTTCAGCACTTGGTTCATGAGTCGCTGGAAGGTCGCCGCGGCCCCGTGCAATCCGAACGGCATCATCGTAAACTGGTAGAGTCCGAACGGCGTTGGAAATGCTGTCTTTTCTCGTGAGGCCGGTGTCAACGGGATCTGCCAATATCCCTTCGTCAAGTCCAGGGTGGAGAGGAACTCGGCTTTTCCTAGCCGCTCTAGCAGCTCGTCCACCCGGGGCATGGGATAGGCATCAAACCGTGAAATTGCATTCACCTTGCGGAAGTCGATGCAAAACCTGACTGTTCCGTCTGGCTTGGGGACCAATACTATGGGACTCCGCCATTCACTCCGCGACTCCTCCACCACCCCTAAGGCTAGCATCAGCCCGAGCTCCTCCTTCACTGTCTCCCACATCTTCCTGGGGAGCGGGCGGTGTGTGTCCCGCACTTTATGTCCTGGAATGGTAGCGATGTGGTGGTTTGCTAACGTGGTTCGCCCGGGTCGCGTCGACAAAACCACGGGGAACGCCGCCACCAGTCGTTCTACCTGGTCCCGCTGGGTTGGGGTAAGCTCGTGGCCTATGTCCGCCGTCCCGGCTGCCTCGAGCTCTCCCACCAGCGGCCCCAATTCCGGTTCTGGCGGGTATGGGGCTATCAGCAGGCCCTCTCGGTCCCTCCAGGCCTTAAGGAGGTTCACATGGTAGACCTGGGTATCCCTCCTTCGTCCGGACAACCGCACCTCATAATCGACCGGCCCAATCCGCCTGACCACTTCAAAGGGGCCCTGCCACTTGGCTAGCAGCTTGGACTCCGAGGAAGGAAGTAGCAAGAGGACCCGATCCCCCGGCCCGAAAGTTCGCACCTTGGCCCCCTTGTTATACTGAGCCTCCTGAGTCTGCTGAGCTCTCACCAGATTTTCGCGGGCCAAGGCCCCTAGCTCCCGGAGACGTTCCCGCAGATGGAGGATATACTGCACCGATCCCCTAACACGGGTCTCCTGCTCTTCCCAGGTTTCCCTTAGGAGATCGAGGATACCCCTAGGCTTCCTCCCGTAGAGGAGTTCAAAAGGGGAGAACCCTGTAGACGCCTGGGGTACCTCTCGCACCGCGAAGAGGAGTGCGGGGAGTAGTTTATCCCAGTGTCGTGGGTCGTCCTCTACAAACTTTCTCAGCATGGCCTTCAAAGTGCCGTTGAACCGCTCGACCAAGCCATCCGTCTGGGGGTGGTAGACGGAGGTCTTTAGTGCCCGGATGTTCAGCAGCCTGCACAGCTCTGCCATCAACCTAGAGGTCACGTTCGTTCCTTGATCCGTTAATATCTCCCTCGGGATACCTACCCGAGCGAAGATTTGTAATAGTTCGTTAGCAATGACCGGTGCCGTGGTGGACCTCAATGGCACCGCTTCGGGATAGCGGGTGGCATAATCGACCACCACCATGATGTACTTATAACCTGTGCCGCTCTTTTCCAGGGGTCCCACGAGATCTAGGCCTATCCGGTCAAAAGGCGTCCCCACCACGGGCAAGGGTACGAGGGGGGCCCTTGGTACACCTTTTGGGCCGGCTCTCTGGCATTCTGGGCAGGAGGCGCAATAGTCTCGTACCTCTGCGTGGATGCCCGGCCAAAAGAACCTCTGAGCCACCCTTTGCAACGTCTTCTCCCTGCCTAGGTGTCCGGCCCACGGCACCGAATGTGCCAGACGGAGCAAGTCCCGCCGGAACCGCCGCGGGACTAATAGCTGGCGTAGTTCTTCTTTTGTCTGTGGTTCGGGTACCACCCGATAGAGTAAGTCCCGCTGGATCTCAAATCGGGGCCCTTGTGGCTGGCGGTGGGGCGGGTCGTCCTCCCCTGGTGGGCTAGTCGCCTGTTCCCAAGCCCGGCTGAGAGTGGCATCCCCTCGTTGCTCCTCGAGGAAGTCGGTGTCCACCTCTAGCCAGCCCGGGCCCTCTGTTGTCGGCGCTTCGGTAGGGACCTGGCTCCTTACCCCTCTCCCGGAGCTCCCCGAGGGTCCCTCTAGGGGGTCCTCTGCCGTTGGCTGGCCTAGAAATCCCGGTCGTCTAGCCCGTTTCCCCATTCTCCTCCCTGGCGGCGTAGCCCCTTCCCTCAAGAGGCTTGTGAAGCCTGGCCAGTCACGCCCTAAAACCACAGGGTAAGCCAACTTAGGAGCCACCCCCACTAGACACCGTGCCCGGTGTTGGGCCGCCTCCAGCTGTACCCAGACAGTGGGGTAAGGCTTCACATCCCCATGGATGCACTGTAGCTGGATGGGGGCCCCGGCAGGGCCGGTGGGCTTGATCAGCCCCTCCCGAATAACCGTCTGGCTACACCCGGAGTCCACTAAGGCCCAGGCAGACGTCCCATCCACCTTCACCGGCAGAACAATTTTCCCCGGCTCCCAAGCCCGGGCCCGGTGACCCGCCGTCAACACCTGCCCATAATTGCAATCCATGTACGGGCACTCCCTCCTGAAGTGCCCTACCTGACCGCACTCATAGCAGCGGTCCCGTCTCCCTTCTTCGGTAGGGTTGTGGCGGGGGCTGCAAGGCCTTGCGGGGGCCTCCTCCGAGCGTCGTGGGATATCGTCTCGGGGTGTCGCCCTAGGGCCCCGGGTTACTGGTACTTCGGGGGGCTGGGGAAGCCGCCGAGGGTCCCCCCCGTCCCCCTTACGTGGTCCCTGGGCCTGTCCTGGGTTCCGTCTACTGGGCTCTCCCCCCCTGGGGTTGGTCTTCACGTCCCCATCTGCCGCCTGGTAGTCCTCCATCAGGGAAATCGCGTCCGCGAGGGTCTTGGGGCGGTGTCGCTGCACCCATTCCTTCCCTCCCGGGGGCAGGGCTTGAAGGAACTGTTCTAAGGCTACCATCTCAGCCACTTGAGTGCCCGTCCGCCCTTCCGGCTTCAGCCACCTCCAACAGAGGTCCCGGATTCGCTGGGCCACGGCCCGCGGCCGGGCCCCTGGCGTGTATCGTTCCCGGCGAAGTCGCTGGCGGTAGGTCTCAGGGCTGACGCCAACTTCGTCTAAGATGGCGGCCTTAACCTTCGGGTAGTCCAGTGCATCTTGGGGGCCCAAGTTCCGGTATGCCGCTTGGGCTGGGCCCGTCAGGTAGGGTGCCAGTATCGTGGCCCAATGAGCGAGGGGCCACTGCATGGCGGTCGCGACCCTTTCAAAAGTCACGAGGAAGGCCTCGGGGTCATCTCCCGGCCCCATCTTAGCTAGGCGCACGGGTAATCTCCCGAGATCCTCGCCGGGGTTGCCCCCGACGGTCCCTAGAGGCGTACCCGGTGTCGGGCCGATTAGCGCCGCCATCTGTTGAACCAGCCGCTCCTGGTTCGCCTGTTGCTGGGCTGTCAGTTCCCGGATCAGCTGCTGCTGCTGTTCCTGTCGCTGGGCGGCTTGTGCCTGCTGCTGGGCCGCCAGCTGCTGGAGCAGCTGCGCTTGCTGCTGCTGCTGTTGCGCCATCTGCTGCTGCTGATTCTCCAGCAGCCACTGCAAAAGTTTCTCGGGGTCCATCTTGGGCCCTGCGGCCTTATCTCAGGCCTGTTCAAGGTCCTTGGTCAGGTGCCAATTGTGATGGGCCTGGTGCCCCAGCGCCCCCTTGTGGCAGGGGCGGGCTGGGGGCCTAGCGCTGCACCACTCGCTTGTCCTTTGGTCTGCCCCTGGTAGCCGGCGTATTACGGCCTAGCGACCGGAGTCCACAAGCACCCTTGCGGGGCGGGGTAGCGCGGCCTAGCGGCCGGAGTCCATAAACACCCCCTGCGGGGTGGGGTAGCGCGGCCTAGCGGCCGGAGTCCACAAGCGCCCTCTTCGGGCGGGGTAGCGCGGCCTAGCGGCCGGAGTCCACAAGCGCCCTCTTCGGGCGGGGTAGCGCGGCCTAGCGGCCGGAGTCCACAAGCGCCCTCTTCGGGGCGGGTTAGCGCGGCCTAGCGGCCGGAGTCCATACACGCCCCCCTCGGGGCGGGGTAGCGCAGCCTAGCGGCCGGAGTCCATAAATACCCCCTATGGGGTGGGGTAGCGCGGCCTAGCGGCCGGAGTCCACAAGCGCCCCCTTCGGGGCGGGGTAGCGCGGCCTAGCGGCCGGAGTCCACAAGCGCCCACTTCGGGGCGGGGTAGCGCAGCCTAGCGGCCGGAGTCCACAAGCGCCCACTTCGGGGCGGGGTAGCGCAGCCTAGCGGCCGGAGTCCACAAGTGCCCACTTCGGGGCGGGGTAGCGCAGCCTAGCGGCCGGAGTCCACAAGCGCCCACTTCGGGGCGGGGTAGCGCAGCCTAGCGGCCGGAGTCCACAAGCGCCCCCTTCGGGGCGGGGTAGCGCGGCCTAGCGGCCGGAGTCCATAAACCCCCGCCTTCAGGGTGGGGTAGCACGGCCTAGCGGCCGGAGTCTCCACACCCCCCCTTCGGGGTGGGGTAGCGCGGCCTAGCGGCCGGAGTCTCCACACCCCCCCTTCGGGGTGGGGTAGCGCGGCCTAGCGGCCGGAGTCCATAAACACCCCTTCGGGGTGGGGTAGCACGAGGTGGGGTAGGGGGACTCGGGCCCTCCCTCTCCACCGAGCCCCGACCCAGGGCCCTGTTTGTGGCAAGTTCTCCTTGCCGCCCGCTCGGCGGGGATCCGTCCGCAACACGCCGAGCGGTACTGCAGCTTTAAGGCTGTCAGTCACTACAATGCCCCTGGGTCACTTCCTACCCTGTCTAGCCGGACGCTTGCGTTGTGGGAGCGGCTCCCCCGTAGGTCTGTCACTGCCGGCGTCCCTCCCCGGGGGCTCCGGGTCGGCCCCTGCTCGGCTGGCGCCCCGGTCTGAGCTCCTGGGCTCTCCCTCTGCAGGAGCTGACGGTCTGTGTGCTTCTCCCCCGGTGGCCAGCCCAGACTGAGCAGACCTGCAGGCTTTTGTACTGGTCTGCCAGTTGGAGCATGCCCAGCAGAACTTCCTGGGCGTGGCCTCCTCTGCTAGTAGAGAAGGGTTAACCCCTGCTGTACCAGTGCGGGGCTGTCCTGCCCCGTCACACTGAGTTAGAGTTGTTATGGTGCGGTGTGTGGTTACTGGTGAGAATATGCTTAAGGTTGGTGGGTTGTCTGTGGGCGAGGACTGGCCTGCCTCCCAGGGTCTGTGAAAGCAAGGGATCATTGTCCAGGATGGGTTGTAGATCACTGATGATGCGTTGGAGAGGTTTAAATTGAGGACTGTAGGTGATGGCCAGTGGAGTTCTGTTGGTTTCTTTCTTGGGCTTGTCTTGTAGCAGGAGGCTTCTGGGTACACATCTGACTCTGTTGAGTTGTTTCCTTATTTCCTTGTGCGGATATCGTAGTTTTGAGAATGCTTGGTGAAGATCTTGTAGGTGTTGGTCTCTGTCTGAGAGGTTGGAGCAGATGTGGCTGTACCTCAGCGCTTGGTTGTAGACGATGGATCGGGTGGAAGCTGGAGGCATGAAGGTAGGCATTGCAGTCGGTGGGTTTTCGGTATAGGGTGGTGTTAACATGACCATCACTTATTTGTACTGTGGTGTCTAGGAAGTGGACCTCCTGTGTAGATTGGTCCAGACTGAGGTTGATGGTGGGGTGGAAGCTGTTGAAATCATGGTGGAATTCTTCCAGAGTTTCCTTCCCATGGGTCCAGATGATGAAGATGTCATCAATGTAGCGTAGGTAGAGAAGGGGTGTGAGTGGATGAGAGCTGAGGAAGCATTGTTCCAGGTCAGCCATAAAAATGTTGGCATATTGTGGGGCCATGCGGGTGTTGCTTTTTACAGATCCAGACTAACATGGCTACCCCTCTGATACTGAGATTCAAGACTCTCTCTATCCGTCAGTGAATTATAGCCCATTTTCAGAGGTTTACCTGTCCTCCCTCAAAAATGAACTAAGAATAATCTGACCATTTATCCTTAGAATTTATATTCCTAATCGCTTGTTGTTTATAAGAATCCACCCCCCTCAAAAATAGAATAATTAGAGAAATGTAAGGAGTCTTTTCAATTAATAAGGACACTAAAAAAAATCATACATCATAAACACACACTGTTCTTTTGATATGTTCAATGCCTTGTGTAATCTATGTGATAGGGAATTTGCCAGACCCCCACCCATAGGGTCAGAAGCAGACTGCATCCTAACCCCTGCCTTTCAGGCCCAGGCCTGTTAGCAAAACCCAATTGTCACAAGTCACAAGTCACAAGTTAGGATCAAATTCTATGATAAGGCTCCCTAGCTTCTTCAACACTCAGCGGCAGCTTCAGAGAAATTTTACAACAAAGGGTTAAATATGAAACTGAAAAATACAATACAATATTCCTTGTGCTATTTATTGTGGGCTAAATTGTGGCAGTTAGCCACAGCTCTGCATTGGAGCGAGCCTCACAGCTCCCAAAGGAATGTTGAAAGGTATTCTGCTTCAAGGGGAATTTTGCTTCATGGGGGAGACCTCAGACCTCGCGAGTTTGTACAGCACAGAGTCTCAGCAACAGCTAGCTTCACCTCCCATGGATTTCCTAGGATCTCAGGAATTTGGAGGAGGACTAACATGAAACCCTCTCCTTGATGTGGGAGCAACTCCCCAAAGGGAACGTCACCATAAAGAGTGGAGCCAGTGCTACTCTGATCACTGCAGCCTTCAGTTATTTTTCTAAAACTATGGGGAAAAAAGGGAGTAGCAATAGAGTTCTTTTGTGGTGACAAAACTGAGCATAAAAAAGTAAGAAAACATCTCTGCTTTGAGAATAAGTGCTTTAAAATGTTAAAAGAACACTGTCTACTTGGAGTCCAGTCTAATTAAAAAATGAGTTACAGTGGATTTAGGTAGTACACCTGCCCCTGTGTCCCCATGCCATTTGGGTGGTTTTACAATTACATCTTCCTATTTTTAAAATGTTTCTCTCTCCCAGGTTACTGTGTAAGAGACCTGCATGATTAACAGGGAGAAACAATTGAGGTGTCAGTTCTGCTGGGGATGACAGACAGATGGCATCTCCGGGTGAGAGGAGGAATATATGTGCTATTGGATTATCCAAGGAAAATAGTGAAACTGACTATAAACAAGGGTACAAAATAACTTGAAAAAAAGACCAGCAGATTTTTTTTGTTTCAGATGTAATAGTCTTAGGTGCAACTTGTACCAAAGATAGGCAGAAGAGTGGCTTTTAAGTTAACTTTGAAGTTGACTTTTTCCCTTTCAACAGGTCCAAGAAGTTTGAATAGTTCTTAGAAATAATGACAGTAGTAAACTAATGGTAAGTTTATGCAAATTTTAGTGTTTACCACAAAGTTACTGCATGTAGTACACTTGTGGGAAGTTTCTCTATACAAGCACTGGAAAAAAGCCATCAGCATCAATCTTTGGCAACCTCAAAACCGTAGTTGTGGTTTTTCTGACAGTAGACTGATGCAATGTTAAATCTTTTCACATTTGTTTAGCAAACCTTAAACACTGATTATGTAACAAAGGGCTAGGGGAACTGTCGTCCCCTCTTGGATCTAAAACTTCTAAGTAGATTACTCTTCACAACAGTTTTCATTGGGGGTACCCTTTAAAATGAAACTGTTCTACCAATGTTAATAAAAATGGTTCTGCTAGGATTATGACTTGTATGTGACTCTCCCAAAGGGTCCCCAGGGTTGTTAGGTACCTCCCCACTACCTGCCATTAGTGTGAAGCAGTTTCATCTGTGTCTGCTGTGGATCAGCTCCCTGAAAACAATAGCCTCTGGCAACATAAGCACTGCCTTCCAGGCCCAGAGCATTCCCTCCAAGCACTCCCTGCAGTGTCCAGCCCTTAACCACTGGATGCTCACAGAAATTACCAGGTTTGTTGCTATCTCCAAGAGGTCACTTTACACACAAGCTTGTTTGATTCAACTGAGGATCAACTCTTTTATAATATCACAGCATTGAGATATATTTATAATGAAAACAATCATACATTTATCATCACAGGTTAAGATTTAAGAGATAGTGAGTAAGGATAATAATTGAAACAGAAATTGTTACATATAAAAGAAAAGTATAAGACAGGTCCTTGAGTCTAAACGTTAACAGGCTAACGCTCTGTCTAAAGTAGTTTCTCACCTAAAGAAATCTTCCAGTGTCTTCAACCAACATGGCTGGGATCCCTCTTTCACAAATGAAAAAAAAGCACTGTCCTTTTTGCTTTCTCAGTAAAGGATGAAAAGGTGTCCTTTTGCCTTTTCCTCATATCCCCAAAATTCATTGTCGGTCCCAGAGTTAGGATGACTCCTCTCACACCCAGGTTTATTTCCTGCGGTGCTGCCTTCGTATTGATTTTGTATTCAAATGGGGCTTCCATGATGTTGGCTTACAATGCTCATTTTACACGTGAACCAGTGGTGCTGGAGCTAGGGGTATTGCTGCACCCCCTGGCTTGAAGCAGTAATAACAAACACCAAATACATGATTTCCATCATCAGCACCCCCGGCCCCACTATAAAAATTGTTCCAGCACCCCTGATGTGAACCAAGGCAGACAGATGAATATACATCCCTTTGACAAAAACCTGTTTTCAACCCTGCTTTGAGTCAGACTTTAAGACATATTTTCCAATATATACACATAACTCCTTACACAGTGTCGATCCATACATTTCACAATGATATTTATGACCTGTGTGATCTTGTTTTGCATTTAAGATCTCACATCACTTTCTTGAGAAATACTATGAAAGCAGTGTGCTAGCTGTAGTGAGTTTGTTAGGCCTGATGTGAGTTGTCATTATAGAACATTGAATCCTTTGCCAATTGGTACCAATGAGCGTGTGTGTCACAGGGTGACATTCACAGTAAATGTATTTGTTTGGGGAACTCCATGGGGACTGGGAGGATGGAATCTATCCCATAACTAGGTAGGCCCTTCTCTGTAGATACTTTTTCAGCATATGGATTGAAATGGCAGTTACCACCCCTCTTCATACCACTAAAGGCTTTTGAGCCACTGAATCCATGCGAGTGAAGATTCAATAGTTCTGCCACTAGCCCACCTCCAGTGATTCTCTTGGTATTGACCTATTGGAGACTAGTCGTTACCCCCCCCTTGCACAGCATAAAAGAGCTGCAGAGATTCTACTGTGAGGCTATGACCCTGATGTCCACTCTGCCCTTGCAGAATGGCAATGCTGGGTTTAAATGGTGCTGGTCCCTGGCACAAGACCTATGTATCTTGTCAAATTTCACCTAATTGAAAAAAGCCCATATTTGTAAATTCTTACTCTCTGAAAACAGTAAAACCTTAGTTGGCTGTAAGACTTGATCACAAAGCTGGCAGCATACACTCACTCCTTCAAACCACAATGTTATGACTTCCTCTCCTAACTACATATATAATCATTTATTCTTGGTCAAATTTCCATTACATTCTGTAATAGACTGATTTCCTCATCAAATTGCACTGTGGATTCAGAGTTGAAGATATTTTGCCACCCTGAGCCCACTTAGTAATATTAATCTCTTTATGGCCAAGATGTTTCATTGAAGAAAGGACAGTACAAATTATCCTTTAACCTGAACTATGCTGCCAATCTTCTCATACTGAGTTGTCTTTACTGCCTCTCTTTCTTTCTGTACTTATGTGACCTTCAGTGGTCCCCAATTAATTAAAAGAATGACAACAAAGGAAAATTCATCTCTAGCTTTCCCTCCTTTGCCTTCAGGAGAAGCTTAAAAGGAAGCAGAATTCCCCACCCCGCCTTTTTTCCCCATCCCATCACTCCCAAGTGAAAATAGACTGTGAGCACAATGGAGGTGGGAAAACTGAGTTATGCACGTAGTTCTGAATCCTGAGGTCTCTGATTGCTCTTCTCTCTTGCAGGAATGAGTTCTATAGTCTAGGTGGTCCAGCTCCTGAGAGAGTCATGTCTTTTGGACACACAAGTCTCCATCTGTTGGTTAAGGTGGTTCTGATGGAATCTAGCTTTTGATGTCTGTGGAGTGATGTGATCTCTCAGGTAGCTAAGGGCCAGTGCCATGCATGGCTTTTAATTTCACGCTGCTGGCCTTAAAGCTTAATAGTAATATGTACCATAAGAATGTTTCCCTAGCAGTAGCAGCTTTCAGTAGCTTGGTCATGTTCAAACTTTGTCTCAATTTTTTTAGTAGAGAAAAAGGTTGTCGTACAGAATCCAGATTTTGGATTTCCCCCTTTGCAATTCTGGTGTCATGTTCACTGTGGATATAAGGGGGGGGGGGGGGAGGCGGAGAGAAATGCAATCATTTAATGTTAGTGGCCTCTCAAAAATTGAGCACAATTAATTGGGCAGCTTTTTAAGAACATGCCTGTTACTAATGATCCACACATTAAGCAAATATAACTTCCCAGCTTGACAGTCTCCATTTCCCCTACTTGTCCTGTGCACGTGTTTTTGTAGTTTTCATAATCATTGATTAAAACCCTCAAAAACTTTCAGAACTATGACTAAAGGGCCTGATTCACCACTGCCTTTAGCCCAGCTTTATGCTGATGTAACTCCACTGCTGGCAACAGCAACACTGATGAATCAGGGGCAAAATATTTAAAACAGATTAATAGAGAGAGGAGTTTTGCCTGTTTGGCGAGAGAGGAGGAGAGGGAGGATTCCTCAGTTTGGGCGTGTGGGGCTAGTCCCCTACTTTGGGGGAACTGCCGCGTGTGTATGCCCCACTGAGGTGGGTGTGTACTCTGCTACCGAAGGAGTGGCGGGGGGTGTGTGCGTGGAGGCTTTCGAACCCTCCCGCCCATGGCGTCCCCACAGCTCTGCCTCCCCTCCCCTGCTCGTTTCGCGAACAACTCAAGAGTATTTTGTCCCCTGCCGGGCCCCCTCCTCCAGGTGCTGCGCGTTGCCATGGCACTTTCCGCCCGGCTCCGGCCAGGGAGTGGGGAGGCGGCGCGGCCTTTGCTGGCCTGAGCCCGCGGGGCCGCAGCTTCTCGGGACCCGGTTCCTCCCGCGGTGGCCCACGCCCGGGGCAGCCCCGCTGCACGTTCCCCCAGCTGCCGCCTCCAGCTGGTTCCGTGGGCTCCGGCTGCGGTGGAAGGTGGCGGCGGGCGCTGCCCGGAGCTGCAGGCGGCGGCGGGGAAGATGGCGGGGAACGGCGGGGGCTTCGCCGGCGCGGGAAGCGGGGAGATCATCCAGCTGAATGTAGGGGGCACCAGGTGAGCGGGGTCGGGGCGCGCTGCGGGGATGGGATCCCATGGGGGAGTGAGGGGTCCGAGCTGGCATGGGGGGGCGGATCCTGGGGCTGGGAAGAGGGGTCTAGGGGAGGGGAGTGTGGAGTGTGGGGGGGAGCCCCAGCAATGGGCAGCGGGGTCTGGGGTGGGCAGTGAGAGCTGGGGGGGGCAGCAATGGGCAGCGGGGTCTGGGGGTGGGCAGTGAGAGCTGGCGGGGGCAGCAATGGGCAGCGGGGTCAGCTGGGGGGGGCAGCAATGGGCAGCGGGGGCTGGGGGAGGGCAATGAGAGCTGGCGGGGGGCAGCAATGGGCAGCGGGGTCTGGGGGTGGGCAGTGAGAGCTGGGGGGGACAGCAATGGGCAGCGGGGTCTGGGGGTGGGCAGTGAGAGCTGGGGGGGACAGCAATGGGCAGCGGGGTCTGGGGGTGGGCAGTGAGAGCTGGGGGGGGACAGCAATGGGCAGCGGGGTCTGGGGGTGGGCAGTGATAGCTGGGGGGGACAGCAATGGGCAGCGGGGTCTGGGGGTGGGCAGTGAGAGCTGGGGGGCAGCAATGGGCAGCGGGGTCTGGGGGTGGGCAGTGAGAGCTGGGGGGGGGCAGCAATGGGCAGCGGGGTCTGGGGGTGGGCAGTGAGAGCTGGGGGGGACAGCAATGGGCAGCGGGGTCTGGGGGTGGGCAGTGAGAGCTGGGGGGCACAGCAATGGGCAGCGGGGTCTGGGGGTGGGCAGTGATAGCTGGGGGGAACAGCAATGGGCAGCGGGGTCTGGGGGAGGGCAGCGAGAGCTGGAAGGAGGTGGCAGTGGGGTCTGGTGGAGGCCAGTGAGAGCTGGAGTGGCCTGCGTGGTGCAGGAGGTCAGACTAGATGATCATAATGGTCCCTTCTGACCTTAAAGTCTATGAGTCTATAAGGGGAGCAGCAATGGGCCGCGGGGTCTGGGAGAGGACAGTGTGAATTGGTGTAGGGTCGATGGGGGCGTAAGGGAGAGGGAAGACCCAGTGATAGGGAGCTGGGGACCAAAGTTTGGGGGAAGGTAGTGCAAGTTAGGTGTGGGGCAGGGGTGTTTAATGGGAGAAGAGCCCTAGTCTGGGGTGCAGGGCTAGGTGGATAATGCATCTCCCTCAGGTGTCCCAGGGACAGGATCTGTTTAGTTATGTCATTGTGACCTAGTCCACCTGGGACTTGTTGCATTATTCTGTGTTCTGGTCTGCCTGCGTCCCAGTCTTGCCCTGGTTTCCTGGTGATAGGGCTTGTCCCGAAGCTGCTGAGCCCAGGTGTCATTGCATTTTGATCTTGATATTTGGAATCACATTGCAAAGGGAACTCATTGTGGGGATGTACCCAAGTTTTGCCATGTTGCAGGTAGCTTTGCCAAGGTTGTGTTTTGGATGGAACTGCCTGGGTGATAAAGAACATTTGGGCCCATCTAACGTTGCAAACGAGTCAAAATCAGGACTATCCAGGGGGAAAGCAGATGTTGTAACTCTGTCCTCTCTCTCTGTCCCAAGGACTGTCTACTGCTCCTAGGTATTTTAAAATGGTTACAGTAATTTATCATATTTATGTCTGTGAATGGTATTTGAATCTTTTGGAATAAAACATATTTAAGGGGTTGGAATGTTCTGGTCAGGGCTCCATATAATTAAGTGTTGGAGAATGGAATTGATATTTGTTATAATTTTGACAGACATCAATGATTATTTTAAGCATTTTTTTATTTCTATCAATGTGTTTGCTGTTGTGCAAAATATGGGCATTAAGTATTTTTCCAGTTTTTATTTATTTAAATTTTTACAGTTGCAGGAAATTATGGGTGGTGTCAGACAACAGCATTTTCATGACAGCAGATGTTGAGGTTGAAAAAGTTAGATTTGTAACTGTTGAAGCACAAATTGTCAATATCACATGCAAAATATACAAAACAAATATTCTTAAATTAATCTCATAATACGTTCACAAGCAGCATTTTTCTTATTTTGCTTATCTGTACATTTTGGTTTAATGGAAATATTTGTATTGGTTTGTATGTATGGTGAAATCAACATTTTGTGATTAAAAATCTGATCCTTCCAAGCCTTTATATACTGTACTACAAGGCCTTGGATTCTCTAGCAATCTAGTAGAAAGTCTGGAACATCTGTGTCAGCCTCAGATGTATTAAAATCGAGGTTTTTATGAAATATGAAAATGAATAATGTAAGTATAGTTACCCTGTATTGTTGTTTTGATATTAATTTCAGCTTATTTTTTGCGGCTCTTCTACTTTCAGTGTCTGATACAAGGAAGCATTCTGTATTAAAAATGCATAACTGCATTGTAAATTGTGCGTACAGAGCTGGGAGGATGGACTTGGAAGTTTTGAAAATTTGTTAGGGAACAATTAGGGCAGCTTTCGGATTATGGGGTTAATATGTTAGCTGAATGTTTTTGCTAAAATGATAAGCAGCAAAATAGACAACAATATTGTCATTAGAGTGCACTCTGAAACATAAGGAAGAGAACACTTCATTGAGATGAATATAATTCATACCTCTTGGAGCAATAGTTTCAAGCTGTCTGCAGATTCACAAAGACAGCATTGCGTTAGTTTCCACTTACTTTGTGTTTTCAAGGTTATCTTTGCAGCCATATGGTCTAGAAACATAACTTGCTAAAAACTTAAAGCTGATATTTTATAGTACATTTGTACAGCAAACTTTCCTTCTGTAGCAAATGTTGCAGAATCTCAGAATACACAGGCCTCTGATTATACTATAACTCTGATTTACTGAAACTCCTGCATACGTGACACCTTAAAATTAGTAGGCAAAGCTGATATCTGAAAGTGTCCTCAGGGCCAATTTACAGCATTGGTTAAAATTTATATTGTGTAAGTATAACCCAAACCAGGGTTGGCTGTGCCTACCTTGAGAAACCTTCACTATTCTGCAGTAACAGTGACCTATTTGTACAGTTTTTAGGAGTAAGTCACTTAAGTCCCAAAACTGCAGATCACGTTTTGAAACATATTTAGCAAATGATTATGAAAATCACAGAGAAGTATAAGCAGGAGACATGTTGAGGGAGAAATACGTGACTTCAGACTAAGAGTTATTGAATTGCTAATTTGGTAACGGATTTAGAGTAGGAATTTCTTTAGATTCCCTGGTTTACAAAAGAAACCACCACTCTGACCTTCACTTTACTTTGTCTCCATAGTTTTTCGTAGTCCAGGTTTGCAATTACATGTTTCTAGAAAAAATGGGTATTGCTAAATATACAACTTCAGCGGATCTAACTGTATTGGTTCTCATACCTCAAATACCCAACTTTATTTTCAGTATTTTATTGTATTTCTGTAAGTTTGTTACTGCTTTGTCAATGTAGCAAATGCCTTTCCAAAGCTATGTGGATAATGCCTTGTATAAATTTTGGGTGCTAAACTTGAGAATCCTGTACAGATTGAGTTTGTAATTTTTTTTAACCCCTACAAAATTGTGCATTTTCCCTTACATTTCTGAAAATTATGTATTGTATTAGTAGAATGTACAGTATAATGGCTTGTAAATAGGAAAGTAGAAGAGTGATGCTTATGTTAAGTGCTAACACTACAGTAGAAAGATTAAAGCAATGAAAATAAATAATTTTTTTCAAAGTAGATAAAACTGCGAGTATACTTTCCTGCAACTTCTAAAATATCATGGTACGAACATACTTGTTATAGTGATTTTTGTTGTTTACAAAGTAGCCTCGCGTTTTCTGTGTGCAGAATAAGTGTCTCAAGGCATGGTTACACTAGAGAGTTTACAGCACCAATGCAGCTGCGTCGCTGTAAGCTCTCTAATGTAGCTGCTCTAAGCTGACAGGAGAGAGCTCGTTGGTGGGAGAAACTCTCCTGCCAGCGTAGCGCTGTCCACACCGGCACTTATGTCAGTGTAACTTATGTCACTCAGGAGTGATTTATTTACACCCCTGACTGACATAAATTATGCTGACATAAACTGTAGTGTAGACATAGCCTCAGAAAGAGGGAATGGACCTGGGGGAGATTAAAGTAATTTGTCCATATCTTACTCAGGTATATGTGCCTTGGCCAAGCTGTTGCTTGTCTATATCTTTTCCTTTCTTCTTTCCAACATTTAATTTTGCATTTGTTTGGGAATCCACCTTATTTAGTACAGTGCAGCATTCTTTTTTTTAAAAAGGCATGGAAATATGAATAATATCTGAAGAAGAGTGTGAGTGTCAGGTCTCTTTGAAAGGAAGAAGGGCTCCTGAATGAGTTATGGGCTGTTTCCTAAAGAAGATAGGAAAGACTGATTTTTTTGTATAGCACTATAGATGCAATATGATGCTTTACATAGTGAGTAAAAACATGATCGTTGCCTTCTTGTATTCTAAATTGAGCGTAGCAAAATAGGATGTAGAGGGAGGAAGGAATACACAACCTAAGATTTAGAAGGGTTAGGATGATATGGTATGCATCATGTCACTATGCTCTGTGGTCTTGGGATAAAAACATGAAAAGTTTTAAGATAGGGATTTGGAGTCAGTGAAACGACTTGTGAAAAGTTGTAGATAGGCTAGAGGTGAATGAGCTGTATGTTGGTAAGGCCAGAAAGAAGGAGGTTACAGTTTTTGAGGCAAGGAGATTATCAAGGCACAGAGAGATTTTGACAGTAGGTGTGGAAAGGGATGTATATGTAAACAGCAGGAGTTAGCAACAGACTAACTGTGCAGGGTAAAAGAGACAAGATAACAATGGGGTGGTAGGCCAGGCTAGGGAAACATCATGAAACTCTCTTCCTTGAGAGTGAATACAACACTGGGACATTCATATCATTGGGTGTACTTCTGTTATTCTGTTGCACTGTATATTATTTCAGATATTAATAAAAAGCTTGAACAAGCTCACAGTAAAAAATAAGGAAAGACTTTGACATACTAAGGTGTATCTCAGGAAATACAATAAAGATTCCCCCCCCCTGAAAATTTTATATTGGTAAACATTTGATTAGTATTGCTTATAGACTGAAAAGTTTACCATTTATAATAGCCTTCCTAAATTACAAGATACTTTTTAGTTACACTTTAATGTTTTTCTTTAATATAGCTTATCTTCAATATGCTTGCATGTGTTGTGCAAAGAAGTGATTTGATTCAAAAACTTATTTTACAATATAAGGGCCAAATTCAATTCTGTCACAAGTCTTCTAAAGTCACTGGAGTTGCATTCTCTAGCTTTATGGCTGAATATGGCCCTGAATATCAGACTGTAAAACTTTTGGAAAGATTATTTTACAAGGTGTTACTCGTGAAAATGGCTAACTTCACTTTTAGTCACCTTCGCTTGCATTCCTTCATATTTCTTTACACCTGTTTTTTTTGTATGGGAAGAAGAATCTAGACACATTGTGTGCAGTCTCAGAAAAGG
The DNA here is from genome assembly GCF_020497125.1 of Mauremys mutica. NCBI lineage: Eukaryota > Metazoa > Chordata > Testudines > Geoemydidae > Mauremys > Mauremys mutica. The sequence goes on along the minus strand of NC_059074.1, from coordinate 164,316,507 downwards.
AGAGTGAGCCTTCCCCCAGCATTGGCCTGCTAAACCCAGGGTTGTGAGTTTAATCCTTGAGGAGGCCATTTAGGGATCTGGGGCAAAAATCTGTCTGGGGATTGGTCCTGCTTTGATCAGGGGGTTGGACTAGATGATCTCCTGAGGTCCCTTTCAACCCTGATATTCTATGATTCTATAACAAGTACCCTACAGTAAGGTGCTCTAGACTGGGGAGTAAGCAGACCATGAGTTCAAGTGTCCCCTTCCATTCTGTTAATATTTTTGTGCATGTCAAAATCTTATTGACCAAGGCCTTGTAACATACCCTGTAGACCTGCAACTATTATTTCCTCCTCCACCCCTTTCAGATAGGATAATTGATGCTGCACAAGGGCAATGGTTTTATAACTGATACATAAAAGAAATATAGCTTGAATATCTGTTATCTCCAGTTCTCATTTATTTTTCTGTCTTTTCCTTAATCACAATAAAATTAAAAAGTCATTTTATAAATACAGTAATTCTTCAAGAAGTATAGCAGTGATGCAGATAACAGTTTTTGAAAGTTTGAAGGCGCACTCAGTTTTTGGTCTGCCCAACTTCCACATCTGATGTGGGCTGATGTCTGGTATGGCTGCTCACTTAGCTGTATGTTACTGGATATATAAATTATTGCGTGTATAACCTTTACTAGGAATTGCTACTTCTCAGTCCCAGAAATGAGGTCTAGATTTTATTTTTACATTTCTTGCTCTGCATGTGTATTATCTGTATTAAACTCTTAGTAATTTTAATGCTCATATTAACTCTAGTAACAGTGAATACTAGTTTTTATGACAGTTAAGTAAGTAATACTGGAACTGACAGCCAACTGCGTCCGGACATTGTCATCACCAACGAGAACCGGAAAAAGATCATCATGGTGGACATCACAGTGCCCTTTGAAAACAGGACCCCGGCCTTCCACGATGCCCGAGCTTGAAAGCTGGAGAAATACACCCCTCTGTCCAACACACTGAGAACTAGGGGCTACAGAGTCCAAACTCGCGCACTGATCGTCGGAGCCCTGGGCGCACGGGACCTCAGTAACGAGTGAGTGCCGAGAGAATGTGGAGGCAGTCAGTGCTAAACTCAGCTGATGTGGCAACTCATGGTGTCAAATGCCATCAAGTGGTCGAGGGACATCTACATAGAACACATCACTGGACATCAGCAATACCAGGAGGGATGAGCTGGAGTGCCGATGAGAAGTGCAGTCTGGAAAGTAACTCAAATACTTTCCTGATGGACTTTTTTTTCCCCCTCTAAATGGACAACCTATCCTAATTCTCAGTTACTGAGGAACAATCTTCATTCATTGATATATTTTGCTTTCCACAACCAAATGTCTCTACAAATTTTTGAGTGATGTACCTGAGTATTTGGATTCTAATATCTAAACTGTATTGTTAAATCTATTAATCTAAATGTGGGTTATTGCTGATTATGTACTTTATGTATCATATGACTTTAAAAACAAACTTTGCATTTGTGGGTAATCTAAACACTATACCCAGATGTACAGACACTCTTTTCCCAACCTATGTAGTAAATTGTGCTATCGTGAAATAAGGACTGTATCCCCACTTTCTTATAATGATATACTGTTTCAAAGTGCTATTGTCTGTCTTGCATGATTTTCTCACTTGGATTTACTCATGGAGAATTAGCCAGCGGGTTTTTTGTTTTCTTTCAGTTTTTAGTTTTCTGATTTATTCTTCTAACACTTTTTTTTAACACGTGAGTGCTTAAAGTTGGTCTCCTCCATAAATGGCTTGATTTTTCAGGATTTCTGAGCACATATATATCCTAGTGAAAACTAGGCCAGTATTGCTTAGGGCCCAAATTCTTGAAGGTACTTAGGCATTGCAATGCTGAGCAAAGCATGCCTTGACTGATTTAGGATCCAAAGTCTCATAGAAAGTCATTGGTAATTAGGCTTCTCTGTATTAGATGTTTATAGGACATTGACATATAGCTGGTGAATGGTGGTCATAAGCTCTTGGCTTTGGAAAAAGTTCACAGGGCATAGCTAAAGTAATGTTTTGTATCATTTCAAAATTGAGTTACTCCTATTTTGAGATAAAGTGCTATAAATAAAAGTGATGTTTACCTAATTATTCTAAGGAGGATATAGTTGGACAATTGGAGAAGCTTTAAATAACTGAAATTTTGGATGTTTAAAGAATATATTTAAAGAATTTTCAAAGGTTTCAAGATTGACAAATGACTGTATTTACTGTATTGTAGTATAAATCACTGTTTTCTTTGGCTACGGCAAATTAGGAAAAATTGTTTCTCTTATTCTAAATTTTATATGCATACCTAATTGTGGTATGTGGATATTTTATTTAAGAGGGAAAAATTGAATTACAGTATATTCCTGATGATAAAGGAAGATTTACAAAACCAACAGCTGAAAAGTTACAGAAAATCTCCTTGCAGTAGCACAAGTAACAAAAGGCTTTGGTTCATTTTTTTTTTCTTCTGGAAGGAAAAAGAAATTCTTGTTTTGCATGTTCATGTTCAGTGCCAACACTAGATTTCTTTGTTCAGATTTGGCATTGTCATGCTTGCATTGAACCACTGAATGACTACACGCAGTCTTCACTGTATATAGTACAGAGGAGTTTTTTATATGATCTTTGTGCTTCTGCTTTTTGCAGTGGTAGAAAGTAATATTTTCCTTCAATAAATAGGAAATGTAGGCACTGAAAATATGAAGCAAAGCCAGAAAAAGGATGAATTCATAAAATACTTTGGTTTTTAGAGACATCATGAAATGTATCCATTTATTGTATAAAGTATTTTGGAACTTTACCCTCAAATTTCCTCTGTTCAGCCCCTTCCTGTCTACAATAGCTCCACTTAATGACGTTGTCTTCAAAGATTCCTCAATTCTGGAGCCATTTAGAGGAGATTATTGGAATTGCATGCTTTAGGTGAAACAGTGTTGCTGTTTTTTTTTTTCTTTCTTAGTGGAGGCTGTATTTTAGGAACCCCTTGCCCAAATGATCCCATATTTGGATAATTAACTCTACCCTACACTCCCACAAAGCATAACAAATTGCAAGTCAGTCTGTGTAAACACACAGATGTTAAGAGTACTAAGGTCATATCTACACTACAGAGTTAAGTCAACTTAAGTTATGTCGATGATCATAAGCCTCTTTAATTACATCGTTGCTCTAACTATGTCGCAAAAAGTTCTTTGCCTCTGTTTGAGGTGGTTTTATTATGTCAGCATAGCCAGAGAGTTAAATCAGTGGGAGGAGCATTTCAGTGTTTACACATCCACTGTTTTGTTGATAGACTTATAGACTTTAGATGATCATAATGGTCCCTTCTGATCTTAGTCTGACCTCCTGCACAACGCAGGCCACAGAATCTCACCCACCCACTCCTGTAACAAACCCCTAACTTATGTCTGAGTTATTGAAGTCCTCAAATTGTGGTTTAAAGACCTCAAGGTGCAGAGAATCCTCCAGCAAGTGACCTGTGCCCATGCTGCAGAGGAAGGCGAAAAACCTCCAGGGTCGCTGCCAATCTCAAATATGGCGACCCCAAATATGGCGATCAGTTAAACCTTGAACATGTGGGCAAGACTCACCAGCCAGCACCCAGGAAAGAATTCTCTGTAGTAACTCAGATCCCACCCCATCTAACATCCCATCACAGACCATTGGGCATATTTACCTGCTAATAATCAAAGATCAATTAATTGCCAAAATTAGGCTATCCCATCATACCATCCCCTCCATAAAATTATCAAGCTTAGTCTTGAAGCCAGATCTGTCTTTTGCCCCCACTACTCCCCTTGGAAGGCTGTTCCAGAACTTCACTCCTCTAATGGTTAGAAACCTTCGTCTAATTTCAAGTCTAAACTTCCTAATGTCCAGTTTATATCCATTTGTTCTTGTGTCCACATTGGTACAAAGCTTAAATAATTCCTCTCCCTCCCTGATATTTATCCCTCTGATATGTTTATAAAGAGCAATCATATCTCTCCTCAGCCTTCTTTTGGTTCGGCTAAATAAGCCAAGCTCTTTGAGTCTCCTTTCATAAGACAGATTTTCCATTCCTCGGCTCATCCTAGTAGCCCTTCTCTGTACCTGTTCCAGTTTGAATTCATCCTTCTTAAATGTGGGAGACCAGAACTGCACACAATATTCCAGATGAGGTCTCACCAGTGCCTTGTATAACGATACCTCCTTATCTTAACTGGAAATACCTCGCCTGATGCATCCTAAAACTGCATTAGCTTTTTTAATGGCCATATCACATTGGCAGCTCATAGTCATCCGTGACCAACCAATATTCCGAGGTCCTTCTCCTCCTCTGTTACTTCCAAGTGATGCATCCCCAATTTATAACCCTGGCTTGACTGCAGTGTGGACTTTCAGGCTGAGATCCACTCCCCTTGCTGGGTTTCAGATCCCAGGCTCCAACCTAAACCCAAATATCTATATAGCTGTTTTTAGCCCCATAGCATGAGCCTTGACCCCAAATTAGTGGACCTGGGCGCTGAGACTTGGCTGCCCTGGGTCTTTTTTTGCAGTGTAACGTACCCTAAGGCTTCTTTTAAGCAGTCTTGAAAAAAATAAAAACTCAACTTGATACTCTGTATGTGCAATGCTTGATTTTTTAAAAAATTTTTGGTCTTACAGGTTCAGCACCTCAAGACAAACACTAATGTGGATTCCAGACTCCTTTTTTTCCAGGTATTTCAAATGTTTACATATTTTACTAAGTAGAATTACTAAGTATTTAAAAAGCATTTCATATCATTACCACTCTGAGAGTTTGATTACAGAAAAAAACATAAGGGTATGGCTACACTTGCAGCTGTACAGCGCTGCCGCGGGAGCGCTCCCGCGGCAGCACTTTGAAGTGCGAGTGTGGTCACGGCGCCAGCGCTGGGAGAGAGCTCTCCCAGCGCTGCAGGTACTCCACCTCCCTGTGGGGATTACACCTCCACCTCCCTGTGGGGATTACAGCACTGGGAGCCGCGCTCCCAGCGCTGGGGCACTGTTTACACTGGCGCTTTACAGCGCTGTAACTTGCTGCACTCAGGGGAGTGTTTTTTCACACCCCTGAGCGAGAAAGTTGCAGCGCTGTAAAGCGCCAGTGTAGCCAAGGCCTCAGTTACAACTCCCTCCTGCTGTCAATGTTGGGGCAGAGCAAAGGAGGAGGATGGAATGGTGAAGGGATCATTCATCTTTCTGAGATACTCATGCTGTGGGTGGGAGGGTCAGTGTGTGGGTGAAGCTGAGCCAGACCTGCATTAGATCAGCAGTATCCACCTTCTCCACTGCTGTTGCACAGTATGCTTCTGTAATTAAAATTGTAAGAGTTTCCCCATTATGAATTTGACACACACATTTTTTTCCCCTCTTTTTTTTTTTTGGTCTACTCATAGCGTATAAAAAATATTGCCAGGTCGGGAGGACCTGGTCAGTTTTTCTGTCTCCATCCTTCTCCAATGAGCCAATGGTTAGCTTATTGAATGTGAGGGTTTATTATCCTCTATAAAAATTATTTTATCCCGTCTAATGAAACTGTGGATATTCTCATGTCTCACTATTTTGACTCCTAGCAAGCCCTTGGCTTCAAAATGATATCTAGTAGCAATAAGTTCCACATATTAATTATGCATTGTTAAAAATCCTTGTATTGGTTTGAAATGCGTTGCCTTTCAGATTCCATTTTAAATGTCTGCTTGTGCTTGTATCATGAGAGGGATAAATAGGAGCACCGTATTTACCTTCTCCATGACATACATTATTTTGTATACCATGCTACTCCTTTAGGAGAGTTAGAAGTTAGATATTTAAATTCTTTTGTCTTCATATGTGAGAGAATTTTCAATGTGTTATCTTTAAAAAAAATAGTATTTCTTGCTCTTTACAGGAAGTAGCCTTCCAAATCAGAACAGTAAAGAAGCTTGTCACTTACTTCTAACCCTCCCAAATATACTGGGCTTTTCATCATTATTTTTAGGAAAAATCATGGTTTCTTCCAGCTACGCTCTTTCCTTGACTGCCCTTCAAGCACATGTGGATTAAGGTTTCCTGGGCCAGAGCAAGTGGGGGGACCTTCCCCACCCCTTTGCCTTCAGGCAACCCCCGATCCGCCTCTTCTGCCTGTGGCCCTGTCCACAGCCCCACCCCTTTCTGCCCCTTCCCTGGGGCCCACCTCTGTTCCACCCAGGGTCCCACCCATTCTGCCTCCCACTGCAGCCTTGCAACGTCTTTTGCTCCTTTCTGCCCACTTTTCCCTGCCCCCCGTGGCCCCAAGACCAGAGAAACTCTGTCCACTGTGCCACAGGGTGCAGTGGGGAGTGAGAGCTCCTCCAGTCCCAGGGCCATAGCGGGGGGTTGGGTGCTGGGGCTTCCCCTGTGTTTCTGTGGGGGACCAGGGTTGGGACACGGGGGCTTGTCGCACCCTACCTTCCCAGCGCTTCTGCCGGAGGGTGGGGTTGGGTGTGCGGGCTTCCCCTGCCACCCCGTGGCTTCTGCCAGGGGATGAGTGGGGAGCACTGGCTTCTGTTGGGGATGGGGTCTGCTATGGGGGACTGTCCCCATCCTGCGGCTTCTGCTGTGGGGGGGGAGGGGGAGTGGCTTCCCCTGTCCTGCAGCTTCTGCCGGGGAACGGGGTTGGGCTTGGGCTTCTGGGGGAGGATCCCCCACCCCGCCTGCCTGATGCTGCTGCCAGGCGGCAGGGCATGAGGGTGTCTCCCTCCCGCCTGGCAAGGTGGGGCTCCTGGCTTCCACCATCCAGGGGCAGATTTTTTCCAGAGCCCCGGTTGGCCAGGGCCCCTGAGCACAGGCCCCATCAGCCCAGTGGCTAATCCACCATGCCTTCACCTAGCAACAGGCTGTCAGAACTCCAAGTTCCTATCCCTGGCAGCTGGTATCTTCACAGAGGGAGATAAGCGATGGTGGAATTTTCACATCACCATGGCTTTCTGCCTTTCATGTTTGAAGAGGATGAAAGAAGAATCCTGGTGAATGAGGCTGCTGGACAGCAATATCTCTGGCAGCTACACTGAAACCGTGAAGTAAATGGAGTTCCAGGGAGATGTCCTCCTGTTCTATGCTATACGGAGGAGGAGGCAGCACAGGGAACCAACCCCCTTCCTGCCCTGCAATTCCCATCTTCCATGCTAAAGGATCTCAGCAGATCGCTAATTTTTACGCTAGTACAATAACATTGGAGTATAAATCAGAGCTTCAACAAAAAGGTGTCTGGATGAGTTTTTCATTAATTTCCTTCCAGAGATCATGAAGAATTCATGGAGTCATACTGCCTGGAAGATTTGGAGCTTGATGCTTGCTCAGTTATTAGGGGATTTCTAACTTTGTGTCATGGAAATATAGTTGGGTTATTTGTATAATGGAGTGTTAGAATATTTCTGCACGTGTGTTGTCAGTAGCTACCGGTGTGGTGCTGTGCTCTTGTTCGATGATGATAGCAGTTGGCTGCGTGAGTGTTCCCTTTGTGTGCTGCCCCAGTTCTGCGCAAATAGCTGACACAGCAAACCCCGAGAGAACCCCCAAAGACCACACTCTAGTAAGGTATGAAGGAACCCGAGCCAGGTTTATTGTCAAACGAAGCACAGTAATAGTTTTCCATAGACTCTACAAGACGTACTACGAATTTGTGCCCCCGGCAATGGACCGGCTTAGTCAGTGGTGGGACTTTCCACTGCCTCCTAGGCCAGACAAAGATGTGCTGTCTGGGACCTACTTTTATACAGTTACAGGACAGATTACTCATCCCTACTGACGTATTGAGGTACAGCCCCTTGACTTATTGGGGGCTGTCTCCTCCTTTGATCATGTGGTTTCAGACAGATCTATCCATCGTTCTGTTTTTTTGACCCTGTCTTTAAGATGCACCTGCCTGTTCCTCGTTATCTCTGTGGCGTGTTCTGGTGCCATCTTGGCACAAGTTCCTCTTATTAGCACTTACGTGTGGATGCACCTGCTTCTAGCAGCCCTCTTCTTGCCATCTTCTGTGAGTGGGGCCTGCCTCTGGTTCACAGCCCAGCTTTTGCTTAGAAATGCCTGGAAGTACTTTGGTTCAGGCTTCAGGCCTCAGACTGGGCCTCTGACACAAGAGTTTATGTTTATCTTACTACAACATGTTTAATGTTCTCTCCTTCTAGACTGCATAATAACTCAAACAAATATTTTATGCTTTTCAGTTTACTGAGTGGAAGAATTTCAACACTTAAAGATGAAACTGGTGCTGTGAGTAATGCTACTGATAATTTATAAGAATGAATACTTATTTCCAAATTGGATCTATTTAGCTGAAATAACTTCTATACTGAAGCTCATACTAATAGTTCTATATTTTATTATATTATTGATACATAGATCAGTTATATAAATACAGTAAATACAGCAGACTAACATCTGACCCCCCTGTGACGATGCTGCCCGTGGGAGCCAGCTGAGGTCACTCAATTAGGGTGAACTGCAAACAGAACGTGGCAGACAAACCCCAGAAACTGGTGGATATTCCAACAGTTAGATTTATCAAGCCAGCACAAAACAGCTTCTGTAATACCTCACTGGTTACTCAGAAGTCCAGACAATGCAGTCCCCTTAAAGTGCCCAGCCTCAGGCCTCCATCCAGACACAACATGTCAGATATGATGGTGATTACTGAAAATCTTATCTCCTCATATAAAAGAAAAGGTTCTCCTGATCCCAAAGGACCAAGCCCCAGACCCAGGTCAAATGATAACTTAGATCTGACCCAAAATACACGCTTGTAGCCAATTCTTATCTATTAATTAAAATTTATTAGAAAAGAGAGTGTGTGTTGGTTAAAAGATCAATATATATATACAGACTTGAATTCAATTCTTGAGGTTCAGGTACATAGCAGAGATGAGCTTGTAGTTGCCAAAAGTCCTTTTATAACCATAGGTTATAGTCCAACGTCCATATTCAGGGTGACTCCAGTCAGTGACTGGGGATCTCAGTCCTTATTATGGCTTAAGGTTTCCCCCTCTTGAAACTCAGAGCAGATCTGAGATGAAGAAGGATCATGTCCCAGGGTTTTTATACATTTCCTGCAGCCTTTTGGCCTGAGAAAACAATAGGCTTAACTTTCCTTCTTCCAAACATCATGGCAATTAGCACAGGATAATTTATCCATTAAACAGTTCAGATACAGGTTACCACAACCTTCAAAGAGACATATAGACAATAATACAATTTCTCTCAAGTGTCTTCCTAAATACTAATACTCCTTTTTTTGATCTTTGAATTAGAGCTATAGCAATAGACAAGACTTGTTTGCTTACATCAAAAAACATGAGCAAACAGCTTCCCTTCCATCTCTAACAATGCAGGCCTGCATTTCAAAGCTCTATTCATTTACTATCTTCCTAACCAGTCTCTAAAGTTCAGCCATGGGTCAGGTCAGTCTGTGAGTTTATTAACTCTTTCTGGCTCTGTCATCTTTCAATGAGATATATTACACTCATACCCCCCTGTATGCCAATGTCATTTTTCCATCAAATGACCACCACCAGAAGACGCAAAAAAGTCAATTTTAATTAAAAAGCTAATGGTAACATTTTCAGAAGTGCTCAAGTCATTTAGGAGTCAATGGGGCACAGACTTCTAAGTCCCTTTGACCCTATATGACTTAGGTGCATTTGAAAATGTTACCCATATAAACTGAATAGGATATTTCATATATCATGAAGGAACCTCACAGTGAACTTTCAGAACAGGATGCATAATGAATGGCTTCATAACAAATGCCCAGAGCAAGCATAGTTCTGTGCTTTTTCTTTTGGTATGGGTATCTTTTTTTACTTCAAACACTATCAGTTAAATTGTTCAGGTTTCCAGTATGGGAAACACAAGTTTTGGAAGTATTAACTGCCCTGTAAGATAGCATAGATTTGGAAGAAAGTAAGATTTGAGGGGAAATAGGGTATGTCTAGGTAGTTTTGTCCTATGAAGTAAAGTTTTGCAGGTGTGACCATTTGAATGAAGGTCAACAAACAACAGGAGGAAAGAGATCCTCTTGCCTACTTTCTTTTCATGGTCCTTGTTTCCATTCTAATATGGATAAAAAAGGAAGATAAAGGAATGTGCATATTGCTACACCAATGTTTCTTTACTTCTCCCTTTACATACCCAGAAGCAAATGGTTTAAACTTGCTAATTGCTTTGCTCATTGTTAAAAACTAATACTTTTAAACTGAGGGAGCCATAATCAGAAAATATTCCTAATTTACAAAATTCAGCCTTGTGTGCAGTGTGGTTGTAGTCGTGTTAGTCCCAGGATATTAGAGAAACAAGATGGGTGAGGTAATATCTTTTATTGGACCAACTTCTGTTGGTGAGAGAGACAAGCTTCCAAGTCACATAGCACTCTTCTTCAAGTCTGGGAAAGTTACTCCCAGCATCACAGCAAAATGCAAAGTGGAACAGATTATTTAACATAAGTAGTTAGCACATATTGTAAGGGACCATTCCCGGTTGAGTAGCTCATTAACACCTCTGCAGTCATAGGACAAAAAGAGGGGATTACTGGATTACAGATTATTGTAATAAAACTTAAATCCAGTGTCGCTGTGGGTGAACACTTTTCAGAAAGCAATCAATCTATATCTGACCTATCATTCTTCATCCTCAAAGGAAATCTGCACAACATTTTCAAGTGAGCCTTGAAGCTTAAATTTATTATTCTGCTAGACACTAAAAATCATGGCTTGGAAGCTTGTCTCACGAACAGAAGTTGGTCCAATAAAAGATATTACCTTATCCATCTGGTCTCTTTAACAGTTGAGCCTGTGCATGACATTGAAAAGTATTGCTAAATGTAATATCAACAAACAACATTGCAAAGTAACTTTAACAGTCCTTTGCATCTGCAGTGCGTAATGTCAGGTTTCAGAGTAGCAGCCATGTTAATCTGTATCCGCAAAAAGAACAGGAGTACTTGTGGCACCTTAGAGACTAACAAATTTATTTGAGCATAAGCTTTCATGGACTAACACCCACTTCATCGGGGGCATGCAGTGGAAAATACAGTAGGAAGATATTTATATACACAGAGAACATGAAACAATGGGTGTTACCGTATACACTATAAGGAGAAAAAAAAACAGGAGTACTTGTGGCACCTTAAAGACTAACAAGTGATCAGTTAAGGTGAGCTATTACCAGCAGGAGAGAAAAAACAACTTTTTGTAGTGGTAATCAACATGCCCCATTTCCAGCAGTTGACAAGAAGGTGTGAGGAACCGTAGGGAGGAAAAATAAACATGGGGATATAGTTTTACTTTGTGTATGACCCATCGGTTCCTCAGACCTTCTTGTCAACTGCTGGAAATGGGCCATTTTGATTACCACTACAAAAAGTTTTTTTTGTTATGGTTGGGTCATTACACTAATTGAATCTATTTCCCTATGTTAAGTTCTCCTCACACCTTCTATGGGCCATCTTAATTATCACTTCAAAAAGTTTTTTTTCCTCCTGCTGATGATAGCTCATCTAATCAATTGATTAGACTTTTCCTGTTGTTATGCATACTTCCACCTTTTCCAGAGACATTTACACAGAGCAAGTCACCGGCCACCGTCAATACCAAGAGTAAGCCAGCGTGACTTCGTGCACTCACAAGGCGGAAGAGACCTGTCAACTTCCCCTGTTGGACTTTATCCCCTGAGCCCTGAACCAACCAAACTGAACTCTGCCCTGTGAGGGTCATCCTATCATCATTACCCAGTCCGCTCATCTATTCATGCCCACAACTATCCATTACCTGTTTGTATGAGTGATGTACCCTCACTGCTTGCTGGCTGTACCTTGAACTCACCCACCGTATACCCCGCATTGGGGACATGACAGACTGTGTATATGTATATCCCGTCCAATACCAAAACACTAACATCCCCCTACAACCTGTATGTTACCCCCAATGACGCAATAACTGAAGCCTCAAACACTTTATATCGTTTATTTTTAAATATTCTCTGTATGTATAAATATCTCCTGTCTGTGTGTTCCATTCTAAGCATCCGAAGAAGTGAGCTGTAGCTCATGAAAGCTCATGCTAAAATAAATTTGTTAGTCTTTAAGGTGCCACAAGTACTCCTGTTCTTTTTTCTGGTAATAGCTCACCTTAACTGATCACTCTCGTTATAGTGTGTATGGTAACACCCATTGTTTCATGGTTTTTTTATATATATATCTTCCTATTGTAATTTCTACTGCATGCATCCGATGAAGTGGGTGTTAGCCCATGAAAGCTTATGCTCAAATAAATTTGTTAGTCTATAAGGTGCCACAAGTACTCCTGTTCTTAGTGCATAATGTATGATACTCCGTTTACAAATAAACTTCTTTTCCTTTAATCAAACTTGTGAACTACAGTCATATCAATAATGGAGGGGGAGGCTTACACATTTTAAAAAAAAAAAGTATACTAGCCCAAGCACACAAACTTTTCTTGACCTTAAAATATGACATTTGTGATGACGATAATTAATTATATTTTGCTTGTTCATCAAAGAGTCAAGCAAAATTTCAATCTTTTGAGATAGACTTGAAAAATTTCAATCTATTGTAGAGGTTTATACTGCTGTTCATCTCCTTAGTATCTTAGTATCAGTAGCATTTCCACATAAAATCAATAGCAAAGTCCCTAGTGGACTTCTTTTTCCAGGTAAAAACTCTGTTTGCAGTAGGGTTGGGGTGTGTGTTTAAGAGTCAGGGCTGCAGTGTGTGCTCTATGGATATGTTTACACTGCAGTTAGACCCTTGCAGCTGGCCCACATCAGCTGGCTTGGGCTGCAAGGCTGTTTAATTGCAGGGTAGACTTCTGGGCTCAGGCTGCAGCCCACGCTCTAGGACTTGTGAGGCGGGAGGGTCCCAGACCTCAGGATGCAGTTTGAGCCCAGAACTCTACACTGCAATTAAAAAAGCCCTGCAGCCCGAGCCCCAGTCTGCTGGAAGAGGCCAGCTATGAGTTTTTAATTGCTGTATAGACATACCCTATGTAGAGAAGATGGGGCAGAAACTTCTTGTTTTGTTTGTATCTAAACATTCTGGGCTAAATCTTACGAGTTGAGTGCCTCACATGGTTAAATACCACATATCATTATGGGACATGAGACTGATGGGCACCTCAAAAGAATGGTAATATAGTTGTTACTCAAAAGCAAACTCTTAATGCAAAAAAGAATAAATTAACTGTCTTTATTTGTAGATATTTATTGATAGAGATCCAGCGGCATTTGCACCCATTTTAAATTTTCTTCGTACAAAGGAGCTAGACTTACGGTAAGAAGTTCTAATTCTTCTAAAAATCCTTCTCAGTACGGTTCACATGGGTGGAAATTTTAAAATCCTTTTTGATAGGAGTTTTTTAATTCCACTGATCAGTCAGATGTTCTGTGACTGTGGGATCTGACTGGTACTTTCTAAGTCTCTCACTGGCACAGTCTAATCTGTGGACTCAGGTCCTATTTCCTTAGTTCCATGTTTTGTGCAGGTGACAGAATGGACAGAATTTATTAAACTTCAGTTGAATACAATTTCATATATTTAAACCATTTCAGTACAATACATTTCTCAATCAAATCTTTTGTTGTGGGTTTTTCTGTATTTTTAATGGAGTGATCTGTACCCATAAAGATTACTGTAACTCCTGCTAAAGACTGAGTCCAGCTCTGAGGTGGAAATGTTGTGTTCAGTTATTAAAATAAGGAGGTTCAGGTCTGATATTTATTGTGTGAACTCACACTTCTAGTTTTTACTTTATGATCCCCCAAGATATAATACCTAGTTTAAAAAAAAATCAATCTTCTTTTTTCAAAGGGGGAAAAAAAAAGTGATTTCAAGGCATTGCTTTCCTTTGTTCTTGTTTTTTTTTCCAGGGGAGTGAGTATTAATGTTCTCAGGCATGAAGCTGAATTTTATGGAATCACTCCTTTAGGTAAATGTTTGCATTAAAATTATGTGGTTCCTAATGGTTGCACTGCCATAATAATAACCTACTCATGATTCTAAGATTTGGGACAATTATGAGCCAGAAGACTGCTGAACTTATTTGTGCTGAAGTTGACAATATTCAAGTAGATATTTTTAAAATCTCATCAACCTCTTTAAATGAAGCTTGAGAAAATAAAACTTAATTGAAGTTCTTTGCTTTTGATGTTAATATATATTTTGTTTAGTAAGAAGACTACTCTTATGTGAAGAGCTGGAACGCTCATCATGTGGCAGTGTCCTTTTTCATGGCTATCTGCCTCCACCAGGTACTTCTATATTCTTTCACTGTGTACTTCATATACTACTTCCATTCCATTGATCTTTACACTGGATAGTTATGTAATCTGTCATCTTCTACTATCGATGATAGAGGCTTTAATTTTAAGATTATGTCTACACTTAGAGCAGCCTATTGCATACATACACCCCTGTAGCATGGGTAAAAATAACAGTGTAGATGGTGAGGAACTGCTTAGGCATATGGAGTAAAGACATGCCAGAACCTTGGGGTATATACCCTACACAGCTCTCTACACACTCAAGCAGTGCCTCCCCTTTCTACGCTGCTGTTTTTAGCACTATAGCATCTCACTGCCTAAGCCTTTTCCCCATGGGTGGCAGGTGAATTGTCCGAGGCCTCACCCCTACCCTTCCACCCCCCTGTGCCCCGGCCCCAGCGTGCCTAGTGGGCGGCGTGGCCCCAGCCCCAGCACGCCCGCTGTGCCAGGCAGGTGGGTTTCCCCGCTGCAGGGGAAGGCTCTGGTAGTGGGGAGGCAGCCACATGTAGCTGCACACCACGGTGTGGATGAGCCTGCTCTTTTGCTGAGGCATGGAGCCTACCACGCTGCCAACGCAGACAAGCTGTAACACTTGGTGCAATATTGTGTATTCTTGAATTTGGTGTATGTTTGTATTGCTAGTCTTCTGTATGCATTATGAAATAGTGCAGGTTAAGTGGCTGGGAAACACAATGGATTAATGCAGACCAAAGTGGAATTGAGAGTAGACTACATTAGAGATTTCCTTGTGCAATATAAGTGGGGTAGATATTTCTAACATGAAACCATTTCCCGTAGAGGTAGGTGATTCGTATTTTTTCATCTCTCCATGGAAGAAGATGATTTTTCAATGCAAACTGACTTGTTTTGAAAAATTACACCAATGTGCCATATTAAGAAATGAAGGTTCATTCCAAGATCAACAACAATGGTCTGAACAGCACAGCTGGTGCCTTGAGTCTTAATTACAAATTGGAAAATTAGCCTGTTGCTGACACCAGTCCCTAGCACAGGGCCATCTCAAGCCAATGCCAAAAAGAAGGGGTTCTCGCAACAGATTTTTTTGGCAGTCTTGGAGTGTGGCCACTGACTCTTGCTGGTGGCTGCTCTGACAGTTTTTCCTAAAATACTTAGTTAACTTTAGGAAAAACAAATAAATATGCACATACAAGTCCAATCATTGTCATCTATATATGTAGTAGGAAGGTGGTAGGAAATAGAGCTCCCTATTCGGCACACCCGGACTTTGCTCCTGCTCTTGTGCTTAGAGCATGTCACGGAGTAGGAGCCCCTCACCTTTGCTGGGCAGCTGCCAAGCCCTACAGAAGCCTGGAGTGGTTGATGTGCTGCAGTAGCTACAGCAACTTCAAACAGCGAGTGCAGCCCCAGGCTGGGGAAGCACCAATCTGTGTCTCTGTCCCTGCCTCTTGTGATCCTTCAGAGAGAGCCTGCCCTGGGGAAGGTGGGTCAGGAACTCACTGGTTGCCTGCCGAGTCCCAGGCTCCCTGTGACCTAGGCAGGCAGGAGTGGGGGAGCTGCCCAGGAGCGCTCCAGCAACTGAATGCTGCAGCCCCCTCCATTGACAAGAGCCATCTCCAGCATCATGCACACCGGCCCCATATGACACCAGAGGTGCTACCCTGAGCCTCAGAGGAGGCTACGTGGTGTAGGGCACCGATCCCTGCTGGCAGTACCAGTGCAAACACCAAGGCAGTGCATCTTGCTTCCCTTGGTAACAGCTATTCAGGAGCAACAACTGGGTGCTGCAATAAGGGGGCCACTGCTTTGCCCCCTCCCCAATCTCTGCCCAGGTTTTGGAGGCTGATTTGGCTGCAAAAAAATCCGCTAGTGGCTGTATACGGCCATGCTGACTGCATTTGAGAAACATTTAATTACTAGTGTAGAAGGGAAGAATCCCTTTTCCACACCGTTACAGAAAGAGGTTTTGTGCTGTCTACGCTAGCAGTTAAACTATATTTGACATCTGCTGAAGAGGGACAGTTACTGTATTGGGTGAGTTTCAGCATATAGATGATTACTGACCCAGTAGTCACATTGTCACTGTGTACCTCTGTGACCTGTGTACTTTGACTTTTAGTTGTGAACTTAAATTCATTCTTGGCTATTAGGTTTCATGCTAGGCTAATTTAAATGTTTTTATGATTTCTGATATTGGTTTATGAACCTGACAGAACAACCCTGTTTGTTTAAGTTTTACATCAATTAAACTAAATTTGGTTTTGGAAATAAAATGCAAGAGCAAATTTTGTTAACTCTGAAAGACAACTTACAAGTGTAGTAAGAATGTAAATGTTTTTAATTGTGCTTTGTATATTAACTGTTTTAGAAATTATCCTGGCACAGTAAAAGGTAAATGAAGTACAATAAAATGTCTTTCCTTTTTTCGGTAGGCATTCCCTGTCGTAAAATAAACACTACTGCTGGGCCATGTATTGACGTTAGAACAGGTCAGAACTACTCTGAAGGTGAAGTTCGAGGAGGTAGTGTCCAGCCTACACTTGCTGGTACTGGGGAAGGCACAGTCAGGCTAGGTAAGGAAAGTTTTCATGTACTTTTATCATGCTGGCAGTGGGATTTCCAGTGGAAATACCAAATTAAGAGGTTAATGATATGTCTATTCTCAAACTCTAATGGTATATTTTTCTGTTTTTTAAATATAAACTACAAATTCAGCAATACTTTAACATTACATATGAAAAACGGTTAGTGTTAAGATTGCAATGTCAAGCATTACAAAATTAGGAAATGGCCGAATTAAGGTTACGCATTAAATCTTAATTTGTCCCCCGTATGGATGTGCATTATGGTAGTCTTGTCTAACCTCACACAAGAATTCTGTTGCAGTCCTAGTCAGTGCTTTAAATGCAAGAGAGCATCCTTTCTCTTCTTGCTACCCTCTGCCTCATTCACTGTCCATCTTGTGCATTGAATGACAAGGTTTAGTAGAACAAATAACGTGTGATCACGTAAGTAAAGATTATATCATCATCCACATGCACCAGGGGCCATAATTTAAGATGTGCAGGCAACTTGGAGTCTGGCATTTCCTAACTTTCAAGTTCTTGACTTTAAAACCTGTGCAGCAGTCTTTTAATGTAGTTTTTATGTGTACTTCCCTAGTTTTCATTAGAAAGACAAAAACAGATTATGCTATCTGCATCTTATTTGTAACTTCTTCCTCTCATGCATCAGCATATGAACCCTGAACCTTCAGCACTGCAGCACAGACTTCTGTCACTTGAGCTGAAGAATTTAACCACAATATCTGGCAGCAGCAGCAGTGTTAGCGTCTGTGGATCAGCTGCTAGAGGAGCTGTGGATCAGCTGATATGTATCAAACTGTGTCCCTCTGTCTTCCTCCCAAAGGATGTTGTGTACTGGGTCCTCAAGTGTAACTCCACCCTTTGTTTTGTGTTCACCTGTCCCTCCTATGCTCTTCATTCTCCAAAGAACATTGTCTCCCCTTTGGTCTGTCTGGCTCTGAACAATATTTGGGGCTTGCAGACTTATTTCTTTTGGGAGGAGAAATTAATGATACAAGTTGGGTATTTCTTTGATGCAATCCTATTTTATTTACAAAGAATGTACACAAAGACCAGTTTCCCTGAACACTGTAGAAACAAATAGGCACCTGCTTCTTCAGTGAGTTCTGTTCCCCAGTGAGCTCTGTCCTGCTATCTTTCAGGGCAACCCTCACAACTGCTTCTCTTGCTGTCTGGTGGCTTTCTCCCTCTAACCTACACACAGCTTACCAAACAATCCCCTAGCATTTGCAACTAGTCCAAAGAGGATAACCACCCCCCACTACCCCCAGACCATGTGGCTTACCCCTGCTGAGGGATCACTGTGTAGCCAATTGCCTTGGACAGTAGCTACTGTTGTCTCCAGCTATCTTATTCCACAAAGGAACTTAAGTGCTCCTTCCAGTTAGCCTGAAAAGGGGTGGTTAGCATACCCATTGGATTTAACAAGGTCTTTGATTGCCTATCGATTTAAAGGCCTGCTTGATTGCAGCCATAACTCCTTCCAGCATATGTATTGTGCCCCTGTCGCAATCCCTCCATGTTCTGTGTGCTTCCCCAAGATTATGTATCCCCCACCTCTTCTATTGTGATTTAACCACTCCCCCGTTCAGTGTCTCCTGGTGCTGCTGCTGGATCCGTTTTGTCTGTGTCCTACCCAGCTTTCTGTGGAATGCTACAGTGAGGCACTGAGACAAGGTACATGTGCAGACCTTTAGAATCATCAGCATTTTTGCTATGTGGCCAAAAAAATCTATAGTTTCCCAAACTTGTAATACCTTGTAACTCGGCCAAACCTGACTGGTTTCCATGGACCAGCAAAAGGCATGCCCCTTACCCCAGGGCATTCCTGCTGCTGAATGTCTAACGCCTTCTTCATACAATTAGAGATATTCAGAGGTCATGTGAATTTTTTTTTTATAATGGCAAGTATTAGGCAAACTAAATATAGGGATCTTTGCTATCTCCTGCTAAAATGATTGCTTTCGAAAATGCCACTTTTTCATAACATAATTTTATCTACCAACAGGTAAACTTGAGCCAACAGGTAAACTTGAAGCTTATTCTCAGATATTTGACCAATTTGACACACATTAGAAGTTACTTAAAAATAAAAGCCCTCTTTTTGCAAGAGCACAGCCCAGATTCAGTTTACCTGCCAGTTTCTACTTCTTATGAGACCTTTGATGTAGTAATTATTAGCTGTGTTTCCTCATTATACGAAAGAACATAAAAGTCCTATAGATTCAGATATCGAAAACGCTGACAGATCTGTAACAGTGATTTAAGATATATTGTCAATCATGTACTTAGCTTGTTTGTTATATGTACAGCTGGTGCACACCATCTGAGAAGGCAAAGCTTCATTTCTACAAAACAGTCCTAGTTTGAGACTTTTGGATATGGTCTCCCAGTCTCTCACCTTGTATATTTAAGTTGGTTAAAGAATGATGTCTGTAACTGAGGATAACCCTTTTCTTTTCATTACTATTTTCTAGGATTTCCTGTGGATCCACGAAAGGTTCTGATAGTAGCTGGTCACCATAACTGGATTGTAGCTGCCTATGCCCATTTTGCTGTTTGCTATAGGTATAAATGACTTAGTAGTTTCTGGTGGATTGGGTTTTGAACTTGATTTTCCTTTCCTTCTACACAAACTGTTTTAATTTGCTGATTTACTGAACATTATGT
Organism: Mauremys mutica; assembly: GCF_020497125.1. Lineage (NCBI taxonomy): Eukaryota > Metazoa > Chordata > Testudines > Geoemydidae > Mauremys > Mauremys mutica. The sequence goes on along the minus strand of NC_059074.1, from coordinate 164,296,940 downwards.
TGCTAATTTCTGCTAAGTTTTAGGAAATTTCATAGTTCTATTTAATTTGATAGTTGAACACACACACTGCATGTGTTCCATGTTGTTGTTTTATTTTTTTGAGTACTGATAGGCCGTGTATAGTGTTGGCAGACACAATATGGGGAAGAATTTTTAACTCTTCTAGTTCACCCCATTCCCAATGCAGCTTCTGAATACCTTGCTGTTGCAGTGATGGACTTCCCCTGAAACTTTTGCTTACATTTTTAAAAAAATTGATTTTATGATACTATTGATAGTTAGAAAGTTGAGTAATTGACATTGGACTTTTGATTTAATTGGTTGATCAACTGTATTTAATACAGGATTTTTTAAAAGGTTTTTGTAACTCATTTCAAATCTTCCTTCTACTATACACCTAACAAGAAATTGAAAAATATGGGTGTCTTGGAAATGGGTTCAGATTAAAGCATTGCAATATTCTAAAAACTCGTGCCTGTGCTGTGGGAAGGTCACTCTGCTGTTTGTCTGGCTTTCTGCTTTCTTTTATGTATTTGTAAAGTGACTGTTTGGGATTCTCTGTCTTAAAAAACGTCAGGCTTTTAGCTATTTAACTGGGCTGTGTAATAGCCGAGTAAGAATTTGTTGCTTTGTTGTGCAATAGGATATGTATGTAAGATATTTGTAAACAAGTAACTTAGACTGGGTTCAGTAAAAAGTGGGTGCAGAATTGCTTTACTGATACATTTTCTTAATATAAATTATTTAGGAACCTACCTCCAACAATAGAACATTACAAGATTGTTTTCAAAAGGAGAAAATATTTCTCATATGTTATGTAGCCAGTTGTGCAATATTTTATTGCATGTGTGGAAAAATGATTTCTTGTCTACAGCAACTGATAAAGTGGTGTTAAGGTTCAGCTTATTTTCCTGAACCTCTGAATTTGATATCCAGCTGTATACTGACTCAGTGCTCACCATCTTAGTCATTCCCTTGCCTTGGTCTTGACTCAGTATGGCTCATTTCTGATCTCTGAATTCCTTCTCTCTAAACCTTATTTGCTCTACTACATTATCATTCCTCATTTAGGCCGACCTGCGTAACACAAGCCATATATGCTAATAATCTTCCTATTTTTCCCCTCTTCCCAAACTTCATCTTCTGATGAACTTTGTTTCTTGGGGTATGTCTACACTGCCAGTGGAAGTGAGCCTCTTGGCCCAGATTGATAGTCTTGCGCTAGCTAGCGGGGCTTGCGCTCGAGATCTAAAAATAGCTGCGTAGACAGCGCTTTGAAATTGTGGCTTGGGCTGGAGCTCTGTCTCTGAAGCCTCAGGAGAGGCATGTTTGTTGTAGCTTGTTCCCACTTATATTAGAACTAATGGAATTTTTCCAGCATTTTTTTAGATTAATCTGGCACCTGGGAGGTAGTAATTTTAAAGTAACTGTACCCATGAATTGCTAGCATATTTCCCTAATACCTGTGCATGATTAAACCAGATAGTTTGGCTATTTTGAGGTAGCATTGCCTCTGTAGAATGTAGAGGCTAGAGAAGGAAGTGCTGTTGCTTTAAAAAAAAAAAAAAAAAAAAAGGGAAGTCCTAAAGTAGCAATTTACATTGAATTGGTTGTGAAGCCCATGTGGTTAGAAATATTTTTAAGTCACTCTATATTTCTAAAATAAATCATAATGCTTGAAAGGACGTATGATAAATGAACACTTCAAATATGTCTCATACTTTAAATGTTTAGAAAATTTCATTTTTGTAAAGCCTACAAAAAAAGGGGCATCCTTAATAAAAAAAACAACAGCATTTCATCTTGCAAATGAAAATTGTGGAATCCTTTAAAACTTCTTAAATTCATAAGTTTAAGTATTTGGCATTTGTAGTGTCCAAGATCTTTTTAAAAATGCAGTCCTGTAGGAAAAATGCAATATAATGACAGCTGCAGTTGCTAGTGGTTCCCAAACTGGGGTTCATGAAATGTTACAGGGGGTTCTCGGGGGGGGGAATTCCCTAATGGTGGACAGAGCTGTCCCGAGGAACCCTGGGCAACATGGGGCCAGCAGCTTGGAGCCCCTGGATTTCCAAGAGCTAAGCAGATGAAAGCAAGCTTATCTACCACACTAAGGGCTAGTCTACACTTACGAGCCGGGTCGACGCGGTGAGTTCGACTTCTCGGAGTTCGAACTATCGCGTCTAATCTGAACGCGATAGTTCGAACTCCGGAAGCGATAGTTCGAACTCCGGTACTCCACCACTGCAAAAGGCGGTGGCGGAGTCGACCTTGGAGCCGCGGACTTCGATTCCGCGGCGTCTGGACGGGTGAGTAGTTCGAACTAGGGTACTTCGAATTCAGCTACGCTATTCACGTAGCTGAATTTGCGTACCCTAGTTCGACCCCGATTCTTAGTGTGGACCAGCCCTGAGGAGATTTAAACTTCAAGACTCCTTATAAGAAATGGAAAGGGAGGTGGATATTTTTTTGCTGTTTTTAAAATTAAATAGGCAGCTAGTATTGTTTTTAAAATTATTATGAAGAACAAGTTTAAGCTTTGTTGTAAGGTGCGTTATTTGCCTGGACTGCTCAAGACCTGAATGCTTGTGTAGGAGGAACTCTTTGAGTTGGCTTTTTAAATACCTTCTGCTGTTTCACACCTGATACTACTTGATGAAACATAGGAGCCGTGTCTTATTACAGGCTTATTCAAAACGATACAAGCTATGAAAGTGAGATTTTGGAAGAGTGTTGCTGTTTTCATAATGTAATAAAAATACTGTAATGATTAATAATAATAAATAGTAAAAACAAATTTTTATATTTCCAAGATCACTGCTTTTATAATTTATACTCAGATAAAGGAGAAAATCCCTAGAAATACTCATTTTTAGGAGGGGGTTTGCGAGAGTTTTCATTTTAGTGAAAGGGGTTCACAGATTGTTAAAGTTTGGGAACCACTGGCCTAGATTGATCAAGCCAGTAATAAAGCGGCATACAGGTAAACAGAAAAAATGTCCAAGATGGTCATTTACATATTATTTGGTCATAAAACATTCAATTACATAGATGTAAATAAAAATATAAACACCTAAAATTAATTGTAATGCAGGAGCTGTGTTCACCAAGCACACTGATCCTAACATTTCAACAGAAAGAGGTACCCCCATTTGGCTTAACTAGGCTGATATAGAGCCTTGGGTTGTGAATGAGATCTAGTAGGCCATAATCTTCCCTAGATAAATAGAATGCAACTTCCATTAAGTTGTGTGCTTACTCTAGGGCTGGTCCTTGTCTTTTACTCATTTTAATACATATTTTGTTGTTGTATATGTGGGCAAATAGATTTGTTAATTTCACACTAGAAAAGAAATAACTCAAAAGTGTTAAAACACTCTCTTGTGTTTTTGCCTTCTTGCTGTGACAAGTGGAGTAAAATCAAACTTAATCACAAAGGTTTTTTTTGTTTTTTGTTTTCATTAAAAGTTATGCAGAATTTAAATAGGGATTCAAGGTGGGATTTGGTTTACTCTACTGTAAAATTATGTCACATTGAAATTTGAGGGAGTAAAAGTGAAAATACAGACTTTTAAATAAGAACTGCAATATTATGTCTTGCTTCTTTGTAACTTTCAGAGAATGGTCCATTCTAAGTATTTTACATTTTTAATCAAAAATGTTTTATAACATTTGTGTACTGTTTAATTAATCATCTTTTTCTTCTATTCTGCCTTACTCTTCAATATTTTTTCCTCTGTAAGTGTTCTGTTTTTTGTCTGTTACACTTCCAATTTTGTTTCACTTTTCCATTTACTGGTGTTCTTGCCCCCCCACCCCGTCTGTGTGTTGCATCCCTTCTCACGGTTTTCTGCATTGCACTGTGTGTCAGTAACACTGAATTACAAAGAAAACCTCTAAGCATTGGCAAAGAATTATTTAGACCTAAGGTTTCTAGGCAATGTCATGCAGTCTAGATCACACAGTGTAGCAGAGTGGCAGAAAATAGAAATGGAGTAGAGATTGCTGTATTTATTAGATAGCACAATTATACATAAATCAGTGTTTTGTATAATTCACATTCAGTTGAGCATGAGTAGGATCCCTAGGAATTGTTGAGTTGGGGCAGAACCTTAAAGCTGTATCTGAAATTGGCAAAATCAAGACAATAAGACTAAAATTCCATCTTTTACTTGTTTCCTTCTGGCTGGGTGTTGCATCTCACAATATCACCTACTTTTCTGAGGCTGCCTAGCAGAAGATATGTTCTGCAGTACCAAGGCCCAATAACTTAACCTTTAACATGGTATTTAGTTCAGCATTTCTGTATTTTTATAGCTGTAGGCCTGTGAAAAGTATATTAATATCAGAATCCTTTATTTGATATTGTTTTATAACTTAAAGGAAATATAATTGGCTTGTAAGACTGACTATAGGTACAAACTCCAAACTGAGGCTGTTTGGAAAGTGTATTTTTTTTAATTCTCATCCTTCCCAGAATCAAAGAATCTTCAGGATGGCAACAGGTTTTCACAAGTCCATATCTGGATTGGACTATCGAACGAGTGGCTCTGAATGCCAAGGTCGTTGGAGGTCCACACGGGGACAAAGATAAGATGGTTGCTGTTGCCTCTGAGAGTAGCATCATCCTGTGGAGCGTTCAGGATGGTGGTAGCGGTAGTGAAATTGGTGGGTATGACAGTTTTGTGTGACGATGTCTTACTGCTAATATCTTCGGACCCATAAAAATATAGTTTCACATGTAGTCTGACTGGATAATTCATAACAAACATTTTACACAGACTTAATAAAAAATGAATTTTGGTACAGCAATCTGATATTGGAATTTTTATGTGTACCTTTCTGCCCTTCATTTTGATCTGGAGACGCTTCCCTCTGAGTGAGTGAAAAGCAATACAATCCAAAAATCAGTCTCTTTATTGGGCAGAGGCAATTCAGAGCCATCATTCATGTTACAGTATCATTGGTAGCTTGTTTAATCTGACAACATGGATTAGAGTTTAACTCAATCCATTAGACTCAGTTCTTTAGCCCTACAAGTTGAATTTGAACAGAAGACTTTGAGGTGAAAGGTTAAGGGTACACCCACACTGCAATAAAAAACCCAATGGCACTACGTCTCAGAGCTGGGGTCAATTCACTTCGGCTCTCAGGGGTTGGGGTACTGGGCTAAAAATTGCAGTGTAGATATTTGGGCTTGGTGTGGAGCCTGGGCTCCTAAACCTGATGGGGAGGGTGGGTTGGTCTCAGAGCCTGAACGTCTACATTGCAGTTTGCATCCTGAGCCCTGTGAGCCCAAGTTATCTGACACAAGCTAGCCTCGGGTCTTTTATTGCAGATTAGATGCACCCTAAAAGGATTGCCAACTTGTTATCCTTTTTTTCTTGCTTTGTTCTATAGTAGGTCATATTTTAGATCGATTCTTTTTTTGTCTGCTTTTGCTAATCTTATAAAATGCAGTTCCTAAATAGAATTTTGGAGACCGCTATTTGCCACCAGTAGTCAGCATTTTAAACAAAAATACAAATTAAATTAGTGTGGGCATGTAGTACTGGGTCCCAAACGGTTTAGCACCAAAGGGTTCACAATACTAGAGGTCATATAAATATGGAAAAGGTTTTCAGAGAAACAAACATTCCTTAGTACAGCTGTGATTGATGGTTTGTCTGATTTATTAAAATATGTAATTGCTTAAAAACATGAATAATGGGCTTTTGGGGAAAGAGGAGAGGAGGGTAATTGGGAATATCCTCGATTCCAAGAATGGTATGTAAGTCATGGTTCAAAAGATAGTGACAACCTGTTTCCTCCAGCCATAAAGTACTGTCACCATAGATTTAATTTAATAAGTTTAGTAACAAGAATAATTGTAATCTGTTAATTTAGACATTTTTCTGAAATTGGCTGCAAATTTGTTCAGTTCATTCTCTATCGCTCTTTCCTTTTAACACTGAAGTAGTAAGACGTAGGATATGATGGGAACTAATGTAATTTGAAGTAAAATTATTAAATATGGTCTAAAATATTTGGGAGTTTCAGTTTAGGTTGGCTTATTTAAAATAAAGACAAAATTTACTTTAAAACATGCATTCCAAAATGCAAGATAAAGGTTTATCTGTATTCATGGATATTTAATTTTTCTTGATGTTCACAGTGGTATCTCAGCACTTTACAAAAATTAAGGAATATTGCTTTTCAGCAGCCCTGAGAAGTGAGGAAGCATTATCATCCTTCTATGACAGGTGGGGAAACTGAAGCACAGAGAGCTGAAGTGTCTTGCACAAGGTCACTCAGGAACTCTGTGGCAGGATGGGGAATAGAACCCAGCTCTTTCTATCCCAAATTCAACTGGCTTTCTAATCACTAATAAGACAAAGTGCAGTTATTAGCATAAAACATCATCTAGGTTTTTTTTAAGGTTTTTCTCTGGATCTGTAAAAGCAGCAAAGAATCCTGTGGCACCTTATAGACTAACAAACGTTTTAGAGCATGAGCTTTCGTGGGTGAATACCCACTTCATCGGATGCAAGTAGTGGAAATTTCCAGGGGCAGGTATATATATGCAAGCAAGAAGCAAGCTAGAGATAACGAGGTTAGAGGTGTATTGTGTGTGTTTGTCAATGTTACGAACTAAGTGTTCCACACTTCCATTTTTAAATTGCTATTATAACTCAAATGTGTGGGGTTCCCCACTTTCCCCAATTCAATTAAGCTAAGGAATCCAGTAACACAAGAATAAAATAGTTTTACTGGCCTATTTCTTTTGCAGAGTCAAATGTTTGAAGCCCTGTCTTGGGATAGTGAGGCAGTAGTTTTTCCATGTTCTGTAAAAGAAACAATTTGTTGTTACAAATGCTCTTCAGAACCTGACAACACCATCCACAGAAAATTGCAAGGGCTGGCATCTCCATGATAGAGCTCTCCCAGAGGCTGTACTCCTTTCAATATTACTTACGTAGGACACCCTGCTGGATTGCTGCTATAAGCAGTGTTTTACTGAGAGGGCCCCTTAAGACAGGAACCTGTCATTACTGATATCATCGTCTTCCCTGTAGATGGCCGTCAAGATTGTTGAGCCTAAGCAGGAGTGACACTTTAAATTCCTTCAGACCATTCAAGCTGTCTTCCTTGATTTCCCTGAACCGTATCCTTCTCTGGATTAATCAATTCTAGTTGTTTCCCTTTTTTTTATTATTGCCTGCTTTTATGTGCCTGGTACTGCTGAATATAATCTGCATCAGAGATGATACCCCATGACCTGAAAAATCATTTGGTATCATAATTAAAGCACTAGTGTGTAACAAGCTAACTGGCTGCCATCATAGAGCATAGTAGACTTTTATTCTTTTGTTTGAAATGGCATCTTGATTTTTGACATTTGAATTTATCCAAATAAAGTTTTTTGGGGATTTCTAATGTTTAAATACTCTTCAGGAGATTTCTGTTGAGTTTTAATAGAGGCACAACTCTTGGAGATATACCACTACATTATTTATTAAAACATTTAAGTGGCTGTATAAGAGCTTTGTGTAACTTACTGTAAATGTCAGTACAGTAGACAACTATACATTGAGAAACTCCTTACTTGGCAGTGTACGTATCCTAATGAGCAGTTTTATAATGAAAGAATACAACCCTACAGTATTTAGTGCTGAGTTACTTCTTGTCTGGTTGATCTAGCTGGCAAGCATCCTACCAAATCACCCCCAAGAAAACAAACTTGGAGAATTATGAAAACTCTTCAATGTTGATTTGCAATTTGATTTCATACTAAATGTTCTAGTAAACTCATTTAAGCTTGTCAGTCAGTACCAGTCATATTAGACCCTGAATGAGAGACTGAGGGCAGTTCTACACTTAATGCTACAGCGACGCAGCTGCACTGGTACAGCTGTGCAACTGTAACGCTTCAGTGAAGATGCTACTACTACGAAGGGAGAGCTTTTCCTGTCGGCGTAGTTAATCCATCTCTGCAAGAGGCGATAGCTATGTCGAGGAGAGAAGCCCTCCTGTTGACATAGTGCAGCTACACTGAAGATTAGGTTGGTATAACTGCATTGCTCAGGTGTGTGGATTTTTTCCACCCCAGAGCGACGTAGTTATACCAATGTAAGTTTATGGAGTAGACCTAGCCTGAATGCCATTGTGGTATCTTAGTGCTACTAGAAGGAAATAATAAGTGTTGAAGTGAAATGAGTCAGCTGCAGTATGTAGGTTGACTCAGTTCCCTATTCATGTGATAACAATGACAATTCAAAAAAATGCGAACATCAAAGCTTCATCTCAGTTCTTTGTCTTTTGAGCCTCTTCTGATCTCAGTACTGATTAACTTCCAGTAATCGGAGCAGTGATGGGTGAATGTTAGTGAAAGTACCAGTAACACTCATAGTGGGTGATGATGAAGCAGTGAGAAAAGTGTAGAAAAAGGTATTTAGACAAGGCCAGTAGGTGTAAGACTTGAAAGAAGGAAAAATAAGGGCCTATTATTTCTATAGTACTGCTTCAAATATCCTAATTATTGGTTGAACAACTCTTATCATACTGATTTTTTTTGAGCAAACTGTTTATTTTATTATTGAGTTGCTCGTGCATGCTTGGCTGTTATTTTTGACAGTGTTAATCTTCATTGTTAAGCAATTGCAGTTTCTGTGATTGGCTGATCATGAAGAGATGTTTTAGACTTAGAAGCAGGATTTACTGTGACAATTGGTCAAAAGCCACCAAAAACAATTTCCAAAAGCCAAATTTGGGCACTTGCAAAAATCATGTTCGTTGTAAGGGATCTTCCAGTGTATCCTGATAAGTACATCTTTCAGAATTAGTTATAAATGTGTGTCCGTTGGAGTGTATGTTTCCTAGTAATATAATAACCACAAGGCACATCTTTCTGCAATGTAAAAAGAAGTAAAAGCGATATATTTTTCTGCTTAATTATATTTGCCTGTAATAGTTCATTTAGGTACAGAGGTGGCTTCCATAGCAAAAAAGGAAACCAGTTTGTTTTAATTTCTGATCATTACATTCCGAAAAGAATTTGTTCAAAAGACAATATCATGCATCTTTCATATTACTCTTAGTTATGTTTTTGACAGTGCTTGCCAAATTTGTCTAAGCTCTTCATCATTTGTGGACAGCACTTTTGATTAGCTTAACTGTACATTTATAAATTAGAACTTGTTTTCAAATTAGAGCTTAGTACAGTATTTTGATCCTTCGTTAGTTGGTGTTCATAAATGCTTTGAGGCCTTAGGATAAAGGTGGTTATAGAGGAACAAGGAATTTATTATTATTTTGCACCATCACTTTTCCCCAAAAAGAAACATTGACTGCATCAGCAGATTATGCATGTTGATGCAGTAGTTTAAATTCATTATGTCTAAAGAGAGGAAAGAGAGATTCTAACTTTACTGTTTTTCTTTTTTGTACTTATTCTGAAAAGAAGCTTCATAGACTCTCTGTTTTTTGTAGGAGTGTTCAGTCTTGGAGTCCCTGTAGATGCCCTCTTCTTCATTGGCAACCAGCTGGTGGCTACTAGTCATACTGGGAAGGTGGGAGTGTGGAATGCTGTGACTCAGCACTGGCAGGTGTGTTGAATTGAAGCATTTTATTAATACATCGGTGTTTATCAAAAACTGATATGGTTTATGAGGAAACAAGAACAAAATCCAATTTTTTCAGATAATGCATAAATATTATTTTTCTTACATCAGCATTTTAATATTGTAAGACTCTGACTTCTGCCTATCATTTTGATATCTTTAAGCATCATGTCTTAGGTATTTTCTCCCATAGAATTTTTCAGAGTTTATCTCTATATAATACTATTGAGCATTCCATTTCTTTATGCTCTTAAATAAAAAGAGAACTTTTAGGCATATCAAAATATTAAATGTCATCCATGAGTGTTTTCAGAACCTTCCTCCCTTAGCCACTACCACTTGTTTAAAAGCTTTTTTTTCCTAATGGGACCCCATGCTTGAACTCAGATATGTAGTTCTAATAGGAAAGTTAATATATTACAATGAAAAGTGGCCGCATTTCTCAGAGGAGCATACCCAAAACGTCAGATGTGAGTTTGCAAGTCTTTTGGGACCATGAAAAGTATGGTACAAACTTTGATAGCACCGTATACTATGCCTCAAAAACATCTATTTTATATCTATATACATCATAGATGTGCTGTGATTTTTTTTTTAAATACATATTATGCATTCTGACAACAGGAATAGAGATTCTTGGATTCCAGACAAGACTGAGGGAAGAGTTGGGCATTCATGCAAGAAACAAACCTTGTAACACAGCCAGATGAATGTCTCCATGGGTACAACGCAGGGACAGAATGTAATGAAATCCAAGAGGCTGTCTTGCAAATCTCAAGTGGCAGAACTGACCTGAGGCTCACTCTGCGACTGCCATAGCACTAGTTGACTAAGTTCTGATTTGGCCCTTTAGCAACAATCTTGCCAATGAATAACACAGAGAGCGCAAAAAGGCAACCAACGCGGCACAGTTCTTTAGTTACATAGTGAAGGCTGACCTAATATGTTTGCATCAAATAAAACAAGCTGAAAGGCCTTTTTAAAATCTAAATTGACACCATGCAAAATGCAAGAAAACATTTGAGATATATTTGAAGTAATGCCACTTTTTGATTAGGATAAAGCTTCACAAAATATGCTGGTGGAACAAGGTGAAAGGAACTGTCAACTTAGGAAAAACAATTGGCTTCTTCATATGCCCTCCTTCTTCATTTTCAGACCTCATAGGTAGGTGTGTTTGCAAGGCAAGAATTTGAAGTTTTTTTTCAGTTCTGCTGAGTAACTATCAATATTCTCTCCCTCTGAAGTATGAGGATGAGTGTCCCGATTTGAACTTGCAGCTCTCTGCACTGTGCCACGTGATTTTGCTCTGGAATTTACCAGTAGTATTATAAATATCTTTTAAGAGGCTTTGTTAAAGTTTCCATTCTGTATAGCAATTTAATATGGTCACTGTTCTTAGTCCGATTTCTAAGACTTTTGTATCTCCTCAGCAGACCACTACCTGTAATAGCTGCTAGAGTCCTTGGCCTATCACAAGAATTTGGTGTAGGTTCCCTTCTGGTGTCAGTGGGATTTATTTTTAGTGAGGAAGGGAATTTTTGACAACTTTCACTATCCCTATCAAGATGTAAAAGGTTACTCCTATCCCTGACTTTGTGTAATTCTGTGTCCGAATTCTGAATCGCAGCTGTCTCAGAACTCTGGTTCTCGAGGGTTAGTCACACAGACGTCTGGGACATCAAAAACAATTTGCAAATTTTGGAAATCAATAACTTAGTATAAATTTATGAAACAATTAACTATACCTTTTTGATCACCTGCCTTTGGCAGTAAAACATATTTCCTAGACCCTATTAAAGAACTTGCTGGTAAAACCTTTGAAAATTGTGAGGGCAAAAATAATGGGTCTAGACCAAAATGGGGTTCCTGATTGTAGTACTTAAATTTAAAAGTGGGTAAGTTTATGTCTATAGCAACAGGATTTCTCATTGAAAAGGAACAGCAAATTTTCAGAAGAGCACATAGACTCCCAAAGATAGCATAAAGGAAAAGACCTCATAAATTAAGGAAATGAAGAAGTTTTCATAAAGTAGATGTCACAGTTTATTTCCCTTACTCTTCAGGGTTTTTTTTTTTTTTAAACTAACTAGATTTGGAACATACAAAGAAGGCCTATGCAAAGACATGCGTTACTCCCTTTTGAGTTAGAAAAGGGAATGCAAATTATAACCTTGTACAATGTACTTCCACTTACAGTGGGCATGCTCTAAAATGCAGTGCTAGTTCTTGGGCTTTTGTAGTCCTACTTCACAAACTAGAAAACGGACAGTACTTTCCTCGCAACCCACAGTCGTAAATACAAAAAAATCATTTAAACTTTGTGCTTCAGTAGGTTCTTGTTCTGCCTTTTTTGGGAGAGCCATTCTGTTACATTGGGCAGGGAGTTACAGTGTCCTGTGATCTTGGTGTAAACACAATAAATACTCCATCCTCTTACAAGTCATCTTTTAGTCGATGCTTTCCCATCCCCTTCTTTCTGAATTGCCCATAGTTCAAGCTCTACTTTAAGGAAGTTTTTTCTCTTCCAGCCATTCTCCCTCTAGCTAAGAGAGATCCTTATGCATTTTATATAATTCCTCCTCAGGATGTTATAATTTTTTCTGTATCCATAATAGATTCTGGCATCTCCTCCCTGATTCTCAGAGACTGGGGCAGACTAGCTGAGGTGGCTTTCCCTAATGCTCATTCCCCAGGCAAGATTTTGATGGCATATGATATAGCAAGAAGGTTATAGGCATTAGATAATCTAGCAGTGAAAATCAGTAATTTGTAAACAGCTAGAGGAGGTTGAGTTTTCAATTTTTTAAATTGACAACGCTGTATTAAATTGTTCACATAAAGATTTCAGGCTGCCAAATAGTAATTCTCAGTGGCTCGTTTCTAGTCACTTAAGCTAGTAGGAACTGTTGTCATGTAATTTTAGTTTTATTTCTAGCTATATCTCAAGTTCTCATCTACCAGATAAAAATTGCTCATCATTTGGTCACTTAAGCTATGTCTACACTCTGAGCTGGTTGTGTACACACACTCGTGGTAGCTCTCTTTGAGCTAGTGCAAGTATGAAATAGCAGTGTAGTCACAGTCGCGTGGGTTGTGCCGAATACAAACATAGAATCATAAGGTTAGAAGGGACCTTAAGGGTCATCTAGTCCAGGGGTTCTCAGACTTCATTGCACTGTGACCCCCTTCTAACAAAGTTATTACATTACCCCCAAGAGGGGGCCGGAGCCTGAGCCCTGCCGCCTTGGTTGGAGGGAGAGTGGGCTGCAGCCCAAGACCTGCCGCCTTGGTTGGGGGTGGAGCTCAGGCTTCCCCATACAGTTCCTTCTGTTGTGGCCCTCTTGCTGCTCAGGTGGGTTGACTATGTAGAGCCTATTTTTCTTGCTGTACATGTTTTTCTTTACAGTATCAGGGTATGTGTTATTTCTGTCTGTGCACAAGCACTGTTAGTAGCATTCTGGAAGTCCTCAAGAAACAGACAGTGTTTTGTAGCACAGCGGACCCTCGCTAGAACGCGCATCTATATAGTGCGAGTTCGCTTATAGCGCAGGACCGCGCATGGATCCCAAATTTAATTACCTTCATTAGAATCCATGGTAAAGCGTTAACGCAGGACCGCGCATGGATCCCAAACCCTACGTTCTGGCGAGGGTCCAGTGTAATATATCTTCTGTTCTAGGCTCTTCTCATACAATCCAGTAGAGAGCACCTCAGGGTAATTGTTTGGCTTGATAAGCCTGTTGGAACTAAGGGTTTTTTGTCCTTCTATTCTTAAATATCTGAACTCGGGAAACTAATGAACCATTATGAAGGTGTGTTGCAGTATTCTAAGAATTCCAAGTATGGAATCGTGGGTTTTTAAAAATCAAGTTCTTTGTGGTGATTCTTTTGCTATCCCATTTTATTGTGTGTAGTAAGAATTTGACATGGTGCACTTCAGCTAATCCTGTGAAAGAATTGTCTAAAGGAGCTGCTATTCTTGACATTGTTGCTCAATTTTCTTGTGCAGTAGCTCAGTATTAAAATATCTATCTAGGTTATTTATATTGGCACTCATCATAGTAATATCTGAGCACTTTACAAGAATAAAGCTGAAACCTAGCTCAGATACTGTGCATTATACTGGTGAAGAGAAGCAAGAAAAGGGAATGATCACTTGAACTAAATAAAATAAACCCACCCCTTTAACTCTGGCAGTCTGTACTGCGGAAGTTTGCCCTCTGGAAGAAAAGTGATATCTTCAATAAATATTTTGTTTTCTTTTGTGAAGCCTAACAGAGATTCTGAAAGAGCTGTAATTCTGCAGATTATTTGTAAACCAAATGTGAGTTTATGAGTAAATGTGAGTTACAGAAAATAACAAGAACTAGTTGTATGGAAAATGTTTTCTTTATCCTATGCATTGATGTGCGGTAGGTATTATGTAAATAGTTTCTTTTCCAAGGGACTTAAAGGACACCATCAGCTTCACAAAACAATACTTTTAGTTAGAAAATTTCATTAATTAATGTTTCAAGTAATCACCACACCTGAAGCAGGGGGGAATGGATGTTCTCCGGGCTTGCTGGAAGAAGGTAGCAGTGCTTTATGGCAGGGGAGGGGTGGGAAAGAGGTCAGAAACTGCTGCTGCAAAAAGATGGGTGGTGGTCAGGTTGGCGGCACTGACTCCCCCTGCGAACATAAAGGTGGAAGGCTTTAAAAGGTGCATGCCTTGGCGTTGGAATCCCTTTCTCCAAGCAGCAGGCAAGGCAGCGCCCGCCCACCCTCCCTCCCCTCAAGGTACAACTATCAGGTTGGGTTAGGTCTTGCTGTGGGCATTGCACTAGTTGCTTCTTTTTTGGGGGGACTGGGAAGGAATTTTCCCCTCACCTCATACTGGCTTTGGTGGAGTGGAGTTTTTTCTCCTTCCCCACAGTGGGTGTCAGGGAGGACCTATTATAGTGAGGAGGAAAAGTGGTTATACTATCTGTCGCAACTTATTTTGTAAGTGTGGGGTGGATGTCCAGTATAGGCACTCCATAGGGAAGGCATCCAGTGACCAGATAAATGGTCTGGTTAAAGGACTTTAAAAGGATCTGCTGGTTAAAGGAAAGGAACGGAATGGGAGGGACGGGGCGAAGGCTGTTCGGGGCTCCTACGATTGGTATGGCAGGGAGCCAAATCCCTTTTTCTTATAGCCCACCTTAACTCTCCTACGAGGCAGGGTGGACAGCAAGGTCCAAGCCATGGGGGACCTAGATGGAAAATGAAAGGGAGCTGGTGGAAGCCCCAGGTAGTTATTTGAATGAACATAGAGTTGCCTGCACAGTACACTTTTATCAGCCAGGTAGTTCCAGACATCTAATAATAAAGTTGCGGCCTAATTAAATTCATATCAAGTGTCTCCTGCCTTTCTTTCGGTATAGCTGGACAACAACTAATTTGACTGAAATTGGACTAGTGGTTGAGGGGAAAAATCTTTTCTTTAATTCAGTTTATGGTATGCATATGACCATGCTCTATATAAAATCAGTTTGACTGGGTTTTTTTTTTTATAGTGACTTGAGCTTCCTTTCTCATGTGCAAGTATAATGACCACACACTCATACGGGGCAGGGAGAAACATAGCAGCTGATGTATCCTGTCTCTGTGTAGGGATCTCAAGCAAAGGAGACATTCTTTTGGCCTCAGACTCAGAAACAACAACCTTTGTAGTTCTGACTCTGCATGGGACTGGAACACAAGAGATCCCCTTTCATTCCCTTGAGCTCCCTTTGTGGGGCTAAGAAATGACTGAAACATGGGAGTTGGAAGAGACCAGTTTTTCCTTCCACAGATCACTTGACAGGGAAGCCTTTTCTCAACATTGCAGCTGCTGGAGAGGCTGGCAGGCAGGAGTTTCCACAGGGCAGGAGAGGAGAAGAGAGAGGCTCAAATGCACTTGGAATGGTTGCTCTTGAATTTATTAATTCTCCCTTGCTAAAAATCATCAGCGAGATGGAAAAATTGTGTTGTGTGGATTTTAAAATATATATATACATATAATATAAAAAGTTAGGATGTACTATTTAAACAGTGCCCTAGCAGAAACTTGAATTTTTGAAAATATTAATGTTGGTGTTTTCCCTTTTGACGGTATCATAATGCTGAATAATAATTACAGCTTCTAGTTGCCATGTTTCTCTCTGTGTCCGTATGTGCATATTTAGGGTGGGATTTTCAAAAATGCTCAGTAGTGGCTTAACTCTACTCTATTGAACTCAATGGTAAAACTCCCATTGATTTCAATGGGAGAAGAGTTAGGCATATGCTGAGAGCTTTTGAAACTTCTACCTGGGGCAGTGGTGGGAAGGGTTTTTTTGTTTTGTTTTTTGTATGGTGCTACACACAGTATAAGAATCAAAATGATTTTTTAAAAACAAAATATTACAAGAAAGAGCAAAGAAAATTGCTCATGAACTTACATTTAGAATGGAAAGAAAATGGAGAACTAATGTTTTATATTTCATTTACTGTTGTACTAGGTTCAGGATGTTGTCCCTATCACCAGCTATGATACTGCTGGATCTTTCCTACTCCTGGGCTGTAACAATGGCTCTATATATTACATCGGTAAGAACAAAAACAGCAAAATTAATATTGTAATGTTCAATTTTGTTAAAATAATTATTCCTAACAGGAATATTATCTCTTGTTCATAAGTGTAATCATTATTATGAACTGACTTTACATTTCTGCTGTTTTTTATTTGGATATCACTTATTTTTTTATGCAGATATGCAGAAGTTTCCCTTGCGAATGAAGGATAATGATCTTCTGGTGACAGAACTTTATCATGATCCCTCCAATGATGCCATTACAGCACTCAGTGTCTACCTCACACCCAAGACAAGTTTGTATCATGCATCATTTACATTCCCTTGTAACTCATTGCACATAGAGGTTTCACTTTCATATTTTAAAAGTATTTTAGATTTCTAACAGCAGTAGCACTGATAAGGCTACTTAAGGATTGTGTGCTATACTCCATTATAAAACAGTTATCAGTGTTTAATCATCATTTTAATTTTCATTAATCTTAAAATTGGTGTACAGACTGTCAACCTGGACATGAATTTAATTAAAAAAATATTTTAGAAAGGATATACTACCCTTTGGAATGACAGATAGTATTGGTTGGATTAAGTTGCATTCCCAGACCTCTTTAGGAAGATATTCACAGCACCTTATTCTACACTTCAAGTCCTTCACTTTCAAAAACACCAACACTCTTACCAATTTGGTCCTTATGCTATGTGGACAAGGTGGCCACAGTCTTGCGTGTCGTGTTCCAGTTTGGTCAGACTGTACCAAAGTTGCTTGCACCCAAGCATTAAAGGGCATTAAGAAACCTTCAATAACATGGGTTCAGGTCAAAGTTCCCACTATTAATCTTGACAGTTTGGGGTTGCTATTCTGATCTTGTGTGCTCTGAACAGATGGAGTGATCCCCAGCCTTAAGGAAGAAAAGTGTAACAGAATATTATAGACATAATGGTGTTTTACTGAAAAATAATGCTACATCATTGATAAACTTCATTCAAGTTACTGACGCATACTTCACCCTTTCATGAACTGTCATAACCATTTGGAGATAAAGCAAAACCCACAAAACTAACTCTGATATATGAATGTTGTTACTTTTAAATGTGGGATGCAAATATTTTTTCAGATGAAGATATAGGCATTTCATCAACTTTTTTTTGTTTATCTTTCCCATACCTGTATTGTTAATACAGCTTTTTTTTCCCCTTAATATAATTGTCTTCCCCCCACACAAGGAGAAGTAAATCTTGCAAGACAGGTGCTAGTCTCCGTGTCTCTAAATTCTAAAAAGCACTGAAATGCCTCTTTGGGGCCACAGGCAAGGAACAGCGAATAGTATGTGTTTTGGGATTTGCTTGATCTCTTCCCTCATATCCTTTTTTGTTTTGTTTTGGGGAACTGCAGGATGCACTGGGATATACTGCACAACAGTAGATAGCAAATATTTGCAGAGTAGGTAAAATTAATTTAACCCTTTTTAGGACTATTTACACTTGCTAATGAACTTAAATATTTGTGCTAAAATAAGTAGCTATTCAGTATTACAGATCTGCTGATATAACTCCCCCCCCCCTTTGAGGAATGGTGGTTGGTTTAAAACATCTCAATGTTTGTGCCTTTTGTAGGTGTAAGTGGTAATTGGATTGAGATTGCATATGGCACCAGCTCCGGAGCAGTAAGAGTGATTGTACAGCACCCTGAAACAGTTGGGTCAGGCCCTCAACTTTTTCAGACCTTTACAGTTCATCGAAGTCCTGTTACAAAGATCATGCTGTCTGAGAAACACCTTGTGTCAGGTAATCTTATTTGTATGTACAGATGCACCTGTGTCACTCATTCTCCCTTTTCATGCTCCTTGTCTCTCCTTTTCTTCAAATTCCATTATTTGGAATTACTAAACATAGTAGATTACATATAGAACAGCATATTAAGAAAAAAAAACTTCTAAAAAAATTAATGGCATTGTAAACTTACTTAAGGACATTTCCGTTAATTATACTGTTGTTACAATACATCTCATTTTAGCATCTGCATACAACAAGAGTTGGGTTAAAATTATCTATATCGGGGTTCTCAAACTGGGGGTTGGGACCCCACAGGGTCGTGAGGTTATTACATGGGGGGGGGTTGCAAACTATCAACCTCCACCCCATATCCCACTTTGCCTCCGGCATTTATAATGATGTTAAAAAATATAAAAAAGTTATTTTAAATTATACGGGGGGGTCGCACTCAGAGGCTTGCTATGTGAAAGGAGTCACCAGTTCAAAAGTTTGAGAGCCACTGATCTATATGCTTGTCCTAATCTTGGTCTTTATAAGACATTTAATATTTGTACAATATATTGTATTCCATTTGCAGCAATTCATGATAAGCTTATTCCAGAAAAACAATAAAATGTCTAATAAAAGATATTAATTTCTGAAACCAGCAATAAAATATGGGTTACATTAACCTAATTCTCTGCATATACCAGTCTATTATCAGAACCAACAGTTGTGCATATAGCTGTAAATTTCCAGTTCAGTAAATTGGATGGAAGTATCTTGCATGTGGACAGAGAATCATAAAATAGAATATGATTCTTGTGCATTTCAGATCTTATTCATAACACTGTCTGACAGAGTGGGTTATTTTTGCATTGAATTTTATAAATTTTAAAGAAATGGCAGAAAATAAGAAATTATTTAAATGAATTTGTGTGTATGTGTGCGCGCGCAAATCCTTGCTGTAAAGGCAATAAATGTCTTTATTTGAATATTCTCACATTCAGATAAACTCAAATTTAATTGAATATGTGACTGAAATAAAAATGTTTTCATGTGTTTTAACAGTCAGTGCATGCAAGGCTACAATGGCGTGTAGAGTACAGCCACTTCACACCCAGCTAGCACAGGTATAAATAGCAGTGTAGATGCTGAGACGTGGCTTAGGCAAATAGAACAGGTGCCTTATATGCCGGAACCCCCAGGGTATATATACTGCACAGATCTCTCTATGTCTAAGCAGTGCCCCCTGCATCTACACTTCTGTTTTTAGCAGTGTAGTATCCGCTGCTGGAGTTTTTCTCTGTTTCAGTGAAAGACTCTGGCAGTGCGGAGGCAGCGGGAAAAGGGGTCTTTCCCCGCTGCCTCCCCCTGCCAGAGCCTTTCTTTGCCACGGTGAAAGACTCTGGCAGCAGGGAGCTGCCAGAGCCTTTCCCCTCCACTGGAGCCTTTCACTGCGGTGCGTAGCCACAGATGGAGTGTTTGTACTCTACACACTGCTGTAAGTGTAGATTTAGCCCAAGATGCATGTTCTCGAATAGTAATTTTAAAACATTGTAACTTCATGTGTTAAAATAATTTGTAGTACGTAGATTTAATTGGATTTTAAAGCCAGAAGGGACCATTATGGTCATCTGGCCTAACTTCCTGTATAACACAAACTAGAGACCCTCACCCAGTAATTGCTGCAGTAGCAGGAATTATTCATACCAATTGTGTAAGTGACACTGTGGCGTTCAGTAATTTGAGGTTGAACTAGAGCTTCTTTCAGAAAGACAGACATCCAGTTTGGATTTAAAGGCTCCAAGTGATGGAGAATTTACCATTTCTATTAGCAAGCTGTTCCAGTGACTGTTGCTCTGTTGTCAGTTGTTTAATTCGGAGATGCAGGTATGCTTGAGATGGTTTGTTTATGAGAAAAGCAAGTGTGTGTGATGAGGTGGGTGAGTTAATATCTCTTATTTATTCCTGGGGGAATTCTGCACCTAATATTTTAAAATGCTGCATATTTTATTTGTCAAAATAACGCAATCTAATTACATCAGTTTCACTTATTTTGGTAATTTATTTCAAAATACCTGTCAGCAAGTATGTCTGTAACAATACAGACAACAAAAAAGATTCCCCCAGAAGTAGAGAGTTTAAGAAACCCCTACTGTTATGCTTTTGTCGGGTGCCTCAGGCTGGGTGTGTCACATGTACCAGCTGGGCACATCTTGGAGGAAAATTCTGTCCCTCTGGTATTTTAGTCAATTCTTGTTTTTTCCCCTGACCCCGTAGGGTTACCATATTTAAAGGTCCAAAATAGAGGATGCTGCTGGGGGAGGGGCATGTGCTGGAGGGGTGTGTGAACTGGGAGGGGGCGTGTGTGTGTACTGGGAGAAGATATTTGGGAGATGCGGGACGGGCTGTGCAGAGGCCCCCTGGCTCACACCTACATCCCCCCACCCCCTCCCATAGCCTAGCCATGGGGCCAGACACATGCACCCTCTTCCCCCAGAACCCAGCTGCAGGGTGCCGCCTGGCCCAGATTCCTGCACCCCCCTCTTCCCCCCCAGAGCCCAGCCGCAGGCTTCGCTTCGCATAGCTTCGTTACTGTCCTGTCGGGCAGTAACGACCCGTACTTGCTGTTAGTGGGGGGCACAATTTTAGGATTTGGTCACCTCTGGAACAACTTGAGTCATACTCTCCCCCCCCCCCCGCCGCCCTCAGTCTCCCCTCCTGGAAAGCAGCAGTTCCTTTCTGCAGCTCTGGCAGCTTCTGCGTAGGGAGGGGGCCTGGCTGCACCATGTGACCGAACGGGGCTGGCAAACCTGGAACCACAGTCTGCCTGTGCCTCCCGTGTAGGTGAACTAGGTGATGGGCTCTACCAGGTCCAGCAGCCCCTAATGGCAGTCAGCAGTGCCAGTTCTGCGTGCATTGCGCAGTATTCCCCCAGGAGTATTTATTGGACCAACTTCTCTTGGTGAGAGAGACAAGCTTTTGAGCTACATAGTATTCCCTCACCCACCTTCTCTATCTAATATGGGACTGATCTGGCTACAACAACACTGCACGCAAGCGCGTGTGTGAGACTGCAACAATAGTAAGATGTACACCTTCACGTGTTAATTAAACCTTACAACAGCACTGCAGGGTAGGTAAACAGATAATGTTATTCCTACTTTATATATTGGGAAAACCAAGGAAGAAAAGCTCTGTGACTTGTATAACCCACAGCAAAAACTATGTTAGAAGTCAGGAGTTGTACAGTACACACAGTATGCACAGGACCCACTTTTCAGATGTTTGTAACTTCTGCAGTCCAAATTTATTCAGAATGTATTGCTACTTTTAAGGCTTTCGTAAGCATTTTGATTCAGAAAACAAAATAAGTAATTTAACTATTGAGGACTATAATTTCCTCTCATTTTATCATCGCAATTGATTTAATGCATTTTATTGAACTTGCTCAGAAGTTAATGTATTTTTAATTACTGAGGGTATGTCTACACAGCAAAGAAAAACCCTTTCAGGGTCCTAGAGCCCAGGCTCCAGCCTGAACCTGGAAGTCTGCATAGCAATGAAGCAGCCCAAGCCTGAGTCGGCTAGCACGGGCCAGCCGCGGATGTCTAGTTGCTGTGTAGAGATACTCTGAGACCCTAGATAATTTTAATTACATCCTAAATGTTATGGCTTATAAATTAAAAGGTGTTTTAAAAACAGTCTTTCATATCTTGTAAATATTCCAATGTTTGTTTTGTTTTTTTTCTTTTCTGTCTAGTTTGTGCCGACAACAACCACGTTCGGACATGGACAGTGACTCGATTCAGAGGAATGATTTCCACACAGCCAGGGTCTACTCCCTTAGCTTCATTCAAAATCTTGTCCTTGGAGGAAACAGAGAGCCATGGTAGTTACTCTTCTGGAAATGACATAGGTAGGAAAAAAGTTTTTCCATTACTTGGTACTGGACTTTTGGAGGGCTACTGTGCTCTGGAAGGTTCATTGCAGGCATTTAG
Organism: Mauremys mutica; assembly: GCF_020497125.1. NCBI lineage: Eukaryota > Metazoa > Chordata > Testudines > Geoemydidae > Mauremys > Mauremys mutica. The sequence continues at coordinate 164,275,007 of NC_059074.1, read as the reverse complement.
CCTGATTTCTGCTCTCGCTTCATGTTCATGTGACTCCATTGACATCAGGTGTGTTAGTCTGATTTACACCAGTGTAATTACAGCATAACCAGCTTGCATTTTGATAATACTGTAGCATGTCTATAATATTCCTGTTTGAAAACTGATTCCAGCTAGAGTTAATTTGATTTGTCTTTCCATAGACTCACTTTACAGTACTGGGCAAAATGGTTTCCCAAAGGGACCCATTTAAGAGAAGTTGTGCCTTGCGATTCCTATAAATTACCTAGAAATCTGTTGGTTACCTAATGTACCCTTTTTGATAGCATTTTTATAGAGAGAGATAACAAGATTGAGATTATGAAAGAATATATTAGAACTGATTTGCATGAGATTTTTGGGTTTGTTTCACTATGTGCTATCACATTTTGTAAATTAAACAAAAATTAAGATTATACACATGAGTCTAATACTTAACATTATACTCATATTACATTTCAAAACTACACTGAAACTGTTACAAAACGAACAGAATTGTGAAAACCCTAAGTAAAGACTAATATTGCACCTGTTGTGGCATGATGATCTTTACAGAACACTGAATGGGTAGGCAGGTAGCAAGAAGAAAAGCCATCCTCATTTGTTTTTTTTTTTATCCATCAAAAGTTCTTGTTATAATTCTGAACTGTGCTCTCTGAGGCAAGGACTGTCTTTTATTTATACAGCACCTAGCCCACTAGAACACTGATCCTAGATTGAGGCTTCTAGGTACTCCTGTAATACATATACTGATAAACAACAATTTGCTCTTAACTTTTTACGGTGTTGGTATTGTAGGGTCTTGGACTAGTGCAAAATGTTACACACGGAGATGCCATCCACTTTGAAGAGCAAGGTTCCCTTGGTTGTTTCCTGTTAAGAAGTTTAGTGTCCCCCCCCCCCCCCCCAAAAAAAAAAAAAACGTGATGGGCGATCTGCTAGTAATTGAATTAAGGCCTCCAACCTCTTTCACAGGGGTACCAAACAGCTATAAAGAACTTTTCGGTCAATATGGGTCTGATTTTTTTTTTCCAATTTTATGAATCACCTGCATCTCCGCTTGACATTAGAGGGAGGTGCAGGTGCTCAGCAATAATGAAAAATCAGACTCTAGAAAATTTGGTCACATTAGTGACCAAGAGGTTATGGACCCCATATCATATTTCAGATCCCATAAATATTTTCTTGCAGTACATCGTAACAAATTAACTCTTTATAGTAGAGTAATGGAAAATTACACAGATATGGGTTTATTTTCTGTTAAAAAACCAAAAATGCATCAAATTGATTTGACAATCTAAAGTGAACATCTTCCTTGGTAGTTCAGAATTACTCAGAATAATTGGGTAACCCTTCAGTCTGGGTTTTCTATTGTGACTTGTCAGTAATTATACATCACAATGCAAAAGTAGTGTGGTGTTTTGCTAAACTAGGAATCAGTGAAGATTCCTGGTTCCTTTAATTAGACTGAATCTGTGTGAGTAATTTTTTATTTCTAGACAGGGTAGGAATGGTTAAATTTTTTGCCAATAACTTCTTGGAGTAATGTGTTTTGAAATACTTAGTTTCTCTTTCTAACTACAGGACCATTTGGAGAGCGTGATGATCAACAAGTATTCATCCAAAAAGTTGTTCCCGTCACTAATAAACTCTTTGTCAGGTTGTCTTCTACTGGGAAAAGGTAAAAGCACGAATCATCTGTTGCATCTCTGATAAAATCCACTTATTGTACCTATCCAAGAGCTGACACTAAGATTGTTGGCTCTGATACTTGTGCTAGTAAGTCAAAGCACAAAGATGCAGTATAGAACTCATTTCTCACTTATATATTTAACGTGCGTATCTGACTGGTATAGTCACTTTAATGTAAACATACAGTCGCTCTGCTCTAGTTTCATTATCAGTGCCAACAATAAGGGGTGTCTGGTTTTGCCTTTACTTACTTCACCAGAAAAACTTCCCAAGAAAGAGAATAATTTCAAAAAAGCATAGAAAGTGTAATTGGCTGAAAGGCAACTTAAAAAATTGTTTGAACCCTTTTGGCTTTGCTTTTACTACACAATGTATTACTTGAAAAAGACCTTGAAGAGTTAACTGACACAATGCCTTGGATAGATAATCTCAATAGACTTTTTGCTTCGGTACTCCCAGTCCTCATTCACTGGGCAAAACGGAGAACTGGGAGTAAGGACCTCCCTAGGTTATCTTTCTGGCGTTGCTGCTAGCTCACTGTGACCTTGGGCTAGTGAAGATGTCTCTCTATACCAATATGTAAAATGGATATACTCTACCTTCCAGGGATATTTAGAGGGTTAGTAAATATTTGAAAAGTGCTGATTAGCATTGGCTGAAAGAGGCTACATAAGGATAAAAAAATCAATTTGGGTTTCACTTGTAGCATAACAGTAAAATTGTACTTTGCAAGTTAAATGCAAGCTGGCTGCAGGCAAACCATGAGTGTACTCTTAATGGATGCTTAATTGTGTTCCTGATTTTAGAGCGGTCTTCTGTTCTTCCATAGGTTGGTGTTTATTGCTACCCTTTCATTAAAAAACTGATACTCTGGTTACTTTTAGTTTTAAAATAAATGAAAGCCATAGCAGGTGTGGCAGTAGCTAACATGCTCTTGAAAGCCCTGGATACTAGTTTTAAATTGAAAGTGCTAGTACAGCCATGGCTGTTAATAGTAATTCACCAGTACCTACTATCTGTAACACATGGCTTATCGTCGGTTAATCTTGTAATGAATACAAACCCTTTAAGAGAATCAATCTTCTTTGCATCAAAGTTCATTACATATAGTCATAAGTAACTGTTAAAGGAATTAATCAAGAGAGTACATTTTCCGTGCACCTAGGCTATCCATTTGACAGCTTGTTTGTTTTTTAAGCAAATAGCATTAGAAACTCGTAATATGGTTGGAGGCCAAATTATTGTCCCAATGAATGTTATAAATCACTGTGATTTAATGTTCTATGCATACACAGTGAAGAAACTGCCAAATGTTTATTAAAATTGGTGTCATATTAGGATAAATTTTAACAAAGTAATAACTCAAAACCATTTTCAACTGCGACCAGTTTTTTGTTCCCTGTTCTGTTTTGTTATGGCAGACTTTGTATTCTAATCAAACTATTCTTCCCTGATAACTTAATTAAGCCACAATTTAAAATTTTGATGCCACAGTAATCTCAATAGTTATGAGTAAAGCAAAAGAGGAATTCTCATTGCTTAGCCATTGTTTCTTCTCTTTAATTCATACAATGCAGGCGAAAGTTTCAGTTTGAATATCTTATTTGTTTTGTTCACTGTGTTTCTAAAAACACAGTGGATGTGCAAAAAGCAAATCTATTGTGGACTGGATTAGATGACTCCTAGGGTTTGTCTACATGGTAAGTGACTGCGTGGCAAGTCAGGGTGTGAATATATAGCACACCAGCTTGCCCCATGCTAATGTCTGGTATGGACACTTCCACAGTGCAGTGAGAGTCTTGGAGTACAGAGTAGGGTACGCACTCTGCAGCTGTCACTGTGCTGTAGAGTCATACCCTGGCTTGTCACACAGTTACTTGCCATATAGCTAAATCCACAGTATGGAGGTACTCACCATGGGCTATGAGGGTGGTGGAATTTGTCCTCAAGTGTTCAATTTTTTTTAAACAATAAGAAAGAACATGAAGGAGGTGGCTAACCCAAGTATTAAAGGCTTCCTGATTTCACTGTTGGGTGAGTGACATCACAGCTACCCTAAACTTTAGTCATTTCATTCCCAACCTCATTTTTTCCTCTCATGTAATTCTTTTCTTTTCATCTTGGTGTGAAATTTTCTGAATGTAAATAAACTTTTTGCTTAAACTGGTTAGTTTTTAAATTAAGAGTTGCCCTGGACTTTGTTTCTCTGTGAAAACAAGTACCTGTGACATGTTTGAAGGAACTTGTTCAGTAAACTTTAAAAACTGACAGGAGTTGGAAATTTACATATTAGTCTTGTACAATACTTAATATATGATGCTGACTTTGAACACACCCTGAACCCAGATCTCTCTGTAGAAGCACATGCAAACCTAAAATCAGGAAATCTGTAACCCAGATTCCATAAGAAAGCAGGAAACTAATTATGGGGTTAAGATTTTTTTTAAATATCTAGCAGCTACTTTGTACTCTTTTCCCTTCTCTTTTGGAATCTTACTAAAAGTAACATTTAGAAGTGAACTGCAAAAAATTGTATGAGTTAGAAATGGGTGTTAAAAGAGAAGGTGTAATTCAGCATAAAATAAATCATAGCGCCTTCTATCCAGAGATCACAAATCTTAATATTAATAAATTAAGCCTCACAATTGCCCTCCAGGATATGTGATAGGATTATAATCTGTAATTGTGTTAAATGCCTTTTTGTAGAATATGCGAGATCCAGGCCGTCGACTGTACTACAATTTCTTCGTTTACTGTACGAGAATGTGAAGGATCCAGTAGGATGGGCTCAAGACCACGACGTTACCTCTTTACAGGTCATTCAAATGGCAGTATTCAGATGTGGGATTTGACCACAGCGATGGACATGGTTAATAAAAGTGAAGAGAAGGGTAGGTTGTAATGTAGCAGAACTTATTTTTTGGCTTAAATGCTTGCATTAGAGGTAATCAGTGACCACTGTCTTTCTTTTCTAAGATGTAGGGGGTCCGACAGAAGAAGAGCTGCTTAAGTTGCTTGATCAGTGTGATCTGAGCACCTCACGCTGCGCTACTCCTAACATCAGTCCAGCAACTTCAGTAGTTCAGCAAAGCCGTCTGCGGGACTCAAGCTCTAGGTAGGCCAAAGATCCCTAGGATATACTATCAGCTATGTGTGCCAAGACTTAGGCGAAAACTTTCAAACTTGAGTGTCTAATTTTAGGCACTCTCAGTCCATATTTGGGCACCTAAATAAGTGCCCTGGTGTTTTTGGGACACTGCTCCCAATGGAGGTGCATTTGTACAATTTAGGGAATGAGTGAGCCCTTGCTCAGAGAGATAGGCAGGTTGGAAATCCTGAGCACGTTCCACTGCCAATTATAGGACAAGCACAGCTGAGTGTGCTCTGGGATTAATAGTTCTGAAACATTCTCCCTCAAAAATCGTATTTCTCTTTGGGTAACACTCATGTAGCTGACAGAATATCAGGCCTCAGGTGTTCAGAAGTGTTATTCCCATGGATTATATGTGTATGCTCTGTAACACATCTGGGAATCCAATATACTCTTCACAAATTCCAAATGGTTTTCTATTTGGCTAGAGAGAAGGAACAATCTGCTGCATGTTTCTTACCTTTGAAAGCTGAAGTCTGTTCTGAGGAGGGTGACAGTGATGTTTGTTCGCATCAGTATTTGTTGTAACCCGTGACAAGGAGGGAGAAATGTTTTACTGTTGAATGTGTTTTCAGCCTCCAGTTACAGCACCATGAAACCATCCATGAAGCTGCTACGTATGGCTCAGTAAGGCCATATAGAGAGAGTCCTTTATTAGCCAGGGCAAGACGGACTGAGAGCTTTCACAGTTACAAGGACTTTCAGACTTTTAATATGAACAATAATATGGTGGACAAGGCTGTCCCTGAGACTGGCAATCTGAGTCCAATACAAGCTGAAATGAAGAAGGCAGCAGGTGAGAGCAACCCAACAGACAAAAAGGCAACAGTACTTGAAGTAAGAGCTACTAGAATATCATCAGATGCTGGGGCAGAGGTTCCGAAAGTGCCTGAAAACTCTTCAGAAGCGAAGAAAAGAGGGCCAGATGATGAAAGTGAGAACAAAGTAGAGAATAAAAAGAAAAGTGGATTTGATGGAGGCGTGTTCCTGGGAAGAAAGAAGGTACCTCCTCTGGTGTCTTCACCAATTATTGTGGAAGGAGGGCCTGAATCCCCTGGTACAGCATCCCCATCACCCACAAAGACTACCACTTCTCCACGCCACAAGAAGAGTGACTCTGCCGGCCAAGATTACAGCTTGTGAAAATGCTAAACGTGATGTACATTTGTTTTCAAGGGTTCAGATGAAAGTTTAACACTTAACTGGCTGTAACTTTTACACTACAGATTTATCCTTTAAAAAGGCTTCATTTGAGTGTCTAACTGAAAGAGTTAAAACTGTAATAAGTTTTCATAGTGCATCTCAGCAACTTGGGTTTACAGCACAACCAGCAAATATACTCTAAATTGATGTACTTTTTCATATTGTATAAAGCCAAACAATACTTGGTACAAAACACTGATGTAAAATCCTGTTTTATGCAGTCCAGCATGCACTACAGTATTTGTCTTAGGAAGAGTTTTATAGGTAACTTTCTAAGTCCCATTACTGGACCTTCCCTTTGCACTCACCAAAATATTAAATGTCTGTCACCTGCTTACTGGCCCTTAAAGTTACCATGAATATTATTTGCAGTTCCTTGGGTCACCTATCGTGCCCTTTCACCTCCTTCAAGTTAATAGAAAATTAGCTGGGTGCTAAAAGCTATCTCATCACTTAGAAAAGCGTCTCTTGCTGAAGTCTGCCTTGTTTGTAGAGCAACGATGTTGTTTTTCAATATTGATAAATTTGACATTTATGTGCTACCATTCTTTTGTTTATGAAACACATTCAGAAAGTCTTTATGCTTACAGATGCTCTAAAACATTATTTTGCATATCTTGGTCCTAATATTAAAATGCAAAGGAATGTTATTACCTGTACTTTTTTCCTCATTTCTCTTTGCAGAGCTTTCAAATACCTGAAATTATAAACTGTAACCTCTTGTGGAGGGGGAAAAAAGCACACATTTTGCCACTCATTACTGTATATTACACTAATGTCTAAATAGACTAACTATCTCTTGTTAGAAAACTTACTAGGCTATACATACATTCCTCTTCTAGCTTGCTGCTGTACAATAATGCCATAGTGGTGGTATGCTCCTCAACCAGAAATGCTAGATTCAAGTCCCCCCACATCTTCCTTACCGCATCAGTAGTACTAAACTTTAATAAAAGTAGGGCATGCGGAGTTAAGTGGATACCTCCCATGCAACCTTTAATGTATTTTTATGAAGATACGTTGCTATAATGTGCAGACTTTAGCTGGACATCCTAAGTAATTGAGTTTTGCTAGTGTGAGGGTGTTTTTTGTTCTAGTTGCAGTCCTTAATACATACGTCAGTTTCTTTGCAGACAGTTTCCACAAATTTGGATGGGAGCTTTGAACCAGGTAAGGCTTGTGAAAGGTGCTTGCTATTTTGGTTGGTTATGCACTAGGACAGTCTGCCAAGCATTTAGGAGCAGTGACTTACAAAGTTTTGGCTATTTTTAAATGCATCAAGACCTGCAGATTTACAGAAATGGAAAAACAAATGAGTTGGAATGTCCTTTCCTCCTTCCTCAAATTTTAGTTCTTTACTAAAGAATCATTTTTAGCCTCTTTAAAGAATGCAGGGTTGTAGCCATCTTGGTCCCAGGATATTAGACACACAAGGTAGATTAGGTGATATCTTTTATTAGACCAACTTCTGTTGTTGAAAGAGAAACTTTCAAGCTACGCAGCGCTCTCCGTAGTAGTGTTATAGCATGTGGTTTTGGTTATTACTCTTGATGTCATTTTCCATAAAATATAGGGGGAAAATTGGATCCTCAGACTGAGGTCAGTGTAATTCTGTGCTGAAAAATTCCAAGTGGAAAGCATTGTGTATAAGTTAATGACATCATATCAAATGGGCTCATTTTACAATTATTTTTTAAAGTCAGCCTTGCAAGTTCACCCAGTGAGCTGAAAATTTCAAGCAGTTTTTATTTTTTCTGGCTCAGACTTTCAGTGGGGTTGTAGAAATAGGTCTGCAGTATTTGGTGTGGTGATGTGAGAACCAGCTTTATTTTCAGCTCTCACAGTGAAGGAGGAAACCCAGGCTGGTAGTTTTAGATACTTTTCAGATTACAACCCTACTTTGAGACTCCAGCTGCTAGGAGCAGCCAAAGCAAGAACTGCTGCTGGGGGTAAAATAGAGGCCAGCTGGGGCCAGTGCTCCCAGGCATGTAGCCTTGGGGAAAAACTGGAGGAAGGAGCCATACCCAGACACACTGTCATAAGAGCCGCTAAAGCAGGGACTGTCAGAACTTCCTCTCCCCCCCCCTGTGCTTATTGGCTCTTTGCTCCAACCCTCTTCTTCCCCCTCCCTATCAATGACTTTCACCTCAGAGTTACGCCTGCTCTGTCCCCTTCTTTCCAGTTAGCTTATCCCCTCTCCAAAATAATAAAATAAATCAAGGCTGTTTGCAGCCATTACATTGTTCACTCAGTTGTATTGCTTCCCCCTTCCGGTGTCTATTTAGATTGTAAACTCTTCAGGGAAGGGATTATCTACTCTTTTTGCACAGTGGGGCCTGATTCTTGGGTGGTTCTTAGGCTTTACTGTAGTAAACATTATATTCTTGCATATTAATAGAGGGAAATTAAATCTACTTCATTCCATGGCATGAATGCACTATTATATTTGTAGAGTTCTACTTAAATATTGAATGCTATGATATTCCTTTACTTATACAATCCTTTCAGTCCCTTATGGAAGCTAACTTTAGCCCCACCTTAGAACTGCTCCTCCTAGTACTGTTGGTCTGTGTACATGACTTCTGTTGCTATTAGAGTTCATGGTACAAGTCTGTGACTGTCATGCTCAGTTGCGCAATGATTTTGTTCAGGTCTTAAAGTGCAAACTAAAGATGCTGCTCTTCAGACAGGGTCTTTCTTAGGAAGGGAAACATCAGCAAGAATAAACAAGCGGTGCAGCTGCATAAGGGTTTCTTTAACCACAGGCAGTGGAAAGTGCTGTTACTCCAAGTCTCCATTTGTATTTTGTATACTTCAGAATAATGCCAGCTGTACCCTGGGGACAGTTCCACATAATGAATAACCAAATTTTTAAAATGGGGAAAAAGTCTTCGGATAAAACCATTGCCATGACATTTACATAATACTAAAAACAAGCCAAGCTTTAATGGTGCTTTCATGTGAAATAAGATGACTGGTCAAATTCATGCCTGCTTTTTTTTTGTGAATCAATCCCTATAAAGTAGCTGATTTTAAGAAATTTTGAATTGAGCAGTAGGGTAGGAATATAACGTTATGAATGCCAGCATTGATCATCTCCCTTGGCCAGCTTTAAGTTACAAGGCAGACAATCCTGTACCACCGTCTGTTTTGAACTTTCTGTTGCTAAATAACCCAGTTTTTAAATTCTGTGGATTGTTTAAAAGGTGAACTGGAGAAAAGGCGCACGGTGTCACTACTTTTTTATTGTAACACTAATATCAAGCTTGTACATTCAGCCTAATTTTTAAACACGCCCTTTTTTTGTTCTTTATATTATGGGGTAACAAAAATACTTGTATCAAATTTAGATGTAACCTTTTATTAATCTGTATTTTCAGATTATTTTCAAGACTAGGATTCTATTGTGCCTGTAAATTAAACAAATTACTTCAGTTTGAACTATGCAATGCTTTTTTCCCTACCACAGAAATAATTAAGCTACTCTAATCTGTACTGTATAAGAAATTGATAGTAGTGTATGATTGACTATATTACACCATAAGAGCCAATACTTGAATTCTGCCTCCCTATTCCTTTTGAGTATTTCCTTACTGTTTAATTTAAATGAGACTTTGTAGAGTAAGGTATGGGGGGAGGGAAGAACAGAAACCTATCTAGCCCTAAATGGATGTTAAAACAAACACTGGCAATAATTGTTCACATTACAGTAAACAGATTTCCTCTGGGGACCCTAATGTTCCAGCTCAGCTCATAGGTATTCTGTCGTACTCCCAGCAGTTTAGACAGAAAATAGAAACAATGAGATCTGTCTGTTTAAAATGAAGCCGCAGTAGCTCTTTTGTTCTTTCAGGTGAAGCTTACTTTATGGGCGGTTTTTTTTACCACTTTGTTTTTGTCACATCCCTTTCCTAATTTGATGGTGTTTGCATTTCACTGTTTTTTCAAAGCAATTTCCGTTTGCAAAATGTAAGGATCATGCCAAATGCATGACAACCAAGATAGTTCGGGGGAGAGGCTTCATCACAATGCTAAACATTGAAGCAGCTGATCCACCACAGATTTAGTAGGAATAAGGCGTGTCTTTAACATATTTAAATCATTTTGTTTTTGGAGCTATGATCATTCTGACTTATTTCTCTAAGACCAACACCAGAGGGCAGGCACTAGAAACTACAATACATGTGAGTAAAAGCCAGAACAGCTTTCACTAAGTTAAATTTTGATATATTTCAAATTTACTCTTGCACAGTTTGGTGTGGCAAGGTTCTAAGCACCCTCAAATCTTATTCTGGGAAATTGAGAGTACTCAAGATGTCACAGGATCACCTCTTTAGTGAATTTAAATCCATCTCCCTGTCATACATGATTTAAAGTAGATTGAAATGGACAGGAACATTTTAGGGTTCCTGACTGGATGGGCAACTGCAGCAATATTTCACAGACAGAATTGACTCTTCCTCCTTTGTCATCTTAATTAAAGTGAACAAAGTGGGTTGTACTGCTCTTAAGAACAGATCTAAATGTATTCTACAATTTTATATACTTCTTGGTGGCCAAAAACCGTTTTTCCCCACTGATAATACATTTCCTACCACAGTATAATATAATGAAACATGATTAAAATTTCAGGATTAGGTATGTGCAGCTGTTAAAAATAAGTGTTTGTGAAACTTCTCTGTATACTATATGGCTATTTAAGGTCTTGCCAGTACTGTGACACAAGATTGTACATTCACTAGGACATTCTTCTCACCTTCCCCTTTTGAAATATTACTGTACAATATTTGCAATAAATGTTTAACACTGATCTATATGTAGCGAGCACATTTACAATATATAACTATATTCTTGGCTGTTATAACAGTACTCCTAGAAAATGTATTCATATTGCTGAAGTTCCAGTAGGCACACTTTTTACAACATAATCCCAAAACTGTTACATTAGAAATGAATTTCTACATGTTAAGTTGAACAAAACAAAGATTTCGTGCTCCTTCAGCTGCTTGCGGTAGCCTGTGGTACTTATTCCAGATAGGTATCACAACTGGGTGTCAGTGAAGGTTGTATGTTCTTTAGTTACTGTACTGAAGCCTTTGATGGCATTCACAAGATCTTCATCATCCACATACTAGGGGGGGGAAAAAAAAGCCCAGCAAGTGATTTGGCTAATAAGTAAAAATTTAGAGAACTATAACTACTGTCCTAGTCAAAGAACAACGAAACCAGAAATAACTGTGATTTGTTGTTCAAAATAAAATAGACTTGCTACATGCACAGTCACAATACTTGAGTGCATTATCAAACTGATTCATACTAAAACCTGGTCTAGACACAGCTTTTATACTGATTTAACTGTTTTGGTGAGGGATGTAATTTTATGACAGTATAGTTAATTCCCATAAATGTAGGTGAATAACCTGTACTGCTATAAGCACCTTTACAGTGGTAGAATTGCCTCCACTTCAGGGGATTGCACTGCTCTAATGATATCAGTTTAGAAACTGCATGAGAGCCACATAACCAATAGACTACTGAAACAACTCGAGGAATGTCACATTTTCGCTGAGTTATGTGCAAAAAGGAATAAAACGTCAGGTGTATACAGTAGCTTAACTGTGCAAAATAGTTAGTGGGTACCATTTCCAAAAGCACCTTTTCTGAAAGTGAGACCTTGGCTCATGAATCACAGTGACTTAGCTGCTTCTGAAAATAGGATTTAGGCTAGTCATTAGGACCTCCCGGAGCCTCAAAGGTATTTAGGCAAGTAACTCTCATTATCTTTGAAGATCTGGGCCTAGATGCTTTTGGAACTTTTGCCCCGCATCTTGGTAAACGTTCAGTTACTAAGCTAATGCCAAATGTGCATGCATTCATGGCTAACTCATGGAATTGTAGAACTAGAATAAGAACTTACAGAACCACTATCATGACCATGTATAATGGTATCCCACACAGAATCTTCTATTAGGGACTTCTTGTCATAGACATCAATAACTTGACTGACACTGCGATGTAAAGAACTTTGGGAGTAGGTACGGCTCATCTGGCTTTGACTTGGTAGCTGTAGAACGGAAGTACTTTGGTTGCTACGATTACTCAAAGGAGAGCTGGGTCCTGGAATTTTTGTATCTGCTAGTCCCTAGGAATATTGGAATAAAAGGGATGTGCATATGAAAGGTTTACATGAAAAATTTAATAGATTAACATTTCAGCTCAAATACATTTCTGTTGCAAAATAAAGCCCTTGAAAATAACTAATTTTGTAGTAGAAGCCATAGTAGTAAAGTAACATGTTAATGGTAGAGGTTTTTAGGCTGATAACAGAACATCATTATCACTAGCTCCAGCTATTGTTCCCTGTGGAAACAATGGCTTGCTGCAATGCGGTTTAACAAGGTGATCTCTTGAAGATCTCTTGTTAAGTATGCAATTGAAACACGTCACCACAGTAATTGCCATTCCATTTTTGAACCAGGAAATAGACAACCAATGCAACACTTGCATGGTTAGGAAGCACCTGGCTTATCTGTCAGGGGACACTACTTGGCAATTTTAGCAACTAACTTTTCACAAAATGTTTTGTGAACTTGTGTAACTATGCTGTCTCTAGCCACCGTTTGACCTTTCTCGCTTTCCAGAAAGTTGTGTAAAGCAAATTATATGTTAAATGGACACGTAGAGCCCCAAATGGTTTTTCTAACATACTGTATTCTGTGTGTTACTGGAATACACAACTTTACACTTTAAAGTGGCAGCTATACACCACTTTGGATCATCTAGCTCAGAATTTTTAACTGCTAACAGTTGTGCAGTAATAAAACATGCACCATGCAAGAAATTCTCATGCAAACACTTCAGTTAATTACAGGTTTGGTTGCCACAGCACACAGGTTGCATACTCGCTAACTATACCTCAAAATGCATTGTGTAACTTTTTAGAGTAACACTACTTGCGGACTCGGACATCTCGGCAATAGACTCAAACTGAAAGGGAGGAGAGTTGTTAACAGCATTGCTACATTAGCCCAGGTGCTGTGACAAATGTTTTAGTATGTGGTCAGATTACACTGTAAATGTAGCTAAAAATAATGGTCAGAGCTATGCTGATTTACACCAGCTGAGAAGCTGGGCCATTGTACTCAACTACAGGACAATGGAATGATTTTTACAATAAAAACTCATGGCAGTTGAAAACTAATTTGTTGGTCTCTAAGGCAGGTTTCACTTGTAGTATTTGTACAGGACAGCAGAGGATGAAAGTTCCAAATTCAAGTCAGTAATTGAGTTTTGTGTAAAACCTGCACTGTATGCGGTGTCACCTTGAAAGTGATGATAAAACAAAAATGAATCCCTCCCTCTACAGCCTCTATAGTCCTTTCCTAGCAGTTCAGACTAAAATGTGTGCAGAGACATAAGCACGGCAAAGCCTTACCTTATCTCTGCTCTGTGATACTTGTGAAGGTGAGATGACAGGAACTTGTAAAGGAGTTGCAATAGGATGCTGCTGGCAGGGATTATCAATTAAAGAGGTTTTCTGCATTTTTAAAGCATTGTAGGTGGAGAATATAAAGGGGGTAAATATACGAGTGTGTAGAAGACAAAGATACTGTCCCTTTTGTTTAACTCCTTAATTTTCCCAAGGAGAAATTGGATATAAGGCACATTTTTTTTTCCAATTTAAATTTCTGCCATTTGTTTAGCCAAAGAGGCGCCACAATTATATTGTTGAAACGGATGGCACAATGTGGAATTGATACAGATCTGAATGACTTATTTCAAGCTGGTGACATGTCTGCCTGTACATTTAAGAAAAAAATTATTTTAAAAAAGCTGAGAAAAAATAGTGGGGAAGAGGTTGTAAAGAGAGGAGAGATTTAATGGTCTTTAGAACCCAGGAAGTCCTGGCTCCTCAGTACTTAGCTTCGTTATCAGGACTTTCTGTGGGTACATTACTTTCTTCCTCAGTTTCCATCCTAAAATGGGCATATTACTACTACTACCCTTCCTCAGTAGGGGGTTTTATATAATTCCTCACTAATGTTCACAAGTATTATTGGACTCCTTTCCTCAGCGCCAAGCGACTATTGTGACGTGACTCCATGGCAAGCTAGGCTGTTTTCAGGTCTCACTTTGTATTTCAAAAGCTAAATTACCATTATTTTTTTTTAACAGTTCCTCATTTGTAATTGACATTAAGAGTTGCCACATAGTGTTTCTAAGGCAAGCAGCCTCCGACTCAAGGGGGTCCTTCTGAAAACAGGCACATCTTCCTTTAAGGCACCCACTTGGCCCCCTAGCTCAACCCCACTCCCTGAGGAGCCCGAACTCTCACAGGCCCTTAAGGGGCTACATAAAGATCTAAACTGGCAGCTTAATGGGTTGTTAACATAATTCTTTAAATAAAGCCACGAGAGCAGCATGCTTACTAATCAGTGCTGTTGCACCTGACAAACTGAGCAGCTGTGGCAGGTGAGGGCTCCTGTTCCCTGATGAAGGGCACATTACTGAAGCACAAGATGGCTGGATGAAGCCATAGAAATACCACCCTTCCTCTTTCCAGTCTGACAACCATGCTCCTGGACGGCAGGGTTCTTCACAATTTTTGCTTATACTCGTACATGCTAAACGGTGAAGAACACGTTAAAGCCCCCAATTCAACTTTTACACAGGAAAATCCAATTGCAGCAGGCCCAAGCAGCCCCCAAAGAAAGATGTGAAGCAAGAGGGAACAAGGGATAGGAACAGGAAGGGAAAGGCACAAAGATGCTTTTGGTTGCTATAATTATCTAGGATTTTATACTGTCATCTATCACCATGGTATCTGAGGAGTCTAGATGTGTCGTCAGGGTTTTAAATACTGTGGTTTTGCATTCGCTGAAGTCAGTGGCAAAACTCCCATTGACATTAATGAGTGCTGGATCAAACCCGTAGTTTGTACTCAGTCACTTGAAATAATGGGAAACTAGTGAGCACTATTCTAATATTTATTCCTTTTGCCTGAGAACTAATTTACATAATGGGGCAACTCCTCAGCTAGTATAAATAAGAGTGACAGACTAACGATTTCCTGAATGAACTTCGCTGAATTAAGTGAAACCTTATTGAATTAGTTTTCATTGTATTAAAATGCAAATATGTACGGTGAGATTGTATGGAATTTATCTAGTAGGAAGATCAATGCAATCTCTGGAAGATAGGAGGAAGTCGAAAGGTCTTTTTGGAAAGATACGTGTGAAGTGGATTTCTTTAGAAAGAGCTTGAGCAAATTCTCCCCCTAGTTCAAATTCGGTTCTCCAGGGTCCAAGAGACAAAGAAAGGTGTTTGGGATAAATAACTTGAGTTTGTTTACACTGACCCAGAGCCGCCTTCCTGATCCGGCAAATGGACAGGGCCCCAGCTCCACAGAAGGCCCCAATCTTTAGGGTAAAGGTGGAAGGCTGTCAGAATCCATGTTAGGGTTGGGGTGGACTCTGGTAAGCTTGCTAGCATGTGTGTAGGTTTTTATTATTTTTAATATGTTTTCACCTTAGGAATAAAGTAGGCTTGCAAAGGAAGTGCTATGCAGTAAGTTAGAACTGCTGACAATCAATCTCTGAAGAGAGAGCAAGCAGGTGTGCTTGGACATCCTGTCTGTGCTGGGGAATACAAAGGGAACAGCACAGCCTGGGAATACCCGGTCAGAAGGGGGAGAGAGACTGGTCTCCACCCACAAAAGCAATGGCTGTGGAGCTAGAAACCAAGAGTTGGTGCCTTTACAGGTTTAGCTGTGCTGAACTGTGACGACAAATATAGCTTGACTGAGTTCAGTGGGGCTATATTGATTTACAGCAGCTAAGGATCTGGCCTAATCAGTGTATCAATACCTGAAGAGCGACCTCCCCAATAATACAATCAAGCTAAAGATGTCCTACCCCTGTGTCATTTACGGAATTAAACACATCTCAGTCTTCCTACCACATTCATCACTGAGGTATCTGACCAAGAAAAAAACCCAGCTAAGTTCTGTTGCTTATTTGAACAGTAGTCACCACTTACTCCCAATTTACAGCTTGGGTCTTTTCCTGGGTTTTGCTTACAGATACTCTTTCACATGAAGCAATATGCACCTTTTCCCTCTTACTATATTTAAATTGTAAGTTAATGCCCTTAGACTGCACCATTATCCTTTGTAACATATGTTCCATTGCAGAAACTATCTGTACAATAAAAATACACATTATTGTGCTTTGCATGACATACCATGTGAGTGTCTCCTGGTGAATATACCGTCATTGGTGATGTCCGCTTTTGGAGTGGAACTAAGGGAGGCCTTTCTCTTGCATATGGTTGTTTTTTTATTTTTCTTCGTAGAATCAAGGACAGAAAAATAGCCAAGAGGATCAAACCTAGAACTGCCATTAATATCACAAACCACAATTCAGTGTAAAATTTTGCATATTTAGTCTCTGCTTCATCCTTTTCTCCAGGAGTTGTTAATATAGGACCTGTATAATCCAGGGAGGTAAAAGGGAAACATTATTTTAGAAAGCGGTTTAGTGATAGATTGTCCCCTTATTTTATAATATATTAGAAAAAAGTCTGAAGCAGTTTGTCACATTGTGCTTATTTGCACTTATGTTCAAGGTGGTGTAATGGTTCAATATGCTAGTGGGCTATAATAAAAAGCTTACTGCACTCGAGAGACTATGCTTAAAGTTCTGGCATTGCTGCCTGGGTTGGAAATCACCATTGCACTGGCATCTCCTAGGAAAGAGGAGGGGGGAATTCAAAAAAGGTTGATCAAAGTAACCTTGAACAGTTGAAACATTGGGTAATTTCAGAGAGGTGCAGACAGGATGTTTTCTGCAGCATGATAGCTCAGCACACGAAGCAGTTGCTATTGTAGACACTGCAGCACAGATTATAAAACAATAAAGCCACAAAAAGAGGATGAACGAAGAGAGGCCAAATAAAATAAAAAGCTTAGGACAGGGGACATGAAAAAGATATGCAAAGTGCACATTACTGCACAGCTTAGAAAAATCAATCACTGGGCGGGGAGAGAATGCATTGTAGTAATAGTAGCTTTGGAGGATATGCAGCAATGCATCCAAAGATGGCTGAATGTGCTAGAGTCCTAGCAACAAAAACAAAAGAGAGGTGATGTCTTTGCCACAAAGCCACGTCTAGGTTATAAAAAATAAATGCATCGTTTAGTTGCCACACCTCAACATGATATGGCCAAGGAAATGAAATTCAGTGTCTAACAAAACAAAATCTTTTTGGCTCTGAAGTCCTATTTCAGCTTTGGTTCAAAGACATTTAAGGGGTTTTCACAGTGTGATTATCCTATACCCCATTTCTGGTTCAGGAAACAAGGTTTTAATGCAGGACACTGACAATGTCCTCCACTCTTCTAGTAGATTAAAAATTAATCCACTGCTCCTCCATACCTGCATATTGAGACTGGCTCAAACTGATGGCTTAGTACTAACATGGATGTGGCTCACAGAGAAAACTAATATCAGCACTTGTGGAAAGGGATCTCAGATACGGGCCAACAACATGTACCCATGGCAAGTACCCATGTTTACATCTGCCAGGGCTCTGCTTCCAGGAATTTCCATTGTCTCTTCTTAGAAACCTGGTGTGGTGATTTGCCATGGATGATATGTCTGAGCTATAATTAGTGGTCAAAAAAGAAAAGATGGTTGGCTGTATAACGAAAGGGATGAAGAATAATATGAGAAGTATAATGCTGTTATACAAATCCATACTACAGCCTCATCTAGAGGGCTGTGTGGAGTACTAGGATATTGCACCATTGGGGGCGGGGGGCTCAGAGAAGGGTGACGAGTGATTAGGTACAATGGAAAAATTCTCACAGAAAGAAAGGCTGAAAGATAGGGATTGTTTACCTTAGAAAGGAGATGAATACGAGGGGACATGATACAATATATAAAATAATGAATGGCCTAGAGAAGGCAAATGGGGACCTACTTTTCTCCCTGCCACACAACAAAGGGGCCAGCCAATGAAATTCAACAATGGAAAATTCCAAACTGAAAAAAGGAAATACTTTTCACATGATGCACAATTAGGCTGTGGACCCCACTGCAACAGGATGGTGTTGAGGCTAAGAACATAACAGGATTCAAAAAGGGAGTGGCCATTTATGTGGATATCAAGAACATACAGAGTTATAATGCTCACTGCTAAAAAGTTTTTTAAGGGAATATTAAAACGTTGTCTTTCAGATTTTAAGCCAATCTCTGTCAGAGATCAGGGTAAGACCTAAGATGGGGGGGGGCAGATTCCTCCACATCTGCCTACTGTCGGGTTCTTACAGCTTCCTCTGTCGTTGGAGACAGGACTAAATTAGATGATCCTCAGATCTATGTTCCTATGTACCTAACAGCAGCAAAACCTCTGTATTTGGATGCTCTTTGGGCAGGCCAGGGACCTGACCCTGCTCGCCCCAGAGTGAAAGACAAAACTTCCATTGATTTCAACAAGATCAGGCCTTGTGTCAACATCCCTCTTCCTCAGCTGAAGACTGGAAAGCTCAAGTTTCAGCCTATTTATTACATAAGAAGGCCATACTGGGTCAGACTAAAGGTCCATCAAGCCCTGTATCCTGTCCTCTGACAGTGGCCAATGGCTGGTGCCCCAATGGGCATGAACAGACAGGTTATCAAGTGATCCATGCCCTGTCACCCAATCCCAGCTTCTGGCAAACAGAGGCTAGGGACACCATTCCTGCCCATCCTGGCTAATAGCCATTGATGGACCCATCTTCCATGAATCAATCTAGTGCCCTTTTGATCCCCATTATAGTATTGGCCTTCACAACACTCTCTGGCAAGGAGTTCTAGAGGTTGATAGTGCGTTGCGTGAAAAAAATACCTTCTTGTGTTTGTTTTAAACCTGCTACCTATTAATTTCATTTGGTGGCCCCTTGTTCTTGTATTATGAGAAGGAGTAAATAACACTTCCTTATGTACTTTCTCTATACCACTCATGATTTTGTAGACCTCTATCGTATCCCCCCTTACTCGCCTCTTTTCCAGTAAAAAAGTCCCAATCTTATTAATCTCGCCTCATATGGAACCGGTTCTATACCCCTAATCATTTTTGTTGCCCTTTCCTGAACCTTTTCCAATTCCAATATATCTTTTTTGAGATGGGGCGATCACATCTGCATGCAGTATTCAAGGTGTGGGGAAACCATGGATTTATATAGAGGCAATATGATATTTTCGATCTTATTATCTATCCCTTTCTTGATGGTTCCCAACATTCTGTTCACTTTTTTGACTGCTGCTGCACACTGAGTGGAAGATTTCAGAGAACTAACCACAATGACTCCAAGTTCTCTTTCTTGAGTGGTAACAGCTAATTTAAACCCCATCATTGTATATGCATAGTTAGGATTATGGTTTACAATGTGCATTACTTTGCATTTAATCAACATTAATAAATTTAATCTGCCATTTTGTTGCCCAGTCACCTAGTTTTGTGAGATCCTTTTGTAGATCTTCACAATCTGCCTGGGACTTAACTAGCTTGAGTAGTTTTGTATCCTCTGCAAATTTTGCCACCACACTGTTTACCCCTTTTTCCAGATAGTTTATGAATATGTTAAATAGGACTGGGCCCAGTACAGATCCCGGGGGGACACTACTATTTACCTCTCTCAATTCTGAAAACTGACCATTTATTCCTATCTTTTAATCAGTTATCATTCCATGAGAGAATCTTCCCTCTTATCCCACGACTACTTATTTTGCGTAAGAGCCTTTGGTGCGGGATCTTGTCAAAGGCATTCTGAAAATCTAAATACACTATATCCACTGGATCTCCTTTGTCCGCATGCTTGTTGACCCCCTCAAAGAATTCTAGTGAGGCATGATTTCCCTTTACAAAAGCCATGTTGATTATTTCCCAATAAGTTATGTTCACCTATGTGTCTGACAATTTTGTTCTTGACGATAGTTTCAACCAATTTGCCCGGTACTGAAGTGAGACTTACTGGCCTGTAGTTGCCAGGGTCACCTCTGGAGCCCTTTTTAAAAATTGGCGTCACATTAGCTATCCTCCAGTCATTTGGTACAGAAGCTGAGTTAAATGATAGGTTACTGACTACAGTTAGTAGTCCTGCAAATTTCACATTTGAGTTCCTTCAGAACTCTTGGGTGAATACCATCAAGTCCTGAAGACTTATTACTGTTTAGTTTATCAATTTGTTCCAAAACCACCTCTAATGACACCTCAATTTGGGACAGTTCCTCATCTATCACTCAAAAAGAATGGCTGAGGTTTGGGAATCTCCCTCACATCCTCAACAGTGAAGACCGATGCAAAGAATTCTTTTAGTTTCTCCACAATGGCCTTATCGTCTTTGAGTGCTCCTTTAACATCTTGATCATCCAGTGGCCCCACTGGTGGTTTAGCAGGCTTTCTGCTTCTGACGTATTTAAAAATTTTTGTTTGCTATTACTTTTGGAGTCTTTGGCTAGCTGTTCTTCAAATTCTTTTTTGGTCTTTCTAATTATAGAACTATTGTGATGTCACCACCCCATTCCAGTCTTCCAAAGAGACCTGCAACGAAGAGAGGGGTCAGGACTTGATCTTGCTAAAGTTTAACAAAAAGAAACCCACTGCCAAAGCATGTAGCATTTACAAAAAACCACGAAGCTGTTCCGTTAAATTCTGAAGGAATATAAAGGGCCCAAAGGGTTTTGATTTGCTTTGTATTTCAGCTTTAACACAGGCAGTAAGCTACCATCCCTATCGTCATGCTGATGTACATTGTTAGCAGGTTTTGCATTTGTTTGATTTTTTTGGTGGGAGGGAAAAAACTGTGTGTGAAATTCTTATTGGTTTAAAAAAACTCCAAGACAGCACCTGCTTCAATAAAGAGAAACTTCCTGAATGAATTCAGCTGGCGATAAAGACACATTAGCCACATACCTTAATGCTTGGGCCAGATCAATAACTTCTATTTCCAAATCTGATCTGATCCAGTATGTGTTACACCTAATTGCTCAACACAAATTCACACATAATCAGTAGGTAACGTGTCTATGTGTTTACCCAATCCAGTAGCAGTGCTGTATTTGATCACTGGTGTGATGGCGCTCCCTTCATCGGTGGTACAGGTTACTTGAAAGAAAAAGGCTGAATAAAAAAGGCAAAATACAGAGTTACAAATCTCAACTGGGACTATCAAAATGCTTCAGCCCTGATCCTCCAACAAGATCTGCTAATGTGCACTGCTGCATTCAGGCACAATCTCAATGGGACCCCCGCCCCCACAGGCACTGCAGTCAACACTAGTGGATCCTAATATAGTACTGAAGCCTGATTATCCACTAATAGTCAGATATTAAACTGTATACTACAGTGGTATTGTCAGTAGTTATTGTTCCCCTATACCCCACCATTTTCACATGCTCATAACTTTCCAAATCAAACGAAATTGTGCATGCTTGGATCTGTGTCTGACAGTCAATTTTTAAAGAAACTTCAAGAAAAACCCTCAGTCCTGTTTATTATAATGGGAAGATACAACCCCCCCCAAACAAACCCTTCCCATTGTTAAATAAATAAATGTTTTGAATAGGGGTTATAGCAAAAAACGTTGGAGTCTGAAAGCTGAAATCTAGCTGAGCCATGATTTCCTTGAGGGCTAGTGGTTTTGCTTGGTTTGAGGAATTGTTTGATTACATTAGGAGCATTTGAAAATGGCAGTGGTCTGTATCAAGTCACACGGTGAGATGCACTGTGCCCACATGCACAGCTAGCAAGCAAATACTTCGAGCAGGTCATACGAAAACTTGTCAAGAGACAGCTGGACAAAACTTTGTCCAGCTGCTGCCATACTGTCTGCACACATTGCCCAGCACAGTGGTCCCTTGCCCCACCAAACTGGGTTACTTGGAATGATGTCTGTAGCTTCAGCATCAATTTAGGTTGGCGGTGACTGTACTTCCTCGGAAAGCCCTTTGAACATCATTGCAATATAAAGTATCTTAATCAGGAAGATTTTCTCAGGCCTCTAGCACTTTATCAAAAGCAGCATAGTTCCAGTAGAATCCGTGCAGCCAACGAAAGGAGCAGGTACAGATGCAATGTGGATGTGATGACCTTCTTTGGTATAAGGGCTCTCTTCCCTGTGGATCCCAACTATCCACACGGCTGGGAGCATATGCCTTCTACCCACTTCCGTGAGTCATCCAGGGCTCAGTCCTGCAAGGCGCTGAGCACTCTAGCCCAATCCAGCAAAATACATAAGCATGTGGTCAACTCTAAGCATGTGAACAGTCGCATTGACTTCAGCAAGATTACTGATGTGCTTAATGTTAAGCATGTACCGGATTGGGCTACCGTGCTCCTCGCCTTACAGAATCGAGCCCTGAAAGGGACATGGTGCGGGGTAGAGAGCACATCATATCTTTGTCCACTCCTTTTGAGAGGAAAATCTGTAGTAAACTCCAGAGGTCAGCCTCACAGTGTTTCCTGGCCATCTACACCCATCCCATGGAATGGGTAGAATTCATCCAGAAACATCATCAATTCCCCTCACCCACCCCTGTACCTCAAATAACCACTGTTCCTATAAATCACAGTAGGTACTAAAATGGTTTTAATGGAAAACTGCATTCAATCATCAGGATAAAGAGTACCTTACTATGCATACACCATCAGCTTTTCAAGGAAACTAGAAGTCTAAAGAGGCATTCCACTGCTGTGCATTGGCTGGCCGACTTCGTAAAATTTAACATGTAATGAAACTAGATAAACACAGTCCTTAAGCTATAGAAATGGGAAACTGAAACTGACTTTTGTCAGATGTCCTTGGTAAATACAGCATGGTGTCAAAGCCACTATAGACACGCTGGGCGCCCTCAGTTAACACATACTCCTTCAGCTGTCCATTCAATAGGAAAGTGTGACTCCAGTCTAGGTAGATCATGGATAAATTGCTGACAACAGAAAATGGAGCTTTGTACTGAGGTACTGGGGGGGAAAAAAAGGAAACAGCTCATTTATAAATCGTAGGCATCTCACTGGGTTGCACAAAATAAATGCATCAAACAAGAAGTGTAACAGGCTCACTCACATACATACCCCCTATATGGAAAAAAAATCAAGGAGATTGCCCTTGCTTTATCACACTGAAATATATTGTATCTGCATCCTAAGTGAAACCCACAAGGAAAATTAGTAAAATTCAAGCGTAAGCTCCTTGGAGCAGGGAGTGTCTTTTACTATGTGGCTGTTCAATGCCTCGTATAATGGGCTAGATTGGGGGGGTACAGGCACCATTGTAATACATAATAATAAAAATAAAATGGCTTCCAAGAATTAAGGATGAAGACATGAAAAATTCAACACAAGGAATGCGTTATATTCTATCAGCTGCACTGGTAAAACTCTACTGGAGTTAATAGGGTTACACCGTGTAACAGGCCAAGGCCATGTTCTGGTAAATAACAAGACTGGCATCTTCTACAGAAATGAAAACACTGGCTGTGCCCTGGCTCCCCCCCCCATATAATTTTTGCTCCCAGTGTTTCACCTCTGCGCCTTCTGGGGCACGTCCTCCCTCCTCCCAGACACCGTGGGGAGGAACAGAGGAGCCACCCCAGTTCTCACAAAATGGGAGGAGCTGCTGCTGGGCTCTTTCTGCTCCCACCTCTTTCCTCCACAGAAAGGAGGGTGAGAGAGCTCTGCCTGGGTCCGCAACTGCTCTGATTGGCTGCTTACACCCTAGGGAGGCAGGAAAGCAGGGGTGGCAGGTTTGTATAATTTTTGGTGGTGGCTGGAATGGGTCCAAGCCCCCCCCATGAGGGGGTTGGGGATGTGGGAGGGGGCTCAGGGCTAGGGCAGAGGGTTGGGGTCTGGGGGTGAAGGCTGGCGATGTGGGGTTCACAGTGCAAGAGGGGGCTCAGAGCTGGGACAAAGGGCTCTGGCTGGGGGAGGTGTAGGCTCTGGGGGCTGGGCATGAGGAGTTTGGGGTGTAGGCAGGCTGCCCCCGGGGCTGGGACCAGACAGGAGGACTCTACAGTGCCCCCAGCCCTCTTCCTGCTGGCAGCAGCGAGCTCCATGATAGGCGCGCCCCTTCCCCTACCCCCCGGAAACACACTTTCCCTGCCTCACTGTCACTGCATGTGCTCCTAGGGCCCCTCTCAGGTCCAGGAAGCCCCCTCGCTTCCCCTGAGGTGGGTTCTGGGTGGGGCTGCCATCACGTATGCCCCTCCTCCCGGCTGGCAAGGGAGCACAGCGCAGAGTGGCAGGGCAACCGCCCGCTGCCTAGGGTGCAGGCAGGGACGCTCCAAGGGGACACACAGGGGCGGCAGGTGGGGCTGGGGGAGAGACCCGGCACTGAATATTGCTGGAGCCCGTGCACCATGGGCCCAGATAACTCACTGCCAATGCAGGCAAGTAGCCAATCCTAAGGGGTTTTCATCCCAGGCAAGTCTGAAATGAGCACCCCTCAGTGACCTGGCTGGAGCTATTGGAATTTTATTTGTTGGATCTAGGATCCCTTTCAGCCAGGTGTACTTTAAGCACTGACTGGCATACGAGGTTCCCATCCATGGAGACACCACTGGTTAGTGTCTCCTGGATGGTAATATAATTGTCTCCTGTTTTGTTGCATTTTTCCTCTCATTTAACAGGTAAAGTATCTTTATTACTATTAACTATAATTGGAGGCTATTTCTCATAACAAATCAATATTTATTGCAACTAAGCCCAAAGCACTAGCTGAAGTTAATATATTTGTTCTCCAACCCAAACGGCTTGGAGAGTGAATTATGTCCTTTTGGCATCCATTCATTTTTAAAGCTTTTTCTTGAACCATTAGTTTATTTTCAGAGATAGTTAAAAAGCCTTACAAACAGCAATTCAAGTACAATAATTCACTGCCCTTCTAATCAATCAGTAGTGCAGTACATTAGTATATCATCAAGTCCCGGTTCCCAAATATTGTCTTCGATGAAAGCAACTTCACGTACGTGAGGCAGACATGTTCATTTGTTATGCTTTTGGCACTGTACTTACAACAAAGAATGCCCATAAACCATTGCCTCCTTTTTTAATGAAACGTTTTAGGTCTTCCTAATGAAGGAGACACAATGAACCACAGTGAATGCAAAGATTTTAGTGGCTTGGAGGGGTTGATGTGGAATACATCAATATTGCAATTAACTTACTAATGCATAGCACTGCTCTCTACTAGATCAAATCAGTACTGTTCAGTTGAGTATCAGAGGCTCTGTACTGCTGAGAGCTAAGGGAGATTCTCCTTTAGCTCAAGAGGCAGAAATCTATGCTCCTGGAGGAAGGGAATGTAAATTCAATCTCCAGTGTCACTGTGGAGTTCAGAATGGCTGTAGTGTGCACCATAAGGACCACTGTGAAGTTCCTTGAACTTTATTGCAACACATTAGTGGAATTGTATAGAAGTTTTGTGATTTATTGGACTAGGTTTTAATAATTTACATACTGAGTTACTATTGATGTAAACAGGATTTTTTTTTAGAGATGTGATTTTATACGTTTTTGGGCCAGAGTATGCCAAGGAAATTTACTCTGCCAGGTTAAAGCGTATAGATTGCTAGGGCAAAATACCCACCATATTAATTATGTGAATATTCTGGATATGATCCTATACTATAAACAAGCAAACAAACCACCAACCCAAAACCCCAACAACCCTCCCCCCGATTTTTAGGAAGATGTTAAACTACTACAAATTCAGCATAGATTAATCTAGACTGTAAGCACAATGTCTATGGTATTAAATTGCTACGTAAACCTCCAAGAATGCCTATAGCACTGTATACGAATGATTAATAATAAGGAATTCTTCACTTCATTTTTAAAGATGCTAGACCTCATGAATGGCCCAATTCTAAAAGCATTACTGCAGGCAAAATCCTGTGAACTTCAGTGGAAGTTTTGCCTGCACAAAGCCTGCAGAATCAGGCCCCAAAAAACCCACACAGTCCTCTTCTAAAATTTCTGTGCCCCCTTTATTTTGTTTGCTCCAATCATTATTACACCCTGCCTACCACTTTACTGGGCATATTTCTTTTTATTAAACTGTTGCCTTGTTAGGATGCATTAATGAAAAATATGACATACTTAATACTTCCCACTGAACAGAATTCATAATGGAAGGACAAGGAGCTTAAACTAAGAAAAGAAAAGGTTAGGCTAGATGCCAGGAAAGCAGTTCTGAACAGGAAGAGCAATTAAACAGTGGCTTAGACTTCCCAGGAGTGGGTGGCTGAGACATAATTACTGGAGATGTTAAGAACAGTTTTGGAAGGATGCTAGTGGGAATGATGTAGTTAGTTCTGTGAAATGGATGGGAACAAACTAAACGATCCACATGTTTTTTCTGGAGCTATACAGTTCCACAGCCTAGAAAGACGGGTATTTCAGACTCATGAATTGCTCTTTCTGGTCACTGTATACTCACACTCCTTCTTGGTAGTAAAGCTGGTCCATTCTGAAGCACTGCTGCCTACAGAATTGTAAGACACCACTCTCATGTTGTAGATTGTGTAAGGCTGAAGATCACTCACATTGGAATTCTGCTCTTTACCTGTATACTTCACTTCAATTGGTCCAGGGTTACAGGTCTTTGCCTGTGTTTGTAAATGTGGAGGGCAAGCAGTATACATGTGGAGTTCATAGCTGGAGAAAAAGATTGACATTTTGATGAAAGTCTTATCAGAGGAACAAACAAACGATCAATGAGCACTGTTTCACTCTGGCTGCTAGATATCTGGTTACTAGTTAATAGGATGGACCTCAGCTTCATTGCTTTTGGGCACGCTAAATCCCGTTCAATCTCTAATGCTTTGGTCCTGATTTTAGGGTGATGACCTCTAATCCCCTGCCCACAAACACCTGCAATTTTGTGCCTACAACGAAACTGTGGATGTACTTACATCTAACTGCTTGTGCCTGCAAATTAAATACCGTAGTTAGATCTAGCTACCTACCTTTGGTATTTATAAGATATCTATATCTGTGATGCCAGTTACTCTCTCAACTTATTGGTGTTGCAAACCAGCAAGTGCAACTATTTGTTGGTGCACAATTTCACTTGCCTCATTAAGAACCAATGAAAAATCATCTTTAACCATCAATGAAACATGAATTAATGAGCAACAAAAAACGGCTGCCATTCTGTCAGCGGAAAACCTGCTTAAACCAAAATTAAATGTAAAGCTGTTCATGTGGCTCTTGCACCAGCACCCACTTCCTCCAATCCCCTGTGCCTAGGGTGATCAGAGAGCAAGTGTGAAAAATCAGGACAGGGGTGAGAGGTAATAGGAGCCTATATTAAAAAAAGACCCAAAAATCGAGACTGTCCCTATAAAATCGGGACATCTGGTCACCCAACCTGTGCCTAGCTAAGCTTGCTGCAGGGCATTTGGGGAGTGGGGCAATACATGATATTGTACGTGAACCTGCCATTTCTATCCAAAATACACAATAGAATCCTCCGGTTTTTGGTGTGAGTACACTCAGACTAATTTAGAATAGTACAGTGCACTTTGTCTGAGGCTACCAACGAAAACCACTCAGAAGCATCAAGTGCTGCTGCCTGCTTAGGGCTTGATCCTCTACTCAGTGAACTCAGTGGAAAAACTCCTAATGACTCAAATGGGATAGGAACGGGCCCTTATTGAGTGGGCTTCCTGCATGGAAAAATTTACACTTGCTCTCCATAGACTGCACTGGCAGCTGATTGGCTTCAAGGTGCAAATGAAGGTGTTGACTTTGATTTATAAAACCCTCTGTGCTTTGGTCCTGTCTAGTCCAGAGAGCACTGCTTTTTCCCACCTCACAACAGTTGATTTCTATGGCTTTTGCTAACAGTCTCTCTATGTGAGTGGCAGAGATAGGAAGTTTTCCATCGAGGACCCTGACTCCAGAATTCACTTCCCTTATTGCTCCAGCAAAATCCAAGTTTATTAACATTTAGGACACACTGCAAGGTTCCTCTACCTATACAATGTTTTGCTTGAGAGAAGATACCCAAGGACGGCAAGCACCTGTTGGGAGGATTTCTTCTGCATGGAATTTGGAGATCATCATCATAATTTACAAATATATAAAAGAATACTAAAAACAGGGCATGAGATTATCTAAAATGACTAGGGGACTTAGCCACACAACTCCCAATGATCTAAATGGAAATTGTGTGTCTAAATCTGTTAGCTGGCTTTGAAAATCTAAATCAGATTGTGAATCTTACCTTTCCACAATGCCATTCGGTGACCGAGGTGCATTCCATTGGAAAAAAGCTGTTCTTGAGGTTATGGTATGTATATGTGGAGGGGGCTGTTGAGAGGGTGCTGCTGGTTGAGTGGTTAGTTGGGCGATTGGTCCTTTGGTGCAACAGTTGAAACATGTGCAGGCCTCTACACCAACAGAGTAGGTGGTGAAAGGTTTAAGTCCATGTATTGTTTGCTGGGTGGCAGTCCCTTCAGACAACTGTAAAAGGCAAGAGAGAACTTCACACAGCACAGGGGACTGTAAATGCTAAGTCAGATTCGTTAAATGTTCTAAGTGGTAGGATCTTTGACTTGGTGTTACCAGGGAATCTAGATTTGACCTTATCTTTCATTATCTAGTCAT
Source organism: Mauremys mutica (assembly GCF_020497125.1). Taxonomy (NCBI): domain Eukaryota; kingdom Metazoa; phylum Chordata; order Testudines; family Geoemydidae; genus Mauremys; species Mauremys mutica. The sequence goes on along the minus strand of NC_059074.1, from coordinate 164,246,290 downwards.
AGAGGGTGAAATTCACCCAGTGCAGTGGGCCTGTACATTGTTTAAGTCCTGTGATGGACTGCACTCGTGAAGCAGCTATGCACAAACACCTCTACATCCCTACGTGCAGCGTTATAAGGATCACTCTGCTGGCCCTGAAAAGTTGGTGGGCATTGTCAAAGGATGACAGGCAGATGTCAGAACGAGGAGCGATGGTCTCAAGTTGCAGTGGGGGAGGTCTAGGTTGGATATAAGGAAACACTATTTCACTAGGAGGGTGGTGAAGCACTGGAATGGGTCACCTAGGGAGGTGGTGGAATCTCCATCCTTAGAGGTTTTTAAGGCCCGGCTTGACAAAGCCCTGGCTGGGATGATTTAGTTGGGGTTGGTCCGGCTTTGAGCAGGGGGCTGGACTAGATGACATCCTGAGGTCTCTTCCAATTCTAATCTTCTGTGATTCTATGAATGTCCAGGAGATCTTTGCATACACAGAGCCAGTGGGCCTAATATCCTACACAAGTGGCACAGAAGGGATATGTCCTCCATTTCAGCCCACAGGAAACCCTCTCAGCAAAACTGAATCCATCAACCTTTAAAGAGAAACTGAATTAAATAGCACAAAGAAATGTGTGTGGATAAGAACTGTGTGGAAAGTTATGGCAGAAAATAACTAAGAAAAAAGCAAACCATGCTGCTTCCCGGAGCTGCTGTTTCTCCAATTCGCTGCAATCATCTGTCGGTATGGTCTCCAGATCCAAAGAAATCAAACAGCATGTAGAAAAAAGCAATTTCAATCAGAGTAACCACCTGCTGTGGTGATTAAGCAAGGCAAATGGCACAGGCCACAGAGTCCCAAGGTGGACAGCAAGGAAACAGAGCATCAAGGCAAGACAGAAAGCACACAAAGTCAGAGTTTGATAACGCCTGCCACTCAGTGATGGGGAAGCAAGGCACCCCTGCAGGCACAGCAGCCATACGGCAGGTCTGAGGGGATGAGAAGAGAAAGACAATGGAGAGATGAAAGGGTAGTGACAAGAACATGCAGGCTGAAGTAGATATGGACCCAGCTGATCATCGTAAGAGGGATAAGGACTAGCCATGCAATCAGCAAACAGCAGATGACTCACGCTCACAGACAGGAACGATGAGCAAGGAAGATGGTGTTCCCAGCCACTTCCATGCCAGATTAGACTGGAGTAGTGGGAGAATGGGCACATACTACTATAAAAGGTGAACAGAGTTAAGCCTTGACAGATGGTGACACAGACACAAAGACATGGAGGAAGTTGAGCACAAGAAATGGGGTGTGTGAAGCATGGAGGTTCCCAGTTGCCACTAAATTGCATAGCACTTGAAAGCTGATAATATCAGCCTTACTTTATTCAGTCTTGTGTGGCATTTTTCCTTTGTTTGTGCAGTATGGCTCCAGGTACTCTTCACAACCTCCTACCCTGGCCCAAGCTCTGTGGTCACTCCTCTTTTTTGTTTTCAAGCTCAGCTAAACAATGCAGATTTCCTGACTTAGTGAAGTTACCTGGTTTTCTGGCTATTGGCTGGATGCTGCCTTGTAACAGGCCTCAGAGAAGAAACAAAGGTGCTCCACAAACTCACTGAAGCCTGCAGTGATCCCCTCGTCTGATGAGTCTCTCTTTGTATATGGGGGAATGGACATTAGATTGCAAAGTGCAAATCTTCTCTTCCCTTAGTCCAAGGGCCTTTGCATGCTAAGGAACATGATGAGCCCATGGAGCACAGCTCTGAAGCACACAGGAGAGGGAAGAGGTCCGGAACCCTCCATGGGCTCCTCTGGTCCTGTCCACCACCCGCCTTGAGCAGCAGAACCACACAGAGCCCACCATGTTTGGGCCTTCCATGGCCAGAGGGTGGGGCTGGATCTGCCATTTACATTGTCCTTTTCAATTATTTCCATGCCACACTTGGCTCCTTACATCTCCTTTAGAGCCAGGCCCCCCTGTTTAGCAGATTGCCTCTCTGGTCCCACATACGCGGACTCCAAACTCTCTAGCTGTTGCCTAAACAGTTGACTTACTGAGATTAAACTTCAGACCGGGGTGGCTCTAGGTATTTTGCCGCCCCAAGCACGGCAGGCAGGCTGCCTTCGGTGGCTTGCCTGCGGGAGGTCCCCGGTCCCGCAGATTCAGCAGCATGCCTGCTGGAGGTCCGCCAAAGCCGTGGGACCAGCGGACCCTCTGCAGGCATGCCGCCAAAGGCAACCTGCCTGCCGCCCTCGTGGCAACTGGCAGAGCGCCCCTGTGGCTTGCTGCCACAGGCACGCGCTTGGCGTGCTGGTGCCTGGAGCCGCCCCTGCTTCAGACCCAACCTGGGTGCAGCAAAGAACTGAGACACTATGGATGGTGTTACCAGCTTAGACCAAAAAAAAGAAACTACTCATATCAGATGGTCATTGGGTGTTTTCAGATCCTCGAGGCCCTAGGCCTTCTAGTGCTTTTTATACATTTTAAGCAAAAGAACATGGAATTTTTAAAACCTAAAAGCTACTACTTTAAACAACATCATTACACTCCCAGAACTGCTTAAACAAGAACAATGATGTCAATTAACCACTGGGTGCATGATTTCCCCCCGCAATGATATTTCTATTTTCTATGTGGAATCTAACAGGCCACAAAAGACACTACACGGCACGTAATCTTTTTTGGGGGGGGGGCAGGGGTGTGCTATGCAGAGGGGAAGTTACTATACGGCTGAAAGGAGCAGATGAAGAAGAGAATCCTTAGACATCCTATATGCTGTACCTTTCCCAGATGCCCCTGGAGTTGTGATGGGGATGGTCACGGAAGGGGCTCCTATTGCATGCTAGTGACATGACATATGCACACCTTTGTTACATGTTAATTGTGAGACACACTGACAGCCTCTTGCTGTCTTTCTACCAGTTCTTGTAACATTCTGTTGTAGGACTTACTGAGCTACCGGGGGAATGAAACATTCTTAAATGCTATAAAATAGCAATGTAGAGTTCATCAGTGCTTTCAGATGCATTTACAGGGGTTGTTATTATAAACTTTTCAGTTCTGCATTGGATAACCAGATAACATTACCGCACTGTTTGCAATATGCCTAGGTGTTTCCAGTACTTTGTATGCTACTACACAATGTTATCCCTGTGCCAACTGGAAAACTTTTCAGGGCAACCACCTTGGCGTTAAAATCCGTAAGTCAAAACACAGTAATGTCCAAAGGGAGCAGCTTTTTGGTCACCAGCTGTAATTTCTATCTGATCTTTTTGGGCAAACAGATTTTTGGAAAGTTTGTATTTCAATGTAATCAATAACCTCCCAGGAACACTGCATTGGATCTCCCACGCATTTTCTCACCATATAACACAATGAAAAGACTAGCGTCAAGGTTAATTCTTTTAGAAGCACAACATTTAGCTAAGTGGAGCCGTCAGTCCTTCTTCGGCCAGAAGAGAGCACTGCTAAGTAGAGAAAAAAAGCTAACAGACTTAAAATCCTAAAAAATGTCCAGAGTTCAACTGGAAATACAAATAGAATAGCTTGATAAACACTCACCACCACATCGGTCCCTCTGGTGCTATTGGAGAACAGCCTGTAGAGACTAACTATCCCGTTTGGCTTAAGAGGGGGGCTGATGTTTACCACAGCTAATGTGGAAGCCACAGTGTGGAACATGGGTGCGTGGAGGCCTTCAGGAGGGGCCGGGCCTGTTCTACAGCGTGCCCAGCTGCTAGGAGTCCGGCCCGCGGAGTTTACTGACCAGACCTTGAAAATACAAAACAAAGAGCAATTTGTGAAGGGTTTGAGCCTGCAAGATGCTGAGCACTCCTGGGAGGGGCTGAGTTGCTGGGGCTAACACAGCTTTACTGGTGGCAAGATGAAACTGCACTATAATTTAAGACAATTTTGTGACATTTCTCTAGTCCCTCCGTCTGGTTCAAATCAATTCTTTTTAAAGAGGGGAATAAAATATTTTTAAGAACAGAAGAATGGTCACACTGGGTCAGACTAAAGGTCCATCTAGCTTAATATCCTGTCTTCCGACAGTGGCCAGTGCCAGGTGCTTCAGAGGGAAGGAACAGAACAAGTGAACTCCAAGTCATCCATCCCCTGTCACCCATTCCCAGCTTTTCACCATTATGATTAAGTGGGACAAGAACATTTTCATGAGGTTCCTGCAAGGCTGATTTAAGAACAGACACTTTTGTTTGCCAAGTAATATTGTACACAGAGGAGGCCCTAGAAAACGTACCTCTCTTACCTAAGATAAGGTAAGAGAGGGCAGCATTCCCTTCACTACTGCAAATTCCAAGGGCAAACTGCAAACACTGACCTAGCCCCAATCCTATCATTGTATCCCTGCGGGCTACGCCTTTTTGCCTGTGAATAGGTCCAATTAAGTCAATGTGGCTCTGCATGGGATTTAAGATCCCCTTGCACTGATCCAACTACAGGAGCCGGACCTTAGTGATTTAAGGCAATTGGCAAGTTTTTAAAGGACCCCACTCTATTAAATATATTAATATAATTAATCATTTGGCACAACTGTCAGTAATCCAAAATATAATATAAAGAAAACACATTGAAAAGCATGGGTAAGTCAGCACCTCTAAATTTATTCATTTATTTCTGCAATAACATTTGCTTTATTATACTAGCACAAAGAGAGTGGTTTCAGTTCCAAGGTTTCAAAATACAGCAGCTTGAATTAGGCCTGATTAAAAACTGCACGTCTCTATGAACTATGCCTACTGATTTTGTCAGCTTCCCAAAACCAGACTGATCTGCAGACTACATAAAACTCAGCACTTATTAAACACGGTCTCCAACAAATCTGCATGAAAATTAAATTTTGCTTTCATCAAGGAGCGCATAAACATATGGAAGGATGTATAATCTTATTTATCAAAAACCATTTGTATAATTAAACACGAATATCATAAAAGGTTGCCTTAGGTCATCATTTGCATGAGTAAGTAATTTGTAGAATGTCAGGTACAATAGACAGAATAGATGGATGTGTGAGTGTATAGGGTTAAATTAGGCTCAATAATAGCCAACCACATAGTGATCAATCAGAATGATAGATCTAAATGGCAATACAAGAGGACTGTCTGAGTGATTTTTAGTATAAGTATTCCTTAGTAAGCTTTCGTGTTGAGCAGTTCTAACTACAGTAAAACACGTTCTCACGTAATCTCTGGACAGTTTTTTTTTTTAAAGTTCTCATCTTGCTTTTTTTAAAACAGACCCTGGAGAACTTTTAGTTTTCTGAATTTACAACACCTACGTTCAGGGAACTTACATTTTAAAAGCGGTCTGGAGAGAACCAAAAACATACAAGAGCCTTAAGTCTTGTGATTCAAACACTGTAGATGTCAACTAAAGTTAAAGAATCAAAGGTACTTTCTCATACTCTTGCTAGCACATAATACTACTAAAGCAAACTCTACTACAAATGAGATCCTATACCAAAAAGTTTGCGCAGAATATTTTTCTTTCAGTGATCGCTGCAGAGAAGTTTTCATAAAGTCAAACTCTTTCCACTCTACTCCAATAGGTCAAACACTATCTCGGTTAAGTCCTTGCTGCTACAAAGATTTGACAATAGTTGCTCATTTTAAGGAGCATTTTTCTTCATGGATGGCAAGTTCTTTGCAGGGTGCAGTTCGAAGAGATCCACCTGTATTGACTCAATACCAACCTTGGGGTGAAACGCACCAGAGTTTTATTCTGAACTATGGGAACATGCCTGTGAGGCCTTAATGAGCAAATCATTTAACTTCTCTTGGCCTCTGTTTAGCCATCTGTAAAAGGGTAATGGACATAAAATACTTTTCTTAGGGGAGTGTTGTGATAATTAGTGATAGCAAGCACTTTGAGATCCTGAGATATAAGTATTAACTGAAGACATAAATGCTAATATTTAGACGCCTGCCTGAGTGTATATGCAAATCAGTTATACATCCAACTGCTAGCATTTGCACCTGCAGTCAATTGCACGTATTAAAAATTGAAGGCTGTATCATGATCCCTTCAAAAATGCATCACACGGCATCCATGGACCATTACATTTGTTGCACTGATTAATGTAATGCTATGTGGTATGCTTTTGTACACAAACAAAATAGAGGAAAGTCTTTTGAAGTTGCACTGCATCATTCTGAGGTGTGATATAAAAGATTAAAATAAGGTACTTGTTACTTTAACTCTTTTAATATATTGCCTCAATAATCATTAAGTCTTACATCATAGTGCGTGGACTCAGAACCCTGCCAAAATCTGTACAGCCACTAGTGGGTGCAGTGTCTCAAGAAAGCCACGAAGGGGCTCCAAAAGCATCTACAGAAGGAGTATTTCAGACCTCTTCATCAATTTGCTGGCCATCTGCCCAGACAGCACTTTGAAGTAGGGTCAGAGAGAAAGAAGCTCTCTGGAGGCAATATATTCAGAGAACTAGAGAATTCCAGTCACAGGTAAGCAAGTTTGTTTTCTTCTTCATAAACGGGCCGTTCTTGGAGACTGGTGAGCAGCAATCACCCAGAACGGTCATATGGCAGCTTCCAAGTCTGACAGCACAGCCAAGAACTGGCAAAACCTGGGTTACACGTGACTGTCCTACAGACCTTAATCATAAGGAGTGGCAGAAACATGCTGCAAAAGCTGCCTCAGCTCTAGCACAATAAGCCTGCCTTGGATAAACTCTCACCTGCAATAATGTCCATGGATTCTCCACAGCACATCCACGTTCCCAAATTCAAGGTAGGGTGACCAGACAGCAAGTGTGAAAAATCAGGGCAGGGGATGGGGGGGTAACAGGTGCCCATATAAGACAAAGCCCCAAATATCAGGACTGTCCCTATAAAATCGGGACATCTGGTCACCCTAATTCAAGGCCAGTTCCTCAGCAGAGCTGAGTACTGACAACTCCCACTGAAGGCAATTAACTATGTTTGGCTTTCAGATGTGGATGAAGATCACAGAATCATAGACAATGGGGATGGAAAAAGCTTGTTAGATCATTGAGCTCATGTCCCTCCCCATGCAGGAATGGTCCCTACAATACTTTAAAAACTCAGGTCTTTACAAAGGAGCTCACGTTTTGAGCCAGAAAACGGATTTCTTTGCATCAACATAAAATAGTATGTAAAGTTATTCAATCTGTACAGGAAATCCTAAAGGGAATTAAAGGAAAGGGCCAGACATAACTATGCCTCAGTGCACGAAGATGGACTAATGACCTCTTGAGGTCCCTTCCAACTCTATGTTTCTATGATTCTATGACATAGGCCAATAGCTGTCATAGCTGAGGTGAACCACCAGAAGAAGGAAAGCACCTCACTAGTGGGCAAGCAAAATGACTTCTCAGCAAATGAATAATGAAAGAGCTACAGAAGCTGCCAAAATAACACTAAAGAAAGAGTGACTCACACCTAACATATCCTAGGGGAGAGGCAGCTCTGAATTAAGAGAGTAGACCAGGGTCTCAAACATGTGGCCCGCGGGGTTATTTCCTGCGGCCGCCAAGCTCCCCTCCCTCCCCCTCCTCCGAGTGCACCGCGTCCCCGCTCCTCTGCCTACCTCCAGGTGCTTCCCACCGCCAAACAGCTATTTGGTGGCACTTAGTGCTTTCCAGGAGGGAGGAGGAAGGAGCTGTGCGCTCGGGAGAGGAGGCGGAGAAGAAGCGGGGGAGGGGCGGGGATTTGGGGAAGGGTTTGGACTATGGGTGGAGTTGGGGTGGGGACTTTAGGAAAGGAATTGGAATGGGGGCAGGGAAGGGGTGGGAAGAGGTGGGGCAGGGCCTCATGGAAAGGGTGGAGTGGGGGTGGGGCCAGGGGTGGGGGCTTTTTGTACCTTTATATGAAAAGGTGTCAGTGATGCGACCCTTGGCCCAATGTACTAGTCCTCATGTGGCCCTCGTGGTGATTCAAGTTTGAGATCCCTGGAGTAGACACAGAATCAGAAAAAAGAAACCAGAGCTCTTGACCACCTGACACTGACCATCTGAAGAAGTGCAGTCCTGGTTAATTTAGTAGCAGTATTGTGAAAAGAGTTATTATGCTCTTCACACACTAGATGCCTCCCAAACGATGGTAGATACGTATATTGGACAGATCAGATGGAAGTCCCTTTAAACACGCTGACTCACAGGAAAGTTCAAAAGAGGGGATTTGCTGTTCATACTGAGGCTAACACAAATCTGGCAAGGGGCTATTAGAGAGGAGACCACTGCCAGTATTGAAGAGGATTCATCTGATATTGGGGTAAGTGACATAGCATACACTGCCATGAGATTTAGTGTCCTACGGTCATCTATGTGTCTGTGAGAAACAGAAGGACAGATTAGGGTGACCAGAGGAGAGGGAGAAAATATCGGGACACATTGGGGGGGGGGGGATCTGCCGGCAGAGGAAATAAAAAAAAAAAGGCGAGTGCTGACGGTGGAGCAGCAAAAAATAAATAAATAAATAGATAAAAAAGGCGAGTGCTGCTGGCGGAACGAAATCTCGGGACATGGGACAAACACCTAAATATCGGGACGGTCCTGATTTTATTGGGACGTCTGGTCACCCTAGGCCAGATCAAACCACACCTGTGCATGGCTGCACAAGACACAGGAAGGGATGCAAGGAGCCAACCTCTTTACCCCTGCAGACGGGTCAAGCATAATTACAGTCCTTGCAGACAGTAATAAGCCCAAGGACTCCATACATGTAGCACCGCTGTTGGTGCTAGCCTTTCCAAAAGTGACCCTGTAGTACCTCTCTATACATGCCAGCAGAGCTGGACCTTTGCATGGGGGAGTGCGTAGCATTTTTCAAGGATGATGCAGTGGCTATGCTTCCCCTCAGCTCCCTGGAACTCTCAGAGACATTGTGCCGGTTTCAGTCCTCACTTTTCAGTTTCCCGAAATCAGCCTCCAGTCTTAAGGTTGCATAAATATCAGATTTTTGCAATGAACAGAGATATTTTTGTTTCAGCAAAAACATGACACTTTCAGTGCATGACTCATATTAAATAAAGGTAATGGGGTTTGTCTGATTAAGTCCCTGCACATCCTATTAGCAATGTTTAGAAACAAAAGGCTCAACGTTTTGTTTTGGCTGTGCTGTGCACTTGCAGTGGAATTTACAAGAGAAGGAACAGGTAAAGTTTCAAGTCATCTTTACACTTTCCCTATTCTTGGGCCTGTCTAGCCCCTAGCATAAGTAAGAGCAGTCTCATAGACACTATTTTATACACAGCTGCACTGGCACTCATGAGCCATTCTTGCAACTAAGTGGCCAAAGTGCAGCCAAAATAGTTTGGGGTTGCTTCTGCAGAGACAATACAATTCAGAGCATAGTGCAAAAAGTCCATCTCTATACAGATCTGATGTGTCCACCCCTGGAATAGTGTATTAATTTCTGGGCAACACCTTACCAGAAAGGCGTTGACAAGAGTTCAGAGAAAAGCAACATAAAACATTCCTGGTGCTAGAGAGACTGATTTATGAGGAAAGAAAAAAAATTATTAGGAAAGATAATAGATTAAAAGAGCTAAATAAACAGAGCTTGGTTATGAGACAAGGGGAGCAGCTATAACTGTCTATTAATATTTGTGAAGTGTAAATATCAAAATACAGAGGGATTATTTAACAGGGCACATGGGGGTATAACTAGAATTGAAAAATAAAATTGAGAATAGAAAGATTTAGGGAAAACCTCAGCCAGTGAGATCTAGTAGGCTGTCTAAGTACCCTAAGGGAAATGGTGAGAAAAATTCTGTAAGAACAATTCCGAACTGAGAGGGAGATGGACTTGCTGGGAGCTAATAGGTCTTTCTAGGTAGGTACTTATATGATCCTCATTACTGTAGCATCTGAGTGCTTCACAACATTGATGATTTTATCCTCACAAACACTGGTAAGGGAATATCATTATTCCCACTTTACAGATAGGGAACTTAATTCAGAGAGATTTAGTCACTCGCCCAAGGTCAGACAGGGAGTCCAAGAGACCTGGGAATTGAATCCAGACTGCCTGCGTCCGAGTGCAGTGGCTTACCAACAAGACCATTCTTTGTTCACAGCTTCAAGATCGGGCAAAGCTACTAGATGGCAATGCAAACATCAAGATATAACAAGTTTGTTCTGCAAGAACCGCCTGGCTTTAGTTGGGCATATGGCATTCTCACAGCTTTCGTATTACTGGGGGGGCATTTAATGTTTTCAGCCACATCACGGCCTAGTTCTTCATCTGGTTAGTCATGCAGTTTAGGAGATTAGGGATATTTGGTCTCCAAGGACATTTAGACCCCAGGTTCTCTGCAGTCCCATGCATTCACTGCCATTTAAACAGTCCCTATAGCATTGATGGCTCTTGATTCAACAGGTACATTAATAGTCCATAATCTTCAGGCATATCTGGATTTGCAAATCTTGACGCTTGATCATTGCGGCCTTAATGACCCAGGCTCCGCTCTCATCATTGAGGTTAAAGAACTTCCACAGACTAAAATATTTACGACCACAAACACAGCTGATCAATTCTGCTCAGGGGCGGCTCCAGGCCCCAGCATGCCAAGCGCGTGCTTGGGGCGGCAAGCCGTGGGGGGCGCTCTGCTGGCGCCGCAAAGGTGGCAGGCAGGATGCCTTCGGCGGCTTGCCTGCGGAGGGTCCGCTGGTCCCGCGGCTTCGGAGGACCTCCCGCAGGCGTGCTGCCGAATCCGTGGGAGCGGGAACCTCCCGCAGGCAAGCCGCTGAAGGCAACCTGACTGCCATGCTTGGGGCGGCAAAATGCCTAGAGCTGCCCCTGATTCTGCTTCATGGTTCTCCCAAGGCAGCGCTTTGACAATGCGATAGATATCCTCAAACTAACTTGATAAAATCTGATGCAGATGCCCATATGGCTAGTGACAATCGCTACCTAGCAAAAACCAGCTATTGAAGCTGAAATTTCCTTATGCTAAGCATCCTTTAGTTTAGCAGTCAGCAGTGGAAGGGATTGATTTACCATTGCCAAAGAGTTAAGGACATAAACAGAGTATTTCTAAGGGTCTGGAAACGTCTACTTTTAGCAAGCACCCACCATTTTAGCAAACAGCACTCGTGCACACAGCACAAATGGCAGTTGTGCATTTCTGTGACTACCAAAAATCCCTCACTTTTTCAGCATGGTGGGAAATTTCAAATCCTACATCATCTGGTTTTACTGTGCAAGGGATAAAATCACACCTCTATTGGAGACAGGCTGCAGGACTACAATGTATCCCCTCTGTAGCCTTCCATGACCACTACTCCTGGAGTAATGATCACTCCTGCCTTATATTTTGCATGAAGGTCTTTCCAATCAATGCATAAGTGCAGATCTAACAATCCCTCTCCAGGTCCACTAATATACCTCTGCACTGGCATAGCCAGTGCCAGCAGGGAGCCTCCCTTCCATGTGCAAAAGCCAAGCTGAGGGGCAACTCTACTCTGCCCCACTCACATGCACTGCCAGGGTCCCACGATGTGAAAGGACTTGGGGTCCAACCCTGCTCCTGTTAAAATCAATTCCAAATCTCCCATTGAATTTACAGAGAGTTGGATCAGGCCCTTGCTTAGGGCAGTGTTTTCAGACATTACTGCTGATTTGGGATCCCTCCATTTCTGGGTGCCTGTTTTAGACATTTTGAAGGGACCTCATTTTCAGAGGTCTTCCTATTGACTTCAGTACAGGCGAGGTTGCTCAGCACTTCTGCTTAGATGTCTAAAGTTGAGTACCCCCAAAATCGAGGCCCGCAAAATCACTGGCCGCTTTTTGCAAATAGAGTGCAATGGGGGTATTTTAAGGACGGCGTCAACATTCTGGGACTAAAACTCACGAATCTAAATTATTAGCTCTCTATGAAAAATATCTTAGACATTTTATAACTAATATTAAGTTATTGGGTGTGATTAGGGTAAAGGCCCCACTTGCATAGTATTTTGCTTTGTGCTCTGGTGTAATGTAATGCCAAGAGGCATTGCTTATGGTAGGCAGGATAATCATTGCCTCTTCTATGTACAGGAGAATCCTCCCTAGCTGGTGACGTAAACTGACTGTCACTACGGGGTGTCATTTTCCTCCTAGCTACTTTTAGATATGGATCAGTCTCTCCTCAGACAAAGCACAAAACAAAACACTATTATTATTATCATCACCACCTAGAGGCCATAAACAGTATCAGCGACCCGTTGTGCTAGATGCTGTACAAATACACAATAAGAAATGATCCCTCCCCCACACAACTTGCAATCTAAATGAGATAGACAGGGAGGATGGAGAAAGGAAGTCCCTTATCCTCATGTTACAGCTGGGGAGATGCGGCACAAAGAAATGAAGTGACTTGTCTGTGTCAGAGCCAAGACATTAATGGAGCTTTTCCAAGTGCCTGTCCAGTGCCTTAGTTACAAAACCCTCCTTCCCCTCTGGCATTTAGTTAGCATCCATAGTAAAGGCCTATAAATCACATTCATAAAGCTGGGTGGATTTCAGGCATGTGGTTCTAATGATTCGATGTGTTAGGCCAAGTTTGATCCTCTTAACACCGCTCTATGTCTTGACTAATAATCGCATGACACTATTAAAACAGTAACAGTTGTGCTAATGCTAAATCCATTCTTGGGGGAAAATCTCACAACAGCAAACAGTTTGGGGATTAAAAATCATGTCAAAATGTAACTGCAACTCGTTTCCTATACTGCACTGTTAAACCAGTAATTAATAAGAGATGTAAACAGGTTTAACTCTAAGAAGCAGACAATTTAATAATTTGCTTCCTATGGGTATATAATGATATAGTTCTCCCATTCCCCTGAGAGAGATAAGCAGATATTAAAAGGTCTTTCCAATACCTGTAATGACTAAGGGCAACAGCTAATTCAATAGATTCGATCAAAATCACCACTCCTTTCGCTGCTACTGATTTATGACTTTGGCTGTAGTTAGTCATCACTCATTTTAGTTTGCTTTTCAGTACTCATAAATTATGCCTCATAAATAAAAAGATACAATCAAGGAAATCATATCAATTCATCTACATCCCTGGAGTATATTTCCCCCTGGTGCTCACACTAATGTCTTTTTAAAGGATAGCTTTGGAATATGTCAGAATCACAATATACCAAAAAAGGTCTGGCCAGAGTTGTACCTTAATAGGTTCGCAGCTAATGTGGGAAGCCAATAAATCTGCTCTGGTACCATTATTTAGTTAAATGAACAAAACTCTAGGCTTGATTCACAAACACACGACTTGTGTGCATGGATTTGGGACGACGTTGCTGAGGCCTTACACTGGCATGCAGCTGAGGTTTCTAAATGTGGAAAAATGTGTTTGCAAAATTGCTCTCTGTCTCCTTCTTTTCATAAACCCCACAGAGATGAAGGACACATTTCAGTGCAGTAAAAGGTATTTGGAACTGTGATCTCAGTTACACCAGTGAAGCAAAGAAGTTACTCTGGATTTGCTGAGATCAGAATGTTCCCTCAATTCACTTCTTCTAATCTGAACACTTTGTGGAGTGGATACTGTGGATTTTAAAGAACAAAAACTCAAGGAAGTGTTCATTTGTTTGATTTTGAGGTCCCACTCACTTTGTTTCTCAAACAATCTAATTATGTCTTCAGAAGATGTATAAATACCGAGACCCTAAGAGTTAAGTAGAAGCAAACTGGTCCAGAAGAAATTAGAAACAACCTGAATTTTCACATTTTCTGTATTGGGGTGGGGGTGAGGAAACGGGACGACATGATTATCGTAATTTGTTGTGGTTGTTTAATCATTGGCACATATCGCTGAACTCCAGGTCTAGGCTGACATCAGAAGCCTAAATGCTAAAATATCATGAAACACACTGTTCACATGGAACTAGAAAGTATCAAAAATCTTATAAGAAAATCTGCTCTCCTGAGTGAAGGAACAGAGAGAAAGAAAGAATTTTTATTTAATTTATGCCACCACATTTTATTGCATCTTTCTGGCAGGGATGGAAGAGGAAAAGATGAGCTGAAAGGATGAGTGGGAAGAAGTGAGACAAAAGGTGAGGGTTATTTTCAATTGCTGAAAATCCATCACTGGCCAGTAAGAGATCCAGCCCTTATTTCACCCCATTTTAAGCCAGAAGAGTTGCTTAGTTATTTGTCAGTAACTAAGCACCACAAACTGGAGCTGAGCCAAAAAACTGTCAGGCAGGCCAGCAAACAAAGGAATATAACTGTCATTTCTTGAAGCAACCAAGAGGATTCAAATGCTTTGTACTTTCAGTAGTTGGATGTTCCATTACCTTAGCAACATTATACAAGCAGCTAAACAAACTTACAAAACATCCTGCCCCCAAACAACATTAGGAATACAAGCCGTATCTACCTTCGAGGATCCTGTAGAAGCACTCAAACCACGCCTCTCCACTTTCTCAGGTATTTCTCCAAGTGCATTTCCCGGCCCCTTCATATAGCCCCAGTAAATGACCTGTGAGCAAGATTGCTCTGCAGGGGTCAGGAATGGATGGACTCCTCAGCGGCTGCTGCAGCCTCCCTCCATGGAGAAATTGGTAGGCTGATGTATCTTCATAGCTGCAGATCCAGCTATGTGTCTTCATAGCTGCAGATCCAGCAGCCCCCAACACCCCTTGTGTACTCCCCACAGAGCACAGCTCCACATGTAGGGGTAAGGGTCCCTAGAAAGGACTTCTTCCATCCTTGTGGGGGAGCTGAACAATGTTGTTTCTGCTGCCCTTTGGATAGTCGGGATTTGCAGAGGAGAGAGCAGGATGTGTCCCTAAGCCAGGAAAGAAACATTAAGGTGAAGGAAGGGGCCAGAGAGTACCAGAAAAATGAGGTTCCAAATATCTCTCCTGGATCTCCTACATAATTCAGGGATTATGAAGAGGTGGACCAATGTATCACAACCTTTCTGAGGAGCAGGGTGAGTACATTATACACCAATAACTCTGCTGTCAAACAGAAAAGAACTAAGCCCCCCCTCTTACATGTGCTCACCACAGACACTGTCCTTCAGCTGAGAAGAACTGGATGAATCATTGCTGCTCTTAGACTGGCCAGATGGGTTGCTGTAAAACAACATTCAATGCTTTCTCCTCCCAAGGATCTGGGCATCCTGTCTCCAGAGTGCTCCCAGTCCAAAGGGCGAGGAATCAAGAGACTAAACCTGCTGCACGAGATCCTCAGCTGGTGTAGGGCTATCAAAGTCCATGGAGCTACACTGGTTTATACCAGCTGAGGATATGGGGTAAAATTTTCAAAAGCACTTACTGGCCAGATTTATAAAGGTATTTAAGTGCCTAAAGGGGTAGATAGGTGCCTAGTGGGATTTTCAAAAGTGCCTAGTGCCTAATTCCCAGTTGAAATCTATAGGAGTTAGGTACATAGGCCCTTTTGAAAATCCAGCTAGGTCCTATCTGCATCCTTTGGCACCTAAACACCTTTAAAATCTGGCCCTTAGTGACTTAGGAGCATAAGTCCCATTTTCAAAAGTGACATATGCACTTAGAAGCCTAGGTCCCACTGACTTTCAATTAGACTTGGGCCCCTAAGTACGTAAGAATTAGGGATGCAGGTCCTAAATCACTCGGGTACTTTTGAAAAGTTCCCCCGATCTGCCCTTATAAAACACTAACCACAGGGCTGATGGGCAGGCCCAATTATATGAGCTTCCCGTAAAACATCAGCAGAAAAGAATGCCGCCAAAATTTCTGACCTCAGATTAGATGTTAATGTTATATCCATCAAACTGAATCCTGGTAACTAACAACATTTCTAGAAGTGCTGCAGAGGGCCCAGTCACAGAGGTTTGATTTTATCTGCATTCAGCTGGAGGAAATTTAGTTGCATTTAAAGTTTTATGTCCAGCAAACAAGCCTCCAATGCAGAGACAGCAGAATCAATACTGTGCTTAAGTGAAATATAAATCTAGGTTTCATCAGCATAATAGTGAAAGCCAAGCCCTATACTTATGAATAATTTGTCTCACAGGCAACATATAAATTGTCAACAATGGAAGGGCTACGAACAGATCCCAGAGGGATGCACAAGTGACATCAGCAGAAGAGGAAGACACACACACAAATCTCTCACTGGAACAAAATATATTGCTGCTGGCCGAGAAGGAACAAAACCAATTCAGGGCCTTGCCAGATAGCCCAGCCCAGTTACGGAGTGGAACCAAAATAAAAGATAGAGTTTCTTCCTGCCTCAAGTGCAGCACTTCGGTCCAGAAAAATTAGAACATACAGACAACCTGAGTCAGACATCATCAATAAATCATTAAAACCCTTGACTCAAACAGTCTCTGTGCTATGAAAAACAACTTGAAAGCCATACTGATTGAGATATCAAGTAATTAAAGGCTGGTGCAGGGAAGAACACAATGTGAATTAAATAATTTTTGGTAAAGTATTGGAAGCATAAAGAGGCAGTGGCAGCATCTAGCATGGGGCAGGGGGGATTAACGAAGGTGGAGCTGTAGTCATTTGAAAAAAGCAAGGGGATATCTAGCTTATGAGTCTGTGGCGGCAAACATAGAGGCAACATAGCAGTAAGCTAAACGGTGGCATAAGGAACAGAGCCAAGGACTTTCAGCTCAGAAAATACAGGACTCCACCTCTTCAGCTAGAGGAGAATCACCACTATTTTCTATTGTAACTCCTCTCCCACCTCCCCACACACACACTTGCCCTTGGGTTTCCATTTTTGAGGATTTTTTTAATGCCTTAGGGCACATACAGGGTCACGTTAAGTGATGAGATCTGGTATTCTTTAGAGCAATTTTACCATCAAGAAATTAATATAGCGTGAGGAGAACAGATTTCACATTACTGTGGGACCATATATGGGTCCCTGAGGGTTTAAAGAACATCTGAAAAAGGCAAACCTGAATACAAATACACACCAATACTTGACACACAAATGCATAGACTTCATCCCTGACACACACACAGTTGCCAGTGAAGATTTAACAGTTTTGGTCAAAAAAGGATTAATTGAAGGAAAATATTCCCTCAAGTATTTTAAGCATGAAAAGTTTCCAGCCTCTAAGTGGTGTGTTCTATTTTGGAAAGGACCCTTGCATTGTCCCTAGTGCTGTTCAGTTCACTGAAGTTTAAGGAAGGAGTTATATTATTAGCAACAGTAGGAAATCCAATAATCGGAGCCCCATCATTCGTGACTGGAAACACTCTGGTCAGAGATACCAGTCCTTTTCCTCAGAACAAAACCAATGAAAGTCATTACATTTCTCAACCTGGGGCTATCTAGGATCTCTTTCACTGATCTCAACACCACCAGAGGAAAAAGAAAAGATTATCTAGATCATCATATTGGTAATAAAGATTTTTCAAAACACACTGTAGTGAATCCATTTCTCTGCTATCATTCCAAACCCATTTCCATCATCCTTGCCATTGTTCCTTTGGGGTCCTGTCCCTGGCCATTGTGGAGCCACTGGAGGAGGACAAGGATAGCCATCGTATTCCTTCCTCCAGGCCCCAAGGCATAGTCAGGGGCAGTCTTGAAAGATTGTGTTGCTCATATTAACAATGTAGTTTCTTAAGAATAACTCTGTATAGGCCCGAACCAGCAAGAAGAACACTGCACTAGCAGTTGAACAGAGCTGCAAAAGGCTCTAATATGTGGAACAGATGTCCACATAGATGAACAAGGTGGGGCGGAGGGAAAATCTCAACAGCGCGGCCCTGTGAATACAGCAGCTTTCATCTCAAATCAAAACAATTCTTGAAGTTCAAAAACTCAGTTTACATAAGCAAAAAAGAGGGAGAGACTCAAGGGGTATTGAAGATCTCAAAACTCACAATATATTATGCAGCACTGAACCAAGAGTGAGGACCCACTGGTGTCCTGTTATGGGGCAGAGGAGAATACTGGTTCATGTCTGCGAAAACGTGATCACTTTGCTATGAAACTACACATACACCTCTACCCTGATATAATGTGACCTGATATAACACGAATTTGGATATAACACGGTAAAGCAGTGCTCCGGGAGGAGGAGGGTGGGGCTGCGCACTCCGGCGGATCAAAGCAAGTTTGATATAACGCGGTTTCACCTATAATGCAGTAAGATTTTTTGGCTCCCAGGGGCAGCATTATATCGGGGTAGAGGTGTATTTACATTTACTGCTAACACATCCAGGGCTAGTTTTTGGTGAGGTTGTAAACTCACCAGATTCATATGAAAACATGAACTGAATTTCAGAAAATGATACATTGCTAGGGGGACAATGGAAGTTAAATGCATAGATATGAAATCAAATATAGCCATAGATTACTAGTAATCCTGTGTGATAAAGGAACAATATGCAGGGATATGTGACTTTGACATTAATGGAAAACAACTACAGCCCAAAGAAACTCACTTGCCTCAGGGTCATAGGACTTTTGCAATCAAAGAGGATTACTTTAGAAGGCCCATTTCTGCAACCCTTACTTACACTCACTGAGTGGTACCTTACCCTGCAAACAGTCACATTGATTTTAATGGGACCATTTGCATACTGAGGTAAAATACTATTCAAACTCAGCAAAAGTAGCAGAAATGGTCCCGTAGCTACACCTTTAACCCCAAAAGAAAAGTAACAAGTACAAAATGAATATGAACATACAAAATAAAAATAACCCATCAACAGTGAATTAACTTTTAAATTTACCGTGAGACAAATATTTGTAATCCTACCACCTAAAATAAAATAATCCACTAACAAAACCAGTCCATCCTGCTTCCATAGAAGGTAATCAAATGTAAAAGTAAAAATAAAAATATTTGCACATTTGAAATAAAGCTACTAACAAGACCAAGCTACCTGGCACTTCAAAATAAGTCAAGTATCAGAGGGGTAGCCGTGTTAGTCTGGTTCTGTAGAAGCAGCAAAGAATCCTGTGGCACCTTATAGACTAACAGACCTTTTGCAGCATGAGCTTTCGTGGGTGAATACCCACTTCTTCGGATGCCTTATCCGAAGAAGTGGGTATTCACCCACGAAAGCTCATGCTGCAAAACGTCTGTTAGTCTATAAGGTGCCACAGGATTCTTTGCTGCTTCAAAATAAGTTGGTACCACTAAAGTGGCGGAAACCTCTGATGTGCAAGGGACACAAATGCACACAAATTAGAATTAATGATTTTGATGAAGAAATGAAAAAAGAGCAGTGAATGAATTTATTCCTCATAGAATGTTATCTTCAAGGTCTGATCTATTTTAAATAAATGTGCAATAATTGTTTAAGTACAACAATACTATTACAATTAAAATTCAATTAAAATTGAAACATTTTATTTTATAATTATAACGAACAAGCATCTTTTGTTATTGAGGTGTACTGAAATCTTAATTATATCTGTATACCTTGTAGCTAACTGACTTCATTTCATACCTGATATTCATATTCTGTATAAGGCAGCAACTTGGTATCTTTGAAGGATGTTAAAGTCCCATTATAAACAAGCACCAGGTCTACATGTATGTGGGTATGAGTTGCTTGTCTTCGGTAAAGCTCATAATATAAAACCTTCCCATTTGGCTGCTGTGGACCAGTCCACAGAATAGATGCGACTGACTGGAATCCATCAGAACTTGTCTGCATCTCTATGAGAGGGGAAGGCTGCACTTCAGGGGGTGCTTCCAGAGTCTGTATGGATGCCCATTCACTAGTAGCGCATCCCTGCAATGTGCATGCTTGAACTTGTACTTCATATCTTTGGAAACACAAATCAGAAACCAGTCAATAAGAGCATTACAACTGTGCATATGCACTACACATAAGATTAGAATCAATTAAGGTTGTTTAGAAAGAGAGGAGTTTTCCTTAGTTATTTTTGTCCATATTTTTGAGGAAGAAAACAATTCACATTAGTGTGGTGAAGGGATGATGTAATTTCCTCTTGTGGGTCTGATCTTGAAACCCTCATGTGGCATTCTCATTTGTGTGAGTAAAATAAATGGGACCACACAGATAAGGAAGGGCTGTTGGACAGGGTCGTTTGTAATGGAAATGTGATCCAGAAGTGTTTATATTTCCATTTAAAGTGAAATGTCTGCTTTTAATTTCACTCAGTCTGCCATTTCTTTGTATTAAACAGAAAACGTCTTCCACAAGTGTTTGCCAGAGAAATTATATGGACATTGTGACCCACCCATTGTCATCCAGACACCGGAGATAAAAATGTCTCCACTGGCCACAGAGCACAGCAATCTTCCACTTGATCTGCCTCACTCAGACAGAATTTATATCCTACTTCCCCTAGGTCCAAGTTTGGAGAGTGAGGCCTGGTAGTGACAAGTTTCACTGAACATGTGCTCTGAGGACAGTGGCACTGAGGGGGACAGCTTTCCAAGGCTGACTGACAGCTATTCTGTAAATGATCAGCTGGAGAGAGTATTAAAGACACAAACAGATAACATTAACAAAAAAAGGAAGGAAGGAAAACATAAATCAAATAGAGACACACACAGATGCACCATTCCAAATGGCAAGAGACCAGGTCCAAGACAAAAATAATTGATTGAGTGAGTTCAAATTTTGCTGGCTGGGATTGAGGCATCTTGATGATTGATAAACCAGCATGTAACTGGGTTAATGTTGGCCAGAAAGGTCTTTCTTTGGGTGCAGAAGGCCAGGTTGGAGGTATTCGGTATCACAAAGTGGATTTATTAGCATAAAGTCATTGGCCCTTTGCTGCTCTAACATGGCCCAGCGGAGTTCCCAGGGAAGGCTCAAGCTAAAGCATATAAACCAGACTCCAAAGCTTCCAAGAAATTATCCACTGATGAGGCCTCCGTTTCCTTCTTTACATATCAGAGATAATATCGCAGGGAGATCAAACGGTCAACATCACTAAATTACAATAATAGCTGAACTGAAAATACCCGAAGAGCTATATAATCTTTGTCTTTTTGGACTATTGCCTTAATTTACAAAACATTAACTATACCATATTATTAGTCTCTCTTACAATTTAGATTATTTACAGGTACCATGCAGAAAGAGTTGTCGACAATTTAAGGAATAAAAACGAACTTCTACACAAAAGATAAGAGGTGGTGATTAAATAATCAAGAATTTGAAAAAACGATACTTTTACAAAACCAAGCAAGTTTGTTCTCACTTAAATCTGGTACAGTACACTATTTTAAATGTAGCTTGCACTAAAATCTAAACAGCAAGTCTGTGCTGTAAACACACACAAAAAAAAATGAATCCCTGGTATAACTCAACTGTCCTTAGTGCAGATACACCAGAGATGAGCTGCCCCACAGATCTTTGTTTTATGTTTTAATTCGGTTTATAAAACAAGGAAAAACTATTGTGGAATACAACTGACTTGCAAAAGTGTGTGTGGGGGGGGGGAGGGTTGGGCAAGGCTGTGAACTTGAGTCTGCAAAGGCTCCCCAAGGTGTCCCTTGCATTGCTTGTACCCTAGATTGACCTTGCATACTTTACTGAAAAGGCAGACAACTGATTTTTATTTATCTTGTCTTAGTGTGGACTTTGTGGGAATAAGAACTGTGGGGATCTGACCATCTGTTCGACTGAAGAAAATGTGAGACCCCGCCCCTCAAACCTCATTTTTCAGTCTTTAGGAAAGTTTTGTATACTAGCCCAGTCTCAAACTTTTTGAATTATCCTGTGATATTCATTCAACAAAACTAAGTATTCAGAACTTACCTATGGTAGGGTTTTAGGTCTGCTGCAACGTAGGACTGTCTAACAAAAGAAATGTGAGAGGTGTCAAAGTCAACAGTTTTCTTTCTCATTTCAGCAGGCTCACGAATAGAGATTGTATAATTTTTTATATCAGCATTAACTTTTGCAGGAGGATCCCAGGCCACCAAAATCTCCTTTGGGGCCCATGCCTGCAGTCGAGGAGGTAACATTCCAGATGGAGCAGAAGGGTGGGTTCTAATTCTAGCTGGTGGGCTAGTGGTGCTTCCTTGACTATTATTTGCAGTTACCTCATAGCTGTATTCCATGCCTGGTGTTAGTGTGAAGTCAAGGTACCGAGTTTCCAGACCTAAATAAATAAGAGCTCCATCCCTCCTCAGCTCATAACTTCTGATTTTACCATTAGGATTCATTGGGGTTTTCCAGGTGATTTCTATTGACTCTGATCCTGTGACTAGAAACCTGGGGGCTTCCATATTTAGTGGTGGAGCCTCCATTGTCAAAACAGATTGGGATATGCTAGATGTGCAGCCTCCATTAGTACAGGCAACCAGCGTGAAATCATACTGCGTGCAAGGCTGTAGGTTTGAAATCAGTCTTGATAAACCTCTCCCAACATAATATTCTTCATCACTTAATTTTAATATGTACTTCGTGATTTCTCCATTTTGAATCTGGGGTGGGGACCAAGACGCATTAATCTGAGTGGCACTGATAGCCTGCAGAGACGGAGGGTTGACTAATGCTGGAGCTGCCTCTAGAGTTTGGATTTTGGCTGGTTCACTGGTAGAGCAGCCTCCGACTGTACAAGCAACTATTGCATAACTGTACACTGAATAAGGCTGTAAGTCTTCATCCATATAGTTGAAAGTAGTAGCATCAAAGCTGAAAGGATAGAAAACCTCATTTTTTTGTAGCCTATATGATTGGAGAACACCATTTGGTTCTTCTGGGGAGAGCCATGAAATGAGCACTTTATGGGGGTTAACTGATACATAGGTTAACCTAGGTGTAGCAAGACCTTTAGGGGCAGCTTGACTAGTCTTCGCCACTGACCAAGAGCTATCGGTATAGCCCACTGAATTCCATGCACGTATTTTATATTCATACCTTGTCCATGGCTGTAAACCTTTATCATTATATTTAAATGTATTATTTTCAGTGTTATATTCTGTGAAAACAATTTTCTCCTCTACTGTTGTTGCTCTGTTCCCTGAAGCCTTTTCTTTTGTGCATCTGTGAATAACTTCATAGTGAATTATTTTTCCATTTGGATTAATTGGTTCAGACCAGCTCAGTTCAATATTGGTAGCATTAACTGACTGGATTACAGGTGCCAGCTGAGACACAGGGGGTGCTTCATCTGTTTGGACTGGCTGTGGTGAAGAGCGAGTGCAACCTGCCACAGTGCAAGCCTCAAGTACTAGAGTGTACAGTGTGAAAGGCTCCAAGCGTCTAAACAGGAACTGACGAGATAAACCACTATATTCCAGATTATCATCATTTAAAATATTGTACGTCTGAGAAAAAAAAGAAAGGGAAATCATCAGTTGGAGAATTTGCAAATGAATTCTAGGAGAGATACTTATTTAGATACAATGTTTATCTTCATAACTTTATAAGGATTATTAATTTGTGACCCAGAAACTAATTTCCTTAACTCCTTATTAACAACATCTTGGCTTGTTAACGCTGAAATAATATTTTAACCTACTTTTCACAATTAATGCTGATTTGTTTGCTTTTTACATTTCACTCATCTTGGGCAGTGAAAATATACTAGTCAGTTTCACTTTTGATTATATTTACTTTCTAGTCAATTTTATTTCAGGGCTCTAATGTCACAATATAAGGGTTACAAACCTTGCAGGTTAATATTTACACCCCAACAAAAACTGTTTAAAAGAACCCCCCAAACTTCATAGCAACATTTCTATTGAACTTTGTTGTAACAAAATCTAATGTGGGGCATAAGGCTAAATTAAGCTGAAAATATCCCTTTAATAGATACTGTTCTATATAATGAAGAACAATATTAAACTAATTAGGCCTGAAAACATAGCCTTTAAAATATCCTTTCCTGTGACTTTGAAGGGCAGGATTTCGTCAGTGTTCTAGATACTCATAGTTGCAAGAAAGCATATAAGTAGTAATAGATATCTAAATTTGCATATACCTAGAAAGTAAGCATTGCTCAATCTCTTCATCACATCATACTTGTGCAGTTGTGTGTGTGTGTCTTCAAAGAACTCCTTTTTAAGTCTAGTGAATTTTAGCAAAAGTTTTCCAACATGATATTTGGCATTTTCCTTTTAACTGTGATGAATGAGGTTTCAGGATAAAGATTACCTTAATTACTCCATTGGGTTTGGAAGGCTCTGACCATTTAATTAACAATGCCCTGCCGTTCTCTTTTTTCTCTACAGTGAAGTTGCTCAGACCGCTAGGTGAAGCTTCAAGCGTGGTCACAGAAGTCCAGGGACTCGAAAGTTGGCCAGCGTTGTTTACAGCCACAATGTTAATGTGATACGTGGTAAAAGGTTTCAGTCCAAACAAGTGAGCCTGATGCTTTGTTCCCTGCAGTAGGAATACAGAATATTTTCTCATTTAGTTTAAATGGCAATAATCAGTGTTTGTGGTTTACACCAGCATTGGACTGGGCAACTGGTGCTCTGACTCCAAAGATATCACAATCATTTCACAGAGTACCACATCTGGCAGCTGGGCTCACTGAATGTGCATTACTGCAGCTAAGCCTTGAATAGAAACTCCTGTGGTTTGTAGGGAGCAGATCTTCTAAGTAAGCTCAATTCAGCAAGGTGCAGAGCACTCTGAACCTTATCTAGCAAAGCACTTATGCACATGCTCAACTTTAATCATGTGAGTAGCTCCATACATACTTAAAGTTAAGCATGCGCTCAAATGCTGTGCTGCATCAGGACCTGAGTGGTCAGCACTTTGAAGGATTAAGACGCTAAGATCTGTATTATGCTAGCACAGTGGCCCACTATGTACATCACACATAGGGTGACCAGACAGCAAGTATGAAAAATAAGGATGGGGGTAAGGGGTAATAGGCACGTATATAAAACAAAGCCCCAAATATCGGGACTGTCCCTATAAAATCGGGACATCTGGTCACCCTAATCACACACCTTCCATAGTGTATTCAGGAATCATGTGAATACCATACTGATTGGTATCACATAATGTTTTGGCAAATTAAAGCAATGTCATCTGGATGTACACTAGCATCACTGAGAGTACAGTTTGGTTCCCATATTGAAAATATAACAATCCCAAAGGTTAAATCACCATTAGAAATGGAGTAAAATGTCTCCCATAATTCACATGGTTAAGATGTTACCTAAACAACAAGTTCACAAGATAAGATGTAGTTGGGTCTCTGCAGTTCCTTAAAACGATGGCGTGTGTAGCATTCAGAAATATAGATAACAATAAACAACCCACTTTGAAGAGAAGATGGCTGGAAATAAGCAGGAGGACTAACAAATTTTGCTATAAATCTCATTGGGGACCAGGATGAGTTTCTCCACTGGCCACTAATATATTTAATTCTGCTTTTGCATTGATTACATAGATGTCAGGAAAACGACTGATAATTTAGTTTCCTTTATGTAGCAAAAACTGCTAAAGTCAATTTCCTTGCTTCAGTAAGTCATATTAAGTTGTTAAATGTTAACACTAGAAATTGTTTAATATTTAAACATTTGTTAAGCTACCAGACTGATACAAATTTTACAGAAATATTAATTTCTTTTTTAAATATTAAAAGTTAGATCATAAATATGTAAATAGTTATTTCCCCCACAACAAGTTAGTGCTTTCGATAAATACGGCACCACATCTGAATGACCATTATGAATATTAAATCTGAAGATGACACAAATACAGATGATAAACATACTTTTCTGATAAATTATTCCTTTTCCCGTTAAACCAGGCAAACACTGACAAGATTAATAATGCAAAAAATATAATTCTTTGTTAGGAATTCCCAGTCATCACTGCCAAAAAAGCATAAGCTCAAATGCAAATAGCAATCACTTCAAACAGATTATATATAAAAAAGCGTTGGCTGCTGTGGGACATTTAGAGATATCTTTTGTCATAAGAAACATGGAAAGCATGTGGGCTATAAAGCAAAAACATATGTATATTGTCAATAGCAGCACCTGTTCAATTACAGTTTATTTCAGTATGGAGAATTTAGTTCAGCCCCTAGATGGCAATACTATCAAACACTTTTTGTAACATGAGTACTTAATGATTAACAACCTGCATTCAGTCATCCAACATACTCAAGGCAGCCATTAAAAAAATAACAAAACTGATTTCATTATAGATTCTTTTAATAAACATTTATGGCTTAGATCCTTGAAAGTGGAAGCATTCAAACTGCCACAGCCAAACCCCTATACAGCTGAATGCAAAATTATGAACTGCAGGTTAAAGTACAGAGCTCAAATTGAAGTTCATGCTTGGCATAAAAATCTGGCATCAGAAATTATGTTGGCACAAAACATGATTAAAATTAGCTTTACAATTGGCTGTGGTCTGTATTAATAGTTTTTATGAGGACAGTTATCTAATGGCCTTTAAAAACAGAACTTTTAAAAGCCTAAAATTTACATCCCATGGTTCGGGGGGTGGGGAGAGGAGGGACCACATGACATTAAATTATCGCTTCTGAGTTGTTACACAAAGACTTGTGGAAGGATCAAATATAGGAATATAAGCATGAGACAAAAATCAATGGCTCTGCTTCTTGTCAACCATACAATCAGGGGAGGGGTTCTAGTAGCAACAATGCTGCAAAATAAAGAATTTTCTTAAATAAAAAGAAAAATGAGATTGTTCCAATAATCCTCTATAGCTTTCCCACTAACTCCTAATGTTTAATTATTTACGGTCCTCACCAGTGTTTGAACTGAAACAGAGATGGAGGGATTTCCCTGCCTGTGGTTCATCCTGTCCTCTGGAGACTGAAAAACCATTCTTGCCAGGGATGGCTTTTATCCCTGGCTCCTACAGACACTTCTTGAAGTGCAAAATGTTTACAGGTATTTTTAAAAAAATAAGCTTGGGAGAAGTTCTCCTAGAATACGCTGCTAAGGCTTTATCCCCCACATCACCCTCTGTGAATGACTCAGATCAAAGTTGATCTTGTATCATCCTAAGAGTCCACCCCTGCAGATCAGAAGTCAGCACCCATGGATCAGATTACAGGATCAAGGCCATTGCATGGAACACCCTCCCAATCCTTATTTGCAAAGCCACCCACTCTCCGCATTGAAATATCCACTGCTTCCATATTGCCTACAAGGCGTGAATTCATTCACCATTAAAAACTAACAAACATCAAGATGTTTGCAGGTCATAACTGAGTAACCGTGAGATCTGAGGAATGTTACCACTGTCCTTCTCATCCTTGGTGTTTATGGCTTATTATTCTCAGTCATAGGTCATTATGTTAGGCTTAATCCTGCAAACACTTGGGTGTTTAATTAACTGTATTCTCATTAGTAGTGCTCCTGTTAGATTTACTGGGGGCTACTCAGGTGAGTAAAGTTACTTGATGCCAGAAGCTGGGACTTTGTAAGCCCTGAGAGCCCCCAGAATTTCCAGGCTCCTGGAACCTTGACTCTGAGCGCATGTCTGCACTTCAGCTGGGAGGTGTGAGTCTCAGCGCAGGCAGAGGCACTTGCACTAGTGTCGGCTCGAGTTAGCGCACTAAAAATAGCAACATGTGGGTTGCAGCACTGGCGGTGGCTTGGGCTAGCCGCACGAGCTCGGACCAGGGGATTGGGCTGGCTTGGACTTGGGCAGCAGTATCAACACTGCTCTTTTTAGCATGCTAGCTCAAGCTGAGCTACAGTGAGTCTGTCTACCCACAATGGGAATCACATCTCTCAGCAGCAGCATAGACATATCCTCAGAGCCCTGGCTGGAGCTGGGTCTCCCAGGACTTCCTGGCGTCTGGCTCCAGGGCAGTGAGCCTGAAAGCCCTGCCATGCTGACTACCCTGGAGCTGCAGACCCTCAAAGCCTGTGGTCCCCAGTCCCTGGGCAGACCGCATAGAGAGAGTTGCCAGGGAACCAGGCAGGTTTCAGAAGTGGGTTGGAGAAAGTTAATCAACCCCAACTTGCTTTTGTAAAAAATTTAGATTTGGCATGCTGGCATTTTCCAACTAAACTGTTTTGTCAGAAAATTTCTGACCAACTCTTGCTGTAAGATGCAGCCAACAGGGCCGGCTCCAGAGCCCAGTGGGACAAGCACCCGCCTGGGGCGGCCCTTTCCCGGGGGGGCGGCAGGCTGGGCCGGCGGACCTGCCGCAGTCATGCCTGCGGAGGCATGACTGCGGAGGGGACGCTCGGCCAGCGGCTCCAGTGGACCTCCCGCAGGCATGACTGCGGATGGTTCGCTGGTCCCGCGGCTCGGCTGGACCTCCCGCAGGCATGCCTGCGGCAGCTCAACCGGAGCCGCCGGACCAGCGAACCGCCCGCAGCTGCGGGAGGTCCAGCCGAGCCGCGCGACCAGCGGACCCTCCGCAGTCATGCCCGCGAGAGGTCTGCTGCTCCCGCGGCTCGGGGGCGCCTCCCGGGCATGACTGCTTGGGGCGGCCAAATTTGTAGAGCCGCCCCTGGCAGCCAACCACAATCTGTTCCGTCCTCTGCAGTCCAGAACCACACCTTCGAAAATGGAGGATGACCTCTGGTTTCTGTAGCCACATCCTTGCACAACTTTGACATCTACTCCACATCCTTTTGTGTGTTCTGAAAAGCAGTGGCTCTCAACCTTTACAGAGCCTTTTCAGGCGTCTGATTTCTCTTGCATACCCGCAAGATTCACCTCACTTAAAAACTACTTGCTTACAAAATAAGACATAAAAATACAAAAGTGTCACAGCACACTGTTACTGACAAATTTCTGACTTTTTCATTTTTACCATATAATTATAAAATAAATCAACTGGAAAATAAACATTGTACTTACATTTCAGTGTATAGTATTTAAAGCAGTATAAATAAGTTATTGTCTATATGAAATTTTAGTTTGCACTGACTTCACTAGTGCTTTCTATGTAGCCTGTTGTAAAATTACAGAAATATCTAGATGAGCTGATGTACCCCCCTGGAAAAATTCTGCTTACTCTCAGGGGTGATTGAGAACCACTGCTGTAAACTGTCCAGCACATTTTGAGTTGCAGTATAAACAGATAACAATAAATACTTTGTCCAGCTAATTTCACTGCTCTGACTGTAAACTATGATGAAAGAAAAATTATTTAAAATAAAACCTTTTTTAAACATACTTTCAAAATATAAAATGAGAAAATATGAAGCATGAATAATTTATGCATTTAGACTCACTTCAGATTGCCTCTTTTGTTTGTTTACTTTTTAATTCATGAGCACTGAAGTCACTTAAAGTCCAGAAACAAATTAGCATAGTCTTTCAGGCAGCTGAAAGGCAGTGGCATCCAGAATGCAATGTGCATGTCTTCCTGACTAACCTCGCCTGAGTAGCCTGCTCCTGGCGGGGTGGTCAAGACTACTCTGAGTCTTAAGAATTCTGACAGTTTTACCCTTCTACTGTGATTGCTTTTGACTACTTGGAGTGCCCCAAAGGTGATAACAGGGTCAAGAGGTTTTTGTAGGTTGAAAATGATCAAAAATTAGCATTGATCTGTAGCTGTCAATAATACTCTGTGTGGGCAGACTCCCTGCACAAATGTTTAAACTGCATAAAGCCACACAACCGACTCATCTTTGAATCTATTGATCTGATGATCCAGCACTTTGTACTCTATATTAAGATAACCCAATTTACCCCAGTGCCTTAGATTCAGGGTACGATTTTGAAACATAAAACTGCCATATTAGGAGAGCTACTGTACCATTTGAGAGCTGATGAACAGGTAACACGGACATTTATCACTTCTTTAGGGGTAATCATCAAAATGCAGACAGTCATTAATCAGCTATGGTGATTGTCCAGATTATTTCTATTTTCAGTATAAGGAAAATTATTTCTCACCTTTTCTCTGTTTTCACTTTACATCCCCCAACATCCCTCAGGTTTCTTCAATACAATGTCAAGGAGCCATATCATTCCTCCTAGAAGTACAATCCCCTATTCTCCTTGATGGCACCAGACGCCCTGCCTCCACGTATGATGAACTCCAGTGGGTTAGGGATCCATGCATTGTTTTTTAACATTCCATCAGACATCAGAAAGGAATCTTAAAATAAGGTAATTCAGCATGATGCTACCTTTTCAACAGAGCCATCCATCCTATGGAATCTCCCTTGGCAAGGTTCTAGGGGTCTGAATCATAAGGGAGGCTCTATTTGAGCAGCACTGCCCAGGGAGCTGGAAAGGAGGATGAGGTTGGTGCAGGGCCTCTGAGGGGATCACCAGGTACTGGGGACCATAGACCCTGATCATTTTGTATGGGGCAAGCTTTGCTCCACCAATGGGGGAAAACTGCACAAAGGGAACCTATCAGTTTTCCTCTTTACCAGTCTCCCTTGACAGGTACATAGACGGGGCAATGTGGCCATTGTTACCATCTTTGCTCAGAAAGTCTTAGGGCCAAATTCAGATCTGACGTATAAAGTGGTGTATATTTCACCATCATAATTTGGTATAATTTTGTACAGTGGAGGGAAGGACGGGGGCTATGAATAAATTATAGGTTTAAAACAAAGAAAGGGAAGTATTTCTTCACACAACACACAGTCAACCTGTGGAACTCCTTGCCAAAGGATGTTGTGAAGGCCAAGACTATAACTGGGTTCAAAAAAGAACTGGATAAGTTCATGGAGGATAGGTCCATCAACGGCTATTAACCAGGATAGGACATTCTCTGAAGTGTCCCTACCTTTGTGTGCCAGAAGCTGGGAATGGGTGACAGGGGATGGATCACTTAATGATTGCTTGTTCTGTTCATTCCCTCTGAAGCACCTGGCAGTGGCCACTGCCAGAAGACAGGATACTGGGCTAGATGAACCATTGGTCTGACCCAATATGGCTGTTCTTATACTCTTAAATGCATCCAATAGGAGGGTATGAAACAAAGCTGGACAGAGCTTGTTTTATCTTACACTTTCCTATACCCTCCTAATAGTTGCTTTTCCTGCTCTAACTCCACCCTTCCACCATGCTGGTGCATAAGCTACAATAATTTACATGAATTTGGTCCTGAGTATTAAATCAAGCCCTTTATCGCTGGGCACCTACATAAGGATTTAGGAGCATACCTTCAAGCACCCAGGTTTGGAAATGTTGGCCTAAATTAGCATAAAAGGTGCAGAGTCGGATTTTCTAAAGCACTAATAATGGGGTTTTCAAAATCATCTAGGCGTCTAACAACCATCTCATTATAAATAACATAGGAGGCCAATTCTCATTGATTTGTGGTGGAACTTGTGCTCTTATATCACTTAGTGCTTTAGAAAAGTCCACCTGCAGGGTATAAAAATTTTATTAAAGCTAATGTTTAAGATCAAATTTACACAAGCTAAGAGGGAAGGTACTGTACCTCTGGGGTCAGGTTTAAGTTATGAGGGATTACAAGTATCGGTTACAAGGTTCACAGGATACATACATAGCACATAACCAGCATAGACCCACACTGGGGTGCGGGAGTTTTTAAAACATCAGTGGATAAGTGGGCTCGTGTATGCCACCCATAGAATGTATTTAGAGTCCAAGTTAGTATTGGTGTAGTGAATAAGTACATGAGTGGGGTGCACTGGCATTCTAACCATGTCACCCCCTCCTTAACTCTGTTACTAACTTCTTCTCCAATTCCCCTCTTCAAGGCTCCACATGACTCCATTTTGTCCCCAACTCCTGCCTATATCTCCTGTTAATCCTCAGCCAGATCCATACACTCAGTCCTCCCTCTAGTTACAGCATCCATGTCTCCTTATGCACTGAGGTGCAATCACATACCACCCCCTTCACTTGGATGTCACTTGCAGCATACTTCTACTTGTATGCTCCAGGTGCCCTCCCCTCTTCTCCTTCAAGTTCCTCCTTAAAAGCCACCCCTTTCCTGAAGCCCACCAGTGCTGATCCACCCACATATTCTTGCCCTTGAACTCCTATCGATTAACTCATGTTCAGAACCCCACCTACTTTGAAGTTCTATTTCGCTCACAAATATGGTCTGGAATATAAATTTTCATTTTTAAACTATTAGGGTTCTAGTCCTTATGGTTGTAAAGAAAGCCTTTTACAAGTTAACCAAATGGAAACCAATTAATCTAGCTGAATCTGTAGAGAGCATGAAACAATAGTTCTGACAGGTGTGAGACTCTCACTGGGTTAATGCTAAAACTCCCTAAAGATGATAATTTTAATGTAATAATTTAAACTTCAGCTCACTTTAGCCAAAATAGTTAGTTAATATTTCTAGCCCACAATCTCAAACAACCTCCCATACCTTTTTGGGTGCCAAACATCCCTGCTGCTCTTAGCCAGCTACTAACACTTTAAACTTTCCCCCAATGACCTCTACAATGGAGTATGGGCTGTCAATAAAAAAAATCAATGCTTTAAGTACAAATTGAAAATGTGGGGACTGAATAAAATAAACAGAATTCATTTTTTAAATGAATGAACACAGGGACCAACATATTGACTGTAGTACTCATTTTCATATTTTATTCAATGAGATTTCCATTTTTAAATTTAAATGTAGCTATCAGTCACCAAATTTCCTGTTTTCTGTGCTGGATTGTCACAGGTTTCAGGGGAACTTGCTACAGAATTTGAGTCCAATTTGCCATGGCCTTGATCATTATAGGTGGGGCTGATAGCACCACCTCTTGTTTCGATTGCCCAATGTTTCCTCTTTTAGCAGGTTTAGTTGTGGGGAGGGATAGCTCAGTGGTTTGAGCATTGGCCTGCTAAACCCAGCATTGTGAGTTCAATCCTTTAGGGATATGGGGCAATAATCTGTTGGATGATTTAATTGGGGATTGGTCCTGCTTTGAGCAGGGGGTTGGACTAGATGATCTCCTGAGGTCCCTTCCAACCCTGATATTCTATAACTTTTACAAACATTAAGCATTTAGGCTGAAATTTTTATGCTGGATGTCTGCCTCAGGCTGAATGCTTTTGGAATGTTTAAA
The DNA here is from genome assembly GCF_020497125.1 of Mauremys mutica. NCBI lineage: Eukaryota > Metazoa > Chordata > Testudines > Geoemydidae > Mauremys > Mauremys mutica. The sequence continues at coordinate 164,213,444 of NC_059074.1, read as the reverse complement.
CAATAAGTTGTTTTGCAATGTTAGAAAAATCCTGCCTACCTTTTATTTAAGAAGATCTAATGCTCCCATGCTTTTGGAGTATGGAAAGTTGGCAGGGAGTGGCCTTTTGCTGTCCCAATAAAAATCCATCCAATTTTGGCCAAGTTATAAGCCTTTGAAAAAAAATCTGTTTGCACATGCTCATGCTCCAAAGATTCCATCCTCCGTGAGCATGCTTGAGCCTCCTGCAGCTCCTAGTGCTGACCAGACTGCATATGCACAGGCTCCACATAGCAACTGAGCATGTTTCATCCCCTCACAATTCTTACATGTAACCGGACTGTGCATGCACCACCATAACAGAGCAACCGAGCATGCTCCATCCCCCCTCAGGTCCTATGTACAAACTGAGGGAAAGGAGTAATTTGGGTCATGGAGCCTGATGAAACTGGGACTGGAAGTGGAGAAAGAAACTGTGGCTGGCTGCACAAGAAGAACAGGGTGTGGAGGATGGCAGGAAGGAATGTTATGACTGACAGGGCAAGGAGATAGAGACTGAGAACCAGAAGGCAGGAAGGAATTTAGGGAAATAACTGGGGTGGGGTGAAGGAACAAGGATGTGTGTGGCCTGGTCTACACTACACGTTTAAACCGAATTTAGCAGCGTTATACCGATTTAACCTTGCACCCGTCCACACAATGAGGCCCTTTATATCGATATAAAGGGCTCTTTAAACTGGTTTCTGTACTCCTCCCCGACGAGAGGAGTAGCGCTGAAATTGGTATTGCCATGTCGGATTAGGGTTAGTGTGGCCGCAAATCGATGGTATTGGCCTCCGGGAGCTATCCCACAGTGCACCATTGTGACCGCTCTGGAAAGCCATCTGAACTTGGATGCACTGGCCAGGTAGACAGGAAAAGCCCTGCGAACTTTTGAATTTCATTTCCTGTTTGCCCAGCGTGGAGCTCTGATCATCATGGGTGGTGATGCAGTCCCAAATCCAAAAAGAGCTCCAGCATGGACCGTACGGGAGATACTGGATCTGATCGCTGTATGGGGAGACAAATCTGTTGTATCAGAGCTCCGTTACAGAAGAAGAAATGACAAAGCATTTGAAAAAATCTCCAGGCTATGATAGACAGAGGCCACAGCAGGGACTCAGCACAGTCCTGCGTGAGAAGCGTAACGGAAAGCCAAAGAATCAAATGGACGCTCATGGAGGGAGGGAGGGAGGGGGGACTGAGGACTCCAGCTATCCCACAGTCCCCGCAGTCTCCGAAAAGCATTTGCATTCTTGGCTGGGCTCCAAGTGCCTGAAGGGTCAAAAACATTTTCCCGAGTGTTTCAGGGTGTATGTCATCAATTTACACCCTTCCCACCCCCCGAAAGAAAAGGGAAAAAAATCGTTTCTCGCCTTTTTTCAATGTCACCCTATGTCTACTGCATGCTGCTGGTAGACGGGATGCTGGAGCGCTAAACAGCAGCATCCTCTCCTCTCCCGTCCCTGGTGGCAGATGGTACTGCAGAAGGACTGGTATCCGTCCTCGTCATCAGCCCGTGAGTGCTCCTGGCTGGCCTCGGTGAGGTCGGCTGGAGGCACCTGGGTAAAAATAGGAATGACTCCTGGTCATTCCCAGCAGATGGTACAGAACAGCTGGTAACCATCCTCATCATAGCAACTGGGGGCTGAGCTCCATCAGCTCCCCCCCACCCCGTCATGTCTAAAGAAAATATTCTGTACTGCCTGGACTATCATAGCAGCGGAAGGCTGGTCTCCTCTCCCTCCCTACCCTTTAATGTCCTGCCTGGACTATCATAGCAGCTGGAGGCTTCCGCCCCCTCATTTTATCTCACTAAAAAGTCAGTATTTCTTATTCCTGCATTCTTTATTACTTCATCACACAAATGGGGGGACACTGCCACGGTAGCCCAGGAGGGTTGGAGGAGGAGGGAAGCAACGGGTTGGGTTGTTGCAGGGGCACCCCTTAGAATGGCATGCAGCTCATCATTTCTGCAGGATCTCTGGGGCTCTGACACGGAGCGGCTGTGCTCTCTGGTTCTCTAGTACACTTGCCCCATATTCTAGGCTGGACTGACTCTATTTTTAGACAAAACATAGGAAGGGAATGACCCAGGGAGTCATTCCCATTTTTGCCTATGTGCCCCCGGCCGACCTCAGTGAGCCCAGCCAGGAGCACCCATGATAGCAGCAGACAGTACAGAACGACTGATAACTGTCATCTCATCGCCAATTTACAATGGCAGACGGTGCAATATGACTGGTAACCGTCTCTGCTATCTTGCAAAGGCAAATGAATGCTGCTGTGTAGCAGTGCAGTACCGCGTCTGTCAGCAGCATCCAGTACACATATGGTGACAGTGACAAAAGGCAAAATGGGCTCCATGATTGCTATGCTATGGTGTCTGCCAGGGCAATCCAGGGAAAAAGGGCACAAAATGATTGTTTGCCGTTGCTTTCCCGGAGGAAGGATTGAGTGACGACATTTACCCAGAATCACCCGTGACACTGTTTTTGCATTGGGATCTCAACCCAGAATTCCAATGGGCAGGGGAGACTGTGGGAACTATGGGATAGCTACGGGATAGCTACCCACAGTGCAACGCTCCGGAAATCGAAACTAGCCTTGGTACATGGACGCACACCGCTGAATTAATGTGCTTAGTGTGGCCGCATGCACTCGACTTTATACAATCTGTTTTACAAAACCGGTTTATGTAAAATCGGAATAATCCCATAGTGTAGACATACCCTGTGACTGAGAACTAATTGGCTGGTGAACACTGAGATCAGACAAGTAGCTGGAGGGAGATGGAAGACTGGGACTGGCTGAAAAAGGAGGCTGGGGTTGGGAACCAGTGGTGGGAGGAATTGAGGGCGAGGGGAAGATCTAATGAGATGCCAGCGTGCGGGTAAAGAACTGGGAGTGGCTGGGCAAAGAGAGTGAGACAAGGATACAGGGATGAGAGAGACTACGACGAAGAGTTAGCCCTCGGGTGGAGGAGACTGAGATTGGAGGAGGAGCTTGTGGAGGGAGACTGGGACTGAGAGCTAGTGTTTACAAGGGGAGGAGGAGATGGAGAGAATGTGGCAACTCAAGCTGGGGCAGTGGGGAGAGACGGATTGGACAGGGAGCCAAGAGGTGGAAGTGAGACTGGCTAGGAAGGAGACTGGAGACAGGGATTCAAGGCAGGAAAGGGACTGGGAGAGGAAGAGTGGACTCAGATGGGGAATTAAGCGAGGAAATGGCTGGGTAAGGCGACTGGGACTAGGATGAGATGTCTCAGGAGTGGAGACTGGGAGTGGATGCCAAGAAAAATGGGTCTAGGATGAGTAGCCATGGGTGGGGACGATACAGGACTGGGACACAGACAGGATGGAGAAGATGAGACAGAAGGGTTGTGACCACTAGAACACACTCCCTGAAGATTCCTGAGTCTCACCTTTCCTCTGCGGTCAGCAAATATCTGTGAAACCCACTGGTAAAGTGTGTGTCTCTTCCCCCCTTTAGTGCCAGGCAACCTACTACTGCTGTCAGTTACTCTGCTAACTCAATGGCACAGGTTTCAGCCAAAGGTTCCAGTTCTGCTGCTGTACTGTGCTGGTGTCAACATGATGCTACGTGATGGAATTTGTTTGTTTTTCAGTTTGCTTTTTTAAAAATCTAGGAAATTACACACAAAAACTATGTTAAAAATACTGCATAAGCAAAGCCAGCCATCAAAAGTTGGGAAATACCTGTACAACCTTAACTCAACCTTCTTGTGTGTATGCACTATGATATAGTCTTTAATGGCATTTTCACATACCTTTTTTGCCACAGGACTCCTGGCACATTCAGGGTAAAGGGCAGACCTACACAGGGGGATGAATCAGGGTTGTGTAGTGAAGGAAACTGTTGTCTTTAGGACCCTGCCTCATTTGTTGCAGATGAAGACGTGTAGTGAATGATGCATGAGATTGCAGGAAGAGAAAGTACTGTCTCTTGGTGAAGGCGGTTGACTGCTGCCCCGGAGAACTGGATTCTTTTCACAGGTAGTCACTATTTGTGTATTCCTCATTTCTGGGTACACAACTTGAGATGCTTGGGTCTAACTTGCATAAGCACTCACAGCTGCAACTGAAATCAATCGGAGCTGTGCTTTGAATGTAGAAAGTGCTATATAATGCTAAGTATTCTAAAAATCGGGTCCTAGGTAGCTCAAGTTCTTCTTTCTTCATTTTTCCACACCCACAAGTGCATAGGGCATCTACTACTTTCCTCCATTTATTTCAGTCTTGTGTTGGTCTGTTCAGGCTTCTGAGTGTCATGTTGATGGACTTGGATTCTTTCTCTACCGTTCTGCATAATGTTTCTCTAGGTCACCCTCCTTTTCTCTTCTCAGGTGGTATCCATTTTATCACTTGACGTGGAAGTCGTGTTGGTGTCCTAAAGACATCCATCATCATCCTCTTACCATGCTTTAGGTTGGTTTGCTCTACTTAGAATTTCTGATGTTGCAAGATACTCTCCCCAATGGACTCTGAAGATCTTCCCCACATATTTACTTTGGAATGCGTTGATTTATTTATCAATGTCTATTGTAGATTTATGAGACTATGCTCCATAAATGCTGGAATTAAAAATTAATATTTTCTATCAGTGCTAATCATGCTGCTTTTCTAAATCTTTTCAAGTTTATGAAAGTTGTTTGCTGCTTTTGATATTTCTTGCTTGATATCTAGCATTGTGTCACCATCATTGCATACCTCACTCCCTAGGTAAGTAAAATGACTTACTTTGTCTACTGTTTCTTCATCTACTCCGATGGCTGCTTTTGGGATATTGACAGCCATATATTTTGTCTTTTCCTTTTTGATAAATAAACCAACTTGTTTTGCTGTGTCAGAATTGCCAAAGAAGGGTGACCTTACCAACTGCAATAACTGGAGAGGAATCACATAATCTCAGTGCCTTGGAAAAGCATGTGCAACATTATTCTGGAATATATCAGGAAACAAATAGATCTCCAAATTACAGAGGAACAAGTGGGGTTTAGACCACTGAGATTATGTACTGACCATACTGTTGTTCTCAGATATATTATAGAACAAAAAGTATGGAGTGGTAAACACCTCTTGTGATAAATTTTATAGATTTCCAGAAGGCTTTGGACAGGGTGCACAGAGAGAGTCTTTAGAAAATTATGACATATTATGGAATACCAGCAAAAATAATTAGAATAATCAAGGATCTATATGGTAACAAATATGCAGTCAGAGATCGTGACAACATCAGTCGCTGGCTTGCAGTGGAGTAAGACAAGAGTGTATTATGTCCCCACCGTTGTTCACAGTAGTCGTTGTTTATGTCATGAGAAAAGTAACTGCAGAAGGCAGCTGAGGAATTTCATGGACAAATGATAAAGCACACTTGGATTGCCTCATTTTTGCTGATGACATTGTGATGTTTAGTTCAACGCATCACTTAATGGAAGAAAAAGTACCTCAAATTGGGCACTCAAAATTAGTGGAAACTTTTGACCTTCATCCCTCTGTGCTTAATAATTCTATATTCAGAGCAGAGTTTGAATAGAGTGCTGCAAATAAGGGCTAGAGTCACACAGTGACCACTGAAGATAAAGCAAAACATTGAGTAGCTGCTCAGTAAGTGAGGACCGTCCATCCTGGTCATTAAATGAGACAGGAGTCCTATGGAAAAAATCATATAATTAAAAATGTAATAATGTAATTAAAGTATGTATCATAATGCATACACACAAGGGGGACAAATTATTTTTTATGCCATATAGGGAACCTTTAATTCTGGCATTTCTTAACTTTTGAGTAATTGAATCTGCAACTTTAATAACGTTCTTTTAACATAGTTTTTGTGTGTGAGATCACATTTCAACTTGTTAGCTCCTTGAGGAAGTGATCTGAGGTCCAAACCTGCTCCCATTTAAGTTAATGGGAGTTTTGCCATTGACTTCAATGAGAAATGGCTCCTAGTCTTATGAAGCCTGCAACATGCTAAGAGTCTTCTGGTGGACTGTGAATGGCCTCAACTCTTATGACTCAGCACATTTCCTATGGGGACTGTCCTACGGAAATCCATGGACTACTTAGGTGAGTAAGGTATGCAGAATCAAGCCTTCGGTAAAGTGCTATCTACATTTACAGTGCTCTGAAAACAATTAACATAATAAATGATATTATAATAATATTGAGTATTTCTCTCTCTGACCAGAACATGTGAGGAACAGTAGGCTATATGCAACAGAGTCATGTATCACCATTGCCTATAACAGTAATTACTTAGTGGCACAGTAAACAGCATTTTTTCTTGGCACACCGTGATAGCTAAGGACTTGCTGTAGAAACAGCAACAGTCTGAATTCCCTGCTTTCACTTGAAAGCAAAGTACCATACAGAAGGTGGTTGATACATTATACAGTAAAATGAAAGCAAGTGCATTTAGCACACCACATTCAGTCACTGTTGTTGGCTTTTGGGTAGCAGCAGACTTCTAAATTATCAACAACGCCGTTGCTTTTTTGCTGGCAAAACATTATAGAAACTTCTTTTGTAAAGTCAGCATTTTAGTAGTTCACTCTACTCCTATGGCAGCAAGACCTTGTTTTTTTTAAATCCACAAAGAAAAACTTTTCTTTTTAATTTCCCTAATACTACTGAATACTCGTTCCTTCAAAGAGATATGTCTCTGCATCGGTACCTGTCTAATGTTGCATTGAGAAATGCTGAAATCCAACAAGAGATTTCCCTGCATTACTAACTTAAAAAATAAGGTAAAAAATAACAATAACTTGACCTTCTGCTATAGATGCCCTCTGTCAGACAATGTCAAAATGCTTTGCTAATATTAATATTTACTCCTTGCAGCATTCCTAAGATGTACTATAAAGTAAGCCAGAGTCTTTTCCACTCCTTCCAACTTACATTTCTCCTATTTTTCCCTCCCAATATTGATAGTTATTATTCTCTTCTATGAGAAAACCAATTGGAAAGGGATGGAAAATATCTTTAAATAGTCTGGATAACTGACTGGCCTTTTCTTTTCAGACTTTGCTTTCTATAAACCAGAATCTGCTACCCTTACTCACGCTGAATAGAAGTCTACTTCTTGAGCAGTCACATGGAGATCAAGTTACTATTCAAAATAAGGGAGGCAGAAACTGGTCTAAAATATTTAATATGGATTTTGAAACCAAACAAACAAATACAGTAGATAATATTTAAACTCAATTGCAAAAGAGTAAACTTCACACTTGAAAAAAAAAGGGAAAAGTAAAAATTCTGCCTTTATTAGAGAAAGACATGCTTGGGAGAGGAAAAGCAGAACAGTTACAGCCAACCAGCGCCATCCTGATTGTGCCACATATTGTAATATCAAACATTATTATACACAGTGCAACAGGCTGGTAGGGTTTTTGTGTTGACCTAACCTTATAAGCAGTGGTTGGAATCTGCACAAACCAACTGGTTCACTGTGGTCCTGCATCTTCTTAGACCCACCCAAACATATAGGACATGGGAATGGTTCTTTGGACAGAGGAATTAGGGCATAGGATGGAGATGTCTCTGTAGGGAAACCCTAGGAGCAGACAAATCTGGGCAGAAAGATCAGGCTGAGCTTTATAATTTCTGTTGTTATCTGAGTTACTCAAAGCTGAACCTCAGCAAGGGGCAAGCTTAGAATAAATATAGTGTGTAAAGATTCTTTTTAGAGCCAGGTGGGAAATCCACTTGCTGGTAACCACTTTGGGCCCAATCCTGCAAACCCTGTTCGGGAATAGTCCCAACCAATATTCCTCCAATGTATCCATGCTGTGCCACCAATATATGTGGCACTTTAAAGAAAAATAAGAATCATGATTGCTCCAGCAAAGGGTTTAGATTTAAGGGCTCAATCCTGAAAACAGCAATGGGTTTTGTGCTTAACCCTGTGAGCACACCATTTGGGCATGAAGGGTTAATGTCATACCTGTCCTGGTACAGTAAAGCATAATTTCCATTAGAAATATTGACTGATGGCTAGGATCAGGTTAGACTTTTTTTTTGGTCATAAGACTTGCCATGCAAAATCACTGTGATGATCTGACTAGCCCAGTATCCTGTCTCCTAGAATGGCCAGTATTAGAGATAGTACTTCAGAGGAAGGACTATAATGGACTATACTGGAATAATCTGCTTACTGGGAAAGTAAACCCTGGCAGTTAGTAGTTGGCTTATGCCCTAAAGTATGAGGGTTTCTGTCTTTTTTTAATCCTATATAATGTAACTGTGGATGCTTTCATTATCCGTATCAATGTCGAATGTGAATTGACTGAGCTACTGGCTTCAATGATATCTTGTGGCAGTGAGTTGTGTGTGTTGTGTAAAAAAAAATCCTTTTGTCAATATTACATTTGTTGCTTTTTGTTTTCTTTGGATGCCCTCTCATTATTATGTTATGAGGGAGGGTAAAAAGCAGCACCCAATTTGCTTTCTCTGTACCATTCATTGCTACGTATACTCCTATCATATCCCCTTAATCATATCCTCTCTAAACTACACAGTGTATCATCTTGTGATGGTATGCTGCTGCTAACTTTCCAAAAATGTCACCATTTGAAAGAGATGGAATTTTCCAGGCTTTGTATATGCTTAAAGATTAATTCTTTTAGCAAGTTTGAATAGAAACAGTTCAACTTTTTTTGTACAGTGGGAAAGTGGGAAAAAACCTGCATTTTGTAATTATAAAAACGGTTACTAGCAATTTTTTTTTTGAACAGCTCTACAACTGTAGCAGCAGAAAAACTGACACAAAGATAACCCTCACCTTAAAGGGGACTTGTCCAAGGACAATCTGGATCTTAACATGGATCACAGCTGAACTCCCACATCAGTGTCTTTGAAAATGTCACTCTATGTCAGTTGTACCAATAAAAATAAGACGACTTTGCAATTATATAGGACTTTCCATCCAAGTATCTCAGAGCACGTTAAAAACATTAATTAAGCTTCATACACCCCTGTGAGTTACTGCTTGCAGCTACAAACGAGTATTGTTGTTGTTGTTGTTCCTATTTTACACAGGTACAATAGGCAGTCATATTATTATTAATCACAGCCTTATTTTATTCCCTTTCCTCAATCATTCTGAGTCCTTGTCACTTTCACCCAACACATACGAAAAGAGCAGCTCTAACCGCTGCTAAGTAGAGGAAGATAACACAGCCTCAAGGCAATTCACAACTTTAAATCCCTGCTCTCCACCAACACAATGGAAAATAGATGCAACATTTTAAAGCAGAAGAAACTAATGTTTTGTTATTCTTTTCCTCTGAACTTCAGTGAATGGTTCAAGCAACCCTAACCTGCCACAAGTGCTGTAACTTTATGCTATGCTATAAAACAATGATAAATAATTGTCTTCAAGCTAAATGTTAAAGCCCATATTTTGCCTGTGGATGTGTGGCCCCATTTAAAGTTACTGGGGGATGCATATGTGCATCTAAAGGCACAATTTGGCCCTTAAAATTAAATGGATATTTTCAAAATTTGTAGGCCAAAAAGACAGTTGACACTGAAAGACCTTCCTTCAAGATTTTAAATGTATATTTTTTTGGCCTTAACTAATCATACTTCTCACAGGAAAAAACAATATCTGGCTCCTGGGATTGGTAATTGGATGTAGAGCCTTTCACCTCTGAGTCTCCAGTTCAATCCGGGTTGTTTGATAGAGAATGAAAGTCATTGCCTTCTGATGGCTGTTAATGGTTAACAGAATGGGAAATAAGTTTGTAGTCTCAGTCCAGTTATGTGTCCACATCATAAAAAATAACCTCACAGAACAATTTGTTCTATTTGGCAGCCGTTCTCAGCACAGAGCCATGGATTTGGTGGGTACGGAGTCTGGACTGCTCTTTCACCTCTCTGTGGTTGGAGCAGAGCAAAGTGTTTATATCAAACCTTGAACCCACTTCAGTTAAGTCTACGGCCCAGGTTCAATATTTTGGGTGAACCTTAGCAAAGGAAGTTCACCCAGTGGAGAAATTCAACGACAGCCTTCAGTCAACCGCCACCCTCAACAGCTGCCCCTCCCCTCAACAACCCATGCTCTCCTCCTCCAAACAGGGGAGGCATGATAGCTGTCTTCTCCCTCTCACCATTTCTAGGCCCTCACCAGCTGGATGCTCCCCCATGTTTGGGTGAGAGGCTTCTGTTCTGGATCACTGTTCAGTGCTAAAGGCCTACTGGGGTCCCAGGAAGTGGCCTGAACACCATCCCTCAGACACATCAGAGAAAACCCTCTCCCCACTGCAGCAGTTCTGCACTAAGCTTCTGGTACTGCTCCATATGGCTCATTACAGAAACACGAAAATGCTCAAGTGTCCCTTAGCAACTGTATGCTAAGAAACAAAGCCCCACAATTCCCAGAGAGCAGAAGAACATGCCAACAGGAAGAAAGGGGAGCCTGAGGTTTGGTTGAGTTACTGGGGGAAACGTTCCCTGGGATTTGAATGACTTGAACTCAGATACCCAAGTGAACAAGTTGGGATGTTTACTTCCAGACTCCCTATCTTGTTCTTATGTCTACCTCTGTAGTTCTTCTGGCTCAAGACTAAGGTATATTGATGGGGCAGTGACAGGCTCTGCTGTCCCTGTTCTTCAGAGTGGGGACTTCAGTTTCCTGTGCTAAGAGTCCAGCACTAAATTCACATACATATATAAACAGATGTACCAATTGCTCTTAAATGAACAGTAGGCAAATTGGGGTGCAGACACTCCAACGTAAACAGGGAAAGTAGGAACACAGGCAGTGTTGGGATGTTATTTTTGTTTGTATTTCAGTGTATTAAATGCTCTGATCATTGCCTCTAGACAGGTCTGGAAAATATAAAATCCCATATTTTTGGCTCTTTACATAACATCCCTGTGCAGCAAGTCAGGATTGCCCAGCACAAACTTCATTTCTGGCCACAGAACAGGAGTACTGAGCATAGCGTTAATTCACTTTCTCTTAGCTGATCGTCCTGTGGCTTACACTAATTAGATGCTTCTAGCAAAGAGAAGTTATATATTATGTTGGGCTATTACTTTAAAATGATTGAAAAACTATCGGCTTATTTCAGATTTTGTCTTTTCCTTGGATATTTCAGTTAACATGGGAATTAAAATAAAGAATTAAGCCAACAGGTATAGCCATCTTAGAGCAAAACAAATTATGCTCTGTTCAGGACTGAGAATTTCTTTATAGCACATTCACTGACTCAAACATATTAACTTGTAAGTTCACTAGTTGCAGAATAGTATCTCTAGTGCATTATTTGGGGGTATAAATGAGTAAACAAAGAAATTACTGTCATTTAGTTATTATGGGCCAGATTTTTAAAGGTATTTAGTCACCTAAAGATGCAGATAGGCGCATAACGGGATTTTCAAAAGCACCCAGACTCCTAAACTCCCACTGATTTCAATAAAAGTTAGATGCCTTGGTGTTTCTGAAAATCTCACTAGATGCCTATTGGTTCATTTAGATGCCCTTTAAATAGCCAGCCCTATGTCTCTAAACAAGGTGTATGTAGGCTAAGAATACTGCAAATGATTTTTTTCCTCCCTTGATAGTTAGAATTTTGACTTTTGCTCTCAGTTCACCTAGGTCTTGAGAAAGATTCAGTCAGGTCAGTGGTAATCATTTTGATCAGCAAGTTGGAGATGGGAGAACTATGTCTCTCCCCCCCTTTTTTTTAATGCAAAACATGCAACCAAGTTCCAGTAACTGAGAAATTAAACTGCAGTCTCTCTACAGGTCTGATCCAAAGCCTACTGAAGTGAGTGGAATTTTTTCCATTGGCTCCAAAGGATTCTGGAGCAGGCCCTATGTGCTTGGAAGAACAACTGTGACTGCTGCACATAGATACTGTTGAAGTGAGGGCTTGCAGTTCCTCAGTCCACAAAAGGCCAAATTTTGATCTTGGCATACTGAGGTGAATGAAAGAAAAACGTTGTGCACAGCTTTTCATTAGAGAAATGCTGATACAATTGAGAAAGGGGATGGAAATGGAACACAAGGGAACACCTATTTTAAAGAAGAACCCCAGCATTAAGCTGAATTCTGCTCCCCTCTTCCCTGATAATATTCACAATAAAGCTCTCGAATACAGACAAGTGAATCACTTTGGCTTTTTGGTTTTTCACAGTGCACTCTACCATGATCAGGCTACTTATGACCACTCTTGCAAGCCAATAACAGCCAATGGATAATGCAGCGAGCCACTAAACACCGTATTACCGATGTGCAAATCTCTGCACTGACTTCTAATTCATTTCCAGGTACAATTCATGGTGTTGGCAACGATCTTCAAAACTCTGCACAGTCTGGGATCATGCTACTTGAGAGTGTGGTTTTAAAACTCCTTGCCAACACCTTGAATTGCACCAAGCAGCAAAGGGTTTTAAAGATGACCTATAAATAGTCTGTTTGTGAGTGTGGTGTGCTTGTGTGCAGAACAGGAAGGGAGCCAGAGACAAAACACTAATAGGTATCATGTATTCTCATTTCAGGAATTATTTTAAAACCACCTAGACTCCAAGACTCCATTCATCCCTGAAGTTACACATGCTTTGAGGCAGCATGATCTAATAGAGAGGGCACTGCACTGGGAATCAGAAGACTTGGGTACTATCCCAGCCTCAACCAGCTCTGAGACCTTGGACAAGTCACTTCAGCTCTCTTCCCCCCTCCCATCCTTTGTTTCTCTTATCTGCTTAGATCATAAGCAATTTGGAACAGGACTTTCTCTTAGTATGTGTATGTTCAGTGCCTAACACCATGTTGCTTGAGGCTTCAAGTTACTACTTTAGTACAAATAAATAATCATCATCCCATAAAAGGGGGAAACACATCTACATGTCTGTACAGTAGCACTATCTATATGTACAAACTGAAACAGTCTAGGGCTAGCATTTATACTCATCTATGCAAACCGAGAGAGGAAATCTGAGTTATCATCTGACTTGAAACCCCAAACAGAACCATCTCCACTCCCCCTTCCCAAAAACAAACAAAAACAAAACCACCACCCAAATCACAATTTGGGAGGGCTTATATACCTAAAGATGGAAATAATATGCTCATTTGGGGAAAACATTTTCCATACTACTCATTAATATTATTATAAAACACCTGGTTAAAAATAAAAGTTCTACAAAGTTTCAGAAATTTGTATGTGTGTGAAACAACGTTCTCTTTGTGGCAAGACCACAGAAAAAATTATCATCGAAAATATTCCTCCTTACCCCCCCCTTTCATTCTTTCTCACTAAGGTAAAATCCTATATTTGCCATTTTGACACACTAAGGTAAAATCCTATATTTGCAGACCTAATGCAAGTGGCTGCTACTTCATTAAAGCTGGAGGAGTTGCATTGCTTTACAGTATGTCTGATTAACTCTTCGCATAGCTCTGGATGTAAAGAAGATTGAGAATATCATAAATCTGAATTGAGGGTTTACAGCTAAGTACTTAGGGCAAGATTCAGAGGTGAAGTGAATGATGGTTTGTGTTTCACATCAGCAGGTTAGTATAAGTAGATGTAACTTTATCAGATGCCTGCTTACATCGTCCTCTTAGGCCTGGTCTACACTGGGGTGGGGGGATTGATCTAAGTTATGCAACTTCAGCTACGTGAATAACATAGCTGAAGTTGACGTACTTACACTTACTCACCACGGTGTCTTGACTGCGGTGAGTCGACTGCTGCGTCTCCCCCATTGACTTCGCCTGTGCCTCTCACATTGGTGGCGTACAGGAGTCGACAGGTGAGCACTTGGGATTGATTTATCGCGTCTACACTAGATGCGATAGATCGACCCTCACTGGATTGATTGCTGCTCACCGATCTGGCGGGTTGTGTAGACATACCCTTAGCTTTCCTTTCCTTTGATTCTCTTGGCATGTGAACTACACTGCTCACAGTGACTCACCTACGTGATCTTACACCACCTCTATATTTGGCCCCAATGGAGAAATCCTGCCTTTAGTGGTAGGAGCTGCCTACAGGGCACAAGGAGCAAAAGGGCTGAAGAATGGTGCCAAATGTAGATCAGTTACTAGAGACAATCAATCACTGCAAGACAGAAGAGCTTAGGTCAGGAAGCTGCACTGCGTGGTTGGAAAGGAGCAGGGCACACCCCAGTTATGGCATGCTGTAGACGGCAGTGTAGGCATTAACTAGCTCCTCAAGGCTCTTCCCCATTAGCATACACAGGCAGCTCACAACAGAATAAGGCCTGACTTAAACAGAAGTTCTGCTTGTGTAAGGACTGTAAGATCTGGCCTACATAATATGAGAGAGTAGAAATCAAACTTCTCCCTAATTTGTATCTGAAGAGAGGAGCAGAGGTCTCTGCTCAGCCTTCAGAACTAGCGTTGACTTGGGCTCCCTATCCCATTGCAGCACATTCTCTAGCAGTGCTCTGGGACAGGGAGCAGCAGCTGGTAGAGGCGGTGGTTGAGGAAGAAGGAGGGGACTCTTCTCTTGCAGTTTTGGTCCAGGGAGCTGCTGGAAGAGCAGCTAATGGTCTTTTGTGCCTTGCAGGGCAATAGGGAATGAGCAGAGACCTACAGATAAGGGTGAGGGGCTGCGTTGGCAGGGACAGCTCATTAAATGAATTTGGGGAGGCTTGGGCATGCAGTTTTCCACCAATCTCCTCATGCTGCGAGCAGCCTGATCAGGGACCTTCTCTCTAAGCCCCTCTGCTTCCTGGTACACTGGCCAATCAGCCTAACCAGGATATCATCCCCCAATTCTCCAGCCTCTGAGCAGCTTGGGCAGGGTCACCCTCCCCAAAACACCAATACCTGCATAACAGATTAGAAAACTGGCTTATTTGAGTAACAGTGAAGGAACATCCTTAAAAACTGGTTTCACTGTTAAAATCTACTGTAATCAATCAGTTATGGGATGATGGACAGCAAAACCGAGGTGCTCCACATTCCAATCATTTGTCACACATTTTGATAGTTCATGTCACACACTGGCATGTTTGAAGGTTGAGAGATATAACTTATGATGGGAGAATCTCAAAAGGTCGGGACTTTCTTCCTTTATCTATGTAGGTTGTAATGTGCCCATCTACATAGTATGTGTGACGCTGCACTCCATATACTTTATAAGTGTGATGTAACTGGAATATGCTTTATGCAAAAGGTCTATTGTAAAGTATCATTACAAAGCTTATAATCTTACTGAGTGTGTTCATCCTATTTGTATGACTGTATCATTCTTGTATCTGAAACTAGGAATATGAAGTATAACTCTGAGGTCCTACTGTAATTATGCAAAGTGTGGGCCATTAATGGTGGTTTAGAATCTTGATGGCTCCCATTGACTAGGACAATTGTTTGTAAATGGTTTATTTACCTGCAAGCCTTCCTTTATATGTGCAGACCAGCCCTGGAAGAATGGAGGGGGTCTCACAGGACATGTGACCATGTCACCTGATACTGGAATCCATCCTAAACCTGGTAATTTTCCATTTAGAAGGACAGGTGGGAACCCAGAGAGATAAAAGATTCCCGCCTTGTGCCAAAGCTATAAAAGGGGGTGGAACAGAACAAAGGGGGTCCCAGTCACGAGAAAGCCCCTGCTTTTCACCTGAGATGCCTGCTGGAACTAACAAGGGCTGTACCAGGGGAAAGGATTGGGCCCAGGCTAGGAAGGAGTCTGGTCTGTGAAAGAAGCTTATTGAAACATCTCTGCAGGTGAGATTTACCTGTAATCAGTATCTTAATGTAATAGGCTTAGACTTGCATGTTTTGTTTTATTTTTCTTGGTAAGTTGCTTTGTTCTGTCTGTAATTGCTTGAAACCACTTAAATCCTACTTTTAATAAAATCACTTTTGTTTATTAGTAAACCCAGAGTAAGTGATTAATACCTGGGGGAGCAAACAGCAGTGTATGTCTATCAGTGTTATAGAGGATGGACAATTTATGAGTTTACCTTGTATAAGCTTTATACAGAGTAAAATGGATTTATTTGGGGTTTGGATCCCATTTTGGAACTGGGTGTCTAGGTGCTGGAGATAGGTGACTTGCTGAGCAGTTTTTGGTTAAAGTCTGCAGCTTTGGGGGCATGGCCCAGACCTGGGTCTGTGTTGCAGCAGGCTAGTGTGTCTGGCTCAACAAGACAGGGTTCTGGAGTCCCAAACTGGCAGGGAAAATGGGCTCAGAGGTAATCTCAGCACATGAGGTGACAGTCCCAAGGGGGTCTCTGTGACCGAACACATCACAGTATGTAAGTACTGAAAAGCCTGGATGCTCAACCGCAATCAAATCAGAACTCATTGCAGCTGTACAGTTGGACCAGAAACCCTGAGAAGAAGCTCTCATGAGATTTCTACCATTTTATGCCTTCAGTTGGTTTGGAAATATAGTAAGGATTACTCATGATATTTTGGCATTTCCACTTATGGTCCTGGCTTGTACAAGAAAGTTGTAAAGGCAGCTGAAAATAAATTTTTTTAAGTGATCTTAATTTTATTGAGTCTGATAAAAGATCCAGTTCAAGCTTGGTTTGACTTTAGCATGTAGGGTTGACAGTAGAGCTTGTCAGAAAATGCTTCCCCCTCCAGAAAATATCAACTTAAATGAAAGATGAGATTCTCATGAAATCACATGACTCCAGAAGCTGGGGATTTAAGAAAACATCAAATATCACGAGAGATGTGATAAAATTGCAAAAGCTAACAACACTGTTTGAGTTGGATAATTTGTTATTGAAATTGGTGAGCTAACCTCACCTGCACTTCTTTTTCTTCTGTCTATACAGGACATATGTACACAATTGACCAGATCCTCAACTGGTAATGGAGCTATGCTGATATCCATCAGCTAAGGAAATATCCAATGGCCAATATCCATATGTAAAATGAAAACTTACACACCATTCAAAGTAGAGCTGGTCATACTTGACATTATGAATAATATTTGCTATGAATTTATCTCTTTTTTTCTTAGTTGTTTTGTTAACCAATCATGATTTTCTTAGAGTTTCTTCCTTATTTGTATTTGTATTCACAATACAGTTTGGACAAAGGATTTTTAAATGAGATGTTATTTGTGAATGTTCACTTTAATTATTCACTATTTTTTCTCTATGTTGCCTGACTGTCACAAGATATCATTTGTGCTCCTTGATTGGATGAATACAATTTTTCTAAAAAATGAACAAAAAATCAGGAACAGCGAATAAGAGAAAAGACACTTTTCATAGGAATTTTAAGATGAATAACCTTTGTGCTACAAATTCATGAAATGTCTGGGTTTCTAGAACATTTCCATCAATACCTTGCAATTTTCCAAATATTTGCAAATAAAAAATATGAAGCCACAAATCATAAGAGATCAAATTAGCCCTTCTACTGCAAAAATATTCATGATTTTTTTTCTTTTCCTATATAATCAGCTCTCTCTAGCTCTGTTGTAACATAGAGGCACAATTACTCACATATTATTACACATGCACAATGCATCTGAATGCTTTTTTCCTGTTTTTAAGTTTCCATCACCGTCTGTGTGAGAAATGGAATAAATAAGAAGCCATGTCTTTTCAGACTGGAAGAGTTCCAAAAGGGAAAGGGCTCTTGACATTACAGAGCTAAAGGAGTTTTGAAGACACTTTCTATTTCCATACTTGTTCCTTTGTATGCTAGGTTGCCTGCCATTATGTTTATGTAATTCTGACAGTGTTCTTAATGACACACTAACAGATTGTAAAACACGCTGCTGGCATTTACTTGTTTTTTTATATTTTTAAAACAATGTCCTTCATGTAACAGTAGTTAAGCGCGGCAGAAGGACATCATTAGAGCCATGGTTAAACTGTAATTTACACCATTAGGAAGGCAGGAGCAATTTTTATTGCCTGGCAATTTTCTTGCTGAAATATTTGGACCATATGGCTCAATTTGTGTAATAACCTTAATTTCAGCACCCTTCAGGTCTGCCTCCATCTCCTACGAATGGTAAAATGCGGTTTAGCAGAAAAGGCAACTGTCTATAGTTAGAGAGTTGAGATTAATAACATGTCACGTCCTGTTTTTGGTGAAGGAATTCTAACAGCAGCCAGATGGTATCTCTACAAATAACTGTCAGGGGTCTTGATCTAATCAATACAATGTATTAATACATCTCCCTTTGCTGCTTCTCGAGGGGCTAGTGCATAACATCTGGAAAGATTGGGGGGACCGCCAAGTAGAAAGCTGATTCTTTTCAGAATCAAACTGAGCCCAATTAATTTTTCATGTACACTTGATAACTGTTTCATAATGAGCTATGCGACTTGACGGATTTAGGGTTGGCAGTATGGGCTGCCCATGATTCCTACCCCCATTCAGTCCACTTATAGAAACCAACCCATTAATCAAGCTATCTGGCATAAAACTGAAATCTCAGCTCAGCAAGAGATCAATAACCATCCTAAAAAAAAAATCACAGAACCAGGCTCTAGTGGGCACAAGTATCCAGCCATTACATTAGTAATTGCTTTAGCAAAAATAAAACTCAGGCCCATAATCACCCGATAGGAACTTGTACTATAGAATTCATTACTTGCTTCCTGTCAGAAAGCAACATTTAAGTCTGTTAAAAACACTGTGATACTGCCTTCTAAATATGGCCACTATTCAATGTAATGACTGTTATAATGATAATAATATTTGTATAGTTCTGTACATTAACATGGCACGTTACAAACAGACCAAGACATATTCCCTGCCCCAAAGAGCTTACTATTTATAAACCAAGACAAAACAGTAGAGAAATGGAGAGTGTGGTGAGATTATACCCACATTCCTGGAGTTTTTAGCAAGGTCTGAAAGGAAGAGAAAGAGGACCATTTGGCAGGCAGGAAATGGGAGAGCGTTACAAGTGTTTGGGGAGCCCAGCCTGAAGATCAGTGTTCGGAATAGATTCGAAAGGGAGCAGTAAAGAGAAAGGACAGGACTGAGAATACTAAATTTATCTCACATAGGACACCAAACAGCAGTTTGGTGAGAAAGACTTTTGGAGACTGCAGACCTGGATTGGATTCAAATTGGTTCCTTGAAGGTAAAAGACTCTGCATACCTTTACCAAATCTTTTACTCTGGGGGGGGGGGGGGGTTGGTCGATGGAAGATACTCAACTTCAGGTACGGGAATAGCGTAGCTGAAGTTGACGTATCTTATTTCAACTTACCTCCTGTCCTCACGGTGCGGGATCGATGGCCGCGTCTCCCCCATCGACTCTGCTACCACCGCTCGCCCTGGTGGAGTTCTGGAGTCGATGAGAGCATGTTCGGGGATGGATATATCGCGTCTAGATGATCCCCGATAGATCGATTGCTACCCGCCGATCCGGCGGGTAGTCTGGCTGTACCCTTATCACCTAGTGCTCTCTTGTTTTTAAACAGATGCAATATTTCTCTTTTTATAGAATGACAAGTTAATTTTAAAAAATCAACTGGGATATAAAAATACAAGATTAGAATTCCCAGTCATTATGAATACAAGATACTTGGAGGTCAGTACACAGCTTTTGTAATTTGCAGATCTGGAACTCCAGTAGTCGTGTATCATAGTCACCAAGGTATTTCATGAAGCTACATTTTCATGAACCCATCAGATAGAGGTGTTTTTCAACACCTAATATTGCCAGGGTAAAACTTGGGTTAATTTAATTCTAAAATCTGGTCAAATCCAATTATATCCTTTTCTATTATCTAAGTCATTCTAATTTGAAAAACTTAAATATGGACAAGTTAACTTATTTTTCTTTCCCCACTGTACATTTTCTTTGCCGATTTGAGTAGATGTGTTTGATCTCTGTAAGAATGCTCCTTCAACTTGACTAGGAATTCTTCTTTTAAGAAATATACTTACTTCCAAAATTTGAGTCAAACATGGCAATGTAAAATGAGGGAAAAACATTATTTTATTACATTGTAAACTTACCAATCACATTTGTGAACTGACTTCCCCTTGGAAAGCATTTATTTTGGTTATAAAACCAACCAGATTTTCAGTCGAGTGTATTGCTATGCTGTCTGATTAGTTTATTCTCAACCTCTCAAGACTCAAATGTGAGTCATATGGAAGCCAATAAGGGTATATTTCTGTAAGTGTTTCACACACACAAGGTACCTGAAGCATGTGAAGTACTAGGCCTTTTACAATGCAGGACACAAGAATAAAATAATATTATAGACATATTCAAATATGGGGCTAATTTCTTTTAAAAGTAACATATCCTTCATGACAAGGGAAACCTGAGAAGTCTACTTCTTATTAATTCTTTAGAAAAGAGAGGTCATGTCACAGAACAGAATGACCAAGAACAACTCAGTCATCAGCGCGAGGATTTCTGAAGAGTTGGTGAGAAGATTAAAAAAATAAAACAAAAAATATTTGTATGAAATAACAACTGCCCCCAAAGGAGAATCTCAGTATATCATCACTGTCTTTTTTATCTCTGTTTAAACTAGTCATGTGATGCAGACTTGTACAGTAAGATTTAAGCACTGGATGGCTCAGATTGTTGGTCATGGGATATGGAACTGGTCAACTGTAGATCACCCACCTCTCTTAGGTAGTTTGAGTCAGAGCAGGGGTTTACTGAAGCACTTAATCAGTTTCTGCAGGGGCATAACACTGGCATTTTAAATACCTATTCACACAGCTGTTGTGCAAAAGCCAACACATTCATATTACAGAATCGGGGTCTGAGTCCTCTATTCATGTTATGCAAACTTATCAGATCCAGAGGGGGAAAAAAGACAATTTTTTTTTCTATTTTTGGGCCTCTCTAGTTCATAGCCAAATAAAACAATGACAGGAATTCCAATCCAGCCCCACTCTGAAACTCTGCAAAGCAGCTTTTACATTTTAAAAACTGCATTCAAAGAAGAACGATTCATTTGTAAACTAATCACATATGCCACACATGTGGTGGGTGTAGGTCATTTCATTTGAATTAGAAAGCAAATGTCTCTATACTCGAGAGGTCACTGGCTGTTGTAAGTTAAATTCTTTTCACTGTTAGGCATAATTAAAATACTCTAGCAGTGGTTTCAGTAATTTAAACATTGCAGTATTGTTGTAATATTTTTCTAGGCTTCAAGAGTTCACAATTGTTTGGTCCAATCAAACCTGGGAACACTGGAGAAGTTATCACCCATCAAGGTAATTACTTTCAAGTTGAAATAATTACTCCATCAATGTTAATGGTCTTTCAACTTCAATAAAGCACTCACCTGCCGATAATCACTGCTAACCTCTTGCTCTCATGCAATTCCCTCTCTATTTAGTGGGTTATATTACAGCCGTTAGAGTGGTCACTTGTCCTGAACAGCTGCTGAATTTCACTTTGATCGGCTGTGAACCATAAAAAAATTAGTCATCTGTGTATGATTTCCCCCTAACCCATAAACCCTTGCAGAGCTAAGGATATGATCTCTTGGCTGTAACAGGGCACTTTTGGGGCAGCCATCTTGATTCTAGTGGTGGATTCTTCCCACTTGTTAACAACAGGACAGCAGTTCAATTAACTTTTGCCCTCCAATGCCATTTACAGCTTTTGGTCTCTGCTAAGTGGCACATATTCTGAATTTATGGCATGTGTCAGTTATCACAGAGAGTATTTCATTCCATCTTGTTTCCTTACAACATGCCATGGGTTTCCTAGGCACTTGAATAGATTTCATAATAACTTAATAGATGTGTAGGAAAAAGTCTTACTGATATTGTTCTATGTTTTTTTTTCCATCCTCAAATTTACAGTGTGTTTTTACGGTATTATACGAAAGTTGCCACCAAACAAAATAATTCCTTAATGACAATTTACTATACATTGGCATATGAGATACTGCAGTATTTCTATATACCCAGAAGTAGAAAAAATTGTAGTATGTCAGATTTACTGCTGGCAACTGCTTCATCACTCTATTTATGGAAGAAAAAATAAAGTCCCATACAGTATGATAAAACTTTTGTATATATTATATTAATATGAATATGATCATTGCTACTATTTATAATTTGTATTCTGGTAGCACCCTCAATGTGCAAGTTACTAACAACACATACAGGAAGACAAAATCCCCACATGCAAATCTAAAGCCCTCATCCTGCAAAATCCAATGGGATTACTCATGTGGTTGAAGTTAAGCATGTGCTTATGTGTTCGCAGGATCAATGCCTAAGAAACTAAAATCTATCGATCAAATGAAAATTGCTAGTCTTTATATCTTTTATTATATCCTTTCAAATGTACATGGCACCTTTAGTTACTCTTCATTGAGGAGTGACTGGTTTAGCACACACGTGCCTAATCCTGTAATCTGCTGCACATGGGCACACTGCTAGAGCCTAGGCAGAGTCCCACTGAAGTCAGTGGGGATCTGTGCAGAGGTGAGGGACCATACAATCTCCAGTAAAGCAGAGTCTGATGGCTCACACATTCTATATATCCCTGTGCAGAGCACTGTACTCAACTTCTCCCACTTATTTTCTATTCTATCTTTTGCCTCTATTGCATGATTGTCTTGTTTTCTTTTTCAACTTCCGCCTTTACATTTTTTCCTTCTCCCTTCCTCTCACTCTTTCTCCAAAACACACTCTAAGAGCTACCGTTTCTTAGATACTGAACTCCTTATAACTTATCTTCTTGATTTGCCTGGCCTTCCCTGGTCATCTGGTTGTCAAACAGCCAAATATTTAGACTAGCGGTCATAGGAGACGTGGTATATTATATCCGTGAAAGAGGCAGCATTTACTCACACTTACCTCACAGTGGTATTTGACATACAGCAGTTTCAGTAGCTCTGGTATCAGGGTAGCATCCTTTGACTTTTTCATGACAACCATTGTTGGATATCAGTCTACCATGCTGCCACCTTTCAGTCAGCACTAAACACTGTAATTAACTAGCTACGTAGTGTCACAGTTCAAGACAACTGTACCTGTATTTCTGCTCAGTGGTCCAACAAAGCACCCACCCTCAGGTTTCCAGCTCCCCTGCCATTGCCTTTCCGGATGGGGGCCCATGTCTCTCTCCTTTGTGCCCACGGACACCAGCTTGTTTTCTCGCCAGAGATGGATAACAGGTGTAATTGCTACAGATATAAGTTACCACACAGACTTCCTACACTGACCTACTTTGTTTCTTATGGTAACAAGCATTATAGAGAAAACACATTAAAAACAATAAAAGAACCTGCACGCATGCTAATCAGCTTACCAGAATGAACCCCACCCCTAACAAGGGCTCTGGCAGGAGCAGTCTTTCAACTCCCCAGCCAAGGAATTTCATTTGTGGTCACAAGTTCATCACAGCTTCAGCTCAGGACAAGCACCCAGTCTTATGAGACCTCCGTAGGCTCACTCCTTACAACCCTAGCCTAGGGACCAGGGCTGTCCAGACCAGGGGTCCTGCCCATTTGCTGGATCAGGAAGAAGGCCCTGAACTAGTTCAAAATATTCATCCAAAATCCCATACTTTGTCTATTGGTCCCTGGAGAATCTGGTTTGAACTAGTTTATGAAGACTTCTGTGGGGGGTGGTTTCAAAGGGCTGATGACCAGAGGAATCAGATTAGCATCCTCCTCCCTACTAGAGAAGGTACATACAATGCCACAACAACACATACATAATTTTTAATACAATGTACCCCGAAGGTATTAACCCTAATTCAATAAAGTTTAACTTAATTCAATCATGTTTATCTTAATTCCATAAGATTTGTTCAGAATACTACAGAATATTGTCAGTCTGTCACGGATCATCTGAGTGGCACTGCCCTCTACTGGAGAGAATCAGAATTACTTCTCTGTGTGTCATAGGCCCTATGCTGCCAGCAGCAAATGGAGATTCTTTTTTAGTTCAAGTGGTAGAAGTTTGCGATATTAGAACATAGAGATCCGAGTTCTATTCCCATTGGCACCACAAAATTAAAAGTGGTCAGATAACTGTAAAGGCCTATGCCACGGATTTGACACACATTAAACTAAATGTAGCTTAGCAGATCTTTACAGGGAAGTAAATGGCTATGTGTCAGGGAGGTAGAATAAATCTATCAAGTGTTTTGAAAACCCACAAGGAAAATCTCATTTGGATTTGGAAATGGATAGAAAAGAAATAATCAAGACTGAGGAACCTGCAATGATATTATCAACCCTCAAATTTTTATTATGCATCACCATTTCCAATAAAGCCTTCAAGTTTATTTTTTGGTTAAGCTTAAAGTGGCTAGGTCATATCCAATAGGCAAGGAGCATGGGTGTGAGTAACAAGAACACATATGGCCATAAGCCTTACAATACAGGCATTTCCTTTTTTGCCCGTGGAATATTCTAATGTGATAAAAAAAGTCTAACAGATTAAATAAAGGAGAGAGCTCATTGCTTGCTCAATACTTTGTCTTGCATTGTAACATGGAAGCTTGTGTGAGAGAATGACTAATGGCGTATCCCATGGGGAGCGCCAATAGAAACGCTTTAGGAGATTAACTGATTTAGCCTCATACCCCTGAAAGCTATATTTTAAAGGGGCAGAAGTTTAATAATTGGAATGCTAGTTCCTTCAATAAAATTACATTTTAATTAAAGCGTCTCATTCACAAAAGCTACAGTTAAGGGTGTATCAGCAAGTTCATGATAAAATTCTATTTCCAAGGAGTTATAACTTTGAAACTTAGGCCACGTCTATACTTACCCGCCGGGTCGACGCGGCGAGTTCGACTTCTCGGAGTTCGAACTATCGCGTCTGATCTAGACGCGATAGTTCGAACTCCGGAAGCGCCGCGGTCGACTCCGGTACTCCACCGCGGCAGGAGGAGTTGCCGGAGTCGACCTTGGAGCCGCGGAGTTCGCTTCCGTGGCGTCTGGACGGTAAGTCATTCGAACTAGGGTAGTTCGAATTCAGCTACGTTATTCACGTAGCTGAATTCGCGTACCCTAGTTCGAACCAGGGGCTGTGTGTAGACCAGGGCTTAGTGTCCAGGTTTTCACCTGTAGTGATAATTGACCTGATCTCATGGTATCTTTGATAACAGGACTCAGTGCACTTTATGTCAATATCTTTGATTCCAGGCTCTAGCTGTTACATTATATTCAGAACACAAAAGGCCTGATTCTGGTCTCAGTTACACTGGTGTAAATCAGTGACTGAGTTCAATGCAGTTGCCCCAATATAAAACAAGCATAGAAGAGAGGAGAATTAAATGCCAAGATTTCTTTCCAAAGGGCAGTATAATTTTTTTTAAACAAAGGCAGTAAAATGGATAAATACGCATGATATAGGAAAGTAAAAAAAGGATTTAAGTCACTGTCACCTTAGTATTTGTCAAACAACTTTGCATATGCTGCTAATGTAATTGTGATTCCATTTAGTGTTTGGGGAAAATAAAGCATTTTGGAGCCAGAAAGGTACTGATTCAACAGATAACCGTTAATTTAAAAGGCTTTTAAATGATGTTGTTAAAGAAATATACTGTAATAATATTACTTAAAAGGCCATTTTAGTAGATTTGATTACCCTCAATACAACCATCTTGGATGTTTTCTGTTGTTGTTGGCATGCCTAGAAGACACACTGCAATGCATGACTGGACAAGGGAATTCTGATGCTCAGAAATATGTTGGATGCTGCCTGAACAGGATGTGAAAAGAAGCTTCCGACATTTCTCCATTTTGAAATTCTAAGTATCACATTACACATCATAGCTGGGCTTTTCAAAGAAACATAAGGAAATTAGGTGTTCAAGTCCCACTGAAGTTCAATGGAAGTTAGGCTCCTTTGAAAAGTCCCAGCCTACATTTTTACAACCTAGCATGCTGTACAGTGCAGAAGCAATGGATTGCAAAGGCCAAAAGCATGCATTCCTGCCATTTAACCCAGGACCTCGCTCTCTTTTCACAGTAAGAGGCACGATAAATCTTATCCTTAAGGCTTCTAGGAAAGATATAGTGTGCTTTCGAACCATATACCTATGAGTACCTTAGATCCCTCAGCTAGATTCCACTCATTTATGTCAAGAGGACTTTTCTAAGGAAGTTTACAATAAGACCTTAATACTGAATATTAAATCTCAGCAAGCCACTATGTACAACTTCAGTTATCTGAATATAAATGGAATATTGAATAATTTTAGATTATCAATGTAACTGATAATGGTCTTGGGACATGCCCATGTTTTGGACAAAAGGAAGGTTAGGGTATCTGAGCTATTCAAGTTTGGGTTCCTACGAATCTTAAAATTATACCAACACAATAGATTCTTGGTACATTATAAAAGATTATTTTCAGAAGACTGTCAAATGCAATAGCTGACATTGCATTATATAGTCTAGTGCAGCTCTAGTATCCCTTATAGAAAGATTTGAAGTGAATGGTTAGAGGAGAGGACTAGTCAGTAATCAGAGACAGCATTACCAGCTCTGCCACTGACTCACCTCATGGTCTTGGTCTAATCACGTTAACCCGTGCCTCAGTTTACCCATGATGAAGATAATAGTACCTCCACGGGACTTCATTAATTAATGTTTGTAAAACACTTTTAAGTAGAGGGTAGCATAGAAGTATTATTATTATGTATTTTGTGTGCCTGTAAGAGTTGATTTGCTTCTAATTCAGAAGAGTTATGAGGCAAAGCTTCATAGATTCTGTAAATAAATCACATATGTAGAACTAACAATAATTTTCATGTCATGCTTAAACCAGCATTGATTTCAGATTAATAAAAACATTCAATCCAAATGGGATTGATTTTGTTTAGCTTGTTATGAGCAGCCTCTTAAAACAACAAAAGAATAAAAATTACATTGGATGTTTTTTCTAAAAGGAATTATTGTGGGGAATTATTGTGGGGAAGTATTATACAGGAGGTCAGACTAGATGATCACAATGGTCCCTTCAGGTTTGGAATCTACGAACAGTTACGTAGAAGGTTTAGGACCACATTTGCAAAGTGAGGTACGTACAAGTAGATATGCACACCTATTTATGCAAGAAAAACACTACTCTGTGCTCAAAATCATACATTAGCATCTGTATATCAATGACTAGACATCAACATGGGTAGATGTTATGCATACACTGGATATATATGAATGTAAATTAGGTGTCCAAAGGCTAATTGTGGGCACCTAATGGAAAAAATGGCCCTATATCAATATTTTAAAATAACACAGGTCAAACCAGAATATAAACTAATTGAACACTGGTTTTAGTATCCAGTTCTTACCGTTACAGTTAGTGCTGTAATAGCTGGGATGCTAAATGTTGGATCACTCCGTTTCTCTTGATAGACCACACGATACTGAGAAATAACCCCATTGGGAGATATAGGTTGGGTCCAGTTCAGCAGCACAGAATATGCACTTGTAGCTTGTGCCCAAGGGGCTTGCATGCCCCAAGGTGGAGCTTCCAAAGTTTGTGTTGAAGACCACAGACTATCCACTGACCCCCTGGAATTTTGAGCTCTGACACGGTATTCATAGATAGTGAATGGCTGCAGTGCATCAGAAGCATCAATAAATTCCAAGGCTCCTTCAGACCAAATGAATAAAAGCAGCTCCTCTTGAGTGTTTACAGGACGTCTGAAATACAAATAAAACCAGTCCATTTAAAGCTTACAGTGACTTAAACACAGTCAGATGATATTGAAGTACAAGTCCTAAATTCAGTCTATACTTGAGAATAATACAGATCTTATCTCTATTCGTTGTATAGGCAAGGAACTGCCCTCCTTATTTTGCCTTATAAGTCATCAGCCTATGTGAGGTATTGACTATTGAAAAAACTGTCAAGGAAAAAGGTAAATAACTAATTTCTCTTTGCCATTAAGTGGGAGAAAACTGTGCAAACTCAATCAATACCACTGTAATAGCACTGCAATAGCACTTTGTCCTCTTTTATAGAACACTCCAGGCCCAGGGCTTCAAAGATCAGTGCCTAAACTAAGGCCATAGTGTCCTAAATCCATATTTAGTCACCTAAACAAGTTATCTAATTTTCAAGTGTTGCAGATTCTCAATATTTTTGAAAATCAGGACACTTATTTAGGTACTTAAATCAGGACTTCATTCAATTTTGAAAACTTTGACCCACTTTAGTATTGAAAGCAATTAGTTGCCTAGAACAGGGGTTCTCAAGCTTTTTCTTTCTGAAGCTCCCCTAACATGCTACAAAAATTCCACAGCTCACCTGTGCCACAACAACTGTTTTTCTGCATATCCAGTAGATTAAAAGCCAGGGCCAGTGCGATTGCCTGGGACCCCATGCCACAGGGCGCCCAATGAAGCTAAGTTGCTCAAGCTTTGGCTTTCTGCCCTGGGCCCTAGCGAGTCTAACACAGACCCTGCTCAGGGGTTTATTTTGGCGGACTCCCTGAAACCTGCTTACAGACCCCCCCAGTGGAGAACCACTGGCCTAGAACACAAAGGGACAAACATTCAAACAGTCTTTTAAAACTGTGCCTATACATTTTGCCTGTACTCCAGTTTGCACGTGAAAAAAAATAATCACATTTCTGGATGAAATTAGGGTTCTCAGTCAGACTGAGCACATCCAATTTCCAGATGTAATTGCAAAAGCTCATTAGAAAACATGATCCATAGTGCTTTCCCATAATATAAAAGCGTATCTTTTTCAAAGAGATTTTCTACTTAAAATATTTTGAGGCACTTTCACATGTCAGCAAATGAAGACTCATCACTGTCCACACATATGCACGTAATATGTCCATTCCAGTTAGGGGTAGCTCTGCTATTGGCAAATCCTGAGATTCTGCTAAGCTTCAGTGGAGGTTACAGGTGATCAGCTTCTCTTTTACAATTTGGCCCCACTAGGATTTAATTTAGAGTTGATGGATAAAGGCAGGTCATAAGTTTCTAGATGAAGTTGCCAAATCACTTACCTTTACTAGGAATAAAAATGTTTGTCTGGAATAAAACCTGGTGGTTGAAGACGATGATAAATGAAAAACAGTGAAAACTGTGCTGCACCTCACACAGATTTTGGTATTTTCCTTACTTTTAACTGAAACCTTTGCCTTCACAATAAATAAAACCATTTTATCCCTGCATGCTAACAAACAAAAAATCAAATTACATTATCTGTCACTTGTATCACAAATACGGCAAATTCACAGGCATGGAATTGGTGTGTCTGGCTACCAGGTGTCATCACTACTTCACATGCACATTGGCTGAAGAACATTTTTTTGGCAAGATAAAAATCTGAATTTCAGTAATACTGTCAGTTTTTATTTTGTTAGTCCAACTTTAGTCACTATTTTTAAGGATATAAAAAAATAAACAAAACTATTAAAAAAATACTAGCAATCTCAGGTGCTTGTAATATTAGACTCCCATATATTTTATACAAATATAAACAAGAATGCACATAGTTGTGCATGTGCACTTATATTCATAAGTACACACAGAGCTGTGTCTGCCCATAGACATGTACACAAACACGCCGCTCCCATATTTCTCCAAGTTGCAAGAAATGGGAGAATTTCCAGCAAACTCTGGGATGTACTAACCCCAGGATATTGTAAAGTTTAAAGGGTGGGAGCAAGAGAAAAGCAAAGAGATTTTCTGGGTCTCACTCCGCCAGACTGGGGGAGTGACCAACCACAAAACATGTTGATACTGAAGATCTGGTGATGACATTTGGTGAAGGGGAGGAAGGACAGGCTCTCTAGCTGCCCCTAAAATAAGAAGTGGGAGCCTTTGA
Organism: Mauremys mutica; assembly: GCF_020497125.1. Lineage (NCBI taxonomy): Eukaryota > Metazoa > Chordata > Testudines > Geoemydidae > Mauremys > Mauremys mutica. Next base: position 164,183,681 of record NC_059074.1, on the reverse strand, counting down.
TGAGGTGGAAGAGAGTGATGAGTGGACCTACACATTGACCCCTAAACCATACTGCATCGAGTGTCCTGCAGCATAGCACCATGAGTTTGATTTTTCATACTTTACTCCATGTCAGATTAAAAACACATGCAGAATTATCATTCAGATGTCATTTACTGTGCTCATCAATGTGAAGCGCACCCTTACAAAAGATGGATGCATACTTTACCTTTCTCCTCTCTCTGCTGTTTACTCACCCCGCTCCACATAGTAAGATGTATTTCCTTCTTGCAATGCTTAGGTACCTTCATGATAGGTAACTTAGAAATACCTCAGATAGGTCAGAAGACAAAGAACCTGTCCATAGGTTTTTAAAATCAAGTGTAGCAGATAATTGTATCAAGACAAGGTGGGTGTATATTTGCAAACACACCCCACAAAACCAATGATAAACTTGAGATACGTCGATGATATTTTCATCCTCTGGACAGATGACCTAAACTCCCTCACAGATTCACAGATTTCCATCTTAACTTCAACAACCACCACATGTCCGTTAAACTCTCTCCCTACAACTCTCCCACACAAGCATCATCTTCCTGGATAACAAAATCAGCTTCAGCAATGGAAGCCAACAGACACCTATATCCGAAACCCTTGGATCACCACATCTACCTTCATAGATATAGTGATCACCCAAAACACACCAAGAAATCTGTTATCTACAGCCAGGCACTCAGCTACCACAGAATATGCTCTGAGGAGAAAGTCCAGGATATATACTTTAACACACTCAAAACGGCCTTCACCAAACAAGAACACTCCACCAGAGAAGTACATTACATCATGAAACACACCATTCAAATACCTCGAGAGAACTTACTTCAGTACAGAAATAACCTCCTCCCCCACTGAATCCCATCCTGAAAAAAATCTTTCCTGAACTACTTTTTTTGGCCTTAAAACAACCCTCCAACCTCTTCAAGCTCATCATCATCTGTGGCATGTTCCCACAGATCAGGACGCAACAATGAAAAGCAAAACAACAGATGTAAAACTTGCAGACTTATCTCCATTGCTACAATGATCAACGCGCTGCACAATACAACTTTGAAGATCCACGGGTTCTACACAGGCCTATCACAACCTCATCCAGTGCATTAAATGTGCCCCAACAGCAGCTATGTGGGTAAAACCAGACAATCACTACACTCTTGAATGAACTCACACAGGAAAATGATAAAAGACAAAAACATCACATCACCTGTGGGTGAGCACATTTCACAAAGTGATCACTCTATACATGTGCTCATCCTCATAGGAAACCTGTGCAACACTTGCAAAAGTTGAGCCTGGGAGCTTAAATTCGTAACGCTGCTAGACACTGATAATCATAGACTGAAGAGAGACACCGGATTTACGGATCATTACAACATCTGTAACCCACTAAACCCCACTCCAGCTGCTCCCCCTCTCTTCCTCCCTATGATTGGAGGGGTGTTAATGGGCCACTTCATCTTGAATGGTCCCTTGAAATATGCATAAACTGCTCATGCTAAACAATCTGCTCCATCTTGTATTTAGTTGTGTCCCTCTGAGTTAGTTTCTCTGCAGAAGAGCTCTGCGTAAGCTCAAAAGCTTGTCTCACCATCAGAAGTTGGTCCAATAAAAGATATTCTTCTTCGAGTGATTGCTCCTATGCATTCCAGTCAAGTGTGCGCGCCGCGCGTGCACGGCATCTCGGAACTTTTTTACCCTAGCAACTCCGGCGGGCCGGCTGGGTGCCCCCTGGAGTGGCGCCGCTATGGCGCTGAATATATACCCCAGTCGGCCCGTCCGCTCCTCAGTTCCTTCTTACTGCCTGTGACGGCCAGTTGGAACTGTGGAGTGCTCTCTGTCCTCCACAACCCTAGCTCTCGCTTCTTGTTTGTACATAGTTTAGTGATTAGTTTTTACAGTTTGTTAGTTAGATAGTTAGTGTTAGATAAGGTAAAAGGGGGGGTTTTCCCCCTTTGCCTCCCCCGGTGCGGGCTCATGCCCAAGGCACCGGGCTTTAAGCCCTGCGCAGCGTGCCAGAGGCCTATGCCTGTCGGAGACCCGCACGACGCCTGCCTCCGTTGCCTGGGCGAAGGACATAGAACACATAAGTGTTCGCTCTGTTCCACCTTCAAACCGCGAACTCGAAAAGAGCGGGATATCCGCTTAAAGCAGCTCCTGATGGAAGCGTCGCTCCAGCCCCCAGCACCGTCCGCGCCGGCACCGCGAGCTTCCTCGGTGCAGAGCGCACCGGCGGCACCGAGCCGCACAGGCTCCGCGGCACCACAGCCTCAGAAAGCGGCTACGAAGTCCCGGCACCGCTCGCTTTCGCCTTCAAAGAGACATAAGCTGGCGAAGGCGCTTGCTAAGGCCCGCGCTGAGGACTCGGCGAAAACGATTGCGCCACCTGCGGCCCCCGCGGTGGCCGTGCACAAGTCGTGCACCGGGCCTTTGACTCCGGCGCCGCAAGGCCCGTCGAGTCCAGCGCCGCCACGCTCCCCGGTACCGTCCGTGGTTGAGCCCCGGCTGCCTTCGACGCTGGAGACATTCTCTGAGGCGCGTGAGCTGATTCAGCTCATAGAAGCACCGAGCCTCCGGCCCCCGGCACCGCCGGTGCGGGCTGTCGTGTCGGCGGGAAAGCCGGCCAGAATGACCCGGCCGCCCTCTCTGGACAGGCGACATGGACGGCACACCCGGTCCCGGTCACGTTCCCGGTCCCATGGCAGATCTCCGTCCCGTCGCTCGCGATCTCGGCACCGCTCGCCATCGCGGTACCGATCGCCGTTGAAGCGTCGGTCGCAGTCCCGGTACCGCTCGTCATCGCGGTACCGGTCGTACTCCCGGCATCGCACGAGGTCCAGGTCGCCATCACGTCGGCACTGGCGGAGGTCTCAGTCCCGACACCGTTCCCGGCACCGCAGGTCTCAGTCCAGGACGAGCTCCCGGCACCGGTCGAGCTCCCGGCACCGGTCGAGCTCCCGGCACCGTGACGGACGTCGCTCCCGGTCGCCATCCCAGTACCGAGCGGAACAGCATCGCTCTTCGCTGACATCCGGGCACGGACTGCCTTATTCGGCTGCGCACTCCGCCAGCGCTTCGGCACCTCCATGGCTGTCCCGCCCCGCGTCGGTCGCTTCCGGGACGGAGGGCTACGGACACCTGCCGCCCACCCCACAGGGCCATCCTCAAGGGGCACAGCCGTGGGGCTTCTGGGTTCCCTGGGCCCAGTATGAGGCTCAGAGGGTGCCCTTCCCCCCGAGAGCCCACGCGTCCGAACGCAGGGTACCAGAGGCGACACTCAGCCGACCGGCCCCTTCGCCACCAGGCGCGGGTTCCATACCGCCTGAACCCCAGGGGCACGCACAGCCCGACCCTCCTGACGAGCAGGCAGCGGATCCTTCGTCGGAAGTGGTCATCCAGGGCTTATCCTCCTCGTCCTCACCCGACGAGGCGGTGGCCGGGGCGTCGACCAAGGAGCCTCCGCCCATAGACTTGAAGGCGCACCAGGACCTACTTCGCCGTGTGGCGGCGGCTATGGCTCTACCGATAGCGGAGGTCCAGGAGGACGAGGACCCCATCACGAATGTAGTTGGGGCAGAGGTTCCAGTGCGCGTCGCACTGCCATTCGTGCGCACAATTCAAAAGAATGCCACCACACTATGGCAGACGCCTGCGTCCATCCCTCCTACGGCCCGTGGGGTTGAACGCAAATACTCTGTCCCTCCCACGGGCTATGAGTATCTATATGCTCACCTGACCCCGGACTCGTTGGTCGTCCAATCGGTCAATGATAGAGAGAGGCACGGCCAGCCTGCCCCTGCACCCAAATCTAAGGACGCGCGGCGTATAGACCTACTAGGCTGTAAGGTCTATTCCGCTGGCGGTCTGCAGATGCGGATCGCCAATCAGATGGTCCTCCTCGCCAGGTACGTCTTCGACATTATGGCGTCCCTGGCGAAATTTACGGAGCTCCTGCCAACAGCCTCCCGACAAGAGTTCGCGGCGATGTTGGACGAGGGAAGGAGAGCATTTAGGTCCTCCATCACGGCCGCCCTCGACGCTGCGGACTCCGGAGCTCGGACCTTGGCCTCCGGCGTGACGATGCGGCGCATCGCCTGGCTGCAATCTTCCACTCTGCCGCCGGAGGTCCAATACACACTGCAGGACCTGCCTTTTGACACACAGGGTCTTTTTTCCGAGAAGACGGATTCTCGGATCCAGACCATGAAGGACGGCCGTATTGCAATCCGCACTCTCGGGATGCACACGCCGGCGACGCAGCGCAGGTCCTTCCGGCAGCAGCCCTCCCGGCCCTTCTATCAGCAGCGATATCGGCCATACAATAGCCGGCGACTGGCCCAAAATCGCCGTCGTCCTTCAGGCAACCGCCATAACCAGGGCCAGGCCTCGTCCAAGGCCCCTCAGGGGGCCAAGCAGGCCTTTTGATGGGACGCTCGAGGACGGCCCATCACTCTCCCTACCGGATCCTTCCCCGTTATTTTACAACCGCCTTTCCCATTTCTTTTCGGCATGGTCCCAAGTAACATCAGACAACTGGGTGCTTCAAACGGTCCAGTCGGGATACCGCCTGCAATTTGTTTCGCCCCCACCTTCCCACCCACCCTCCCTGTCCCTCTTCAGGGACCCCTCTCACGAGCAAGTCCTCTTACAAGAGGTTCAGACTCTGTTGAGCGTGGGTGCCATAGAAGCAGTGCCTCAAGACAGGCGGGGCAGGGGATTCTATTCCCGTTATTTTCTCATCCCCAAAGCGAAAGGGGGGCTACGTCCTATCCTGGACCTTCGCGAGCTGAACAAGTACCTGCTCAAGCCCAAGTTTCGCATGGTCACCTTGGGGACCATCATTCCCTCTCTGGATCCGGGAGATTGGTTTGCCGCCCTCGACATGAAGGACGCCTACTTCCATGTCGCAATCTATCCTCCCCATCGTCGTTACCTCCGGTTTGTGGTCAACAACACCCACTACCAGTTCGCCATGTTGCCGTTCGGACTCTCCACCGCCCCGAGGGTATTTACCAAATGCATGGCGGTAGTGGCCGCAGCCCTCCGACGTCGTCAGATACACGTCTACCCGTATCTCGACGACTGGCTGGTTCGAGGTCAGTCCCGACAACTCGTGATGGACCAGATGACAGAAATCCTGTCTCTCTTTCAGCGACTCGGTCTTCTCATCAACGCCGAGAAGTCCACTTTGATTCCGACACAGCGGCTGGACCTTCATCGGAGCGGTTCTCGACTCCACAGTGGCCAGAGCCTGTCTCCCTTGCGCTCGGCACCAGACGATGGTCTCCATCATCCGGGACCTTGTCGCCTTCCCTACCACGACGGTGCGCTTGTGCCTCCGCCTCCTGGGCCACATGGCTTCGTGCATGTATGTCACCAAGTATGCGCGGCTCCGCCTTCGTCCGTTCCAGTCCTGGCTCGCGTCGGTGTATCGGCCGCATCGAGACCCCATCGACATGGTGGTCACGGTCACCAGGACGACCCTCGAGTCCCTCCGCTGGTGGCTCGACCCAGAGGTCGTGTGTGCGGGAGTCCCGTTCCATCATCCTCGCCCATCCGCCACTCTGACTACGGATGCCTCAGCGCTCGGTTGGGGAGCTCACCTGGGCGATCTTCATACCCAAGGTCTGTGGTCGGCCCAGGAGCTCGCCCTGCACATCAATGTCCGCGAGCTGCGAGCGATCCGTCTGGCCCGTCGCACCTTCTGCACCCGCCTGCAAGTCCGCTGTGTAACAGTGTTCACGGACAATATAACAGCAATGTTCTACGTGAACAAGCAGGGCGGAGGCCGATCCTCCCTCCTCTGCAAGGAGGCGATGCTCCTGTGGGACTTCTGCGTGACCCATTCCATTCACCTGGAAGCGTCCTTTCTTCCGGGAGTGCAGAACACGTTGGCCGACCATCTCAGCAGGTCGTTCCTCTCCCACGAGTGGTCCCTCCGTCCAGATGTCGTCCACACAATCTTCCGGAGGTGGGGATTTCCTCAAGTAGACCTATTCGCCTCCAGGGAGAACAGGAAATGCCACCTGTTTTGCTCATACCAGGGTCGCTCGCCAGGCTCCCTGTCGGACGCCTTCCTTTACCCCTGGACGGATCGCCTCCTCTACGCCTTCCCTCCGTTCCCGCTTGTGCACCGAGTGCTCCTGAAGCTTCGGAGGGACAGAGCCCACGTCATACTTGTAGAGCCGGCCTGGCCGAGGCAGCACTGGTACACCCTGCTCCTCGAGCTCTCCGTTCGGGAACCCATCCCCCTTCCGTTGTGGCCGGACCTCATCACCCAGGACTTCGGCAGACTCCGCCATCCGAACCTGCAGTCCCTCCATCTTACAGCTTGGTACCTGAGTGGTTGACCCACGCGGAGAGGGGCTGTTCTGCAGCAGTTCAGCAGGTCCTGCTTGAGAGCAGGAAGCCTTCCACTCGCTCCACTTACCTAGCGAAATGGAAGAGATTCGCACTCTGGTGTGATCAACGAGGTCTCAATCCGTTCGTAGTCCCAGTCCCTACCATCCTGGACTACCTCTGGTACCTTAAGGAGCAAGGTCTTGCGGTCTCCTCCTTGAGAGTTCACCTGGCGGCAGTGTCCGCCTTTCGTCCATCCATGGAAGGTCGGTCCATCTTCTCGAACCAGATGGTTTCCCGCTTCCTCAAAGGCCTGGACCGCTTGTGCCCGCCGGTGCGGCGTCCTACCCCGACCTGGGATTTGAACCTGGTGCTGACCAAGCTCATGGGTCCTCCTTTCGAGCCCTTAGCCACTTGTTCCCTGCTCTACCTCTCCTGGAAGACGGCCTTCCTTGTCGCCATTACATCAGCCAGACGAGTTTCTGAGCTCCGCGCTCTGACGGTTAGCCCGCCATACACCGTCTTCCATGGGGACAAGGTGCAGCTTCGCCCTCATCCGGCCTTCCTGCCGAAGGTAGTGTCAGCTTTCCATCTCAACCAGGAGATCTTCCTCCCGGTGTTCTTCCCGAAGCCGCATACCTCGCCTCGGGAGCAACAGCTGCATACCCTCGACGTCCGCAGGGCGCTCGCTTTCTACATCGAGCGGACTAAGCCCTTCCGGCGTTCGCCCCAGCTGTTCGTAGCGGTTGCTGACCGCATGAAAGGCGAGCCGATATCCTCCCAGCGGATTTCCTCCTGGGTCACTGCGTGTATCCGGACCTGCTACGAGCTTGCTCGCGTACCGCCATGCCGCCTCACCGCCCACTCGACGAGGGCGCACGCCTCGTCGGCTGCCTTCCTGGCACACGTTCCGATCCAGGACATCTGTCGAGCGGCCACCTGGTCTTCGGTCCACACCTTCGCCTCCCACTACGCGTTGGTGCAACAGTCTCGAGACGACGCAGCCTTCGGCTCCGCGGTATTACACTCCACCACGTCTCACTCCGACCCCACCGCCTAGGTAAGGCTTGGGAATCACCTGACTGGAATGCATAGGAGCAATCACTCGAAGAAGAAAAGACGGTTACTCACCGTAGTAACTGTTGTTCTTCGAGATGTGTTGCTCCTATCCATTCCAGACCCGCCCTCCTTCCCCACTGTCGGAGTAGCCGGCAAGAAGGAACTGAGGAGCGGACGGGCCGGCTGGGGTATATATTCAGCGCCATAGCGGCGCCACTCCAGGGGGCGCCCAGCCGGCCCGCCGGAGTTGCTAGGGTAAAAAAGTTCCGAGATGCCGTGCACGTGCGGCGCGCACACGTGACTGGAATGGATAGGAGCAACACATCTCGAAGAACAACAGTTACTACGGTGAGTAACCGTCTTTTATCTCACCCACCTTGTCTCGCTAATATCCTTGGACCAACATGACTGCAACAACTCTGTCTGCAAAGTGTCATACACACCTATGCCATCACAAACAATTATAAATAACAATATCTTATAACTGTGCCCTCCTCCCAATGTATTTACAAATATTCCTAAAGAGAAGTAAAAAAGTGGTGTCATTTTAAGTGTAATAAAGTTGTCTTTAATACCTGGTATCTGGGCTTGCTTAGCACAACAATTTAATTAACCGTTAAAGCACTTCCTAGAATTCACAAATTTATGTTTAGTACCATTTTAGAAATTCTGTGAGAAACAGCTACTCCACAGTGAAAGATCAAATATGCCACCAACCGTAAGCTCAGCCGCAAGCAAAGCTGAACATTGTAGCCTGGTTAAGTATTTAGATCTTATTACTACTGAATATTTAATGAATGAAACTTATGGTTAGGTAAATGGTTCCATCTGTGGTGCTAAAACCCAGAATATCTTCATGTATGAATAAACTTTGAACAGAAGTGGTTGAACAGTCTGTAATCATTTCAATCGACTTAAGATTTAAGATTCAACTGCTCATTTAACTGGAAGTGTTTCTTTTGTACAGTGAGCTGCTAGGAAAATAACGTTTCCAGGAGCTGGAAGCTGTCTCAATCTGCACACTCAGATTTGCTGCCTGTGCTCAATTTAAAGATGTTCAGAGAGAGTTATTTTATAAAGGGCAAATCCAGTGCTTAATTTGTTCCAGGGCCTGCCAGGCCTGAGCTCTGGCATCTCTAGGCTTGGCAGTTCATAGCCCTGGCACCTCTGGGCTTGCTGCAGCAGTTATGAAAGTAAATCATTGCTTGAGTCCCAGCATCTCTTTGCTTGACTCTTGGCACCTCTTTCATTATAGCTCAGTGGTTTGAGCATTGGCCTGCTAAACCCATGGTTGTGAGTTCAATCCTTGAGGGGGCCATTTAGGGAACTTGGGTAAAAATCTGGGGATTGGTCCTGCTTTGAGCAGGGGGTTGGACTAGATGACCTCCTGAGGTCCCTGCCAACCCTAATATTCTATGATTACAAATTAAGCACTGGGCAAATCCTCCCTGGCCTCACACCAAGCTCTAGCAGGGGTCAGGAGGATGGGACATCATCCTCCATGCCAGATGACTAAACAGCTACTACTACAACCACAAGACTGTAACAATGACTACAGCACCTGCTCTTCCCCTCCATTACGGGAGATAGTCAGTGAATCTTTGTATTTTTGGATGCACCAGCTCTGCCTCTGGAGCCATGCTCAGAATATGCCTTCAGAGCCACGTCCCATCCTGACCCCAATCCTCATAAAGTCAAAAGAGAACACGGACTAGTGCTGTGTGTGGTCCCTAGGCCCAGGTAGTGAGGGCATTGGAAGCATTGTACAGGCCTGAGGCAAAAAGGCCCTACAAGTTCTTGCAGGGACAATGTGCTTCACAACACACCCTAATTCTATCTTCCAACAGAGTAGCCCTAGTTATAATTCAATCATGACACACCTCCAGAAATTTATATTGTGTTTCTTTTTAAAAAAATATGGACTTTGATGTAGGAAAAATATACAAAAGAAGGACATGAGTTGGACGCACATTAAAACAGTAATTTAGACCATGGTTTATATTAGTTACAGATAAAAATGATAATCATCATGGGCCAAATGCAGCACTCACATAGGTCAATATAGCCATCGATATAGATCTTTATACCACAGTAACATCTAAGTGTCTAGTAAGCTGCACATCAAGTGTAAACAATACAGGGGAGTAGTAAAGTGGTGTAACTAACATTAAACGGGCTCTCAGTGGGTGTGAAAAATAAGGATAACTGACATTCCAAAGGGAAGAATAAGGAAGAGCAAGTCACAGCTGCCATCAGCCCATAGCATTTGCTGTATCTTAATTACTACTGTTACTTTTTCTGTTAAACCCCTTTCGCTCTCCCCTAGACTCATTTTCCACACCTACTGAATGCCAGGCCTGTGCAAGTTACACTATTATCCCACTTATATTTATGTTCTAAATAATGCATGTCATGGGTCTACCCTCACTTGAAACTGGGGGGTTTCAAGGTGAGGACCCGCATGGCACCATGTCCTAGGGTCTCACCCCCACTTTGAGCTTGTGAGTTCAAAGATGGGGACCCGCAGGTATTCTCCCCCCACCCTAACCTTTAGGGTAGGTTTCCTTCTCGCTGCCACCACTCGATTATTTCGGTGAATCGAGACACCCCTCTGTTCCCCCCTCCTCCTTCCAGAGACTTTCCTGGGGAAGCACAGATCAAATCACAGAGGGAGAAAGATTCCTTTCACTTCCCTCTCCCTTCCCTGCTCTCTCTGCTTGGAGACAACCCTTGTCTCCACAGAGTGACGCCTAGCTTCCTTCCCCTGAATCCACAGGTAAGGAACTTAACCAAGTCCTGAACTTAAAAAGAGTTTATTAAGAGAACAAAAAGAAAATACAGAATCTCTATGAGCCCAAGCTGGACACTCATAGGGGATAACCTTATCAATCTCTGGAGAGAATTCCCCCTCCCCGCTTTCTCAGTAAAAGCAATAACAGCAAACAGGAATAAAGCATTTCCTTTAGCAAACACACAATTGCAAATATAGAAATCAAATCATAAGACTAATTCGCCTTTCTAATTAATACTCACTATTAATTAGTAGAAACTACTCCAGGAGAACTTGGAGACATGACTAGTCTCTTTTAGATTCAAAAGAGTACCTGAGACAAACAAAGAAAAAACAGACAAAAGCTTCCCTCCACAGAAATTTGAAAAAATCTTATCTCTGATTGATCCTTCGGTCAGGTGGTCATCAGGTACTGTATGTTAACCCTTTACAGGTAAAAGAGCCCTTAACCCTTAACTATCTGTTTATGACAATGCACTCCTGCTGAATTTAGCTGAGATACTTCCACTGAAGTTGCACCAGCTTGAACCAGATCTGAATTGGACCCCACATATTTCTAATTTTATAGGTAATTTTTTCTATATGATCAGTTCTCAAACTGAGGACCACAGAGCACTTGGTGACTGGTGATCACATGATGCCGGCTCACCTTGTTTCCAGTTACTACATCTCATTAAAAGACAGCTAGATATACATTAAATTACTTCCCTAATATTCCTTTTCCAGGCTAGCAACTGCTGTGGTTGTAACAGAGATGTTATATAATACTGAATGCGAGGGGCAGTGGACTGCGTGATTGTGAATGAAAGGGGAGGTGGTTCATGAGACAGTCTCTATTAAGTTGTGGTCCTTGTTGAAAAAAATGTGACTGCCTCTATTCTATGAGATGTTTACAGCTGTCCCACCAGTCAGAGGTAAAATACAACCAATTACACTCCCCCACCCCAAATGTTTTTGGCAGAATTACAATTATTTTGTAAGCACTTTTATAATTCTATAAGCAAGTAAAACTCCTGCAATTTTAATAGAAACATCTCCACATGATGGTGTCCCAAACATTCAATGTTTTGAGTTAAATGAATTTGTTTTGGTGGAGATACAGCAAGGAAGAGGCAAATGATGAAGAAGAAATTACATGCCATAACCTCCCCCAGAAATACTGCAGTCTTGTTGCTATAACAATATAAGCCTACATGTGGCTACAGAATGACAAAGAACTATATGCTTACATCCCATTTCTGTCCTTACAAATTTCTGATTTTTTTTGCAGCTATCTGAGGAAGATTTGATATTGTTGTTGTCTAAGCACATTTAAACTTCAGCTGAAATAACTGCCAAGTGATTCATGCCTATGTAGGTGAATATAACGATTGTATCTGGAGCCCCAGTGCGCCATTTTCATTTCACTTTAAATAAAAAACAAAATGTATCTATGTCAGTCAGTGCCCTTCTGCTGTACTCAGAGGTATCAAACAGGCTACAATTATGATTGTGAAGTGATTGTGTCACATTGGAGGAAGGTTTATTGCTTTTGAGTCTGCTAGGCAGTAACACATTCTGTTTCATATTACTCTTTATATCATTGTTTGGCTGTGACTAGAATAATCAAATGCCATCAAATGCTGTCAAATTCAATTTACAGTATTTTTCACTGAAGCAGGCTTTCTGCATTATATTTCCTGTTTTCCCTTTCTATGGCTGCCAGGGAACAGAAACCGTAATCATCAGCTTTATTTACAAAACCAACAGAGTGAAGCCACGTCTTGGGCTAAAACAGATTCTTTATTTCCTTTGATAAGGAGTAGAGACTTGATGTGTTTTTCTTATGCAATTAACAGTGAGCATATGAAACAGAGATTAGGCATTTTTAGAGACTCAGTGCTAATATATTTAAGGAAAATGTGAATTTACATTAATTATTCTTACACATTCAAACATCTGCTAAGAGGAATTTGGCTTGCTCTTTTTTGGAAATGCCCTCTCCCCCTACACAACTGCAATACAATGCAAACTTCCAATAGCCAAAGGACCTGGGGGACACCTGAAGCTTTTGAAAAATCCTGGCTTCAGAAAACTTGGAGAGCCAGCTCCACAGGCTTTGAGACAGGAAGTTCTGAGATGAATCTGGAACTCAGACTTCAAAGTCTGCTGTGCGAGCTTCCCTGATACATGAGCATGCCAGTTGGTTTGCTAAGAGCAGGCAGGCTCTAGTGCAGAGGTTATGCTCTACATCCCCAAACCACCACATTACATTAATAAGGATCCCACCAGTTGGTTTCCACAAAGCTGACTGCAGAGTACAGACTCCTGCAGAGCCAAATTTCCAAGATACAGCTAACTATGTAGAAAAGGCTGCATGCTGGGCTCAGGAGATCCAAAGCACCACGAGGACATGCCAGTCAGTCTTATGGGAGCCAGCAGACTATGGAGCAGAGGTTTGACAGGGAGGCATAGGTTAACACTAGGAGACATACATCAGCGTAATTTAACTGGAAGAGCACTGTAATACTACCCCAATGTAATTATTTCTGGCAAATAACATATGTGATCTCGAAAACACCCTGATTCAGTTTAAATGCTTAAACAGAGGGCCCACCCACCACTAGTCCTGCCCAGTATGACCCTATGCCTATCAGTGTAACTAACACCTCACCTATTACGATGTCAGCATTTAAGCAGCCATACAGTATATGTTAATTTACGTTTGAGTACTTTCCGTGTCCTCTCTGTGTCTTTGACTACCTGTCTCCAATTTCTGGCTTCATGCATCCGATGAAGTGGGCTGTAGCCCACGAAAGCTTATACTTTTGTTAGTCTCTAAGGTGCCACACGTACTCCTGTTCTTTTTAGTTTTAACTCAGTAACCCAATTACATCATCATTACTTTGGTTCAGATGCACTCTACCTCCTACCCAAGTCAAAACTGGCTCTTTTTCAACTGCCGTCTTCTACCTAATTGTGGTTAGAAGGCATTTTGCACCCAGTCTACAATTCCTTTCATCTATTTATTCAAATTTTGTCTCTGTCTATTTTTATAAAATGTGGTTCTACCTACTGCATGTCATTTATGGTAGCTCCAACATGGAGCAAGATTACAAACTGTGCTGAAGTTCCTATCAGCAACTTGTCAATCCACTGATGTATATCCTCCTAACGTAACACTCAAAATGCCAGAAACCAGGCAACGCTTCGCTTCATGGCTCAAGCAGCATGCTGTATATTTTTAAACACTATGCTCACATACCTGTATTACTTGGACTACTTAAGTAAATGCTTTATTAAGACTAAATGCAAGGGGATGATATAGAGGTATAAAAATGTCTACCTGTGAATAAAGTAGTTAATTATGATTCCATTTGGTTTCCTAGGTGGTAACCATTTTACTTCTATTACTCCAGATCCAGTTGCCCTAACTATAGGTAGATTCAGTTCCTTAGGAGGTGCTTCAGAAGTCCTTGTGTATGTCCGACTGCCTACTCCACAGCCACCTGGGAAGAAAATCAGAAATTAACTTAAAAGGTCAAAGTTTTCCACAACAAAAAAAAAGTGATCTTTTAATTGTCTAAAGCATGAAAATGTAGGGAACAAAAGTGCTTCATTAATCTGAATATACAGTGGCTATTTTCTGTGGATAAAAGCAGAGGTTTCTAATTTAGACATTTTAGCCATAAGGAAAAGGAGTGTATCATGATGTCAAATAAAGGTAGTAGTAATATGAGCATTCAGTGTGTGAAAAGTGAACCAATTAATTATTCATTTTCCTTTTTAAAGTGTTTAATATGTATTTTTAAATACTGTCTGTGTCACATCATAGGTGCCAAGCTGCCCAGATCCAGTTATCTGAGATTGGCCTTTAGAAGTCCCTTAATGAAGGGCACAATAACAAAAATAGCAATGGAAGAAGCTTGAAGACTTTGGATGGGGATTTTAAAAGTGTTTAGTGTTGACCTGACTTTGCTCCCACTAAAGGCAATAGCAAATGTTCCATATTTCTTTCACAGTTTTCTTTAAGGCTGAGTTTCAGGATCTAGCATGCCTGAAGTCAGTTACTTAAAGTAACAATGAAATAATAGCAAGTTTGTGTGTAGGAAATAAATTGGTGCCTCAAATGAGTGCTTAACCTCATAATTAAGTACTAATTTAAAGCAGTGTAACCCCATTGAGTTCAACAGAGTTACTCCTGGTTTACACCAGCATAAGGGAGAAGAGAACCAAGCCCTGTCTGCCACATGACAAGATTTTCTTTCTCAGATCAGATTGTGAACATTCCCAATAACTTTAAATAAGGCAGTAGAAAGTGAATGTTTTCTATATAATATCTGGGCTTTCCAGCTATCCTTTTGTTATTGTTATTGTTTATTACTCTTTATAAGCCAAATACTGGAGCAACTGACACCACTGGGGCAAGGATTTTCTCCTACTGGGAACAAGATACGGTATTTCAAAAACACTTAAGCTATTCTCATAAAGCATTTGATAAAACAGGATATATTCCCGGAAATACAGGCATCTTAATCTCCATTTAAAATATTCATGATATAATATAGGGAAATGTATAATGCTCCACAGTGCTAGGCTTTATTTTTACTGGGTAAACATTTCACTTCAATTTAGAAATAAGAAATCTATTTTGTTGAACTGAATCTATTTTGCAAATCTGCTCTCTCTGTCGATCATGCAAGTGAAACATCTGAAGCCATCTTACCATTCTGGCAAGCTTGTATCCTTATCTCGTAATGTGTGTATGGGTCCAGGCCATCCACAAGGACAAAACGAGGACGACCTACTGGTCTTACCAATGGTGAGGTAATGCCAACATTTAGTAAGACATTATATTCCAAAGGCATATTGGTGTTGAATATCCCTGTTATAGAATAGAAAATAGTACACAGGATAATTGTTGTTTAATAACAGTGTGGGTCAAATCCTAAGAAGCACTGATTATCTGCAGCTTTGTGTAAAAGCCCCTGTTGTGACTTTGCTTTAAAAACCAAAATTATTTAAATATAAATAAAAATAAAATCTGGCTGTAGTTCCCAACAGGAAAAGGTGTAACAGGAAATTTATGAACATATATCTGAGAACTAATACACTTCAATAAATCTGTTTCATGAGAACCTCTTTTGATGTGTACAGGCTCACTGAAATCGATGCAAATTTGCCACTATAGAATGTCTATGAGAGCGTACTCAACTCCACAACAAAGTGTAGACACATTTTTTTTTATTTGGAGGAAGTGGGGCCTAGAGTTAAACACGAATACAGTAATGGCTGTTGATTATCTTTTTTATTCTAATTACTGTAGTGGCTATAGTCCCAGATAACTGACAGATTGTTCTCTTCAGCTCAGTTGGGGGCACAGTCCTCTAATGGTCCATTTCCCCTGGGATATCAACTGGTTCTTGATAGCTGGGGCTGAGTTGAAGGTCTTTCCTGAAGCAGGCTTTGGCTCCTTTCTTCTCTAGCTGGGAAATGGCTCAGCAAGCAGAGAGTCCTCTTCTTGGGTGCCTGGGTGAGGCACCTGGGTGAGACTCAACCTGTCTGTGCTTCTCCCACTGGTTTTGCGGCCAGGCTGGCTATTTCTTCCTTCTCATAGACTCATAGACTTTAAGGTCAGAAAGGACCATTATGATCTTCTAGTCTGACCTCCTAAACAATGCAGGCCACAAAATCTCACCCACCCACTCTTGTAACAAACCCCTGACCTATGTCTGAGCTATTGAAGTCTTCAACTTGTGGTTTAAAAACTTCAAGGTGCAGAGAATACTCCAGCAAGTGACCCATGTCCCATGCTGCAGAGGAAGGCGAAAAACCCCCAGGGCCTCTGCCAATCTGCCCTGGAGGAAAATTCCTTCCCGACCCCAAATATGGTGATCAGCTAAACCCTGAGCATGTGGGCAAGACTCACCAGCCAGACATCCAGGAAAGAATTATTTGTAGTAACTCAGATCCCACCCTATCTAGTGTCCCATCACAGGCTATTGGGCATATTTACTGCTAATAATCAAAGATCAATTAATTGCCAAAATTAGGCTATCCTACCATACCCTCCCTTCCATAAACTTATCAAGCTTAGTCTTGAAGCCAGATATGTCTTTTGCCTACACTGCTCCCCTTGGAAGGGTATTCCAGAACTTCACTCCTCTGATGGTTAGAAACCTTTGTCTAATTTCAAGTCTAAACTTCCTGATGGCCAGTTTATATCCATTTGTTCTTGTATTCACATAGGTACTGAGCTTAAATAATTCCTCTCTCTCACTGGTATTTATCTCTCGGATATATTTATAGAAAGCAATCATATTTCCCCTCAGTCTTCTTTTGGTTAGGCTAAACAAGCCAAGCTCTTTGAGTCTCCTTTCATAAGACAAGTTTTCCACTCCTTGGATCACCCCAGTAGCCCTTCTCTGTACCTGTTCCAGTTTGAATTCATTCTTCTTAAACATGGGAGACCAGAACTTCACACAATATTCCAGATGAGGTCTCATCAGTGCCTTATATAATGGTACTAACACCTCCTTATCTCTACTGGAAATACCTCACCTGATGCATCCCAAGACCGCATTAGCATTTTTCACAGCCATATCGGCTCACAGTCACCCTGTGATCAACCAATATTCCGAGGTCCTTCTCCTCCTCTGTTACTTCCAAGTGATGTGGCCTCAATTTATAACCAAAATTCTTGTTCTTAATCCCTAAATGCATGACCTTGCACTTTTCACTATTAAATTTCATCCTATTACTATTACTCCAGTTTACAAGGTCATCCAGATCTTCCTGTAGGATATCCTGGCCCCTCTCTGTATACCTCTGTATACCTGGCAATACCTCCCAGCTTCGTATCATCCGCAAACTTTATCAGCACATTCCCACTTCTTTCATGATAGGCTACTGATCCTCTTTTTCTGTCTCTGTGCAGGAAGACTCCATCTCTCTAGGAAGACCTAAGATCCAGCCCACTGCCACTCCTCTAGGGCTGACTCCCAAAGCCTCCTGTTTGACTCTTCTATTCCCTGCCAGGAGTTCCATGTACTCTTTTCACAAAGAGAGGGAAGGTCAGATATCATGGAGCCCATGATTCTTTGGCTGTCCTTTAGCATACCTCAGGTCAAAGAGCCTCCACCTGCCATCTTATTTATAGTCTTTTCCATGTTAGTCTCCAGGGGATTCATAAAACTTTGGAAAATGTAAAACTGTGTAAAACTTTAGAAAATGAGACCATTCCTTCTGCTTATCCTGGTTGGATGATCTTCAGTGGTTCCATTATTCTGAAGCTGGTAAGAATGTACTTTGTCTCTACTGTTGAACAACTTTTAGGCACAGTACAAAAGATGAAGCTTTCAAAACACTGGATTCACTAATTGGAAAAAGGCTGATGACAAATTTGAGAGGCACCAAAATTCTTCACATCACAATAAAGCAGTTGATATTCTTCAAAAGACCACAAAGAATGATGTTGACATGCTAAGTTATCAGTATTCTCAGAAGAAAGAAGAAAACAGGAAGATCATAATAGAATACTAAGTCGTATACATTATCTTGCTACACATTGCATTGCAAGGCTATTAGATTGATCTAGCTGAAAATAAGCCCTTAAGTTGAGAGACTGACTTTGTTTGCAGGCAAAATGGACCTTGTTTCCAACTTCTTTGTTTGCAGGCAAAATGAGATCCTAATATTTCAAAGTGGCTGAGAAAGAGTTCAGACAAATTCACAATCCAGATATTCAAAGACGAAGTGGGTATTCACCCACGAAAGCTCATGCTCCAATACGTCTGTTAGTCTATAAGGTGCCACAGGACTCTTTGCTGCTTTTAATGGAAATCATGATTCTTAAAATCACTAGGGGAAATTTCTGGAAAGCAGTATACAATTAGGGTAACTGCAACAACAATTTTTTTCTGAGAAAGAGCAACTGTTTTTATGCCTGCAATGCGTGGATGATTATATGAATGTTCACAAAGAGTTCATTGGATTGTATAATATTGCCTGTACACTGTGGGATCTAATTAGAGATATATTATTGCACCTAATCTGAGTGAGGATCAACACCTATTGCATACAATGTTATGATGGTGCCATTAATATGGTAGGCTTGGGGCCTGTCTATATGAACACTTAGGTCATGGCAAGCGAGGATATAAATCCACCCCACACTAGTGAGTCGTGCACTAAGTATCTAGCCCATTTTGAAATGGAGTGGATCAAAACATACTAGGGAACTGTTATCATGCAGCAGCAGTATCCACATGGACACTAAGTATGCTGCAGGGTAGATTTACACCCCAGCATGCTGTGAACTAAGTGTTTGTGTATACAAGCCCCTAGTATCAGGGACAACAATCCAATTATAACAGGAAGAACCCCACAAGCTACATATACTCATCATGTGCTTGTTTGGAATTTGGCATGCCAAGGCGCTAGTAAAAATAATACAATCCCGTAAGAGATACTCTGGAAGTTGTTTATAATATTGCAAAGCTCACTTAAAAATATCACACAAATGAGGGGCTATATTTCAGGACATCATATTCAAAGTTTTAAGTGTATCACCAGGTATCTGGGTTCTCTGTTCTACCAGGTATACTCTCCAGGTGGTAGCACTGGCTTCAGTTTTTGAGAACTATCTTGCACTGTGTGGAACGTGGGAGATTGTGGAGGATGCAATGAGTGATCCTGAAATGTGAACTTGAATTTAGTGACTTAGCAGTAAAAATGGAAAAATTTAACTTTGTCTTTGGTATTGAACAAGGTTGAAAAAGCCTAAATATGGGTTGGATGTTTCAGCAACAGAAGGCTAATCTCTTATGAAAATGACACTTTGTTCACTTCAGTCCATCCAATCAGATGAAACCTTTAATTTGTTCCGGGTGCAAATCCACCAGAAAAAATTTAAAGTTGCAGATAGTCAGAATGTCTGAGCTTCCAAGGAAGAGAAAAGTTCCCAAAATAATGCAAATAGGGGAGGTCAATCCAGCTATCCAAATTCAGCAAAGGAATTTCCTAAGTACACCTTCTTCAAAGTAGTTGATTTTATAGTATTCAGTATTCAATGTACAAAAAGGTCAGTTCAGAAACATCCCAGTTTGCTCAGCCAAACTGAACAACAGCTGTTTTCCAAAGTGGTAAAGTGATAAAAAAGATTATGGTGCTACTGGCAATCAGTGCTGTGAGTGAGTGTAGTCAGTGCTCTACTGTCCTATTAAAACATAATTTTACCACTTCGGATCAAAGTCAAGGCTCAACTAGTGTATGACTTTACAAGTATAAAAGGGGAAAACTTATGATTTATAGATTATAGATGTTTCATTTCAAGAAACCCAGGGTAAAGATCATTGTTTGGAATTGTTTTCAGTTTTGTAGCTTGTTCATTATGCCCATGTTTAATGCTTTAGTGAATAGTTTTGTACCATGACTAAATTTGTCCACTCTTAATAAAATGAGATAAATGAGCTTCTGTTCCAAACTTAGTGTTTGTTTATTTATTAACGCAATTCCAGCATTTTAGCGGTACTAAAATTCCCCCAAATCTCCAGTTATCTGTGCCCATATATATAAAGTATCTTAGGTTTGCTTGGGAAAGAAATCCATAGAAACTACTTTATACTTTCACAAAAAAACAGCACAGAAACTGATATGAGACCACAAAATGTACCAGGTCTTTGGGTCACTGGAGCTTCCAACTTAGGCCACTTAAGCATTTAAGTTCCACAAATGAAGGACCTATATATGCATGTGACCTAGGTTGTGAGTGCAAACAGCAGCAGATGCAAGGCTGCAGCTGTAATTATTTGTGTCTACTATTTTGCACTCACAAAAATAAAGGCCCAATTAAAGCTGAGTTGAAAAATTGGCCCTTACATATATAAGGGTATGTCTGAAGAGCAAATGCTGTGCTAGCCTACCTGAGCTAGCTTGAATACAGCTAGCATGGGTTATGTAGCAGAGAAGAAGTGCGGACTTCAGAGCAGGTAGAATAAGCCTGGCATAGACCCTGGGTACATACTTGGCTCATGAGACTGCTCTGAAGCCTGCACTGTGCTGTCTTCACAGTTATTGTTACCTACACTGTCTGGATGCATGCTAGGTTGGGTAGACTAGCCCGTGCACAGCTTTTGCTGTATGAATGTACCATCGGGGGGAATTCACCCCTGCACTGTGGACTCTAAGTTGGTGGAAAGTAGCCTCTCCGATGTGTTTCTCCAACACAGAAGGCCTCTCTGACAGTTGTAGAGCCCACCTCACTAGTTCTGCACTGCTTCTGCTGAAACCCCTGATGGCAGGAAGGGGACATCAGTGATGGCAGGAAGCATCGCTATGGCAGTCCTGAATCCTGGCAATTAGTAATAATAATTAGAGATATACCAATCTCCTAGAACTGGAAGGGACCTTGAAAGGTCATTGAGTCCAGCCCCCTGCCTTCACTAGCAGGACCAATTTTTGCCCCAGATCCCTAAGTGGCCCCCTCAAGGATTGAACTCACAACCCTAGGTTTAGCAAGCCAATGCTCAAACCACTGAGCTATCCCCCCCTCAAAACCAGTGTTCCAGGTGAGGCATGAACTCACAACCTCAGCATTATAAGTACTGTGCGCTAACCAATTCCTACAAGCTAGGGCAGCTTCAGGTTGCTCTACCTGCTCTAGAGCTGATTTGCTCCACATGAGCCCTAGCATAAGAGAGACATAAAGTCTCCCCTCTTGGTCCATGTCGAGTCCGCACTGGCAGTGGGAAGAATTAGCCACTACCTTTCTGACTGCACCCACAAAAAACTTAAGGCCTTACACATCTCAGTGAGATAGACTGCAGGATCATGACTGTTCTCACAATTATTTGGCCCTGGAAAAAATGAAGGCTAGTGTCTAAAATTCTCACTCTTTATGTGTATATTTATACATGTATTATTACAAGATTTTTAAGCAGCATTATACTATAGGATATAACCATGGTAGAGGTGAATCATTTTCAGAGTTATAAGAAATAGGTCCTTTTTCACTAGCAATTCCATTCTATATTCACAAAACATCATGTATGTCAGTATCAGTGTATACATTATATTTACATATACATCTCATATCGGGAAATGTACAAGCCACATGATAAGTTTATGCTCTCTGACTGAGTATAACCTCTTCAGATACAGTATATTTGCTTGTGATCACTGATTCAAAATTCACTTTACATGAATAGTCTACAATATGCTCTTAAAATTTACTTTGTTGGAGAATGCCAGTAAACTCATTTTGAAGATTATCTTAGTAAGTGAACACAAAAGTGCAAATGTGTCAAAACAAGTGCACTGAAAAATGCAAAGGAATATTAAATGGAAATTCTTCCCAGTATTCACCGAGTGCTAACACCAAGCGATCACTTTACCCTTTGAAAAAGAGAAAAAATGAATAGTTAGAATGCATGAAAAA
Organism: Mauremys mutica; assembly: GCF_020497125.1. NCBI lineage: Eukaryota > Metazoa > Chordata > Testudines > Geoemydidae > Mauremys > Mauremys mutica. Next base: position 164,162,040 of record NC_059074.1, on the reverse strand, counting down.
CTTTGTATGTTCAGATATACCCTAAAAGATCTGCAGCAAGTTTGAAACTATCTACTGCAAGTGCTCTGATGACTGAATGAAATGAAATGGGCATATTTGTTATAATCAGCTGGGAAACCACATGACTTGGTTAGTTCCAGAGTTCATAAATTTATGTCAGAATAAAAGGAACAGTAAAAGCATAAGTGAACCAATTTACCCTAAGTGCAAATGGCAGTTTTGTTATTTGGTGTCAAAGTTGCCATGAGCACAATGACAACCTGCCATAACATATTTTCATGTTCACTAAAGAACAAAGATTTAGTTGGTTAATATTCTCAGCAATACTCCTTTTCATAATTTACAACAACTAGATGCTGATAGGTTATTTAACATTTATGAAGTTAAGATGTAATCAGAAAAACCCTGATTATCTTTACAAATAAAAAAGTTAAATTATTCCACTTTTTTCCTCTGCAACTTCATTTCACAGCAGGTGCACACTTTGCAATGGGACAAGTCAATCAAACTAAATCTTGTTTTTTTGCTGTTGCATTTGGATAATGTATAATGGACAATTCTGTGAAAAAAACCCAGCAAATTAGGTTTGACAGCCCTGTTTACTTCAAAACTAGGGTAGCTCATAAGGTAGAATTTGCAGCAAAATATGTTTAAAAGAGAAAAAGAAAATCACAATCTTGTTTTAAAGACTGGTGAACAGAGGTCCATTTGAAGTCAATTGCTGAAAACTACTTAATGTAATGTGAAATACAACCACCATTAAACCAAATAACTGAAGTTTTATAGTTGTATTCCAACAAGTCTTCAAAAATAAGTGTCATGTCTTTTATTAAAATCTAAGTAAGAGATTAATGTGCCAAATAATTGTTATTATGAACAACAAACTGGTACCACACATTACAGCCAGAACTAGTATACTTGGATAACTAACGTTAAGTATTTTAAATACATATGTAAGCATCTACATTAAGTACCCTGAGAAAGATGCTCTGTAACCACTGCTCCTATTGAAGGCAATGATAATTCTGAGCGCTCATTAATCCACTTATTTAGGTGCCTAAATATGGATTTACGCATCTAACTTTAAGTGCCCAAGTTTGAACATTTTGGCCTGTATCACCACAGTAACACACAAGCTTTGTGCATATCACAAATACTAAATTATCCTAGAAAACAAACTGATCTGGAGAATTAATTGCTTTGAATTACAATCTTCAGAGCTATCTATTGGATCATACTTATTACTACCAAGAACTAAGATAATATCAGGCTTAGGGGGCAAAAAGAAACCAGGCTACCAGAACACCTAAGTCTGGTACACAAATACCAGGTGGGGCCCCAGGAAGAATGTAGGTAGAAATCCCAACACTCTACACAACATGCAATCTGCACATGCTATGCAAAACCTGGAAGCACAGACTGATGGAGTGAAATAGAACTCTATTATATGAGAAAAGGGGATATTTAAATTGAGAAGATCATTAACATATGAAACAGGCAATTTGGCAACAGAGGACATGATCCTGTGGGTTTTGGTGGACGTTAGCTTTCGCTGAAGTTCATAGCAATTGAAGACACTTGGCAGAGTTAGGCCACAGTGAGAGCTATTGGTGGTGCTAATGAGTTTAAATGTAGGGTGGATATTTGTCTACCTATCAATAACATTTATGGTTATGCCTGGGGAAAATTATGGTTTTTTCCCCATTCAGGCTTTCTGTTTCTATCTATGATATTGACAGTTGTTCCATAGTAACTGTAACATATCCTTCTGTGGCATATCAGTGAAATGTACCGTACCTTTGAGGTCTGTGCGCTGATGCAGTGTAACACAAAAATAATGGGATACCTATTTCAGAAAATAAAGCCCTACTTTCCTTAGCGAGTGAGGTGTACCAAACATTTTTTCTGAATCCGTCATTTTAACCACTGCTCAGCCACCTTGCCATTTAGCTAGGTCAGGAGTTTTAAAACATTATATATCTCTAAAGTTATGGAATTTGAATACATCACTGATGTTGAAACATCATAATTAAAACCCCAAAAAGGAGAATTTGTCTCATAGGATGTCCATAATTAATCCTGAGGGTGAATATTTGATCCAAATTTATTACAGCAGATAAGCAGATCCATTGCCAAAGTGGACCACTATCCATAGACAGGAAGATACCAAGGCCAATTACTCTTTCATCAAAACTTGATTAATAAAAAGCAGTTTTATTCCTGGAAACAATATCAATTAAAATGACTCTTTCAGTGGAAGAGTCACTGCCAATCCTTATTATAAAGGCTCAATTCTGGATGTAAAAGGGGAAAACAACAGTATTTTGATAGGTGTGTTGCAAAACCTAGGATTCATACATGGAAAAAGTAAATCTAACAGAAAAAGACTATCCTGCACCATGAAGTGAATAAGGGTCACAAGTAGTGTTAGACTAACCTTGCAGGTCTCAGCTTCCCTGGGCTACATGATCTGGACCTATAAGGTTTACTCACAGAGGATCATTCCTCTCAAAAGATCAGTTTTTGAGCCTCTATGGGGAACCTCAACCTCCGCTCATTTTTAACCCTGTATCTCCCCTTCTTCTTCAAGAAAACATTTGCAGCATGGACAACCTATACTGACCCATAATCCGAAATTCATGATTATGAAGGAACATCCATTAATCTCTTAGGGGTACTATATGAATATATGCCCCTGTGCGCAGTGTGTGTTTTGGCAGCAGAGCATTTCCCTGCTATTGCTATTGCCCTACTGGTGTGGGAAGAACAGATACATCCTGTGCACTTGAAGACCCTTTCACTGAAGAAACAGTGGCCCCTACCTCACTGCCCATCCCAAAGACCATGTTATGGGAGAAGCCACTCAGATTCCCTTAAAGGCCTGAAGACTGGGACTCAGCCGGGAGTAGGAAGTGAGAGGGATCCAGTCACTCAGCCCCTATCAAGACAACATAACTAAGTTATATGTCTGGAGTGCATCCCAGGACCCAAAGAAGAGGGATATGTGGGACTGACAGAGAACATGGACTCCTACAGGGGGACCTCTACAATTGTGTGCATAGATTAAACCCAGGTCCAGCAAATATTGATGAAAGCCCAATCCCACAATGTGGATGGTTTCAGGAACCCATTTGCCCTTTTACAAAGTCCTAAACTCAAGATAATGAAGTGTATTATGTTGACCATTGACTTCCTAGAGCTTTATTCTCAGACTTTTAACCTACTGCCAATTACATGAATTCAAATAGACAAATGAAAAGATCCAGACTATGTTGAGAAACTTTTTCAACAAACACCCCATTCCCACAAGTCTTTGTTCACCATTTCAATATTTTCTTGCATTTTAAAACTTATTTCTAATGTTACTGAATATTCAGGACCTTAAATGATACCTACTATCAAAACTATAGCAGAGTATGAGGCACTTTCCAATAAAATCAGCTGTAGATTATACACAAGTCAAATTCACCTCCCCTCTTGCTGGGTTCTAAATCCTTCCTGGCAGTCAGGGGAAAAGTTTAATTTAAGATTTTAATCTTTTTCATATATTCTAGCATTTCTATAATGGATTTTGTGCTTCTGCAAATTAAAAGATTGACAGCTCAGGGTATTATAAACCTAGTAGCCACTGGTTAAATGGGCAGAGTTAGCGTCAAGCATCACCACAATACTTATTAAGCCATACTTGAATGCAAAATGCTTTTTCTAGGTGAAGTTACAGTCAATGCCCTCTGACTTTCTCATAGCCAGTGGCTAGTCTTCAAAGTGAAAATGTCTTAAATAATTAGGAAGAAGGGACATCAAAAAAAGAGTTAACTGAAAAATCTCACACTGTTCTTCCTGCTGTAAACAAACATTTCAAAAGTTTTTCAAAGACCGATATCAAAGAAAATTGTCACCTGAAAAATAACTACTATCTAGACATTTGAAAACACATTAATGTGCTTCATTAAAAAGGTAAGCGCAGTGGGGAGAGATGGCCTGGTGCAAGATTTAAGGCCTGAACCAGAGACTGTGAACCCAAGTCAGGCCATGTATTAAAGCAGATGCTTGTAAGTTCACTGTTTAGTACATGAAATTGGCAAAGTTGTTGCTATTGTACTAGGTACCAGATATTTACTTAAATGCATTTCAGCTAGTATAGACACTTTCCAATTTAGTTTAAGATATTAGGAACAAAGGAAGGTAACAAACAACTGTTATGAAATACATAAGGTTGTGTGTAAGTTGTGTATCCTAATTGTTATTTTTAGCTATAAATGTTGGGGTACTTTGCTGTAATTTTTTGGGTGGCCCAGGGAACAGCAGATATTTTCACTGCTGACTGAGCCTCTTCTCGCTCCTAGCCAGTCATGTGCCAGTGTACCTGTAACCACAGAGCCAGGGCACTGATGCTGGGCCCAGGGGGCAATAAACCTGGCCAAGTGCCTTTGTTACCAAGCTGTGCCTGTGGTCTTTTTTTTTATAAGTAACATCAGGGTTTGCTGAATGAGCAGGCTGCCTTATATGCTGTTAACAGTAATAGCTTCAAGAACAGAAGCACTGGGCAGCCTGAACAGCATTACCAAGACAAGGACATTCCAGCCTTCAACACTTAGCAACATTGGGTAGTACCATCAAGGTCTGCTGAACCAGCTATCTGCACAGAGCTGGACAGCACACTGAAAAAAACATACGCATACAAGCTGACACACAGATGACCCTGACCGCTGATCCGGTAAGTGACACGCTGTCCACTGTAGGGGTTGCGACTTAACATGACAAAAAACTACAAGCTCAGTTATAGCTACTGTGCTGTTAACAAATTTAAATATATGATGGACATATGCCTATCAATAAGTTCTATGGATATGTACAAGTAAAAGTAGAAGTTCCTGCTGGAGATTAACTATACTAGATGGAAATATGGATATCTCTCTCTCTCTCTCTTTCTCTCTCTCTCTCTGTATTTCTGTTTCTATCCATGATGTTAACATTTATTCCACAATAACTGTGTCATATAATTTTTATCATGCCAGGGAAATGTAGCATGCCAGTGAAGCCATGATCTGTACTGACTCAATACAACACTTATTCTTGATGGGGTGACAAACATTTAACTAAATCCTAACTACTCAACCACTCTGGAGAGGATTTGTTCAGATTTTGTTGATCTAATAAGTAGGCTAAACTATCAGTGGACCAAAACCTGGCCCATGGTTACGTGAGATTAAGGGGGCTGTTAACACCTAACTCCTGCTTTACACATCTGCACACCAGGCCAAGAAATCCTTCCACTGATCCCAACCACCTCCAGGAGGCCTGGAACCTTAAGCCTTCTCTATGGAAATAGTGGACAGAGTCACATGGGGTGAGGACCTCATATAAATCAGTATCATTCCATGGATTCTGGTCCTCCTGTCTCCATGACACAGAGTGGGAGTAAGGCAGGAGGTGATGTTAATTTCCGATGATGAATTAAAATGAAAATATTGCAACTAAAGATGGGCATGAACCAAAACACTGAATCGGAAGTCTCCTGGACTATGAAGTGTTTGAAATATAGTTTTCAATATTGTAAATCAGGGTAATCTCAGATTGCAATGCAGTCTCAGGATACCACAACATGGTTAGTTCAGCTGCTCTATATCCCATTACCAGTCCCATAAACCATCCAGATTTCTCTAATTCAGGATATGGCTGATGATGATAGCAAGCCAAACCCATGACTAGTTGCTAACATTTAAAAATCAGGAGCATCAAGACCAAGTTGGGAAACAGAGACAACTAAAAAGCCATTTAATGTACAGTTCATGAATCTTAAAATTAAAATACAGGAAAGGAGTGTCTTTTTCACAGGAACTCAGTGTTGTTCATCCTGCAGGCTAAGTGGCATTTTAAGGCTCTAGGAACACAGGAACTTATACCATCAACAAGCATCTTCCCTGTCAATAACCCAGTTTCAGCAAAGATGAAAGAAGGAAATTTACATTAAGTTTTCCTGACATGCAGCTATTTGAATTGTTTCTTTCAATAATACTTAGTACATACATAGTAGTTCACATGTTCAAACCAATGTACAGAGGATCATTCCTCACAACAACACAGTCAGGTACATGAGACTATTATTATTATTATTATTATTATTATATTAAATCTCTATAAGAATCATCAGCATGGGATACCAGCTACTCAATTCACAGATGCGCTTTTTCACACCAGACATGAACGAGAAACCAGAATGAAACAGCAGACTTGCTCAATGTATTATTTTCCCTATGGCCATTAATTTGCCACAAGGAATTCTTTAATTTGCCACAAGAAACTATACAGAAGTATGTTTTTACCTGGAGTGTCCCATGCCACAAATATGGAATATGCATCCATTACTGTGACATTATATGGAACATGGATTTCCTCTGGTGTTTCTACTGGTGTTTGTATAACGTATTTGTCACTAGTACTGCTGCCACCCCCAGTGCTGGCTTCCAGCTGGTAAACATATCTGCACAAACACAAAAACAGCAGAACAGAAACGGTGGTTAAATACTGTAGGGATGTTTGTACTGGAATTATTTCCCTTTTGCATCAGTTTAGGAAGTACAGACCACAAAGCACGTTATATATATTGCATTAAAATAAAGATTTTCACTTTCTCCCTTTTCAGGTAAAAAAAAAATCACACATCTCTTGCTAATCAAACTAATACTTTTTATATTACATTTCATTGCATCTTAAGAAACACTTAGACCAGTGGTCCCCAACCTTTTCCATGGGGCGGGCGCTGGACAACTAGCCACGGAGGACCGTGGGCGCTGGACAAGCAGCCGCCGAAATGCCACCATGAAGCAGCGTCATCAAGAGGTGTCGCCTTCTTGACATTGCCACTTCTTGGCGGCATTTTGGCAGCTGCTCGTCCAGCAGCCAGTAGGCGGGTGCACATGGATGCCCCGGCGGGTGCCATGGTGCCCGCGGGCACCGCGTTGGGGACCCCTGACTTAGACCATGTGACACATTAAAAACAATTTTAGAATGGCCTCCTAAAAATATTAGAAGACGCTATTATTAGGGATTTTCACCTTCAAAGTGGTATGTTCAACATGCACTATCTACCACCCAGTGCATAGTCTGCTATGCAAAGAATTTCAACCTCTCTGAGCCAAGCCAATAGAAGAAAAGTGGAACTATGAGCCAGAACAATTAAAGCTCAGAGAAAGATGCTGAGGTAGGGAATGCCTACAATGGCATGTGGCCTATTGGCGACTGCGAGCAGCAAAAATCCCCAACTGCTGGAGATGGGACTTAGGATTCGGAGGGCTCTGAGTTACTCCACAGAATTCTTTCCTGGATATCTGCCTGGTGGGTCTTGCCCACATGCTCAGGGTCTGTTTGCCGTATCTGTGGTCGGGAAGGAATCCCCCCCCACCTCAGGTCAGATTGGCAGAGACCCTGGGGGGGGGGGGGGGTGTTTCACCTTCCTCAGCAGCATGGGGCATGGATCACTTGCAGGTTTAAACTGGTGTCAATGGTGGATTTGCTGTAACCTGAAGTCTTTAAACCATGATTTGAGGACTTCAGTAATTCAGCCAGAGGTTAGGGGGTCTATTACAGAAGGGGTGGGTGAGGTTCTGTGGCCTGCAATGGGCAGGATGTCAGACTAGATTACTAGTTTTCAAACATTTTTTCTGGGGACCCAGGTGAAGAAAATTGTTGATGCCCATGACCCAGCGGAACTGGGGATGAGGGGTTTGGGGTGTAGAGGGTCTCTGGGCTGGGGCAGGAGGTTGGGGGGACAGGAGGGGTGCAGGCTCTGGGGTAGGGCCATGAATGAGGAGTTTGGGGTGCAGGAAGGAGTTCCAGGTTTGGGGGGGCTCAGGGCTGGGGCAGGGGATTGGGGCAGGGACTTACCTCTGGTGGCTCCCAGTCAGCAGTGCAGCCAGGGTGCACTGCGGAGCACGCTGCGCCCCTGAAGCATCCAGCAGCAGGTGTGGCTCCTAGGCAGATGCACAGAAGTGGCTCCGCATGACTCTTGCCTTGCCAGTTCCCATTGGCCGACACCTGGCCAGTGGGAGTGCGGAGCCAGTGCTCGGGGCAGGGGCAGCGGGCAGAGCCCTGTGGCCCCCCTGACTAGAAGCTGGATTTGCTGCTGGCTGCTTCTGAGGCACAGCACGGTGTCAGAAAAGGTAGGCACTAGCAGCCTACTGACGGCACTAGTTGGCACCAACGACGGGACTTTTAATGGCCTGGTCAGCAGTGCTGACCAGAGGAAGGCGACCCAGCAACCTACATGCTGCGACCCAGTAGTGGGTGATGACCCACGGTTTGAAAAACACTGGACTAGATGATCATGATAGTCTCTTCTGACCTTCAAGTCTATGAATTAATTTGGTACAAGGCTTTCATAGATTCTAGATTCTAGGACTGGAAGGGACCTTGAGAGGTCATCGAGTCCAGTCCCCTGCCCTCAAGGCAGGACCAAATACTGTCTAGACCTTCCCTGATAGACATTTATCTAACCTACTCTTAAATATCTCCAGAGATGGAGATTCCACAACCTCCCTAGGCAATTTATTCCAGTGTTTAACCACCCTGACAGTTAGGAACTTTTTCCTAATGTCCAACCTTAACCTCCCTTGCTGCAGTTTAAGCCCATTGCTTCTTGTTCTATCATTAGAGGCTAAGGTGAACACGTTTTCTCCTTCCTCCTTATGACACCCTTTTAGATACCTGAAAACTGCTATCATGTCCCCTCTCAGTCTTCTCTTTTCCAAACTAAACAAACCCAATTCTTTCAGCCTTCCTTCATAGGTCATGTTCTCAAGACCTTTAATCATTCTTGTTGCTCTTCTCTGGACCCTCTCCAATTTCTCCACATCTTTCTTGAAATGTGGTGCCCAGAACTGGACACAATACTCCAGTTGAGGCCTAATTAGCGCAGAGTAGAGCGGAAGAATGACTTCTCGTGTCTCGCTCACAACACATCTGTTAATGCATCCCAGAATCACGTTTGCTTTTTTTGCAACAGCATCACACTGTTGACTCATATTTAGCTTGTGGTCCACTATAACCCCTAGATCCCTTTCTGCCATACTCCTTCCTAGACAGTCTCTTCCCATTCTGTATGTGTGAAACGGATTTTTCCTTCCTAAGTGGAGCACTTTGCATTTGTCTTTGTTAAACTTCATCCTGTTTACCTCAGACCATTTCTCCAATTTGTCCAGATCATTTTGAATTATGTCCCTGTCCTCCAAAGCAGTTGCAATCCCTCCCAGTTTGATATCATTTGCAAACTTAATAAGCGTACTTTCTATGCCAATATCTAAGTCGTTGATGAAGATATTGAACAGAGCCGGTCCCAAAACAGACCCCCTGCGGAACCCCACTTGTTATACCTTTCCAGCAGGATTGGGAACCATTAATAACTACTCTCTGAGTATGGTTATCCAGCCAGTTATGCACCCACCTTATAGTAGCCCCATCTAAATTGTATTTGCCTAGTTTATCGACAAGACTATCATGCGAGACCATATCAAATGCCTTGCTAAAGTCTTGGTATACCACATCCACCGCTTCTCCCTTATCCACAAGACTCATTATCCCATCAAAGAAAGGCTTATCTTCATCTGAAGCCTCTTTAAGGAGGTCTTCAATTTTTCAGTGATTAAGGAACAGAATCAGAGATTTTTCTCTTTTTAAATCATCCCAGCAGTTTACGCATAACATTTTCAGGAGTGCCCAAGTGACTTAGGAGCCCCATGTCCCATTTTCAAAAGAGGCTTAAGCCCTCAGGGCCAGATTTTCAAAGGTATTTAGGCAACTAAAGGTGTAGATAGGGGCTTAGCAGGATTTTCAAAAGCACTTCAGCAGGTTATGCACTTTGAAAGCTGAATTCAGGTTAATAGACACCTTTGAAAATTTTACTCTTCTGCAAAATCTAATTCGTAAGTACTCTTTGAAGCTTACCAAAGTTCTTTATTAGGTCTTACCTACTGTTGGGCTGAAGGCCATCATCAGTGAAATTCAGATTTCCGCTGCCACCCTGGAAAATCTCTTCTCCATTACGAAGCAATCGATATTGAGAAACGAGTCCATTGGGTTTTTGTGGTTCATCCCAATAGAATTCCACTCGTGTTGAGCTGACTATGATATGACGAGGCTTCGACCATACTCCTGTTAACATCAGCATACCATTGTTTCAGCCATATCATAAAATTAAATACAAAAGGTCCTGGTTCTCGATTTCCCTGTACCTTGTGCAGTCGTTTATACCAGTGCAAAGTGAGTATAGACCACTACCAGATCAGAAAGGTAGTTTACACATATTCTGCACTCTATTAGCACTGACATAAATAAATATTCAGGATGCAGGTCAATGGAGAATCAGCCTTAAAAGTTGATAATCACAAGACTAACTTTGCCTGATGAATCAGCATATATTTATTTTTGTTTTATAAAAATGTGCCCATTACAATTACATCTGGAAATCATTTACTTCAAAATGATTCCAGAAAGTTGTTCTCACAAAAAACAGAGAACCTGAAACACTGTGGTTCAGCATACAGATGGGGTTATAATACCATTATTGCACTGAAGAGCCAAATTACCTGTTGTAAATGACTGCTCAGGAGCTCCATCAATGTCAATGGAGTTTTGCCCATTTACAGAAATTTTGCCCCCAATGATGCCCTCTAATATTATGGGATTGCCTTTTCCTTACCCTGAGGAGCAGCTTGCAAGGTTCGACCTGCAAATGGCTGGCTAGAGCTACATCCAGCAGATGTGCAGGCTGTAAGTGTGAAGCTGTAGTTAGTGTATGGCTGGAGACCTAAAAACAACACAAATACAAACATAATACTAAAATGATGACCTTAGACATCCTGAGAATTACAACTGTAGAGGGAAAGTTACTCCATTGGCACAAAGATCTAAAGGTTTCAAACCTGGCGATGACCCATGTTGGTGTCAATAGAACAATATAGGACAGAATTTTTTCTTCTTTTTTCCAGTTTGTTTTTTTAAAAACATAGGAAATTATACATAAAAGCTATGCTAAAAGAATATTAAGCAAAATCAAACACTCAAAAGTTAGGAACTCCCAGAATTAAGTTTGCCTGTGAATCCTGAATTTGGCTCCTTTGCATGTATGCGCGATGATATAGTCTTTTATTACATACACCTCTACCCTGACATAACGCTGTCCTCAGAAGCCAAAAAATCCTACCACGTTATAGGTGAAACCGTGTTATATCGAACTTGCTTTGATCCACTGGAGTGCGCAGCCCTGCTCCCCGGAGCACTGCTTTACCGTGTTATATCCGAATTCGTGTTATATCGGGTTGTGTTATATCGGGGTAGAGGTGTACTATTTTTTCCACAGGATATCTGGCTCATTCAGTGCACCTGTTCTGGGGATGAATCAGGGATGTGTAGTAAAGGAGGCTGTTATCTATTGGACCTCGACCTCATTTGTTGCAGAAATTGGATAGTGTATAGTGAAGCGGTCAGGGGATTGCAGGAGAAAAGGAGGGTCTCATGGTTAAGACAGTTGAATGTTGTCCTTGAGAACTGGATTTTATCCCTGGATCTGCCACAGAGTTCCTGTGTGATGCTGGGCAACTCATTTAAACCAAACTTTTCAGAGGTTGTCATTAATCATGTGTTCCTCATTTTCTGGATGCCCAACCAGAGACCTTGGGGTCTGATTTACAGAGAGGTGAACACTCACAACGGCAAATGAAGACAATGGGAGCTGTGCATAACATATTAAGTGCTATATAATGTTAAGTACTCTCATCTCAAATTCAGCACACAAAATTAGTGAATACCTCTGATCTCAATCTCTTTGTGCCTCAGTTCCACATTTGTAAAATGGGAATAATTCCACCCCTGCATTTCATAGGGATGTTAGGTAGATAAATTAATTAATTTTTCTGAAGTCCTCGGATATAATAGTGATGAGCATCATAAGGAAACTAATAATTCTACCTTCAGATCAGGAATTGAATGGCATGAAGTAAATAAGGCAGGGGGCTACACATTGCAATGAGGATAAAAAATATTGACTAGCTTCTCATTAATTGAGCACTGTCCATTCTGAATGAGGAGGGATCCTATGGAAAAAAAATAGTATGTGATCATATAATTAAAGACTGTATCATACTGCATATGCACAAGGGCTACATAGGCAACCTTCATTCAGGCATTTCTTACTTTTGAGTGCTTGACATTGCAACCTTAATATTGTTCTTTAAAGATTCATGTGTGAGTGTGTATATGTAATTGTAATTATTTTAAAAAATAAAGACCCGCAACAAGAAAAAAAGTTAGGATACAAGTCTTTGTTCAAAACCAGTTAGGCAATATTAAACTAAATGGTTTGTACATACAGAACAGTAATAAGCAACAGGCAGCTAAAGAGGTAAAATAATGAATGGAAGACACAAAAGCTGCTCACAAACTGAACAGGATGTGAAGAAGAGAAAATAAAGAGATGACTCAGGGGGACAGCCCTGAATGTAACCTAATCATGAACTGGAAGAGAAGAAAAATCATCCGAACGCTCAGCATAAAAGTAAGAGGGGAGGAAATGACAGTTGCAGACTAGACAGAAGCAAAGGCATGGAGGAAAGCCAATAATTTAACATTTCAGGCTAGGAAAGATTACTGTGGCAACAAATTACTTGAATTCCCCATAAGGGAGTCATGTTCACTTTTAAAGGAAACATGCATAATAAAGCAATACTCATTTACAGCTACACTTTAAGGAGAAAAATGGGCATTAAAAAGAGAGCGCATGGTTTCACTAAATTTACTGGAAAAATTCTGGTGCCTGGAACTTCTAGTCATACATGTAGTTGATTTTAGATAGATTATAAGTTCTTTGCCATAAGGACCTTGTGCACGTTTTGGAGAGCCCTGTACAAATCTATGCATGTGATTAATAATAACAACAAATGTAATATGATGATTTTGAAATGCAAACAATACTTTGCTTTTAACATTTTTCCCCTGTGGATACTAATTCAAGGAGACATTTCCCTTGGAATTTGATTCTGCAATTGTTACTTTAAGGTGGTCAGTCACTGGACTACTGTATCATCCACTGTTTTTCCAAGTGGTTGCCAAACAGCTCCTAAAGAATGTATTATCCTACCAATCAGTCATTTACAACACTATTTTTCTCTGCTTGTGGTCCTGGCTGCAGCAAGGTCAGTAATTAGCTCCAGTGCTGACAGTCCTGGACCACCACATGAATTTTACTCAGGAGGATGTCAAGTTGCTGATAGTTTTTATTTATGAAAAAAATGTTGCTAATAAGTCGCCACTGCCTGACATAGGGTTGTCCAGTGGCAGTGCTACTGAATCACACACCTTTCCACTACCCTTAAGTACAGAGAGAGAGAGTGAGAGAGAGAGAGAGAGAGAGTGTGTGTGTGTGTGTGTGTAGAATAATTTCAAACCACTCTATCACAAAATACGCTGAAGTCTTATTTTATTTATGAAACTGCATGTTAGTGACTTTCTGGCTCTTACTTAAATATGATCACTCACAGAAACTCTTGATGAAGTCCATTACTTTGGATAAGATTTTTAGTCAAATATAAAAATAGAGTTAAGAAGAATCATCGTCACACCTGCTGCTGCTGAAGAGGGCACTCTAAGCTTTCTTTTAAAGCAATGCCACTAATTATTTTAGTGAATCCTTCCCCTCTACCGCAGAGCATTAGCTGGCCCATTTGTAAAGCAGTAGTAACACAAAGTGAAACAATGCCATAACTGTCATCCAAATTGTTCTGTACAGGGTAGTGGAAGTGTTCAGTAATAAATGATATAAAAAGGTCCTTTATTGACAAGCTGCCATGTGCTGTTTGCATTAGAGAATATGAGAAGATGATGGCTGCTGCCCCTAGGTCCCAATGGCATTCAACTCAGTGAGATAGCAGAAAATGCTTCAGTTTACTTAAAGCATTGATAACACCTCTAAATAATTAACTGAGGACTTCCTGTCTTCAATTACTTAATGCTTTTTTTAACATCTTGAGAGGATTATAAGCAATTTATGGATTTCACATGATGAACACATTCACCACTATTCCCACAAAGCATTTATGGGATCAAGTTTCCAAAGCTTTGATGTAATTAAAAATAAGCAGCAAGACAATGATGCAGTGGCTAGGTGCTAACCTACTCATCTGTTATTTGTACGGCCCTAGATTCAAAGTCTCAGGGAAGACTAATGCTACAGCTTCATTAATGTTCAACTGTTGTTTTGAGAACACCAGAGGTTTTGAAAAAAGATGAGAAAAATCAAACCATACATCCACGAGGGTTGAGACAACACTTAGTTCAAACGTTTGAGATTACATGTGAAATAAGATTGATTGTTTTAGTTTATTGCATGAATTTAGAAAGTAACAATTATCCACATTGCAAAACCACAGTCATGAATTCAACACTGTGACCAAAGGAAGTCCCCCTCTAAACTAGCATAAGTCTTGATTTTTACTGACAGAAGTAATGATCACCCGTTTCTCTGTTGGCTTAGTATGGCAACGTGGACAGTGGCTTATTGAGAGAGCCACCCTAAAGAAAAAGAGATCATTGTTTGTGAGGAGTCAACTTTATCTGTTCTCCCTATCAATTGTGCTATGAAAAATTGTATTGTTTGCATGAGGAACAAAATTTCAACCTCTCTGGAGGCAGAGCTATTTCTTAGGTGGGAGGAGAGGGCACATGTGAGGTATTTTCCCCTTGAGTTTCAGCCAGAGATGTTCTGGAAATTACCAGCAACTCCTTCTGTAGGGCAGGTTGCCAGCCTCTCTCAAAGAAGCACTTCTTAGGCAATTGTTCAAGAAGCCATCTCTCTACGCTTAGAATCTTCTAATTATCCCCAAGCTCTAATCTCCCTTTATTAGGGAAGATAAAAAGAAAATTGAGGCAAAGCAACTCCGGCGCTACCTGGAATACTCAGATTTCTTAATACCCAGTCACTTCAATTTTAGATCTGAGTCTGTTATGGACACTGCACTGGTCTCACTGGTTGCTCATCTCTTCTTGACAATGGACAAAAACCAAGATGGCTCCATCAAATGCCTTTGCTACTGCTGACCTAAGTTTCCTGTAAGCTGCACGGCCGCGCAGCAGCCTATTTAGCACAGCACAGGTGCTTAGGGAATCCACCCGGGGACCAGCTGTGGCCGGGGGAGGGGCACCCCTCCTCTAGCCCAGCCCCCAACCTGCCACGGGAGAGGCACTCCTCCCCCAATCCCAACTCACCCTGTAGTCTGGACCTGCTGCGGCTGGAGTGGCCCGGACCCAGCCGTGGCCAGATTGGTCCCAGGCATGCCCCCAGGTGCGGTCCAGGCCGGCCCCTGGCACAGCCAAAGCGGTGCAGCCTGGCCTAACCCCGGAGAAGCCTGGACCCAGGCGTGGCCCAGGCAGCCCTTTCCTGGCCCAGACCTGCTGGGCACGGGGGAGGGTTGCCTATCCTGCTGCAGCCCCACCCCCAGAGCTCCTGCAGCGAGGACAAGAGCCTCCCCCCCCCCCGAGGCCAGGTGTTGCTGCGGGGAGAGAGTGCTGGGGGGAGTCCTCTCTCCCTGCCATAGCCCCGGAGCACCCTCCTGCACCCCAAGCCCCTCATCCGCAGCCCCACCCCAGAGCCCTCACACCCTACACCCCGGCCCTCTGCTCCAGCCCGGAGCCCCCTCCCACAAGAATTCCTCGACTCCACCCACACCACATGAATTTTGTTATGTGCACCGATACGAAGGGGATGTGTCACATGTCACCTCCATATTGGTGCACTTAACAAAATTCATTCCGCACATGGGTGGGAAAAAATTAGAGGGAACGCTGCTGCTGATCACAGGGTTCTGTTTCTGTCCCCTTCTTTGAGGTGTACAGAGGCCCTTAGGAGTTTTAGGGAGGTAGTATAGGCTGCTGTGCCTCCAATACGATGACATTCAGTTCTTTATTTCACAAGATCCAGATGGTGCAGTTTCCCTGCTTACCCAGTGCCTAACCAGTACTGGGGCTTTGATGCAGGACAGCAGACGGAGACCTAGTCTGAGGCTGAGATAATCCTGATAGGCTAGGAAAAAAGCAATCAGAAGTGGTGGCAGAGTTTGTCCATCTTTTGTTATTCTGGTTAGAAACTGGGGATACTATCTCCTAAATGCTTCTGGAAAAGAAACTGTTTTACTTCAGTGTAAGTAACAAGTTCTCAGCATTGTTGAAAATCATGCAGTTTAGTTAGATCCCCAAATAAATATGGCTTTATATGCGCAACCTTAAGTGCTGTTGGATAATTGGGCCTACAACTTTACCCTAATTGTGAGCTCTACTGGTAAACAGTGAGTGACAATTCATAAGATGTCACAGTAACTTAGAACAACAAACGTTGATGGGAAAAGGTGCAAAAGTGAGACAAAGATTGAATTAGTAAAAAAAAAAAAAATAGGTCTACTGATATAATTCAAGGACAGTGTTAAGATTATCCTTGATAAATAAGAAAAAAAGTGTAGAACTGAAAATCAGTGAACCAACATTGAAGTGTTGGAAATCAGGCCAAAATAACAAGGGGATTGGCTATTCCACCCATCACAGTCCTAACAAAACCACTTTGTTGGGGAGAAAGCTGGCTATTGAAATTATGGCTACAGAAAGATGAGAGAGAAGGGGAAGGAGCAAGTTTCACCATCTGTTACCCCCACTGTATTCTGGTATCCCGGGCTTTCTTTCTCTTGATCTTAAGAGATGTCCTGACTAGGTCAGGGCAGAGAGAAGACGCCAGATGACATCACCGCCTCTGCTGGTCCAGCTGAATGCCAAATACTACCTGCAGTGTGAGACTGTGTGAGTGCAAATACCTTTGTGCATGCAAAAGACTGCCCCCTGCCCCCCTTGTGTATTCTTTTCCTTCCCCACCTTATTTCTTCTCTTTCCTCTCTCTCCTTTTGCCTTTTGTTTAATAAGAGTCTGGCTTAGCCAGCCCAGGCTGTATATTTTGCAACCCTACTGTAAGCCTGGGACCAGAGATAGGCAGGTAAAAGCAAGGCCCTAAACAGACTGATGCTGGTACAAGTTTGCCAGGTCTTGGAGTGGCACATAAGCCCGTGTGCCCTGCCTGTGTTTCTCCAGCAGTCAGATTGCAAGTGAAAGTCAATGCCAGACACAGAAGCTACATTTTCTATCTTTGCTGTTCTTTTCTCTCCCCTCTTATGTGTTTGTGTCTTGTTTTGTCTTCTAGGAAATGGAATCAGACTTTAACAACAACAACAGCTCCAGCCCATTTTGACCAACTTTTTCTCTTTTCCCCAAAAAGGTCATCGAAGAGACTGTAAAACAAGGGCTTTTTTCTTTGTAAAGACTCTCTACAGGTAAAGAGGAAAGGAACAAGAGATGCTGTTAAAATGAAAGCCTCATTTAATACTTTACATGTCAAATGCCTTAACTGTTTCTCCATCTTTTCTGTATCTTTAATAAAAGGTTAAAATGGTGTGTTTGCCATGGTGCTAAGCAGGCTGCTGTTCCTGTATCCCAAACCCTGAACCTTGTTTAAAACCATTTCATGTTGGACAGATTCAGGGTCATGTTAACACTTTTGATTCTTTGGGCCCTTATATTTCATCTAAACGAATACAGGAGCACTGAAGTTTCTGTGTGCAAGTAGTGTTATGCATTCATACTCGTACACGTCCATACAAAATACAGTCACATATATTATATAATATATACTAGGCTTAAAGCAAAATTCCAAATCCCCAATCTTTGCGTGAAATCCAAAATCCAAATCTGGAACTTTGTGACAAGTCCCATCACTAATTCATACCGAGATAGAGAAACGCAAAGGACGAACTCCTTGGCCCTCAGTAAGAACCTGCTCCAGCAACACAAAACTGCCACAGGTAGCCAAGTATTTCCTCAGCATAGGGGAATCCATGGATGGTGACGGCTGACATAGCTGCGCTATTCTGCAGATCCTCTGGGTGGTGTAACATGGGACAGCTCTTAGGGTGACAGGTACCTTTCCTTTCCTCCTCCCATCCCAAGCTGGCCACGTATGAGCTTGGCACAGCTCAGGATTGAGCCCACTGCATTTCATTGATGAAGTGATAATTTTTTTCCAAGTGAACTCTATGTTACAAACTTGCAGCAGCAATTTGTGTGGTGATCTTATTTTTATGGTGATTTAAAATCTATACTCCTTTTGAAAAATGTACGGCAAGTTGTTGTACTAAGTAAGATATGTCATCAGGATGCACTGAATACTGACCGAGTTTTAATACACGTGGTGGATTTCATATTTGTGCACAATATTGTTAAAGGGGAATCTTGGGTGATCTTTCTCAGCAGGAAGGGCAGTGACTGTAACATGAGGACCTCTAGGTTTGCAGCCAAAGTGAGGAGAGAAAAAAAAACTTAAATATTTTCTCTAGAAAAACAAAAATGCAGGATGAGCATCTGATACCTGGGGTCAAAGGCTGAAAGCAAACACCCCTGAAAATTACCATTTTCCTCTTATGCTTCCTGCAAATATTTCTAGGTTGAGTTTTGTTTCATTTTATCACTGAAGTTACTAAGAGAGTAGTATATGGAAACAATACATCTTTGACATCAATGGCAAATCTTCTATTAAGCCCTCTTCTACAGTAGATGTGCACGAGTGGGAAAATCTTAAGAGTAGCATAAGGGATTCTGAATAATATTACTAACTGATCATCAGCAAGGTGCTCTGCTGAGGAAAAAGAAAGAAGATACTATCCCTGCTCCCACAAGAATTACAATCTAAAATCTGTTATAGGCAAAACAGCTCAGATTCACAAAGCACAGGCTGACAGTCCACTCTCAAGCTGAGGCTGAACTGTTTCTAATTTTTGTTATCTTAAATATCAGGGGCCAGATCATATTGTGCTGGTGCAAATCTAGAATAACTCCAGTGACGTCAATGGAGTTATTCTAGATTGACATGGGGAGCAGAATTTGACTGAGGGTTTATCAAACCCTATGGAATTTATCTGGCACTCTTCTACCCATCACAAAGCATATGCTCTGAATCAAAATGTATGTGGTTTATTTTAACATTTGGAAATTAGATCCATTCACATTTTAACAACAGAGAACAAACACTGCCTAGAAAAAATAAGACTGACCAAAATAGCTTAAGGTTTCTAACACCAGCCTATGTGCAAAACATGGAACCTAAAAGTTACTGACAAGAGATAGTATCACTAGGGGAGGAATGTCTTATATCTAAGAACAGGACATTAGTCTTTCAAAGAGTTTCCCATCCTTACCTGATACAGTATGCTTCATTCTGCCTGTGGTGTCTGTGTATATAAGCCCTTTCCCACTTTG
Source organism: Mauremys mutica (assembly GCF_020497125.1). NCBI lineage: Eukaryota > Metazoa > Chordata > Testudines > Geoemydidae > Mauremys > Mauremys mutica. Next base: position 164,142,705 of record NC_059074.1, on the reverse strand, counting down.
ACTGATCTGATACTCTCTGATGAGGCCATTTGGTTTCCTGGGTGCTATCCAGCTCAAATGCAATGCTGTTGAGCTCAAAGCTGTGACGGCTGGTGGCTGAACGCTCTCTGGGACTCCTTGGACAGTGACTGCAACTACCTGAAGACATATGAATTAAACAGCAATTTACTGTAATAGTACACTAGATACCACGATCAATGAGAATGTCACTTTTGTTTTAAAATGTTGTTGCTTGGTCTGGCATATCATTACCATGGGCCTCAAGAACTAGTTACATCCCCCGCTCCTTTTTACACAATGAAATCTGACCTTGAATGCATTATATAAGCCTATGTCTACAATTTATCACCATAGGTTTACAACATTTCAGCTGTAGTGTATAGCATTGGGTGAAACAGCAAAATCTGGATGGCAGACTGTCTTGCTAGAGAACTCTTGATAACTCTCTTCCATATGGTTTGCCAGTGTCTTTGCATTTTAACAGCCTGATTTCATATATTTTAAACACCAATAAACATGGAGCTAGATTTTTTTTGCATTCAGTATAATCGGACCTTTATCAGTTCATAGCTTTTTGAATCTTTTCTAATGAACTCAAGAAGCAATCTGCAGCTTGGGATAATTTAGAATTCACTAAAATCTTTCTCAAAATTGAACATATATAGGCCAATTCTCATCTCCCTTACATCAGTTTTACACTGGTGTAACTCCACTGACTTCGATGGCGCTATTTCTGATTTACTCTGATTTGAGAGGAGAATCAGATCCTATGCTCCTAGAGAATCATGTCTTTTTATTAGTACCACTATACGTGAGTTTTATTATGCTGTAAGCATATACATGCCTTCTGTAATACACTGGCTTAATGTAAGTGAGGGTGTCACCCTCTAGTGGCTAACCTCAATGACTATAAAACCTGGCTACTTAGTCACGGCTAACAGGACCTGAAGAGCTCTGTGTAAACTTGAAAGCTCGTCTCCCTCACCAACAGAAGTTGGTCCAATAAAAGAGAGTACCTCACCCACCTTTTCTCTCTGGGACTATTTCCTTGTACTTTTGGACTGAGATTTGCAAAGCTACCTAGGGGTTTTGGATTCCCAATTTGCCTAGGTGGATTTTAAAAACTCAGTCTTGATTTTGAAGGTCCCAGGTTCAATTCCCACTGATGACTTTGCTGGTTACACATGTATGTATAGCTGTGATTTTTTATACTTACAAAACATAGCAAGTCACTATTCCTCATCTCTGCCCCAGAGACCCTATACTGTAACTCAGACAAAAGTCAAAAAAGAGACACATGGACATCATTGGCAAGGAAGATTTCATTGAACAAATGTGTTTTTGAAGGTATTTGCAGGGGGAGAAAGAAGGCACTCTGTAGAGAAGAAGCTGGAAGTTGTTACGCAGTAATGGGGCAATGCGAGAGATGTTGTTACATGGTAATGGGGCAGCCTGAGCGATGGTGTGAAACAGAGTGGTAAAAAGAGAGTAACAAATCGAAAGAGAGAGAGCAAGAGTTAAAAATAATAGGTGATGTATGCAGGATGTGCAGGAGCTGAAGGTGAGAATGAAGAGCTTGAATCTAATGCAGGAGCAGGAAGCCAGTGAAGGGATCTGGTGAGAAGTGATGCAGGTGGAGCAGTACAAGAGGAAGAGGATGTTGGCTGTAATGTACAGGCTAGGGATGGGAGAGATGAGCTACGCGGAGATCAGAGAAAAGGAGGTTATAATAATCCTGGTGAGAAACAACAAAGATCTGAATGGATTTAGTCTTACTGTTTGGAAATAAAGCATATCTTCAACACTCTCTTCTAGGTTTGGCCAAGGACGAAACTCCCTGTTTATCTTAAATCTGTATATCTCACTTTCCATATCACATAATTTCAGATTTACAAAGACTGAGGTACAGTTTAGTGCCCAGGTCTGCTTGTGCCAAAAATCAACAATTTGGAATTTAATACGATCACGTCAAGGGGCTGAATTAAAAAAAACAGTCACTTGGTTACTGATGTTTCCATCCCATTTAACCCATAATCTTAATTAAATTCTTCAAAAAAATGCCTTTCCAATGGCATTTTTATGATACCTCCTCAGCTATTAAAATTCTACTACCAGTCCTATGAAGACCAAATCACCCACCTTGCTACTGTCTGTGCAACCAGCAACAGTACAGGCTCTCAGCTGATATGAATATTCTTGGTATGGCTGGATACCGCCTGTGTCTGTGAAGCTCAGTTCTCTTCCTCTAAAACGCTCAATCCCATTTCGGAGAACAATATAGTGAATGATAAGACCTTATCATAAAGAGAAAGTTTTCTGTTTTTGTTAGCTCAACAACACTGGATCATAGCATTTCACATCTTTCATACAGAAAATATGACCGTGAACCTGGTAGGACCAGGGCCGGCTCCAGGCACCAGCGCAGCAAGCAGGTTCTTGGGGCGGCCAATGGAAAGGCGTGGCACGTCCTGCTCTTCGGCAGCAATTCAGTGGCAGGTCCCTCAGTCCCTCTCAGAGGAAAGGACTTGCTGCCAAATTGCCACCAAAGAATGAAGCCTCAGAGCTTCCTGCAGCAGGGGGGAGAGGCACTCGGGGGTGGGTCTGATCTCCCCCTGAGAGCAGCCGTGCAGAGTAAGGACAAGTCCTGTCCCTCCCCAGCCTGGTGCGGACTTGCAGTTAGAAGCACTTAACTGGGGCACTCCCAGCAGCAAGGGGGAGATCAGATTTCACAGGGAAGGGCTTATTTCATGGTCCGTGACACATTTTTCATGGCTGTGAAATTGGTAGGGCCCTATAGATAGATAATAAACCAGGTCTGTTCCTGACAATCTTATCATCTAACTTTATTTGTGATGAGTGAGGATAACAAACAGACAAACCAGGGGGAAGTAGTAATTTAGTAGTAACTGAAGTAGTAATATCACCATGTTTACTCAGTATAAGCACATTTTGATGACATTTAACTTGATAATACACTTAAGACAGGTTTCAGTGTATAGAACAGTTGATCTAATACATTTAACTAATGTCATGTTGAATAGCAGAGCATACAATTTGTGCTTTTAAGAATACCATTTGGTTGAAGAGGTTCTTTCCAATTCAGAAATATTATGTCTTCCCGATTTTCTGCTTTGGTCCATTTCGGTGCTCTTACACCCTGAGGCACATCTTGCTTAGTGCTAGCCCTGCCAATTTCGCTGAAACCTCTTCCATAGCTGTTCCATGCAGCCACCCTGTACTCATATGTAACATAGGGCTCTAGATTCAGGTCTAAACAAAGAAAATTAGACACTAGTCATCTCAATTTTGTATTAAAATACACAAGAAGAAATGTTACGTATCTATATCTATATATGCTTAAAGACAGGCACATGCTTCAGTACTTTCCTCAGTCAGGGCCTAAATAAGGACCAGTTCTGATCCCACTGAAGGCAATGGCAAAACTTCCATTGACTTCAGTGAGAGCAGGATTGAGCTGTAAGTGTTCAGTTACCTTGTAACTAACCATCAGTTTCACGGGCCTAAATTACTACCCAAGTCCTGGCAAGCTTTACAAAGCAAGCTTCCTCACTAGAACAACAGAACAGCTGATGGTGCCTAATGCAGAACCCTTCATTCCAGAGTGATTTAAAAAGCAAGGATTGATCCCATTTCCTGTTACCTGTAAATGAATATCTATTGGGGCCTCCACTGTAGACAGTTTCTTCTGCAGTTGGACATACACCGTGATTTGCCTCCTTTTCTGTAGCATTCCGAGAGCCTTTAACCCAAGCACAGATGTGGGAAGTTGGGTTAAAGTCACATCTTCCGCAATATGCTGTTGCTTTCATGGATACAGGGCACAGGGTGCTGGCTTTGCATTCTTCTTTTACCTAAGGAATGTACACCGTTTTAAATCAAGAGATATAAAGAAGCTTAGTCCTATCTTCCTTACATCCCAAAATGAGATTTGACAATGAAAATGTCATCATTTCAATGCCCTTTTGAACAAATATCTTGATTTAGTTAAAATTAAAAGAGCTGACTCAGCCATTCAGCCATGTTGAGTGCCATGCTGTTTACAGTGTGTATGAGAATCTTTCATCATAGGGCCTATCTGTTCTTCTTGGACATTAAAGTTCCCCGGGCACTTTTCAAAAGCCCTGGGGATTGTCCTGGTGTCCTTGCAGTAAAACATCACCAAATCTCACTTACGGGAAGCTCAAATAGCTGGGCTTGCCTTGCACAACAGAAGAGGATCTACAAGACCACAGAAGGGACGGGATCTTCCTCCTCAGGTTACATTTCCCATTTTTTGCAAGTGCCATTGTCCAATGGATGTATGTCAACAGATTCCCAGCTGCAAACTAAGCTGTGCAAGGACACACAGGTAATGTCCACAAAAGTGATCTTTGCAGCATGCGAGGGGTGAGGAGGACCCCACACATGGGCAATACAAAGTGTGCCCCCAAATGGAGGCATGACAGGATTTATCCCATGTAGAACAATCCATAGAACTGTAAATATACATTTAATACCTACCTTTATTTCCTGAATTTTAATGGAAATTATTTCCACCAAGCCATAAGCAAGAGAGCAGAGAGCTGCAGGAAGGAATGAACTGTAATATTTCCTGTAAATATTGTTGCATACTAAACTATGAGCATTCAAAAGGAAAACAAATAAATAGATCATATTTGATGCTTCCTTAATTTACCCTATGAAATACTTTTGCTGGATGCTTATAAAATATTAGATAAAGTTTATTCTCAAAACTTAGCAGTTCTTACCAAAATTACTGTGATACATATCACAGGTCAGGTCCTCAGATGGTGTAAATCATAGCTCCAGGACATGGCCCTTAATTTCAACCCTTTTTAATATTAGTATTGCTGTCTTTGCTATACAGAGATTGCCATCCATTATGGTGAAAGAAAGATACATATATTAAAAATATATAGTTTCCTGTGGTTTTACTTTAATGTGATTTTTGTAAGTAAATTCTACCAGTTCACAAATGACAAAAGGTCCACAATTTCACCAGAATATCTGCTAAGGTGCATATTTAGCAGGTGATGTATCAGATACTTTAATCAGCACTTCCTGTCAGGAAAAAAATTAAATTTTTTAAAATTGTTTCAGTTTTGTAGGGTTCAAAATTGATCTATTTTCACTTTGTAATTTTTTTAATCAGAACTGTTATGGAAACTATTTTGTCAATGTTTCTGATGTTTTCAATAAAAGTTTTCATAAAAATTTCTATACATTTTTATTGCCAACATTTTGTGAAATATAAAAAAAATGTGAAAATTTCTCCTTTCCAAAAAGGACCTTTTTTCACAAATAAAATTTTGGTTTAAAAACTTTCAACCAGCTCTCACAGTGTATGAAGAAAATATTGAAATTGTATCTTCAGCTAAGTTGTGTATTTTAAAAACCAGTGGGTTTTAGAACAGCCCCTATGGTCTCAATCCTGCAAGATACTGAGCATTCCTGTAAGAGGCTGCTTGGAGTTACAAGACTGAGCATTATGAATCTATAAGGATCAACGCTCTTGGTTTTGTTGCTTTTTAGGGATCCTGCCTGCACAGGGTACTTTGTAGAACTGGGTTAGATGTTTTCTCTGGATATCTGTTCCATTATTTTGCTAGGGATTGAAGTAATACCTATGGATCATCAATTGTTAGGATCACTCTTTGTCCCTTTGCTTTTCTCCAGTTTTTTGGCACTCCCCCAGTTTGCATGATTTTTCATTATTAGTTATTAAAAATTCAGTTAGGTCAATAGCTAATTTTCTTATTTCCGTCACCCCTACCCCAAACGCAGATTCCCGGGGTGAGAACTCTAAGAGGCATGACATCTGGTCCAGCTGATTTATATATTTTTACACTTTCTAAGTAGTTCTCCATCTGTTATTTTTAGAAGTCATTCCAACTATTTTGCTACAAATTTTCTTGTTAAAAACTGTTGTAAATGGATTTCAATGTCACTGCCATTTTTGAGTGATCATTTAATTTCATTCCCTCACCTTCATTGAACAGTCTATTAGATGGAAGTCTTTTCATATTTCTAGTCATGTCACTGGGGAGGGAGTGTGAGCTAGTGGTTACAGCTAGGGACTGCAAGTCAGGACTCCTAGGTTCTATTCTCAGCTTACACACTGACTTGTAGTGTGACCTTGCACAAGTCTGGTCAAATTTTCAAAGGTGGCCAGTAATTCTTGGTGCCTTAGTTTTTGGGATACCCTTATTTAAACACCAAGGGCCTGATTTTTAGCAGTGTTGAGCATATGCATTGTGAGTGCTCAGCACCTTTGAAAGTTAGGTTCAAAGTGTTTGATTTCCATACCCCAAATCATTGACCATTCTTGAAAATGTCATAATTAATTAATCTGAGCTTCAGTTTACACTTCTGTAAAACAGAATTACAACTATCTGTCTAAAAAAGGGTGTTGCATGGCTTAATTAATTAATTTTGATTAAATGCTTTGAGAATCCTGAGAGGAAAAGTGTAAAATAAATATCATCATCACATCATCGTAATGGAACATATCCTGATTCCACTGAAGTGAATGCCAAAGTTCCCGCTGAGTTCAATAGGATCCAATTTAGTCCATGAAAAACATATCAGCATTGTGTTGTGTGTAAAGTTAGCTGATATGGTACAGAATTATATTCAACATCTGCATGGTATTTGCTATAGCAAAAAAAATATTGCTACTCAAAAATTCATACTCAGAAACAACGAACAAGAACCCTGTCCAAATTGGGATGTATAGGGATATTTCCATAATAAATCTTTAGTCACTTCAGTTTCTGTTCCCACTCAAGTAGTGCCAATAAGTATCAACAATGGTCACACAACTCAAACTTGCTAATCATGCCAACCCTGTTGGCATGCCAACTTCTAGCCCCTATACTAATCTGAAGTGCCGGGCAACACTTCACAAGAAGCAGCTAATCATTATTAATTCCTTTAGAATTCATTGCAATAACATCAATCATGGTGAACTCATTCGGTATTAATATGGATGTAATGTGAAAATGAATAATGCACACAGGAGTTTTTATATTCCTATTTTAGAAAAATAGTTATGAACAATGTATTTCTCTGTCCATTGTCAAATCAGAGCCACTGAGAGGTTTTCTATCAATTACCTTCATCATCATTCCAGCTGAAATCTTGTCAGAGCAAACATATTTCAAAGGATTATATCCAACTCCATTACAGCATTCCTCGCTCTTCGGAATAAGTTCATTCTCACAGCATTTTCCTGGCACTGGGTCATTCTTTTTAGCATGTGCTTTAGACTCACCACTGGAAGCTGAACAACATATGATATCTGACATATTCCCATATTCCTGCCCACAACAGAACATCCCTGCAACAATAAAGCATTATATATTAATATGAACAATGGCCGGGGGTGGTGAGTGGGGAAGAAAGGGAAATAACTGAGAATAGTATACAGTTGAGCATAAAAATGTCACACTGAGGCAGCTGCTGGAATTGTGCAGAGAAAAAAAAATTGAGATTCAGGTCTGAAGGTGAGGTGACTGAACAGAGAGTCCTTATTCCCAGATGTACCTGAAAACTATTAACAAATAGAGAAAACAGACAGTGGTCCTCTAGAATCTCCTCACTTCTTGTGAGCTGGTGTGTGAACTCTGCTATGAAATACTGTATATATGGATGGTACCTTACATGCTAAGGTAAGGACAATCAATGATCAGCTAATCTAGAATGAGGAAATTTAGTAACCCCCTGATGGCATTCTTTTGCTTTTAGGCACAGATGTACTAAATATGGGCTCATTCACCTTCAAGTGGCCTTTAATCAGGACAGCCAGTTAACTAATGGTTAGATAGTAACAAAAATAGCCTTCTAAAGAAAGTTGAGATGCATATTTTGTGCCCCATTATATCGGCTTGTACTGTGTATATAAACTAAGTGACAAGACCTTCAAAGTACCAACAACTATGATTAAATTCTCTCTCTTTTAAAAGTTTTAATATCTTTTCTTGTTTTTCATTTCTATATTGGAATTAATAATCACATTTTATTTCATTTTCTTTCTCTATTTTTTTAAAATTTGTTTTTAAATTAAACATTTTTGAGTGATGAAAACATAAAAAGCACCCAAAATCAGGGCAAATGTTCATATATTTTCCATGCACAATTACTCATTTGTAAATTATTTGTTTTGATATTGTCCTTCCTCTCCAAAAGGGAATGTGTAAATTTTATCTCAGGGAAAGTTTTTCTGAAAATCCGTTAAAATTAGGGATGTACACTAGGAAATGTCATTACTGACTCAACCATGATGGCATGAATTGTGCCATAATGAAAAACAGGACCACAATGTAAAATTATTCATATTTGACTTGGTCTCTGAATTCTCCTAATCAGACATTTAAATGCAGCCTTCAGTTCCTTTACTGCCATTTATTGCAGCAATTCTTATATAACAAGCCAGAGTCAATGCACACAGCTCTTTAAGGGACTGATCCTGAAAGCACCCACGTGAGTAATCTCATTCGAATCAATAGGTGTACTTAAGGTAGTAAAGTTATTTGTGTACATTACCTGTTTGCGGTATTGGGACCTTACATAGCAATCAAAGTGCAAAAACCAGCCTTCTAAGAGCTGAATATTTTTCTTTCTCCTCTAAATAAATAAATGCAGACATTGACCCAATTCAATACTAATAACCAGCCATCTAATAGCTCTGAGGGACTCTTGACAGGCAAACTAAAATTTTGATAATGAACTGTTTTCATACTGAAAAAACAACAACTCTGCATTCTTTTGCTGAGAACCTCATCTTTGTTTAACTGAATTAAATTTTTTCAGCCAAGATTTCACTCACATAACAAGAAGTGACTCCCTTTCTAGTTTCTTTGGTAAACCATTACTTCTTTAATTATTATCAACCTTGTTCCAGTGTGATAAATTGCTAATTACTTAATACCCTAATCAGCGTTCATTCTTTGCACAGATAAACTGTGACAGCGCCATTAATTTAAATAGTAATTTCACTTAATGGCCAGAACGGCACACCAGATTTTTATGCAGCATTTTCTGAAGACTGCATCCATCACTGCAATATTCTGACATAAAGATGTCTGACGTGCACTAACTCACTTAGGGAGAGCAGATGTTGCAGAGCAGAGTTTGGTAGTAATTCCCATAGTGCATCACTTCAGCATGAATGAGCTGCAAATGCAGAGATAGACAATCTTCTGAAACTGCATTGCATAGCCTTTGACCCCTTCCTAATTTATCACATGTAGCACTTGACTCTTGAACCTTGACACCGCGAATGTACAATTTTAAATATTCCCCAAGAAAAACAAAATAGGTCCATATCATATTGATGGATTGATTTACTTTCCAACACCTCTTCATACAATTGCTTAAAGATGGAGAATTTCCTTTACACTGTTTGCTTATTTTACCAAAATACTGATTACTAAATATTTATCTGCAAATCAGCTGGAATGTGTGTGTCGTGGTTTTTATATGTATGTTTTACAGGCAGAAAATGCAGTACAGCTTTGAGAAAATATATGGGCAGGAAAAGCATTTCTTGCTCATAGTGATTTCTGTCAACAATTATTTCATGTTCATCCCCACAACTGAAAGAATGTACAAACATAGCTGGGTAATGAATGACTAATTTAGTATAGCTGCAAAACCAATGGTTTCAAGAGGAAGAATGAGAATTAAAAGGCTTATGCTTCAAAGCCAGAACAGAGGATCAACAAAATACAGAGCCAGTGTACACTGCAAGCTATTCCAGAAATCCTTGGCTTGAAGGTGGATATTGCAGCTACCGCAGATTGGGAATCACAGCTGTGCAGACTAGTGTATTTTGAGATCCTGGCCTAGGATCATAGGGATAATTTATCAGAGAAAATTGGAGAAATTATGAGGTGGTTTCTGGTCACTCTATGCTTAAGAACCACCACATGAAAACTTCGGATGCTTGTATGCAATTGTGAGGCTAGGGGAGGATATATTGTATGCAGTGGCATCATTGCCAGTCTTTGCCAGTAGATGTCTCTATGGTCAACCCTGCTAGTAAAGAGCCAAAACGAGAAAGGCAAAATGAAATAAGAAATTGAGGGGGGGGGGTATAAATTCACAGCAATCTGAGATTGAAAGGGCCACTTTCAGGATAAAGTCTCCAAAACAGGTTGTACAGAAGCAAACAGTAAATTGACAGCATACAAGACCTTAGCCAAATGTACATTACAAACGTGGGTCCAGATTCTGCCAACGTAACTTGATTTCATTAGAATTATTAATGTGTGTAAAGTTAAATATATGCACAAGTGCTTGCAACATTTGTTGACATTGATTTGCTTCCATCATACTTTTCAGAAAACAAACTCACCAATAAAAAAACCTCACTTGAAGTTACCTTTTTAAACAAAGCATTCATTGGCTAGGTACAAAGCACAGCATCAAAAGCATTTCAGCTCTAGAGTAAGGCCAAGCAGAGAATGGAACCATTATACAAGCAGCAATTCCCATTTTCTTAAGATAAGTGCGTTATGTTTTTCTGCGTGAGAATATTTTTTCATTACAATCATAGGCACGATGGGGTGGGAGGTAAGTAGATTTTAAGGCTGGCTGGTACATTTTCTCGATGGTTTTGCAAGGCTGAATTGCCACAAGAAATTAAGCACCAAGTATACTGAGTATGATATATGAAAACATAGCCTATTTTATGTTTAGTTCAACAAAATAAGAATTTTTAAAAACTGAGTAATCATTGAACAAATTTGTCTTTCAAACATATGTGTGTGTCCAGTCTTATGCTTGCTCACAGCAAAATATGTCCTCACAGCAAATCTATGAGTGATGAAAAAGCTACCGATTTTATTCTTTAATAGCCAGAAATGTCATCTTGACCCATTTTCAAGAAAAACTGCATAAATGATAGAGCAATATAGGCAAACACTTATATAAAAAATAAAAAATGTTTAAAGGCTTTTAAAAATATATATTAAGAACAAAACGGTTAAGAATACACATGCAGTGAAATGAAGAACATGACTTTTATCCCAAGATACCTGTATTACACTTCTAGACAACTCATCTGCCCAGAGAGAGCAGTAAAAACATAAACGCTACCCCAGCAGTTCTGTTCCAACAGCATCTGTTAATTCACTCCATTTATAAAATACATATTGACAAAGACAACTGAACTGGGACCAGGGAGATTTGATTTGGTGTGAGAAAGTCAATTCAATGTGATTTTGTTAAAGGGCTCCTGCAGGCAAATAAAAGAGTTTAAGTAATAAAGTACATAAAGAGATGTTTTACGAGTCAGCCCCGTCTTGTGGCAGCTGCACAATGAGCTGCCATGCACGAGGGTCTGGTACAGGAGTGATATTGTGTGATTTCTACGTTGATGTTGTGGAGCTGACAAGTAAGGATTGGGGTGACGAGGAGCAAAGAGGATGCTAGCTGTGTAATTCACCACTGGAATGGAACAAAGGCATGGGAACCACTGGAGAAAGCTGTGATGCTGTCTAGTTTAGCCCTTTTCCAACAATTATCACAATGGTATGGGAAATCCTATAGCTTTGGGTGAAGAATACATCTAATGTTACCATGGGGGTTGAAGTGAGAAAGAACGCAGGTGAAAAAAGGATGACCTGTTTTTGGTGGGGAAGGGCACAGGATGCCCTGTCCAAGGGATTCATGGAGACTTACACTTTATGATACCTGACATCATGAGCTTGATTTTCAAGTCTGGGTATCAAAATTAGGGTGCTCATTCCACAGCTAAATGCTCTCACTGACATGTAGGTTGCCAAATACCTATTTTAGTCACTTCGGTACCAATCTGGGCACACAAAAGTGGAACTGGGTGCTACAATTTACAATTTCCATGTTTAAAAATTGGGCTTCCCTTCTAGATGACAATTAGTAAAGAATATTTTTCTTCAGACTGAAAACACCTACGATTAACAGGCTTTTACTTTTTCTCTGAATACTGTGTTAAGAAGGATACTTGTACCGGAATACCTACTTATGGTTGTTAATAACAACTAGCTCGTCAATCTGTAGATCTCAATCTGCTTCACAAAAGAGGTAAGGGTCCCTGCTCATTTACAGATGGGGAACCACAATGGCAAAGCGATTTTCTTAAAAACAACGAGGAGTCCTTGTGGCATCTTAGACACTAAAAAAAATTATTTGGGCATAACTTTCATGGGCTATAACCCACCTCATCAGATGCATGGAGTGAAAAAAAGCAGGCAGGGAGAAATATACAGAACATGAAAAGATGGGAGTTGCCTTACCAAGTGTGTGTGTGTGTGTGGGGGGGTGTCAGTGCTAACGCGGCCAATTCAATTAGGGTAGATGTGGCCCATTCCCAACAGTTGACAAGAAGGGGTGAATATCAACAGAGAGAAAATTACTTTTTGTAGTGCAAACGAGGCCAATTCAATCATAGTGGATGTGGCCCATTCCCAAGAGTTGACAAGAAGGTGTGAGTATTACCTTTTTTCCCCATTAAGATCTTAATTTTAGGTCACTGCAATTTTATGTGCAACTGTTAAACTATCGATCCTGCTGAAGCATGGGCTGAATCCACTCTATCAAACAGAACTTGATGTGTGACAGGTGGACTGGGTACAGCGGGTGGGAACAGGTGATTTGATCTCATCACTAGATCTGATTATTTAAAAAAAGCTATGGGCTATTTTCCCCAGCCCCCTTGCGGGTGCACAAATGAGGGAGAGGGTTCAAATAGACTACTCCCCTCTACTTCCTACTTGTTTACACCCAAAGATCCAGGAACAGTGGAAATCCTTGTGCTGAGAGGCACGCGGATTTAGCACCACTCTCAGGACAGGTATCTGCAAGAGGGGTGGAGAGACGACTGGAGTGAGGCCAGACACAGAGAGGGGGGCAGATGGTGCACTCCTCTTGGTTTCCAGAAGCTCCAGGATGTGTTGTGCCTGCCTGAAGCACAGAACCCCCTGGAGGGAGGCTGTGCCCGGGCTTTATGCTACAATGTAGCCCTATATTTTAATACTAGACTATGACACTTTTTTTCAAAAGGCAAAGAGGAGAGAGAGAGAGAGAGAGAGAGAGATGATAATGGGATGTGGAATGAAATGACCCACATCCCTGAATGCTCCTTCAGCAGGGTGGGGTGGGGAGGGAGTTAAGTCTTCATTTTAATGAAAGGGGCACATCTAGTGTACATCTATGTGCTTCATTGAAGAGTGGCCAATGTTGGACTAGGGCTGGGGAGGTGGAGAGCCATCTCTGCCCAGCCCTGGTTTTTCTATACAGTACATTTTGGTGGTTATGTCAGAGCTTACCTGGGAGAGGTCTGTGTACAGTTCCCTTGTCTCCGTCACCGCAGCAGATCAGGTCTTTGCTTACTAATTGCCCACCACAGCACTGATGACTGAAACCATCATGGAGTGATCCACCACAGCAGATCTGATTTCCTGACGTGGAATAAGGAGTACCCTGGCAGCAGGAGTCACCAACTCCAACCGAAACCCTGTTTTGTTCTTCATTAGGGCAGCACACTTCTCCTGTTAATTTAAGTATAAAATTGGTGATTTCATGCATATGCAGCTATTGAACTCTATGAGAGAATTCACATTGACTGCAGTGGATATTGGATTGGGGTCATAGTCTATTATCTTTAAATACAAATCATTGCACATGAAAACACAGACTCTTTTGCACAGAGTCATTTACTATACTTCAGAGTGCTGTAACATTATAAATGCTTATAACACCACCACCACAAACACACAGGCACCAAAGCAGAGGCTAAGTTAGAGCTCTTTGAAATGAAATGGCTCATAAGACGTTTATTGCAATATAAGCAAGACAAAGTCTGCATAGAAAAGCAACATACTTTTCAAAAAGCTCCTATATTTGTCAGCACTTTAAGCTAGATTAGTGTTGGTTTGATACTTGTAGCATAGGCAGCCACAGAGTAATGAAGATTTCACTTTTGAAGGCTGCCAATTACCGCCATTTATGATGGTGGGTTTTGAGAGGGTTAATTGTGCACCAGAAATGGAGAGGCAATTGCTAATTCATTCAACACAGGACACAAAGTAGCTATCAAATTGTAACAATGTTCATTCACTACCATTTTGGGCTTGATTTGAAATAGTGACCTAAGAGTGGGGTTTCTATAGTATCTATCTAACCTGGAATACTTTGTGTGGCCCAAATGCTGATACTGCAGGATTTGAAAAGAAGCAGGGGAAACGGAATAGGGGTGATGGCAGAGTTCTGCTTTTCAGGACAGACAGCAATACTGACAAAGTATTTGGAACTCTCGGTACTTTTTAAGCAATTTTCTCTTGTCCTTCTTGCTTCATTTTCCTCTGTGACAGACACAGCTCGAATCCTCTTCTCCCGAAAGGTTGAGTGTTCCAATAATGACTTTAAACCCCATGCAGCTATTTATTGCGAGACACAAAATATGCACGGATGACATTCAAGGCAGAGTATTATTTCTCTTCACTCAAAATTCGCTGGTAGAAAACGTGGCATGTGAGGGGTACTAGCATTATTTGTTTCACTCTACTTAGAGAGTGCAACCTCCCATTTTAGCTCTGGGATACATTTTGGCACTTCAGCCTGCTCCACAGTCACAGAACTGAGACTTCCTAATTTGTAATCTCCATGCCATTAGCACAATATGCTGCTGTACATCTAGTGCCATCAAGCTGGCCAAACAACATCTGGGAAATATGTATGCTTAGAGAGTACCCTGTATAAATATCTTTATCAAATAAAGTCAACAATAAACAAAAAGACAAGAACAAATCTTTCCAGTATAATAGATATAATCTGTTTAGATACTTAGCCATATTTTCCTTCATTCCTCATAATCTAATTTAGTGACTGCACAGCACTAGGCCTTAAAACAGTGAATGTAGGTTACATCAGTTGGAAATAAAACTGTTTTTTGTAAAGGACTATTAGACATTAGACACAAAGGATCAGTAACCTTCTCATTAACCTCTCAAAATGGGATCCATTCCAAGCTAGGTTTGAAATGTTTTCTCTCTGAAAACTACCATGCAGTCTTACCAGTTAATTGTTATCCTTATCAAAGAATGACCCACATTAACATTTAGCTTGGGGTTATTAGCATATTTATAAAAAAAGAAAGAAAAGTGACCAACATTGTTCATGTTGCTGCCCTTTAGAATAAGAAAAAAAGAGGGAGAATGCACTTATTTAAAAAAAATATTTGCAAATCATGTACAAATATTCACGGCTTCACGCTTGAGGACTATGATTGAACATGAAATATTTTCAGATACAAGATGCTTTGTGTCACTATTCTTTTCTTTCCTGATGTAAACAACATTAAGCTAGTTAACACAGACCACTGGATGGGGATAGAGGTCACAGAATATAATCTCCCCATTTCAGTACATTGAGATTAATGAGCCAGCAAAATACTTTTCTCTGGTTTTTCTGAGAGTGCATTTTTCTGATGACATCATGGTAGACATTCTAATATTGTGATATATGAATTCCTTTTCAAGGGATTGGCGCTCGAGATGTGCTGAACATTTTGGCAGAAATTCAAGCACTTCTGAGCATAGACAGTGCATGACATCTCATGGGTAATGCAAGCATTTTAGCTCCTGACCTGTCAACTGCTTGCAAAGAGATTTGCGTACTAAACACCCACCAAAAAAATCTTTTTGAGGGCAACCAGGCCTACAGTCCTTTAATAAAAATCAGTAACCTAAATGGGAAAAATACTTAGAAGTCATATTTCAGGAAAAAAAAATACATTTGGGGTTTGCAAGCTCAAATTTTGTCTTAAAACACATCAGAAAAGGTGAGAAAAGCAGTCTATCATAGTACATTACAATACTGCATAGGAGCTACCAGCTTTGGTCATTTATATGCCAGAAAATTAGGATGTGTTGGGGAGATTACGTGCATTTTAGCAATTAGGTGATTAGCTGCAAAGAACCCTTTCCTAATGTGATAACATAGTATTCCTGAGCTGCATTTCTAAGTTTTCAGTCCTGCATTACTGTCCAGTCCCTAGGGTGAAAGTGAGTGGGAGCCCTGGTACACTATTGAGACACCACTTCTCTACCTATCACTTCACCTAACAGTGAGATCATTTGAGTGCTTGAAGTGATGGTCTGCACAGTCAACAAGTCTAGAGTTTAGGGAGTTCTCATCTGAGGTTTCAGAGGGTCTGTTATTTATTTTTCTATAGGCTTCAGCTACACTATAATTTTAAACTGATATGGTAACCAATTAGCAATATGGTTGGCTCTAATGATGGTTTGTGTCAGCACATAACATCCTGCAGTGCGTGGCCTCATAGATTTCTGGTGCCACTTTGCACCATGTTCTCTGGCTCGATCCTATGCTCATGTCACTGGCCAAGCTTGTATTGCCTTGAATGATGCAGGATTAGAGCCTCTTTCCACAAGAGAGGCACTACGGGGCAGCTGCCCAGATTTTCCTAGATTGCACACATGCAAAAACAATTAGGCAATAGGGCTGTGTTGTCGAAGAAGCTGGTGTCTGCACAGAACTCATGTGTGTTTGTTGTAAATGGGTCAGATAAGCATGTCACAAGAGAGTCTCAGCATGTTGGAGAGCCTCTTTACTCAAGCTTTTTCTGAGGAGTTGGGCTAAGTGGGGACTGTTCCTTTCCTTTTTGCAAGGGTAGAGTTTCTGTAGTACTGACATTTTATCAGTTTGTCTATCAAGTTATCTTTTTCATTATTTTCAAATTTGTAGTAGGTGCCTAGACAGAAGGATGATGGGTGCACAAAAGAAATCAAATCAACCAACCAGTGAATTGGAGACTGAAGATATAGCAGTCAGGAGCAACAAGAAATATTTAATGTTCTCCCTTTATCCCCTCACTATATAACCCAATAATGTTTACCAGTAAGTGAGTGATATTTTAAATGTTAAATGGAATTTGAAATGGATAACTGGAAGCCTTCAATATGAAGTAGAATGTGAACATTTTACAAAAAACATGATTTATTTCCTGAAAATTAGAAACAAAGGCACTTTTAAAAAGTAATGGTTACGTTACGTTTCACCTGAGAATCTTTTTAAAAACAGTAGTGTTCTGTTTATATGCACCATTAGTAGGAATTCCTTACAAAGAAAACCCCACACCATTTTTACAGTAATGGTGCTGTCCAGGGATCTGCAGAGAACATCATGTTACTGAACAGTCCCATGGATTAAAAAAGATGACATACTTTCTGCATTTGGAGAGGGACTCTACTACAGCAGTATTAACACCAGGAGCATCTGAGAAATGTTGAGCTTGTCATCCAACATATATAGTTGCACTTCTCTGTACGTATCACAAGTATGGAGGGACTAAAAGCTCTTGTTACAGGAGCAGGCAGGCAGACCACCACAAGATTAAGTCACACAAAAGACATAGGACCACAAAATTGCCTGACAGCATCCCTATTAAGCAGAACTGCCCTCCCCATTAAGCACCAGTTAAATTCGTTTGGGAAATGACCCAATAGGAAGATCTATCGGTTAGGCATTTCCTGTGTAAGTGGAGTTGACTGTGTTTAGGCAGCAATATCAAGGCAATTTCTCATTGCCCATTCCATGTCAGCACAGAACCTTTGCTCATCTATAAATGACATCAAAATCTCTATAAATGCTGAACATATTAATATGTATTCACTTTCCTTGGTTTAAGAGGTACACTAACTCTACCGTGCAATTTTATTTCTTTCAAATGCTTGAAAGAAGTTGCCTCTTACCTGCTAATACCCTGGTGTAATAGCCACCACAACACTGATACGTTGGTTGCACAGCGTGTATCTGACCACCACAGCAAACCCCCAATGAATTAAGAATAAATGGAATGTACTTGTCCTCACAGCACTGGAAGCCAGGTTTATTGTTGTGCAGAATCCCATTACAACACACCTAAAAGTAGTTTAAAAAACAGAAAGCCAATATCTGTTAAACAAAACATAATGCACTCGCTGACAAAACAATGTATATGAAAAATGTGTACAATAAATCCTAGTTCTGATGTTAATATGAATGCAGACAAATAAAATGCAACACAGCTAAAATCCTGTGCCCTCCAGCATTATTAGACTTCAAGAAACTACTGTTCATCTGACAGAATGTTGCTATTTTGTGGCCTTCGACCATGCTGCACCTTAATAAAATAGTCCATTGATATGAACAGGGCCGCCCAGGGGGGGGGCAAGTGGGGCAATTTGCCCCAGGCTCTGCAGGGGCCCCGCAAGCCCTGGCCCGGCGGTGGTCCGGGTCTTCGGCGGCATTTCGGCGGTGGGGGGGTCCTTCAGTGCTGCCGAAGACATGGAGCGACTGAAGGGCCCCCCGCCACCGAAATGCTGCCGAAGACCCGGGCCGCCGCCGGGTGAATACAAGCGCCGCAGCTCCCCCGCTTTGCCCCATGCCCCCTGAATCCTCTGGGCAGCCCTGGATAGGAACTGTCTTCACATGACTCCTAGAATGTTTGAGTCTCGCAATGTGGAGTAGATTTCAATATATAGATATAATCTGCCCCCACCTTCCCATATTAAATTTTTATTTTGATGAGACATCTGATCTAAAAACCTTACAACTAAGAAAAACAGGACTTCCCAATATGAGCTCTTGAGTTTCCTTTTCACATTAAAATAAGTAGTTTTCTTCTTATTGTATACGATCACTTATTTATTACCACAAGTCTACAGACAATATGATCTCAAGAGAATATAATTTATATACTTTTTTCAAAATAAAATTTACATGGAAATGAATTTTGAAAAGGCCTTTTAACTGTGGTCTTCTCTCCAGGTACTGTAGAGGAAATTATACGCTTGAACAATCAAATAATTATTTGTATGCTTACTCCTGTGCAGATAGACCGGCATCCGGTATACATAACAAATCATACAGCACAGTTGGGAAAATCATAGTGAAATGTAACCTCAGAACCTGTTCAGTGCAGCTATATTATTTAGAATGGCTGCCTCTTGTGGCTAGAAGGAAAATGCAGTTGGCAGTACAGCTATCATCCCTTTCTTTTCTAATTCAGCTCATCACAACAACAGAGAAAGAAAAGAAAAGAAAAGAAAAGTATGTCTCTCTCTGTTCAAAAGGAGCTTTTGTTTGTCTAGTTCCTTTAAATTCATTACTGACTGACAAAATTAAATAATTAAGAGAAGTGGAATGACTAACTCCCTAGATTAACAGTTGAAAAAACTGAGGAATGATGGACTAAGTGGTATGAACTGATAAAAATAAAATCATAGATATAACATTTATAACAACACTATGTATATCCTTCCTGGAAGAAACACACAACCCATGCTGCCACCCTCTCTCCTCTGTGCTACTATCTTGACACCTTTTCTTTTACTGTTCATGTAAGAAAATAAATTGTTTTCTCAATTATCTTGTAAATTTCTGATCGACAGATTCTGTCTGGCTTTCATGGCAGTGTGTAGTGCAGTGCAGTGAAAGCAAGGAACCACTGTCTCTGACTTTCCATGGTCTGCAAAAAAGCCAGGCAGAAAGGCAGTGGCTCCATCTTTCTCTCACCAGAGGACCATACAATGCCCTAAAAGGGACAGAGATGGGTGAGGCATTATAAAGGATAGGTTCATCTTATAAAGGAGTGTTGTGACAGGCACACTCCTTCTGCCATCCAGTGCACCTCTGAGAAGGTGAAGCTCTGCACTTAAATGTAGTTGTACTTAAATGACCTGTAGTTACTACTCCTTAAAAATAAAGCTGCAGGAGGTCTGGTGGATATTAAGCCACTCTTCCTTCTTCACTCACATTTGTCACCAGATGGACCCAGAAGATTAGCTGCAGTGTCTCTACCTTCCCAGGTCCCTAAAAGTACCCTTGGCTCTATCAAATCAGCCAATGTGTGTATCATTGGCCCCAAAGTAGACTGCATGAATTAGAAATTCTTCAGCCTTCGTAAGGGTATCCTCTGCTCCTCTTTTCATATTACTTCTCCTGGGACACCAGAGGCAGTATATAATCTAGTTATCTGAGTATAAAATGGCTTAAAGCCTAGTCTTCAACCCTTCTCTATCTCTTTCCCACTGGCGGTCCCTTCTGATGGTGCTTCTCTTTCTAATCTACCTAATTTGGTTTCTCTGGTTTCTTTCACAGGCTTCAGTCGCTTGTCAATGTTTCCTTGTCATCCAGGATGAAAAGCAGTGAGAACTTCATCCATATAGCATCCCCCTGGACTTTGCAGAAATAGAAGTTCTGCACATCTTTGAATTAGCCAGCACTGGATCCTGCAGTAGCCATTTTATAGTCCAGCTGATGCCTTCAAGCAATGCTTCGAGTGGACTGGGCACAGCCACTCCACATGCCTCAAAGAAGTATTGTAAGCCTCACTTTATTCCTGATTGTAAAGTGTTTTGAGACCCTTGGATGGAAGGTGCTATGTAAGTGTAAAGTATAATTATTAATGTTTCTTCTTTCCCAACTGAACTCCCTTGGGAAATCCCCTGTCAGATAACCAGCAATGTTCTCTGACCCTCAGTAGCTCCACACTCTTATTTAAAATGACTCAAGTCTTCCTGTCAGGATCTTCCAAAACCTCACACAGAGCTTCCCAAAAAAATCCCTAGTCAGAGCTAACATACATCTGGACTTCTTTATCTGGCGTTACCAATTGATGTATTTGGTACTATTATTATGTAGCTACATAACATCCTCTGCAGCCAGTTGTAAATTGTGAAATAGCACTTTTTTGGCAGCACTCTCAAGACAGTCAGTTACTATTTGCATTGGTATTAAGCTCAAAGAATTTGCATTATCAACCCATAAAATAAAATGTATTCAAGTAGCATTAGGATTATGTCACAAACCAAATCAGCAAAGGCACTGAAAGTAATGGCTAAAGGTTATTATTATCTCATCCTCTTATATTTAGGTGCGGCAGCACATACTCGATGTTGTAATGGTGCCCAGCAATTTGAGATCCTTGCAATAATCAGACACAGTAGCCCAAACACTTGACCAGGTCTGAGATTCCCCCCTGTAGAAGGCTGTGACACATGTACAGACTAGACAGTAGGTCACAGTGTTATTAGTTGCAATGGTGTGGACAGCATGTCCTTAGCTATAGTCGATGTACTTAAACATGTTGTTATATTAATTCATTTGCAAATTGATGCCTGTAAAAATCTTACTATCACACACACAGTGGTAAATCACTCTTGGGCTGTATTTTCTATGAACAGCAGGTGGTGATCGTGTTCCCTCTGCTCACGACAGGCATCCTTCAAAGCTACTAGCTGTGAGCACTTGGTTGCTCAGGCATGCAGTTGTGTAGGGCAGGGAGCAGCCATGTTTATCTATCTTATCACACACACACTCCTCCAGAGCCACCTATGAGAATGGCAAGTCTCAAAAGACTAGATGGAATTCTTATGAGCTATGAGCTTGTTAAAAACACTTTTCTCCTTGTGGAGCAAGGACTGACCCAGGACATCCTCATGTGGGAAATAAATCTCTTCTGTTAGTAAGTGCTGCTATTTTTTGGTTAATTGGTCCCCGATAATGTATAAGTTCCCTGCTATCCATTGGCCAGACCATAGGAACTGAAAATGAGTCTCCTGGTGTTACATTACAGGGACCTGGTGCTGTGGTGGGAGTCCAGTGAGGCCTCTCACTCCTTTTCCCAAGCTGTTGCTTTCCTTGAACAATTAACAATGATGTGAATTTTAAAACCTGCAAGTAATAACTCTGTCTGCAGTGCTATATGTTGCCCTAGTAGAATAATTTGCATTTGGGATGTTATTGACAAAAGCATCTTGCCCAAGGCCTGCGAGAACCTAGACTGGACTTTGCAATACTGTTGCTAGTGTTCACGTGAATGTTGACAGACTTGTGGCCTGAATGGAATGTGCCTTGTGATGCTGCCTTAATGTCCAAGAGTCCTGCCTGTGAGGTTGAGCTATTTCAGGAGGCTAGGTATAGAGCCACTATTTTTGCTGCTGTTCTTCTTAAAGAAATGAGTCCTGACAATGTTTTGAATAAATGGCATTCATGTATTAATTATGATGAGTCAAGGGGCAAGCTTGCACCTCTTAGTAATGCCAGAGCTACGTTTGATTAGTTCATTAACAGCAGATTTATGTAGCTTGTCGCTGCTGAAAATAAAAGTACTGCAGCTGTATTAACACTTCCATTCAGCCTCGTTTTAGGCACTGAACTGTACACTGTGACCATTGTTGTTATTCAGACTCATGTGCCATTGCTTAATGAAATTATTTCCCTAAACACCACTAGTTTAATTAATTGTTTTTATTGTGACAATCTCTCATTGCTTGCTTTGTTAAATTCAGGATGCACATAGCAACAGCAGGACAGTTCAGGTGATATAGCTACACAGGCAATGAAGAAGTACTTTCAGCACTTCAGGTATCTTAGCTGCTGGGTGGAGCAGCTCAGAACTCCAGAGGATGTTTGTTCAATTGGCTCATGTCCTTTTAAAATTTCAAGTGTGAATAGGATTGTGTGGGCAACACACATTAGTAACGACACCTGGGCAAGAGAGCGTTATGAACTTCAGCAGACTGAAAACACCAGCACAACAATCCTGGGACTGAAAACGAGGTATTGTCACATAGTGTATATTTCATATGTGATTATACAAATGAGGCCCCTCCTGTCAAGCAAACCACAGATGTATTGTAAGCCAGGAGCTCGACAGTCAGCTTTTCAGTAAAGCTTGTCTTCCTATGGTTTTCAGGGCCACCGGGGGTGGTGGTGGGGAGTGGGCAATTTGCCCCAGGCCCCACAGGGGCCCCCATGAGAATACAGTATTCTATAGTATTGCACCTTTTTTTTATGGAAGGGGCCCCCGATATTGCTTTGCCCCAGGCCCCTGAATCCTCTGGGCGGCCCTGATGGTTTTTGGCATTCAGGCATCACACACCTGTCCAATGATGGCATAAGAGTGTATTTTGATGAAGAAATAAATAAATGCCATCCCAAGGAGTTTTATTGAATAAGTTCAACAGGTTTACAAGATTCAACAAGTGCAGAACAAATTAAATAGGACTAAACTTAGGACCTGATCCAAAGCCCATTGAAGTCAATGGGAGTCTTTCCATTGACTTCAATGGGCTTTGGATGAGGCTTTAAACTACCTCATCCATGGTCCTTTGCACGTGCATGGATTTAAAATTAAACAGTGACTCACACAGAGTAAAGATTATTTGACACATTGTATTCCTATTACTGAAGTGTGGGCTTCTTTGTTGGGGGTGGAATTGTGTTTTAACATTCTTATTTTGTATATAAGGAACAAAGAACACAGCACCTTTGTTCCAGTGTCCCATAGCAACCAAACTGATATTGCAAAATGTCACCCTTTGATCAACAGTTAAGGAAAAATGTTAATACATACCACTGGATCTCCAATTTAATTACATACAAATGGACTGATTGTCCTCTCACTTAATACCTGTACAAATCAAGCTTAACCCCATTTCAGTCAGTGGAATTACACCAGAATAAAACTGGTGTGAGAGGAAAATCAAGCCCATCGTTTCTTGCATAAAATATACAATTAATAAAAGGAGTGAAATGCCAGCTTGCTTGAGGGAGATTCCATGCCATATTTCAAAGATGACTTTGCCAATGTTTGCCCCAATTACCAGTAGTTAAAGCCCATATGAAAGGGAGTGGAAGGAGAAGGAAAGAGAAGACTGCAGCTCAGCATGGGGTTTCTGTGACCAAAGTTAGATGATTGCTGTTGAGCAAGCAGATGTGGCTCAGGAGGCACGTGTTGGCTGAAGTAGTTGAGTTTTATGCAAAAGGGAGCAAGAGTTGGGAACAGCTGATTTTGGCTTAGGAGGGAGGGTATGAAGTAACCAGGTTTCACTTGAAGGAGAGTGAGAGGAAAAAGAACGAATCAAATGTGGTTCAACAGGGTAGCCTCTGAGGGTGCCATAGGAAGAACTCAGTAGCACAGCAATCGTGACAACTGCATTTGAAAATCCACAGGTCTTCTTCAAAGTCTCATTACCCATTTAATCAGAGCCCTTTCAGACTTAGCTGTGCCCCAACCGGCTTGTGTGGATATTGTCCCCCCAAATCATTCACACGCAGGCCCACTCTTTCGTCAGTGGCCAAATTTTATGCGGATGCCTGGCTCAGAGGAAGGCAACAGAACGCCATCAAGATGTTGGGAGTGTTATTTGCATTTCAGAAGCAGAATGGGCAGGACATGCCCCTAGTTGGACATTCAAATTAGAGCTGTGCTAATCATGGATTGTTTGGTTTGCTGACAGTTGTAAAAAAAATCATGGGGAAAAACTGTTTTCAATCAACCCAAAATCAAAAATGTCCAGAATTGTTGGCAAACTGAAAAGTTGGAAAAAAAATTCATTTTAGGTTTCAGGCCAAACAAAACATTTAATTCAACTCGAAATTAAACATTTCATTTTGATTTCAGGCATTTTAAAACTTAAAAAAAAAAAGGAAAGGACATTTCTAAATAGGAAAAATCAAAATGTTTAATTTAGAAAATGTCAAAATGAAATGTTTTGACTTTTTCAGACATTTTTTTTTAGGGGTTGTTTGGTTTGTTTGTTTTTTTAACCAAAATAATTTGCTGAAACAACATAAATCAATTAAAGTTTTATCAACCTGAATCTGCATTTTTTTCTCAAAAAAAGTTTCAGCTGAAAAATTTCACCCAGCTATATTCAAACGTATAAAGTGGTGATAGAGTGTCCCACGGTGATTCCCACAGGCCCTTCAGGACTGTTGGCAATCTGTATTACAGCAGGCCAAGCACCGGTTTGTGATGAGTATCCACAGTAGAGAAGATAAGGGGACAATATTTTCACCAAGTCACCTGCATGAATGAATTGATATTTTATATAGGTCTATGTGACATGGCAGTCTTTGCCCTTTGGACCACCTGAAGCCGCCTGGGCACTTCCACATTTGTAAGCACCACTGTGTTATTTATGGAGTCCTCTCCACTAGTTCACCAGTACAACCTCAGGCAGGGACATAGGGAATTAGAAATAAACTTCCCTCTTTGCCCACTCTCTGGGGAGGGAGAGGGAAAGATCTCCTCTTCTCGATATCCTGTCTCCTATGGCCCCTTCCAGCCTTCTGCCCTTGCACTTTCTTCCCTGTTCCCAGCTGATGGGCTGATTGCTGTCATTGGGTATGTCTACACTGCGATTAGGGGAAAAAAAAACAAAAAACCCTCCACCCATGGCTAAAAATTGCAGTGTAGGCACTGGGGCTCGGGTTGGAGCCTGGGCTCTCAGACCCACGCCTTCATGGTTTCAGAGTCAGGGCTCCAATGCCTATATTGCAATTTTATAGCCCTGAAGCCCAAAATCCTCCAGCCCAAGTAATCTTGCCAGGGGCCAGCTGCAGCCATGCTGTTGATCTTTTATCCCAGTGTGAACATACGTATTAGCTTATCAGATTCCTGCCTAATTAAGCCATTAAGTACACATCCTCCCTCCACCTTAAATCCACTCTAGGGGGTAGGGATAGTTAGTACCTTAGTGACCAGAATGCTGGGTCAGCTCTAGGCTGCTAGCACTCTGTCACTGTCTATTTTAAATTACTCCCAGGGCCCTAATCCCACACTAATAGTAATAAATGCTTGTACTGCGCCTAGCTCAATAGGACCAAATCCTGAAGAAAAAGAAGAAGAAGAAGGGTCTTCTAGGAGTCTTGAGCACTACCAAAGTGCAAACAATAAGTAATACAACCTCTGGTGGAGTGGACTCAGGAAATAACAGTAGTGCTTACAAACATGAAGTGTCCTGTCTGTCATAGGAGGGTAACTACCTCAGAAGGCAGTTATGAGGCTAAATGTATTAGTGTTTGTCAGGTGCTCAGTTAGTACAGTGATGAACACCATAGCAGAAAAATAAAACTAACAAAGATGTATTTAAAACATAAAAAATGCAAGTATTTATAAAAGACTGTTTGAAGTGTTGTAGCCATGTTGATCCCAGGATCTTAGAGAAACAAGATGGGTGAGATAATATATTTGATTGGGCCAACTTCTGTTGGTGAAAGAGAGCTACTCAGAGCTCTTCTTTGGGACTATCACAACATATGCTACACCTCGTCCAGTGCACTAAATGCCCCAATAGCAACTATGTGGGTGAAGCCAAATAATCATTACACTCCAATTAATTCACACAGAAAAATGATAAAAGACAAAACCACCACATCACCCATGGGCAAACACTTTTCAAAAAACCATCACTGCTTATCTGATCTCTCAGTCCTTGTCCTTAAAGGAAACCAGCTCAACACCTTCAAAAGATGATCCTGGGAGCTTAAACTCATAACTTTGTTACACACTAAAAATCATGGTCTTAATAAAGACACCAGATTTATATCTGGTTACAACAATTTATATCTGGTTACAAACCCACTACCCCTCACCCCTCCTTGTTATCCTATGACTGGTGAAGTGTTATCGGGACACTTCACCTTGGAATGTACTAACTACATATGGTAAATAATCTGTTCCACCTTGTATTTAGTTGCAGCACTCTGAATACCTTTCCCAGACCTGAGGAAGAGCTCTGTGTAAGCTTGAAAGCTTGTCTCTTTCACCAACAGAAGTTGGTCCAATAAAAGATAGTACCTCATCCACCTTGTATCTCTCTCTCTAGGAGACTGAAATTTTCCATCCTAAAAGTCACTGTGAAAACTGAGTGAAGAAAAACAAAGTAAACCGCAAATAATTCAGTGTAAATAGCATAGGTAAGGGGTAGATACATATTTTTTTCTTTATATCATCCCTGGAAGTATTAAAAATAATCCACATGCTACATTTTATTAAATATTTACATTTGTTTCTCGAAACTAACAAACAAAAACCCCCATAAATTCATTTACATTTCAGAACAAAATCATGCTCATAAGTCAGCAGTAAGATTTCACAAACGCTAGGTGCATGGCACTCCATTGAATCCAAAGCTAAACCTATGTCAGCTGGAATAATTTATATTTTGATCTGAATCCCTCAAATAACTCACTTTCTTAATTACAGTCTCCTCTGACAGTGAATCTTGTGAATACACAGTTAGCTTTAGACACTGAACCCAGGATGATGCTGTTGACAAATAGCGACATTATTTCATTACATTAAATCTTACCCTCAAACTAAGAGTTTTCTACCTCATTTGTCAATAAAAACCATTTACAGACTCCTGCTGTCTGGCTGCACTATTGATCCAACTCCTGAACAGCAACTGATTAATCTGCAAATGACCATAATTTAAAAATATTCCTGATAAATCATGATAGTTCCATTCAGAGTTGCTCATTATTGTCATGTAAACAACCACCCACTTGTATCTGAATCTAAACAGATTTGCTGTAAAGCAGAATCAAGTCATTCAATCAAGGAAGAATTTGAAAGGCACCTAATCATGCCAATAAACTAATATTTGTCATGAAAATTATGATGAATGATAAGAGTTAAATGTACACCACAAAGCTTTAAGCTTCACTTCATGACTTTCCCCACAGGTTTTTTTCAAATAGACATGTGTACTACAGTGTAATTGCAAACCTAGAAACTTCACTATGGTCTCTATGCTTCACACTATGACTACTTAGAACTTCATAGTGACAGTGCTGAAAGGACTTAGATCCTCATATACTTCAAAAACCACAGCCCCTTACTACCTGAGCTAATGAAGTATCTCCTTTAGCTATTTGAAGTATAAGGTATTTAACACACCTCTGAGCAGTTCTGATTGTATCCACTCAAGCCAGTGGTACACATACACTAACTAGTTAATTACAGGATTTCTTCTGATTAGGATAAATTGTAGTAGAGGGAGTTTATACTTTTCCTGGGAAAATTTCTCAGAGAAAAAGGTTCATATAACCGTAGATTTTAATTCTGTAAGGGACCATTAGGTGATCTAGTCTGACCTTTTTCAACAAAGGCCACAGAACTTCACCCATGGAACTCATGCCTGTAAAGCCCAAGAACTTATGTTTGACTAAAACATCTCTTCCAGAAGGGCATCCAGCCTTGATCTGAAGACATCGAGAAGTGGAGAATCTACCACTCTCCTTGGTAGTTTGTTCCAATGGTTAATCACTTATTGTCAAAAATTGTGCCTCATTAATAATTTGAATTTGTCTGGCTTAACTTAATTTCCAGGCGTTGGTTCTTGTTATGCCTTTCTCCATAGGTTAAAGAGCCTTTTAGTACCTCATATTTTTTCCCTGTAAAGGTACTTAAATGTGGGCACTAGAGCTGGATACAGTATGTATCATTCTCAACAACACTGTATGCAGAGGTAAAAATCACCTCCTTATTTCTACTCACTATTCCCCTCTTCACACTTCCAAGAATCACATTAGCCTTTTTGTCACAACATTGCACTGGGAGCTTATGTTAAGTTGTTTGTCCACTATGACCCCTAAATACTTTTCAGTGTCACTGCTTTCCAGTCTGCATTCTTTGATTCTAGATATATGATCTTCCATTTGACTATTAAGTTAAATATATGCAATTTGCAAGTACCTTAGACTCTGGATGATAGCACTGGTCTCCACAGATGTTTTCATGTATTTTACATTCCAGTGATAGGCATGGTCTATTGCTTTGGTTCATTGGTAGCTGCTGGGTTGCAGTACACCGCCGCCAGGCTTTACGTAAGAGATCATATCCAAGAATAATGCCATTCGGTTGTCCTGGTGATGCCCAGTCAATTTGAAGAGATCTACAGTAAATAGAATAATTAATGTCTGGTACAACAATTAATTTAATATTTCTATTTTTAGTTGAGCTTCTGCTGATATTCACATTAATTTAGAAGTCTCCAGCAGTTTCTTGTTATATTGGTCATATGGAGTGGAATTATTAAAAGTGTCAAAAATCACCTTCTAAATTGTTAAATTAACAAAATCTTTAATAGCCAAAAAAGTAGTAAACTAGAAAAAATTGATAATATTTGGGAAAATGAACTCCTTACATGGACTGGACAAAGCACCTAAAAACTTAGAGATATAAAAGACCAATTAGATCATCCTGTCTAGGTATCTGCTAATACAAGATTTTTCCTTACAGAACATTTTCTAGTATTTTGTCCAGTTTAATATAGAATAAGTCATACCCTGGCAGGGGAATGGATTAGAAGACATAATACAGTAGATATTTCCTATCTCCAGCTTCTATGACTCTAGGATGTATTGTAGCATCGGGTAGTAGCACCATTGCCAAAGCTGAGATAGACATTCCATTGTAAACCAATCTTTTCATTTGTTAATAACTTTCACAAAATAATTCCTTTTGGTCTGAAATGTCTTCTAATTGTTCCCTCCTCATTGGAGAATTAAAGAAAACCAAAAACAATGTGTTGAGCCCTTTGAGTTAGATAAGAATGAAAAAATATGTATCTTTTTTCTGCGTTAGCAAAATTGTTTGGTTTTATCTTTTTGGTGGTCACATAACTCAACATGATGAATTTTAAAAACTTCAGACTTAGAATGTGTCTCAGTAAGCAATATTTCTCCAAGTTTGAATTTCTTTCATTCAGAAATAAAGCTAGAAGTGCAAAACAAGTGTGTATAGTATGAAGGATTCAAGGCTCCTGGATCTCCCGTGTGAAAGGTGTGATTCTGCACTATATATCCAACATAGTGCCTACAAGGCACAATCCAGTCCTTGGTTTCAATATTTAGCATCAGATTATCCAGTTTAGAAGAGAATGAATTTTATATACAGATAGGAGGACTAAAGGAAAAAAATCAGTTTAGTCTGTAGAACACTGGTCACCATTAAAAAGCCATGAGTATTGTCTCCAGGATCAGACCCAGCATTACGAAAAACAGCATTCTATTTTTTCAAAGGAAAGATCTCAAAATTGCCACTAAAAGGAATAAGAATACCCTCTCCCCTAAAAAATTTCATGTTAAAACATTTTTCACATGGATATTCAGAATGAAAATGTTATTAAAGTTTCATATTCTAGCACAATTATGATCACCACTTTACATGTATTTAGGCTGTTTTGTGTTTCTCTCACTGTACATCAGGTGACATTCTCACTTAGGTAATAGACTGAAGTGCAGGATTATTGCTACATACCAGTCCTCCTATCTGTATATAAAATTGTCTAGTACTTACTATTCCCACAGTACATTTTTTTAAAAATCTCCATAGCCCAATTACACAGCCACTGTCAGAATGCCAGTGACATCATAAATTAGCATTAATTTAAACCAAGACAGTTACACTCAAACAACAGCAGCTGAGATAAACTTTGACATCTTAACAGAATAAAAATAACAGCGCACTATTATTTCACTTCCTTGAGGTATAAACAGAGGAACACACATAGCAGTATGCATCTGCAGAGAGAGAATTAATGTCACCTATGAAGGAATAACTTCATAGGTGACTTGTAGAGTCACCATTATTATTCTGAGGTCTTCATCTGACTCACTGAATTAATTCCACATTCTGTAGATGGCTATTTTGTATTCACTGCATATTTAACTATCGAAAAAAACCGCCCTACACTCACGTAACATTCCAGGGTCTGCTTTAAACCCACAAAAGCAGGAAAATATACAGAGAAAGCTGAAGAGGGGAGAAGAAAAGAAAAGAAAAGAAAGGCTAGCACTTCAACCTTTATTCATACCATTGTGACTCTCTTCCAGCCTTTGCATAGTGCAGTACCATGGCAAAGCCAACATTTCTAGCCATACCGCTGAATGATTTTGTGTTTGAGAGTTTCACTCAGACCCTCGGGGTAAATTTTCAAAGCATTTTGCAGGGTTTTACAGGTTTGCAAGTCACATTTCTCACTAAAGTCAATCGGAATCACATGTCTAAAACCTCGTACAATGGTTTGAGCATTTTACCTCTTATATAGGGCTCAATGTATGCTACTGCTTAAAAAGCAAGCACGTTATTATTATTCTATTTCCACAGATACAACTAGAGCTAAGTGAATATTATTTAAAATAACTCTGCAAATACTTGCCCAAATTCTTTAATAAATTTGTTTCAGCCATGCTCATGCCCTTCAGTGTGTCCTTTTCAGGTGAAATTTACCCCTGTCCAGAGGACCCGGACAAGGACTATGCACCACTTAAGATAGATTTATATTCAGCAGGGTCTGCATAGGACTTACGTTGCATGTAAGCTTTGTGTTTGTGTAACAAATGTCACCTTGGCCAACACACCAGAGACTGAACTGGGGGCCTCCACAGCTATAGATTCTTGAGTGTCCACTGCTTGAGCTAAAGAGCCAGACTCTGTAGTTGGGAGCTGTAACAGAATCACATCCTCTGGATTGGCACAGATGGGGATGTCAGTCTCTGTGGTTTACACATTTCCTCTGGACGGAGGAAACTCATCCCAAGCAGCTGAGGCCCAGCAGAGTTCAGCCCCCACTTATATGACAGCTGTCATCTTTGCTAACGCACTAAGGATCGAACCAGGGACCCATGCTTTATGGGAGATATAGTCCAGCTGGGGAGCCTGACCAATAGAAGACAATCTTGACATGAGGCACCAGAACTACAACTCCCAGGAGGCACTGAAGCACCTCAGGAGGACATATTAATTTCAAACTGACCTCAACAGCGTGTTTTGATTAGTTCAACAAACCAAAATGAAACGTTTTGATTCAGGAATGTTGAAATATTTCATTTTAATCAGAAATGTTTAATCAGACATTTCTGAATCAAACATTTTCAGAATTTTCCATTCTACAAATATTTCAATATTTCAACTTTTTGTCCCCATAGAGAATAAAACAAAATTTTGAAATACCTGAACTTTGATCAGCTCTAGTTATTAGGAGTTTGATTATTATAGTATCAACAACCCCAAGGATCCAAAAATCATAAGCCAGCCCCACCCGTGCCCAAAATCATTAGTTTGTCTTAAACATTATCAGATTTAAAAACAAGTAATTTGGGAATTCTGATGTTAGAGTCTTTAGGGTTCATATTTTAAGCTTTTCTCCTCAAGGATGAGGGCTAGACATTTACTTAAAAAAAAAAGAAATCTTAAGATTCTCACATAATCAACTGACTTTGGGAGTGGGGGGCTTAAGAAAAATACCAAAAATTATGAGATTCACAATAAAATGGTAAAAGAGGGGAACACTGTTAGTATTCTTACCAGTAATGATCATTGGGGAAAATAAATTCCTAATTAGGGATCGCATATATTGAATTACTGTCTCTCTAGACCACCACTTCTCCGTAGCAGAGGGAGTCTTTTGTATCAAGGACAACAGGATTTAGATATTTAGGGACACAATAACCAAGACACAGACTTGCTGGGACTGTGAATCAGGTAAATAGTGCTTTGCTCCTTAAGAGCAACAGGTTCTAAGTGCTATACAGCTAAGTATTTATTATTAGAGAATTTTTAGCTTGAAGATCACAGATCCTCAGGATAATTCTTACTCATTTGTCATGGTCTGGATTGATGCAGTAGCTCTATAATCCACATGTGCACTTGTAAGTTCTGCTTCCCCCAAAAGCACCTAAGGGGCTTTTTATTTCTTTCAGACAGCTCTGAGGATTTCTCTGTAGTGTAGCCCCTAGCCCTCAGGCTCCTTATCACAGCCGCCAACCTCTTAGTTCAGAACAGAATGGAACCCCCAATAGGGTTCATCGGCACTGCCCCCTACTTGTCTGGAGTGGTCAGAGTTGTTATTAAGCAACACAGCCATTATGTACTTTTCTGGAAGGCTGAGTTTATCACCTTTGAGAAAGAAAGAAAGAAAGAAAGAAAGAAAGAAAGAAAGAAAGAAAGAAAGAAAGAAAAATCTGTTTTTTAAAAAGCGAAAACTGATTTTCAAAACAGGGAAAGTGATTAGTCCACTACCCAAACCAGTGGTCAGCTGGAAAGTGCGTGGCATGGTGAGAGAAGAGCTGCATGCTTCTAGTACTGAAATTAAATGCTTTCACATAGGGATTAATCCTAAGTGCCTTACTCAGGCAAACTGCACCCTTGATTGCAATGGGAATTATGACTGAATAAGAAAAATGAACAAGGAGTTCACAAATGGGTTCCATACTGTTTTGTGTTTCAAGACTGGCATTAAAAAAAAAGAATAAATGTTGGACTGTAACATTTTGTGCCAAGTTTCAGCCTGAAGCTGAGTTACTAACTGTTGGGGATGGTGGGGGAAGACGGTATTCATAATGGTGATGGTGGAATAACCTTCATTAGAACAGCCTGGATAGAGCTGTTATCAGAAAGACTTCTAAAAAGTTGGTGGGTGAAATTATAATTTATGTCATACAGCACCTGGAGGCAAATTTGAAAACAATTATTTGTGAATGCTACAAAGACATTATCCTACAGCTTTCTCATCAATAATACAGCCCCCGAAACTGATTCAGAAGTGGAGAAACTGCCAGGGTTCCAATTAAGGACAATAAACTGCATGATCTGTGCTATATCTCATCCTTCTCATGAGCCCACACTCTAGAAATGCCTTTATTTTTGGTCTGTTGGCAGATACATATTAAAATATCCTTTTGTTTATACAAACTGGAATTTTCCCCCTAAGCTTAATCCTTTATGGAGGATAAATAAGCAAAATTCATATTCAGTCCAGCACCTGCTGAAGCTGTCAGCTGCTGTGTTTGTCATATTTCAATCAAAGCTGAAGCCAGCCAGCCATTTTTATACTGCACAGTCCCTACATACTCGAGGACCAGAATTAATGAATTAGCTATTGATTAAATTCCACTCTAGCAAATCCACCGTGGCAAATAAATGAACTACCCGGGGCACATGTAGGCCACGGCCAGACATGTCCGGGCAATCGATCAGTAGTTAGTATTCTTTTGGGATATAAGAACAGCTGATGATAATATGACATGTAGGGAAAGGCAATGTAGAAACAGTCTGTTTCTGGCTGAAGAGATTATAAAATTGGAAGGTATTTCTGATCTTTTTGCACTCATGTGTTATGACATATTTAGTTTGTAAATAATAGCAGAAACACGCATAAGTGTTTGCAGTACAGACAATACAGACAAAGGCATACATAAAGTTAAAGCCAAGGGCACAAGATGAGATCCTGAATTGAGTTCTTATCATCAAACAAGCTTTGTATGTGTGACAGAAAAATAGCAAGCTTAATTTCACCCAATGATTACCTTATTCAGAGACAAATATAGAATTCAAGGAAAATGTAGAAATGATAAACAGCAAACAGAAATTCCTTTTAAATATTGGGAGAGTAAATCCATTCTGCTGACCATTTCTGAAGGCTTAGATATTAGATTTTAGTTACACCTCTACCCCGATATAACGCGACCTGATATAACATGAATTTGGATATAACATGGTAAAGCAGCGCTCGGGGGGGCGGGGGGTGTACTCCAGGGGATCAAGCAAGTTCGATATAATGCGGTTTCACCTATAACGCAGTAAGAGTTTTTGGCTCCCAAGGACAGCGTTATATCGGGGTAGAGGTGTATTTAAAAGATAATTTTGTTGTTTCTGCAAAAGAAACATAGCTAACAGGCCCTCCATGCCCAGAAGTGTAATAAAATCACATCAAGAAGCAGGAGGCAGTTTTATGGTTGGTGTAATTTTCATAAATGTTTTGGCACTGTATGTCCATTAGTTATAGCCTCTCCTTTGGAAAATGTTAGTTCCTACCATGGTTCTTTTAAGGAAAAGAATTACTATGTATGTCACTACTTGGCTGCCTCTGGAGTCTGCCAGCCTGGCACTATTATTACTGTTAAGAAGTTTGTCCATGAGTGGGGGAGAGAGGGAGAGGGAGAGGAGACGCAGATTGCAAACAGACAGGAGGCACAGACACACACAACTTTTAAGATGGTTTATTAATTCTTATTGTCATGATGTGTGACCGTTTCTCTCACAGTTACCTTAGCTTCCATTATCAGTGTCAAATGGTTCTTTTCCACATTCATTCCCCTCCCCTTACCGAATGGTAAGTTTGATGATTTTCATTCTCCCACATCCCTTCATTTAGCTGCCTTACATTTATATTGCCTCTTATTCAGTAATATCACAAATTGATGACCAATAACCAGGTACATGCAGCCAGCTAAACACGAGAGGGTTTTTTTCAGTAGCTCAGCTGGCCTAACTCTAATAGCAAAAATGACCACCACTAGCAAAGAAATTAGGACGATCTTGTACCTATATTTTATTTTTTCTAATGCTTCTTATTCTGAAATGAAGGAACAAATCATCAAATTATATTTTCCACTGTGGCTACAAGTAGTTGCGACTTAAGAAAAACAAATACAGTACAATACCTTGGACTGAGGACATGTATTATGGGTGCTGACAGCTCATTTGGCTCATCTTCCACAGTTGTAATTTGGGTTTTATTGCTTTTCACACAAGCGTACACTGTGCAGACTTCAACCTTGGTGCAAAAGAATGATACTTGTAAAAATCCAGTTGCAGAAGTTAACTAACACTGTTACTTGTTTAGCCTTCCTGCCCCCTTTAAAGTAGTTTTTCCTCCCGATCACTGAATTCTACATAACCAGGAAAATATAATTTTAAGATAAGTGCTCAGATATTGTGCTCTTTTATTGTCCTGAGTATGACTATATTTATATATCTGGTGCTAACTTCTGCTCTCAGTTACAAAGGAGTCAATACAGTTACTGCAGGTTTTATTGATGTTCGTAACAGTAGACTCTGGCACATAATGTTGAGAAACAGTATGGACTAGGAGATCAAAAACTTCTAAATTCTCATTTTGACTCTCATCTCTTGTCTGGCCTAAAACAAGTCACTTCACCTTCCAGTGTCTATCAGAATCTTCTCTGTAAAACGTGGGGAATTTTACCTCACAAGGATGTTTATTTTATGTTTGTACTGTACTTTGAAGATGAAAAATCTTATACAAATAATATATTTTGCTATTAAAAATCTCACAAGAAAATAACCACCTATTCCTTCTATTCCTGAGACTAATCTAAATAGATAGAAGAAAGATGACAAGTGAAGAATGGTAATGTCACCCCTACATTAGCAACAGAGAGGTCATGCAATACACAGCAGCAGAAACAACAAGAGCTCATACATGAAGATAAGCAGTCAGACAGACACACATCCAGATCATGTTGTTTCCAAGGTGCATGGTGGGGAGAGTGAAATGATACATCAAAAAAAGATCCCAGCTGAATAGCCTGATTTTACCTAGTAGATTGTTCTGAACATTGGCCCAATACAAAGATTGAGAAAGCTGAAGTGCTACGGAGGAAAACAATTAATATTGCAAGCAACAGAAGGTGGCTATGGTATATTAATACTGAGAGTCCATAAGTGTGGCAGTTCTCTGAATTTGCATTACTATTGACAAATGTGTTTCCAAGAAGCATTGGGAAAGTCATATGTGTATTCATGGATGGAGGTTTGCTGTTACAGAGGGGCTGGAACATAGAAATCTGTTATGGAGTGCCTGCTTGTGACATTTATTTATGGCATGTAGTAACTGGATGCAAATTTTAGAACAGAGTATACATGACTACTGCCAAGACCTTTCCATACGTAATGCAACCTAAGTCTGGACTAGTTACAATTAGGAGCCAGCAAACTGCACTTTCTAAAGTGTATCAATACAATTCACTAAATAGATAAATATCTGTTTTTCCTTGAGCTTATATTCTAGGAAATGCCTACAGCATTTTGACTTTTGATAGATACCTGAAGAGAGGGAGTCAGAGAAAGACAGAAAGAAAAAGATGTTGCTCTCAACAGCGTAAGAAAGTACCATTATGATTTCATGGCTCAGTGCTGCTTCCTCCACAGAAAGAGGAGGGGGAAAAAAGATGATAAAAGGATGACAAATGCAATATCATTATTTCTCTGTGCTGATATATTATGCATGCCTGATGTTTCTAAAACAATGGCAATTTTCTTTTAATGAGTAGGAGTAGACTCTTTTCCTCCTTGTAATATATATATATATAACACACACACACACACACACACTGGGGCTTTGCTAATGTCATAGCATATGGAATTTAGGCGAAATCAAGTGGAGTTCTGAGGGTGAAAAGAAGAAATATGAAAATTGTATATGGACCCAAAATTATGCTGAAAATAAATGTGTGTGTGTAAAATACATGTCTACAAATACATATATGAACTGATCTATACTGTCTCTAATATTATATAATAGTAATAAATAATATATATATATATATTATTTGTGTATTAGTATTTTTTATATAAAGATACAAACATTTATGGCATGTATTAATCTCTCTATCATTGACTCATAGAAATGGAGAGAGAGAGAGAGAGAGAGGTCACTTCCAGCCCTGTATCCATACAGACGTGTGTGTCCCTATATTCACAATTCTGTCCTGAACTACACATATTTTATGTAAAATTAATACAAGTTGCACAGCCTGCAAAACAAAATTGTTCTGACCTGTATATTGTATATAGTGAATGGAGACAAGTCTCCTAAAAGAAAGGACCCAGGTTCATTCATTCCAGTCTTGTACTGCTTATTATTTACATAGATAGAATACTCTGTGACAACACCATTTGGGTTTGAAGGCGATGTCCAGATGACACGTACAGCTGTACTGTTGATGATGACAACCTCTGGAGGGAACATGCCCTCAGGCTCTAGAAATAAAGGAAGAAACTGAATAAACTCCAGCTGTCTCTGTAAAAGCACTTGTTTAACCAAATGCAGATTAGTGTTTAGGTTTAGCAAAGGGTTCACTGCTTATCTGCTTTCCTCTGATGAAGTTATCACAGTCTGTAGTTCTCTGTAAATTGGCTTATTATACTCTCAGTTAGAAACTATGAGAGTTGGTGGTAAAATGCTTTATACCACCAGCATACTGTTAATCTTCAATGGTATGTGACCAGTGGGATATGATGATAAATTATTCACCCATCTGTACTGCCAACACACAGTTGTTATTTTTATGCCCCCCGTCCCCTCTCAAAAAGATGCAATTTTGCTTTTCAAGCAAAAACTAACACAAAAATACACTGCGCCTGGTGGAAAGTGACAAATTCTTTGATGTTCTGAGCCTTGTAAGTCAAGCAATATGAAGTAATATGCAATATTGTCATTATGTAAATGGTTTTGAATGTTGATTACCATAGGCAATGATGAAGTCTAATGCTAAAAAAAAAAAAACTTCCTTAGCGTTAAATTACACAATTATTAAAGCATGTCAGAAATAACTATGCAAAGACCTATTTTTATCCTAAGAGCCCATCTTAACCAGTTGAAAAATTGCCCTTGCGATCAATTCTATTTTATAAACAAAAGGTGCTGACCTTTGGCATCACCAAGGAAATGGAATCCTCACTTAAAGTGCTTTGCTAATGACCTGGAACACTTGCTTCTGAGATAATGATATTATAATGTTTATAATGAGACTTTATAAAGCCAAAAAGATTAGAAAGACCATTCCAAACACATTTCAGATTCACAAGTGTTTTTTTCTCTCCCCTGCCAGCCAACTGGCTTGGAAATGACTCATAGGGAAATTTTCTCAGAGGCTGAACTTGCACCTTACATTTCTGGTGACTCAGGAAAGGTCCTGCATTGACTGTCATGTCAAAAGCACACCGCTTCACAGAGCAAATCTTTTTAAAAACCATTAATTGTTTTTAAATTTCACCATTTATTGACATGAACTCCATTCCAAATATAGTGTACATAGATCGTAGTACACAAAGGAAGATGAGAACAAACTGGGTTAATATCCGCTATTAGAGCTTTGTGCTTCTGTCTCAGTGGGACATTTTATTGATCTGCCATTTGATGACAACTAGCACTTAAGCATTTTAGCGTTTTAGCCCTTTTCCCTTTTATACCGGAAATTTTTATAATAAAAGGATGACTGATCTCAACCCAAACAAAAATCAATCAATTTCATTCTCAGATTTTAAGCCAAGCTGCTTTCAGGACGAACCAACCTCCATCTGAAGTAGTCACGTGCACCACTTCACTGTTGATGCTGTGGACGCCATTGAAAACTTGAACAAAAACCTGATACTCTGTGTTGGGATGCAGGTCACCAATGACAGCATAGTTTACATTGGCCTGGATGCTCAGAGAATTGTTATACGTAGTGGAGTTCCAGAAAAGGATGTAATATTCAACATCTCCTTGCAAATCTTGCAGTGCTGGGAAAGAAAGAAACATCAATAAATGTCTGGGAGATTAAAGGGGACATATTCAGTAGATTTCTGTTATCAAACGGAAAATACACGTTCTTATCAATGGAATTTGTTTTGCTGACTAAACAATGTTCCTTGATATCTACCCTTATTAATAACACTACAGTATTCTTCAGAAATTGCCCCCATAGAAATAGAAATAATAGTATTCTTCCATACTTGCCCCAAACCTTCATTGCTTGATTTTGCATCTTTACTTATACTGGTGTATACTGGCATATACTAGTATATTTCTCTGCGAATAGCCCCATCAAAATTAATGGGACTCCCTGTGGAGTAAGGTACTAAATAATAGGTGAAATTTGCTACTCAAATGGTGCATAGGCTTTATGCCTAGCCTTACAGAGGAGGTGAGTGAGGGGAGCAGAATCAGGCTCTCCTGTGGTACTAATTTAAGATAAAGGGCTTAAGTCTTATTTACCCGAATCCCCTTCACATCACTCTGGCAGTGCATAGTCACCTTAAAGTGGGTGTGAATGTAATTTATGTGCATTTAAAGGCTCCTTTACATTGCTAGAGAGGTGGAAAGGGACTTTAGTATAAATGAGAATCTGGCCTTTAGTATTTAGACCATTAACATAGCAGCAGTCAACCTGTGGAACTCTTTGCCAGAGGATGTCATGAAGGCCAAGACTATAACAGGGTTAAAAAAAGAACTAGATAAATTCATGGAGGATGGATCCATCAATTAGCCAGGATGGGCAGGGATGGTGTCCCCGGCCTCTGTTTGACAGAAGCTGGGAATGAGCGACAGGGAATGGATCACTTGATGATTACCTGTTCTGTTCATTATATGTTCAATAAAGCTGTTCATTATATGTTCAATAAAGCTGTTTTCCTACAGATGCATTTATAAGGCATTCTCTCTGAATTGTGTCTTGTCCCCAATACTAACATGTTTCTCTAATGTTAGGAAGACAGGTCTATGCTTCCGAACCAAGTACACTATCACTAGCTGCAAGACAGAGGAACATTCATTGTACAGGGTCAGCTATGAAATTGGCGATTCCATGTACCTCCTGTAAACTTCCTGAGACCTTCTCTCATTTAGTGACTTGGGGGGAGCAATTATCTTTTCAATGGTAAACAATGCAACTTCAGATCAGATCAGCCACAACACTCCATTTCCACAGCTGGCAAACAAAAAAAAACGTTTTGACCAGCCCTGATATATATTGCTTGAAATGGAACATATCACCATGATACACTGCATGGTAGTGAAGGATAGTGGCAAAATATCAATAGCTCTTCCAGAACACAACCTAGTCTGCTGAGATATAAAA
Source organism: Mauremys mutica (assembly GCF_020497125.1). Classification (NCBI taxonomy): domain Eukaryota; kingdom Metazoa; phylum Chordata; order Testudines; family Geoemydidae; genus Mauremys; species Mauremys mutica. Next base: position 164,102,193 of record NC_059074.1, on the reverse strand, counting down.
TGATGACATCATCAAAAGTTGAAGACAAAGATGTTTTCAGATTACACACTGTTTGGTGGCAGAAGTTCATAATTAAAGGCATGATCCTGCTTCCATTTGCCTTGATTTCAGTGGTGTAGGATCAGGCTCTACGTCCCTAAAAGCCAGTCATTCTCAGTATATTTTCCCTCTAATCACTCTATTGTTAGAGTCTAATAGAAGGATATCAGGGCAAGTTATCTTCATGTCTTCCTAGGTACTGACAAACCAAGAGAATGATTTCAAAATGAATATTACAAAAATAAGGAACATTATAGGGAGACAGAATAGTTAATCTGCGTAGTGCAACATATTTAGCAATGAAATAATATGATAATGCAACAAGGCTTTCTATTAATGACCCTCACTTGATGTTTAACCTTTGCATTCACAAACAGATACCTGGGAAATTTTTTAAGTATGAATGAAAATAAAACCAGATTGCATTACCTACATGTAGAAGGTCAGAGGTTCCGATTACTAAGGTAATGAAACTTCAGTGAGCTGCTTCAGATCTATTAGGTTTGTCAGGTTTTATAAGCATGCTTACTTCAGGCATGCAATTATAAAACAAAGAGCCTATATTTATTGAGCATCGCCAGTCAGTCCTTACAAAATCATTTGCATGTAAGGCATGAAGTTTACCACTACTGTAATGGTAGGTCTTCACGTTAAGAGGCAGAACATAAGTGAATAAGTAGACAGAGAGATTTTCACTCATTCTGAAGGAATGTGTAAATCCTCATACAAAGGGATGAAAATATACACAAAGATAACAGAACACTGTGTACTCTTTCTTTATAGATTTAAAAGAACCTCCACAAGCTTGAATTCTCTCTTTTTCCCCATCCCTCATTAAAATAACGTATAGTAAAAAGAAATGTGACCAAGAAAAATAGCAAAATGTTCATGTTCTTTCCATTTTCTTTAGGGCCCTTTCAGAGACAGTGAGTGCAATAGTTAATCAAGATAAGGATTTTGTTTCCTGACAGTGCAATGCAGATCACCATAACTGATGACAGGTTAATATTTAATTAACGTAATAAATACTAAGTACACTTACGTGGTTTTGTCCATTCCACTTCTATAGCCGTATGATTAAGAGTTCGCACAGTGAGGCTACTCCCCTTTTCTGGAAATCCTGCTAACGTAGTAGCAATCACTTCCTCACTTGATGTATATCCTACCTCGTTGTGTACTATGAGTTTATACTCGTATGTTGTGTACCTAAGACATTTTTAAAATAATAATTACAAAAGAAGCAAATATGTATTTTATCACAGACATACAAAACATTTAGCATTGTCCTTCCAGCTGTGTCAAACAAAGCTTGCTTTTTCTCAAAAGCTACCTTGTTGCATTATTTCAGCATATACAAAATCTATAATAGAATAGTTGTGTGTTTGGTAGAAATACTTGGCTAACACTAACATGCTAACAAATACAAAATACTATATTTCATTTCCTTATATTTATTATTTCTGGGGTGGTGTGACATTATCACTTAATTCAGGATGTAATTACAGCAATGGCAAATTGCCAAAGTTTGGATCCAAATTTAATCCAATGAGGCTTCCCCCCACCCCCTTTTTGGAAATTCAATGTCAAATTCCAGAATCTCGCTTGTGATAGCTATTCTTCATACACCCGCTGTCCTCCTGCAATAACCCTCTCAAAATGTAACAAAGAAATCAATGGGAGTTAGGCACCTAAATACCTTTGAAGATCTGGGCCAGGGGCTAGCGACTAAGATTGCAAACCCAGTTCACAATTTCCTCCAGACCTGTACTCTGACAAATTCAGCATATGCATGATGTATTGTCAGAAGCCAAATGTATATTTAATAGAGGAAATAACTATCACACCATAGTTTCTTCTGCTGTTCAAAAGGTATATCAATATATATACACATGTAGGATTTTGTAATCTGTTATTTGTATTATAAAAACAAGAAAAAAATTAAAATCTGTATAATCAGAAAAAGATAGGATACTCTAATCCAACCCTTGATTTTAGTAACATCACTATGAAATATACTTCTGTTAACATGACAGTGGAACATACAGCAAATATACAATATGTGGAGGCGGCATTGGAAAAATATGAATTTCCTGTGCTCTCTTTCTCTACTGTGTCATGTTATTTAATACAGATACCAGGCCAGATTTTGAAAACACCTTGGCACTCATCAACTCTCATTTAGGCACCTAAATAAATAGCCAAAAGAGCTGAGTCCTCAGCAGCTCCTATTGAAAAGCAAGGGTGCTAGTGGGTGCCGAGACCTTTTGAAAATCTGACCCTAGTTGTGGTGGTGAGCACTTTTGAAAACCTGGTGCAACATCTGCTACAATCAATGCATTCTAATTACTCTCTCCAATATTTCAGTCATTTGCAACGGCGACCTGTGGGGGGGAGGGGCCCGAAGGGCCCCATGACCCTCCCCAAAATGCCAGAGCAGGGGACAAGGCCAGCAGCCAGGGAGATGAAGGGGCAGGGCCAGAGCTGGAAGGGAAGAGGTGGGACCAGAGCTTCTCTTCTTCCGGCCATGATGCCTGGTGCAGCATGCAGCGGCTGCACTCTCCCAGGCAGCCTCCGGCCACGCTGTGGGGGGGTCATGTGGGGAGCGGGGTAGGGAGGAGTCATGTGAGGAGTGGGGCAGGAAGGAGTCATGGGGGGGGGGGGAAATCACGCACCCTTTCGCTGGTACTCCTTTGTGTCCCTCCCACTAGTTGCCTCTCATTGCCACATGTTCTATACTACTTCCTTGGAAGTTACAGTGCTCTTGTACATAAAGAGTGATGCAGGCAGAGCCCCACTATCTTTGAAGAATCAGGGTCATAATGTTGGCTTCTTTGGTGCTATACACTATAAATGAGGGAACCTATTAAATGCAACAGTCTTCAGATGTTTAAAACATGGCTCGGTCTTGCAGCATAGGCATCTATGCAAGTATTTCCCTTTGTACAGAATGGGGCTTAGATGCTCCCGTAAGACTGTCACACTTTCCCTTCACCCCCATCCCCTCCAGTCTCTACGTTGTGCAGGCTGCATGTGTAGAGAGAGGATGGAATCTGGCCATGGTGAAGAAGGGCAGATGCCTAGCATTACCCTCCAGTGTTGCAAAAAATCTGCAAAAAGTTATTACAGCCCCAGGCTGCATATCCCTTCCTCCAGAGACATGTACCAGTGTGACTGAGAACAGAGACTGAATTCTGCTGGGACAAATTCTGCTTGTGGGTTACTCACACAACTCTCATTAAAGTAGATGGGAGCCATGTACGTGTATCTGAGGGGTAGAATTTGGCCATATACAATCCTCATTAATGCATACGCAGACACCATACATGTATGTTCTCGCTCTCTCGCTCTCTCTCTCTCTCACACACACACACACACACACACAGCGAAATCCTGGTCAGGATTTCACTCATAGGGAGCAACAACAACAGTACCTTGGATCTCTGTAGCACCTTTCACTGAGGGTTCTCAAAATGCTGTTCAAAGGCAGGTAATATTATCTCCACTTTAGAGACGGGAAAACTGAGGCACAAGATTAAGTTACTTGTCAAAACTGTATTCAGTAAGTCTGTTGCATAAGGAGAAGCAGAACTCAGGTCTAATTTTTCCCTTTCCCTACTGTTATCATGACAACACTTTCCGTTGAAGCTGAGACAAATGTGGGAATTTTGGTAATATTTTTATGATTCCTATGAATGCCTCAGTTTCCCCTCTTGGTTTTACATTGCTATCCACTGAGTGTAATGGGAAGGGACGAGTGTTTGTTTCACATAGGAGACCAGAGTCATTAACAAACGGAATGAAGTCTACATGTGTGATTGGAGGATCCCACAGAGACAACGGGATGTTCAAACTCAGTAACTAACATCCAAGAGGAAGGAGATTTCGCCCTCACCTCTATGCAGGGAAGCAGAGCAAAAGCCTTGAGCTGGAGAACAAAGGGAAAAGGTGCCATGTGGCTGTGAGCTGGAGTTAAGACAAAGATTTTACACTAGTCACTTATGTTGATAGAACTACTCTGCTCAGGAGTGTGGAAAATCAACACTCCTGAGCAACGCAGTTATATGGTATCTGTACCCTACACACCACCGCATGTGTAGACCTACCCAGAGAGAGAGTCAAGATGGATTTTACATCAGCTTGGCAGGATGTCTCTGTCTTAATCTTTGCTTCTCTAGGCTAATCTGTACCCCAGGTGATTAATAAATTATCTTGTTTGGGGAAAAGCTGCCTTGTGTTGCTGCAAATATTTACTAATGGCATTCCACACTGGAAGAGTACAACACAAAACCTCTGGCTCTGGCTTGGCTGGATATCCTGAAAGGAGCCATGGGGAGAAACAAGTATCTCTGCCACCTAAAGACAGTTTCAGAGTTGTAGAGACTGCGGGTCTGTCCCAGCAGAACTGTGTAGACCGTCGGGGGCTGGCATACTAAAAGGGTCACTCCTAAGGGACTGGTTACAGGTTGGGGGATAGACCAGCTCACACGGCTCCGTGACATAAGTATAGACTACTGAGGTAGTCACCACAAAGCTGTAATTAAGTTAGAGCTAGGAATGCTTTAAATATCTGTTGCTCAGTTTGGAAATATTGAGACAATAAACAATGTTGGCAATTTAAAAAACTGATTGAAAAATAATGCTCTGACACCAAGCTTTAATCCATCCAAATTAGAACTTCTCAACCATTCACTCAGCTTGCGCGTGATGTGCCAACAGCGTAATTTACAGTGAATGTAAATGGTTTTGACTGTATGAACAGATCAAAGCTCAAAATTCACTTCATATCGTCAATTTCACTTGAATTTTTACAGCAAGATACTATGTGCAAGATTCAAGAACGACAAAATAAAAATAAACCCATGCATGACAGAATGGTTAATGCCAAGATGACAGAAAATGTTTCATTATACAATTAATATGTTCACAACATAAAGACACAAGGAACACTTTGAACTATTGAACATGCACTACACAAAATGCCAGCATTTGTTTTTTATAGTTTTTGTAATCTCACCTGCTAAGACCCTTATCTTCATAAAACCACTGAGTTCCTGAGTAAATATTGTGCCACAGATTTAAATCTTCAGGGGGATTTGATGCAAGTGGTTGCCGGATTTTACGTCTCAGGAGCTCATATCTAACACAAAAGACAAGCAGAACACCGGGATTATCTCAACTAATGTTATTACACAAAAATCGGGGGGAAGGGGGATTGTTTGTTGTTTTTTTCAAAGCTACACATTATTTTGTTTTACAGCTGTAAAGTTTCTCAGATAAACTTTTTAATATTTCCAGGTTTAAAAAATTCAATTACTTAATATACTTTGAAAATGGATAATGAAGTGTTTCATACTGCTTTCATTTGAAAGAAAGAATCAGAGTTTTTAATGGTCTGACCATTTTATTGAGTCAAATGCCTTCTCTGCATCTAGCTAGGGCTTGTTGCAGAGTTTGCAGTTTGTGAGAAGACATTTAAGATTCATTTTAGGTTACCCAAGCCTGGTCTTTTCTGACTGAATGAGGTACAGTATATCACACATTTCAAAAGCACCCATCACTATAGTATCTCAGAGTTTAACCTGAGTAATTAAGTAATAAAACTTAATTAAGTTGTAATTTCACCAAAATGTTCTGATGACTTCATACCCAAAGAACAACTTTTGCATCAAGGATTATCAAAGTTTGGGAATCCAAAGACAAAATATAACAATTTTATTAAATAAAGTCCTGGCAAATTCTGTTCAATATAATTCAAAGACAAATCATAAGAAATATCAACATCTTTTTGAACATTGGATGGTGATACAGTGTAAATCACACTCCCTGGCAGCTGCTGCTGCTGCAGATTTCTTTCTCCATCATGCCGTACAGAGCAGCTGCTTTAGTGGTGTTTCTGGCTGAGAGCAGCATGGCACACCATGAAGGAAATGAAGTTTGCAGCTGTAGCTCATGTTGAATTACTTCAGTCATCAATGGTAAAATGGTCATGTTGTTGACTTCAGAGAAATGTACATTGCTTTTCAAAGGTTTCAAATATCTTGATGCAATAGGATTCAGCATTAAGAAAAACAGGAAGGAAGCTGTGGATGATGCTGCGGTGTAATAATACATGCCTGTAAAAGTGTGGTAGTGTAATGTAAAATATCGAATGCCTCAATGCATGGACAAGTTTGTTTGATGCCCTATACCACATGAATGAAGGATGTCAATTTCATTTATTTTATAAATGGCAAAGCACAGATTCAAGTCAGTATCCAACCCTGCATATACTCCCGTCCGGCTCCCAGGACAAGATCATACTGAAGGGCGTTCTTCCCCATCTTCCAAGGAACAGTCCTGCCTGCCTTCCTCTGATCAACCCACTGCTGTTTTGCCCCTGCCCTGAAGCTCCCAGGAATCTTGCTGCTTCTTTTCTCCTCCACTCATCCACAATCTATTTATCATATACACCACCAGGAATCAAACACAAAATAAAGTAATCTTCAATTTTGAAGAACATTTCATCTCACCAAATTATAAATAGCCCCATCTTCCCCTGTGTTGGACTAACTTGCATAGGGTACTGAGGGGCTCCCTGAGTTTTGTGACAAAGTCCCTCTTCTACCTTGGTGGGTCCTGCGCTTCTTGGCGGATTTGCTCACCTCAGTGATCTTCCCCTCTGGTGGAACCCACAGTCTGGATCAACAACTCCTCCAGCAGCACACCCTCTCAGTCTCAGCTCCTTGTGCCTCTTGCTCCCAGCTCCTCACACACACTTCTCTCCTCTGGCTCCTTCCCCCTAGACTGGAGTGAGCTCCCCTTTTTATACCAGGTGCCTTGATTAGCCTGTCCTGATTGGCTGCAGGTGCTCCAATCAATATAGCTCTCTCCGGTGCCTTCTAGAAAGTTCTTAATTGGCCCCAGGTGCCTTGATTAGCCTGGAGCAACTGCCATTTTGGTTCCCATGGTACTAGGGATTTGCTTAGCCTGGAGCTAACATACCTGCTCCTCAGTACTTTCCTGTAGCCATCCGGCCTTGCTCCATCACAGTTTATACTCTCAGAGTTTTCTCCTAATTCTTCCACAAGTGGTGGTCTGTTCCCATAAACCACCACCAAAAACTGGCAGCTGTTTCAGCCCACAAAACCTATGACTCCCCTGAGATCTGCATGGATCCCAAGAGGCACAGGCAGTTCAGAGCTATATGTGTTAGAGCTGGGTTTGCATTGTATCCTGCCCTCCTGCTGTTTCATTCTAGCCTCTTGAATGACAGTGCTCTGACAGGTACAATGCCTTCCCCTCTTTACTATGGTGTTTCAGTCAGATTTCCACAGTGCAGAGGTAGAACCTGTACAAATTAATGCTGACTCAAAATGGTTTGCCCCACTGGTTGAGTGCAGGAGAGTATAGGAAAATTCTGCTGGCCCTGCAGCCACACCATGGAGCCTGAATCTCAGCGAGGGGCTTCCACAGGGTCTGAAAAAAATGGGAGAGCATGCCACGAAGCTGGCAATTCTCTGGGATGGATCTAGGTAAGCTGAGGATAGCCTCTGGTCCTAGTTGTGAATTAAATTCTGAAGTATACTTACCCCATGGATCAACGGAGGCATGGAATTCCATTTCCTGGGTGTGCACATTTCCAGAAGTCCTGCAATGTGTCACCCACCCTTAAGTTACATATTGCTGTACCTTACCTCAAGCGTGGTCCATTGGGCCTAGAGGGCAGTTGCCAGGAAACAGCAATAAATGATTCACTTATTGGAGTCACAGACAAGGGGCTAACGCCCTGAGGAATTGTTGGCTGGGTAGTCACATGCGTAGGTAAACTCTCTGTGCAGCCTCCCAAGAAACCGTTGCCTCCAGAACAAGCTAGTATAGTGACTGAGTAATTTGTGAAAGGTATCAGGTTTGTCACCACATGGTTTTGCATTGATGAAATGTTGCTGGTGATGGTAATTCGAGGGTCAGGCATGCGGATCTCATAGCTAAGAATTTCTCCATTCAGTATGAGAGGAGGTTTCCAAGAGACCTGAGAAAATAAAGGTGTTCTTAGAATGCAACCTACTAGCAATAACATAATTAAAATGGGCGCACCTGTGACAATAAGATGCTCTTTAGAGAGAAAAGAAAGTCCAGTGGCTGGACCACAAATCTGGGACTCAAGAGACTTGGGTTCAGTTCCCAGTTTGGCTGCAGACTTCACATGCGACTGTAGGCCAGCCACTTAGGACAGATTTTCAAAGGCATGAACAGCAGATAGGCACCTAATGTCCATTAAATTTCAAAGGGACAGTAGGTGTTTATATGCCATTTTTGCTTTTAAAAATCGACTCTTTAATCACTCTGTAGCTTAAATCAGCTCCCATCTGTCAAATGGGGATAATACTTCCCTACCTCATAGGATTTCTGTGGATAGGGAAGACTTCAAGATGCTCAGATACTACTGTAATGTGATCTTAATTCCTATGTGTGTGCGTGTATACACGCACACACACACACACACTCACTTTTGTATTGTAATGTACTGGGTGGTATACATGTACCATATTCTGCTATTATATGTTATTATCCGTAAAAGCTCATCGTTTTACCTATCATGGCATGCTAAGAAAACATCCACCCATACCATTAACATGTTTTTATTTTTCAGTAATAAGTTACAATAATATGTATTGTTACCATATGTATATGTAGCTTTGCATATTACAGCTATCGCTTTACGTATAAATTGGTCTTTCCAAGACAACAAATTTAAACAAAACAAAATCAAAACCCTATTTTTCTTGCAGTCTTACTCAACTTTCAGTGTGAATAATTTTTATGTTTGCCTGATTAATTAGTACCTTGATATAGGCTTGTCTGTATCCACTCTGCAGGTCTGATCCAATTCCCGTTGCACTAGCTGACTCCAATGGGAGCTAGATCGTGCTGTGAGTTCACAGACATGTGTCAACCAGATAGAGATAATACATACAATGGGCCCTAGGTCCAGATTAAATCCTCTTTGTGCCACTGCAACAGTACAAAGTGGACTTAAAGCTGCCCTCAAGAGGAAACTGCAGATTCCTGTTAGGATTCTCCCAGTGGTGTGAAGTTGGCCTGGCTGGCTCAGCACTATCATCTCTTTCTACACGGGGACCCTCAAGGTGTAAATTAGACTAGCTCTGTGACTGTTCTAGCTTGTGCCAGAAGCCAATTCAACCCAGTGCAGCCCCAGAATAGGGGGAGGCAGAAAAGTGGCTTAGTGCCTCCGTTGCCTTTCCTTCACCCATGCTTGGCAAAGCTAAGGCCTGAGCCTTACAAAATATGAATGGAGAACAGCCAGCTCAAGCTGTGTGTGTTACAAAATAAACAAACACAATAATGTTGTTTTATAATATAGTCATACGAAAATATTTTAGTGGAGGTGCTGATCAATTGAGCAACCTGCTCCCTAATTCTCTCAAGTCTCAAAACTGAGTCCCTCTAAAATGGTGACTCCACATACTAACACATGCCCCGAGTACAAAGGAGCTGGATTCATAGCGTGTTTTTGAAAGGATCCTGAATACCACCAGGGAGTAACTAATGTTAGATCTTAAGAACAGGAGGAATGCTTGAGCCTTGATACTTGCAAGGATCTTGGCAGCAGAATTTTGAAGAAAGCTGAAGATCTTTGATAACAAAATCTGGAATATTATTAAACACAGAATTGTAAACAGGGCAGTCTTGATTTATGAGAACACAAACAAGCTTACCCATGTCAACAAAGAAAAGGTTTTACTCTGGCTAGGTTTCAAGTGTGCTATTCAGATTTCTGTCATTCCTTACATATGATTAAGGAAATGAAGACAACATCACAAGGAAAACAATGCTAGCAGGTAGCAGAAGGTAGAAGAAGATTTTGCATCTTTCCTAGTTCATCTACTAGAAAGATATATTACTATCACCCTCCTTTATGCAAAAGACCAAAAATCTCTTTTTGGAGGAGCTGATGTACTTTCTCCCTGTGTTTAAAAAGTATAGGAGCATGGGTAATATAAAGCTTGCAGGTTTCATTTTAAAATGTAGATAGAAAACAGCCAGGCTAGTGTATTTTGTGTTGCAATTTCCCAGATCCAGGAAGGAACATTTCTTCCCACTACATTGTGAATGATCAATACAGCACAGTGTACCTGATGCATTGTGAATGTGTGAGGTGGGGAGGAGGGGGGCACTTTCCACAGGAAACTCATATTTGTCACTGAAGGAGGCAGCATACCAGACTCAGTGGTGCACTGGTCTGACCCATTTTGGAAAATCATGTTTCCACAGCCATAATTATATTTTGTAACTAATATAGGGCCCAGTCCTGAAGTTTGGATTTCACTTTGAGTTCTGCCTAAATAAGGACTAAGACCGTAGTTCAAGTGTTTTATTTTCAATCATTAGCACAGGTAAACCTTAACTGTCTTAAGTGAGCTCTCAAAGGACTGACTAGTCTGGGCTGTTTAATGGAAGAGGACTTCTAACAGAAGTACTGTATGCGGTATGTTTGGGGACACTTTGAGGATTACCCTCTAAGTTGCCTCAAAAATGTTCAACTTGTACCGATTTTGCTTTGTTTCCTGAGGTGATTTATGAGTCAGTCACCGAGTCATGGACAGTCTGGCCTATCAGTTAAAGCTGAATCCAGATGAGGCGGGTCCTGGAGCAAAGTCAAAGGTTGTAGCTGGGAGACAGAGACCAGAGCTAAGCTGTAGGGTTACCAAAGTCGCAGCCAGAAGGCCTAGTAGAGGATCAGCGCTGGGAGTCAGAAACCAAAGCCTAAGCTGAAGGGTTCACTGCAGTTGCAGTCAAAAGATGGAGCTGAGGGTCTGAGCTGGGGAGTCGGAAGTCAGGAAGGAGCTGGGGGTTGGAGCAGGAACAGGCTGGTGTGGGAGCTGCAGGCACTGACCAGCCACTGGTCTGCTGCTGGTGTTGAGCCTGACTATCAGCCTGCTAACTCCTTCAGCCAATCAGATGGTGCAATCAATCCAATAGCTTCTATCAGGGCCAGCTGTGCTCAGTGGGTTACCAGGAGACTGGCTCTGGTACAGGCAAGGCTCCTGCTAGTGTGTCACTGCTGAACTTTGGATACTTAAGTTCTTTAGCAGCACACAAGAAAACATGTACAGTGCTATGTAACACCATCTAGGATGGGAGGTTATCAGCACATGCAGTACCACTGCTGCTCCTCTGACTCTTCAACATCTGACTCTCACATTGACAATGTGCTATATATTGAAATTTGAAAGGACTCTCGGATATTATTCTGTATTATGTGTTGTGCACTGACGCTGTGCTGGGGGCTGTACAATACATGAATGAGATTCTGCCCCTGCCTAAATTATAGTAGGTATTTTATCTTGTAATGCAAATTGCATAGAGAATGAAACATTGCAAACCAGGCACAATGATGTTAGTAGCAGCATGAAAAACAAAGTAGAGTCCAGGTTTCACTTGGCATGGTTCCCTCTGAACTTTGTGGACTCAGTGTTTTATTTATTGCTAGGGTAGTCGGTCTATCTAAAATCAAGATGGAATAGCAAAGGGTGATTTAAACTTGAGATGATGCTTATATGTTTCGGGGAGCTGACCTGTGTTGAACTTCAGATGTCACCTGGAAAGAAGGATGGAACAGGATATACAATCCAATGCCACTTCAGGCAAACTTTTCTGTCATAAAAAGTGGTAGCCTATACACTTCAATGACAAGTCAAGGACAAGGTTAAGTGACTGACTGGCCTATGCAATGTAAATAAAGATGGCAGAGCCAGCCTGGTTTAAATTCATTGTGACACAACTGGACCTTCGCTCCTCTTTATCCTGAATTAGCCAGATTTGAGGTCAGAACTGGGCAGCGCATGAAACCAGAAGGGCTCACGAGACAGTCTCTGTTGGAAACAGTAGCAGTTTGTTCATTGATCTGAAGCTCAACATTGAGGCCATGAAAGAAGGTGTAGATGAGGTAGCCAGAACAAGGTAACTACTGGGAGAGATTAACTGATTCAATGTAATGACACTGGAAGCTGTCATTTAAAGATCAAAGCACCTTATTTTCTCCACCACAAAATTTAAAGAGACTGAAATTAGCCACTTTCTCCCCATTAAACATAACCTCAGAAAGCTTTTCTTTTTGACAGCAGTCTGAACATGTCAATTTAATTCTGAAAAGACTTTCAAAAGAAGTACTCAACCACATTTTTTGTTTTACACTAGTCTCACTCTCATTGATGAGCATGACCATAACAGATACACTATAGAGAGCTTTACACTGTAAGCCCCAAAGTAAATTAGAAAGGTAAGTTATTATCCTTATTTTATAGATGAATCAACCAAATCAAAAAGAGATTGAGCGTTTTACCCAATATCACATAGTAAGACATAGGCAAATAGAACCCAGCTCACCCAACTTCTGCTCCTGTGTTCTAGTCACTGGATTATGTTACCTCCCCAAAACAAATATCACTGTAGATTGTTGCCTGACTTATAAGAAAACTAAGCTGGGATTGTGTCAGGAGTTGGAATAGATCCTGATTCCTGGTAGAGGCCAAGAGTGAGCATACAGGACATTCAGTAACCTGCATCTCTCTCTGGTAATTAGCAAGAGTTGCAAAGACAGAACAACACTCTGAAGTTCTTATTTGTTTGAAATTATTCTATTGCTTGGGTTCAGTGATCCAGCTCTACTATTCCACTTCCAATAATATGATTAAAGGAGAGAAATGGATTGCTGTGATGGACAAGATGTATTTAGTTCAGAAGGGCTAATCAGCCAGTCCATAAACCTACTCCAATAAAATCCATTATATTTCTATATGTGCAGAGATACAGCCGTACTTCTTTTAAAAAAAACCCAAACCATTTAATTGTCACATTTTTATGTATTTCCTGCAATTCTCATGCACGCGCAATTCCCATCCACGTCAATCAGAGTTACAAATACAAGAGGGCAGCAGGATCAAGCCTGCAACCATCAGTTGCTAGTAGAATTGGTTTGAGAAGCACTTGCACTGAATACTGGGTAAATGGAAATAACATTTCTGTATGAGTCTATGTAACTATTGCAGAACCTGAAACTTTTTTCATTGATATTGTTCAATGCACAGGGATATGCTGATGAGGTTCTGATTAGTTTTCTCCAAGTCACTCCACTGCATGGCATGCCCCAAATCAGCAAGCTGTGCAGGAAATCACAACCCTGAAATGCAGAAAAATCTCAGGTGTGCAGGTTAAGGCTGCTCCTAGGGGTGTTTCAGTAGCTCAACTTGCTCAAGCAGCACTTATATGGCAAATAAACCAAGGTCTCACTGACCTTAGCAACATTACAAGGCAATCTTCACACAAGGATTGATTGCTCTTTAACAGTTTCCCCAAAGCACAGGGCACACCTGTGTAAAACTGGAAAAGAGCCATAGGTTTTTTGTTTTTTTCCGAAGATGAAGTCTGTAGGTCTTCTGGTTGCATCTCCTTTTAACCCAGTAATACACAAGGGTAGATACCAGGTGATTAGTACTCTCCTTAGCCCAGTGGTGCTCTGTAGAGACCTTTGCAGCAGTCTGCAGGATGAAGCAATTTGAGAATGAAGCAGTGGTAGACAGGCCTTAAGAGGGATGGGAGGTGAGGCCATGAGAGGTTTTATCTAGCACAAAGGGATCTGAGAAGTAAAACACTGGAGAATCACTGCAGTGGAATATATTGGTGCTATATAACTTTAATATTTTGAAATAACTGCATTATTCTGATCTTACTCCTGTGAGAATCTGGCCCGTCTCCTCTGCCTAGCAAGGATGAACACCATGCCCCAAAGCATTCACACCCTTTCTTTAGAGCACAGTTTTATTCTTCAAAACACAAAACTCACAAAGTAGCACTAACAAAGTTATCCCAAAGCAGGTTGCAGGGACCCAGAAGACCCCTAAGGTCTCTTTTCCATTGCTCCATGGCTAGCCACAGGAGCCAACTTTCTTCCTGTAATCCCTTTCAATGGACCTCTCTTAGCCCTTTACAGCAGTGACTCCAGCAAGGGACGGTGGGGATCTCAGAGCCAGGCATCAGGCTGAGCGGGCACGTAATGTCCCATAATGCAACTGTAACTCCATGATATGCAGATATGGAAAATATCTTTTCTTTCACTTATCTTCGCCAGCTGTAACTGGACCAACTCTATAATTGGTCTAACTGTACTTCTGAATAGCAACCATTTGATTTGAGATCCTCATTTCCAGGTCTTTTACTAATAGCCTGTTTGCAGAATAACGGTAGGTTAAGAGTCCTGACCACTAAATTTCCTGCTTCACATGTCCAAGCGAAGAGTGGAGTTGGGGTAACAATTATGATGATAGTTTCTCTTTTTGTTTAATTGTATGCATGCAATTAAAGTAGTCAGCCTTGAGAAAGTGACCACTTAAAAAACATGTTACACTATGTAGTAAAAAAGGATCATCCTGCTGCAAGGAAAAGATGGAGATTGCTTCCTCGATGGCACGCCCAGTGCGCTCACTATTCAGTCTCAACTGGAGGGCACCAGCCTTCTTAGTTGCAGCTCCTTCCAGTGTGCGGAAAAGGGTGGCAATGGGGCTGAGACAGAGGAGACAGAACTCTGAGGAAAATAATGAACAAGGACTATAAGATGAATTAAGAAAGATTACACCCTTCCTTCCTTCAGAACAGCTACAGGGAAATACTTGGGGTAAGCTCTGCAAGGGGGCAAAATGAACCACTGTCAGATGCTAGAGGGCCATCACGATCAAAGGAGGAAATGTATTTTTAGCAGTTACTATACACAGAATACAGAAAAAAAGATGATAGATGACATCAGAATAGTTTATTGTTCTCCTCATTCTGCATTTGGCATCTGAGATCTAATTTGAATGTAAGGAAATGTATATTGTGGATTTTATCTTGAAGGGCCATCCTGATGACAAAATATTTCAAGGCCATATCGTCAACTGTGCTGTAAGACAAGAATTTCACCCTATCTCAGCCCAGAAAAATGTAGCATTATTCCTACTCTTTGACATTATTGCCCAAGCAAAGTACAGGATCCAGGCCACCTTTTAGATTGAGCCAGAAAGCTCTCCAAGATTGCGGCTACAGCAGTGGAAAATGGTTGCAACTTCTCTGTCAGCAGACCTGCAAGTGGCATTGGTACAGGAGGGAGTACATTCAGGGTACCCAGGCATCTACTTATCCAGTACATTGTCACAGAGGCTGCTACTTGCAGGTCACCTATGAATCTTCTGGTGGGGATTAAAGCTGTCCTCCCCAGTTGTAAACCCCAAGTTAGGGCAGCAGTAGAAACAGCACCTGCCTACTGCAAGTTAGATGGGTGAAGTCTAGTGCAAGAAAGCATCATTTAACAAAAATGGTGAATCTAGTTCAGTGTGTCTAGTCTCTTAATTCTTTATCTACACTGAGTACTCACTTAAACAATTATTCACTATATAAACTAGCCTCTTCTCAAATTGATCAACCTAAATACACTCTCCAATGTCATACCAGCGTGAAGTGTGAGAATGAGGCATGCAGCACTTGCAACCATCACAAGAAAATAACCAATTTCTTTTCTACTTCTGTAAATCAGGGTATAGCAAATCTTGTGTAACAGGAATAATGTTCACGGCATTGGAATACACTAAATAAACGACTTTTGCAGTTGCTGCATATCTCCTCATCACTTTGGCATTTAATCAGCCACAAAAGCAGTTTATTGCTCAGTCTACTCTGCTGCTATGAACATTATCAATTCAGCAAATATTAAAGAATATCATGCAGGTGTCACAGAAATGGGTGGTTTAAAAATTATCAGCAACGTTACACTTTTTTCTGCAGAAATGAAAGCAAGCTGAATGGTATTGGGAGACACCAGGCCATTCTGATTAAAATTACTATAAAAAGGACCACATACAGCTACAGTGACCAGATAGCAAATGTGAAAAATCGGGACAGGGAGTAGGGGGTAATAGGAGCCTATATAAGAAAAAGACCCAAAAATAGGGACTGTCCCTATAAAATCAGGACATCTGGTCACCCTACATACAGCATCAGAAGCATTTATACCGAGACAGCGGACGCTATGCTGACATTTTTTCTCCTTGTAGAGTGAAGGCTTATGTCGAAGAAAATAAGCTGTATACTCCAGTGAGTACTCTTGCTACAGCGCTTTGAATTCTTCACATCACAAAATCATTTATATTGATTTTATGACTAAATAAAGGAATGGAAATATGTTTCTCTTCATAATAAATTCTCTTTTTTTCCCAGTTTAAGTAAATATTTGCGCTCATGGTTTAGGGATTGGTTGCACTGACAAGTGAAAGCCTCTATTGATTCACATCCCTGGCTTGGTGAAAGAGCCTCTCAATATAACCTTTCCCACAGCGCCCTTCCACAATCCCTTCAGCTCTATCCTGGAAGGACAGCTCTCTCTAGGGCAAGAGGTAATTAAAGTCTCAGGCTGGTTCACTCCTGAAGAGATTGCTTATTTTCCACTCTTCACGTAAGAGTTGCCACTGTAGATATTTAATATGACAAGAGTCTTGTGCAGCACAAGCATGTTTTGAGCACTAAGCAGGTGCTGTATTCATGAAGGTTTTGTGACTCAGTTTACAGAGCCACCTCACTGAGACTAACAGGAATTTAAACAATTTAAAAATCTGAGCCAGATTTATCCTACCTCTTTTCAGAATAAATTTCAATCTTTGAGGGACAAGCCCTGAAGCAGCCTCCATGCCTGTGCACCTGGCAGTGAAAGTGGTGTGAGGATATGTAAGGGGTCAACTTCATGCCAAAGTGCAGGTGCAGAAAGGGGAAGCTAGAGGATCAGCTACTCCTATGTTTTTTCTCCTTCTTCTCCCTCCACATAGAAATGATGTTGCCTCAGTGCTACAGTAATGGCCATGGAGCGGCTTCAGAACCTCACCACTCTTACATGAAAGTTCTATAGAATTTAACAGGCAGAGCTGCTTCTGGCGTGCTGGCTCCACTGGGGTGGGAAAGGGCAGAACTACATCTCTGCCTCCTCCTCCCCACCCACATTCAGGCAATTTGCTTGTGCTGTTTCCTGTCCCTGACTTCAAAACATTATCTCAAATGTAGCAGGTCTAACTATGAAAAATAATTAATAAAAGGTAAAATTTCATTGAAAAAGATTAAACTTCTTTGTGTATATCTTTTCAAATACACCCATGTGTGTGAAATATCTCTCTTACTCCATCAGAGTAATGTGACTATTTCACTGTACTAGTACTGAGCAAAGAGCAAGAAGTCCTAGGGGATATCAGACAGCAATCCCATGGTAACGTTGGATGTCTGACTTTGACAACTGTAGGCTTATAAACTGTATAGATTCAGTCCACCTCTAACCAATTACAGAAATGTGTTAAAATGCTAAATGCTAGCAGAAATGAGTAGCTATTAAATGTAGTCTTTTATTTCAGTTGGTGCAGGATTTGGCCTTAAATTAGACAGCTGGCTAGTAATGAATCTACTGTTCTTTATGTAAGCAACATTAGCTGTGTCCAATCTCTCTTGAATTATTTACTGTGGTATGCTTTTCAAGTATCTAATTATACAATTTTGCTTCATTTCTTTTGGCGATACTGTGATAAACCCTTTCTGTCCTTAAGAGTTTTGACTGTACTCTTAGAGGACAGAAGTAAGGTAATGTTTCAGCTAAGAAATATACCCAGTATGAATTAGCAGATTTTGAATTACTCTGTCCTGTTGTATGTGGAAAACTTTTGTTGTTTTATCTTAACTATTCCACTTCAACAGAATTTAATACAAAAGACAACCAGGTTCAGAGGAATTCACCACAGTACTAGTACAGTGAAATAGTCACATTACTCTGATGGAGTAAGAGAGATATTTCACACACATGGGTGTATTTGAAAAGATATACACAAAGAAGTTTAATCTTTTTCAATGAAATTTTACCTTTTATTAATTATTTTTCATAGTTAGACCTGCTACATTTGAGATAATGTTTTAAAGTCAGGGACAGGAAACAGCACAACTGGGATCTAATAGTAAACAAACCCCACCCCAGCACTTCTCACTGAAATGGACGATTCAATAGACCCACAAGGAGAAAAAAAAAAGCCTGAGACTGTTATAGCAGCAACTGGCACAAAATATGTCCAGCTCATACAGAAGGCTGTAGAACATAGACCTTAAAAGGCTGAGAAAGTTAATGAGAGACTAGGGAAACAAGAAGGTAAAAATACCCAACTGAACTGTCTGATCAGACAGCAAAATCTGATAAAGTATTCTTATACTGAAACTGAATTATTACGGAATGAAATGCAGGATTGTGCTATCAAACTTGGTCTCAAAAGAGAGAATTGATCTAACTGGGGTCTTCCAGTTATCTGACTTCTCTGTCTAACCAGTTCATCTTTAGGTTAAAACTACATGACATTTCAACATTCACAATAAATAATAAGAAGGCCAAAAACAAAACAAAAAAAACAACAACAAAAACCTGTTTTTTAGGAATGGTGGATCCCTGATATTTTGGATTTGAAACAGAGGAAGATCTAATTACTAACGAATGTGTATCCTAGGGTACGTCCAGACTACCCGCCGAATCGGCAGGTAGCGATTGATCCCCGAACACGCTCCCGTCAACTCCGGAACTCCACCGGAGCGAGTGGTGGTAGCGGAGTCGATGGGGGAGCCGCGGATGTTGATCCCGAGCGGTGAGGATGGGAGGTAAGTCGGGATAAGATACTTCGACTTCAGCTACGGTATTCCCGTAGCTGAAGTTGCGTATCTTACCTCGACACTGCCCCCCAGTGTGGACCAGGCCTTAGATCCCAA
This sequence comes from Mauremys mutica, assembly GCF_020497125.1. Classification (NCBI taxonomy): domain Eukaryota; kingdom Metazoa; phylum Chordata; order Testudines; family Geoemydidae; genus Mauremys; species Mauremys mutica. The sequence continues at coordinate 164,083,350 of NC_059074.1, read as the reverse complement.
GGAAAAATCAAGTACAGGATCAAGAATAATTTGATAAGTTTTTTTAAAATTAGGATTGAGTATATTAAGACCTAATGGAAAAGAAATTCCATATGTAAAAGGAGTAAAACTTTATGACCTTGGATACAGCATTGAAGGCAAGCAGTGACTTATTTTACTGTTATAAAAACTAAAGTCAGTGTGACTGCTCATTAGGCAAGTGTTTAAATAACTTGCTGAACTAGGACCATTGCCTGTACTGTAGATTTTATTCCATGTTACTGTTCCTGTTCCTGGCAAATCCATGAAAGGATGGTTTGTTATGAATTGTGTTGGTCATTAAGATGTGCCTAAAAAAAGTACATAGTTGTCTCTGAAGTCACCTGAAGGTATGTAGCTCAAATTCCCAACAGACAGTCTGGCAATACGTTATAATTACTAGCGGTGAATCGTTATTAATTCTTATGATAACCACTGTATTCAGATGCTGAACTTATTTGATATTAATGTGAATGGTAACATGTAATTCCATAGACATTCAAATAAAATTTAGAGAGCTCATGTTTCATTGTTTAAAAGAGGGTAACTTATATCAAAGTTTCATATTGTGGATGAAGAATGAAAAAATTAGCACTTTAATTCATATCCTCAAACTCCACTTTATTTTTACCTTTTGAAACAAAATACATTTTAAACAAAAATAATAATTCTAACAGATGAACTTCAGTCTTATGCAAATGTCCTTTGTTTTGTGCTCTAGTGAGCAAGCTACTGTACCAATACTTTTGGCATTAGTACAAGACTGAATCCATGGAAGCATGTGTGTATTTACACAAAGAGGCTTCTAAGCTACAAAAATCCCTCTTGTTTGGTTACACTAATTTCCCTTGAATGAAGTTTGTATGCAAGCCAAAACAATGGTAGTTATCCTGTCCTCTAGAGCTCATTCCCAACTGAACAATGTGAATAATTGAAAACTTCCTAGCTAGTCCTGTAAGGCTACTCTTTCCTAAGTCAGAGGACTCATGCTGTTATTTTTACTTCCTTAGCCTTTTACTTCCTTTTCCTTAGAAAAAGGACCTTTGATAATTTGTTATAAAAAGTTTAAATATTTATAACTTGTAACTTTATTAGTATTTTAATGAAGTCTTCAGAGTTTTGTGGGTTTTTTGTAATTCATTTTCTGATCTATTTTAGTCTGACTAGGGGATGAAAACTAAATATCCCATTGTGATATTCCAAATATTTCAGGTGTATGAGAAAAATGAAAGTGTCAACATAATATGGGGATGCAGACTTTGAAGAAAACTGAAGCCAAATCAAAGACAGTTTTAACCCAAAGGCCAGATGCTAATATTTATCTACCCCCAGCAGCAATAAAATTTGTTAATTCAGCCAGTAGCTGTCTCTGTCAAATACACATTCTTACAGGAAAAAATATGTAAAAATTGTGAGACAAAACGAATTAAACCTACCTTAACCAAATCTGGTCCCAACACCTCCACCTCAGGTGGCTGAACACCAGCAGGTCTCGATGGTCTGGTGGTAACTTCTGACCAAGCGCTGCTGTTAGTGCCTCCATTAAGGGTGCTCACCAGTATTCTGTACTCAAACGTCTTCCAAGGGCTAAGAGCAGCACTCTGGTCAACATAGCTCCTGGCATGATGACGAGGTAGAGTCATGAGAGTGGACACTTGTTCTGTTCCTTTAGCCCTTCTTTCTACTGTAAAGTTTTCCACCAAGCCATTTGGGTGAACAGGGGGTTGCCATGATATAAGCACAGATGTTGGAGTGTCTGAGTACAGCTCTGGAGCAGGGATATCTTCAGGTGCATCTGGGAGAGTCTGTATAGCTGCGGCCTTGGGTGAAAGGGAGCATCCTTTAGAGGTGCAGCCTTCTACTTGAAACTGATAGACAGTATAAGGACGCAAATGATGTATGGTGCAATTAGACTGGGTTCCTGGCACTGTAGCATGCAGTTGGCCATTTTGGTAAATGTTGTAATGAATGATGTTGCCATTTGGCTTTGATGGATGCTGCCAGATGATCACTATTTCCCTAGATTTAACATTCAAAAGTAGTGGTGGGTCTATAGGACCAGGTTCTGTAATTTAAAAAAAAAGGGGGAGATAAACACAATTTTGGGTCTGTTTTTTTTTTAAATGAAAGGAAGACCTAGCAATTATTAACTACTTAAGGGAAACTACAAGGCTCAAAGGACAAAAGAGGTTCAGATTAATTGAATATTCTATTCCCCTTAAGAATGTAGGCCCAACTATTTAAAGGACTCTGCTAAATGTATATGGATCCCATTTCAATGACAGGTTGCTTATTAAAAACAACAAAAACGATCTCTCAATGATATTATATTGAATACTGTTATCCTAGAGAGAAAATGTAAGGCTATGTAACAGTTTAGAACCACAGTTCTAGCTTTTGCTGATATTTTTCTAGAGCACTAGCTACTAATTACA